>NC_141693.1:17207443-17845818 GCF_964263255.1 Lissotriton vulgaris | reverse complement strand
CATCAATCGCTATATTAGTGCGGGTGATGAAGTCGTCCATCGGGCCGCTAACTTGTGGACCGCCCTTGACTGCCTTACTACGTGTAATCCTAGTACTCATATTGCGTGCTTAGGTGTTGTTAATGTGGCCCTCACACTTAGTAATAGATATGTTGCCTCAATTCAATAACCTGACTCACCCCACCGGTAGATCGACAAGGGGGGGTTGGGTTGGCAAGGGGGAGAGGGCCGGGGCCGTCCTCTGCCGTCCTCGAACGGCCTCAAACGGCCCGCTCTTTGCCCGGTCTTCGCCCCGCGCTTGGACCCGCGCGCGTCCCGCGTCGCGGAAGCCCCAGAGTAGAATATATGGGCCGTTTGTGGGCGGTGGGCGGGCCACGGGGAGAGCGGACCGGAAGGTCTTGGAGGTCACGCAGGGACTCCTGGGCAATGGAGTCCCTGCAACGCTCGCAGCCCCGCAGCGCCTCGCTCCCACCACCAGCCTCTGTCCCACGGAGAGGTGTCCAGGTCACAGCCAACAGGGCGAAGCGGCACCCGCGGAGCGGGTGCGGCGAGTGGTAGCCTCTGTCCCACAAACAGCAGCAAGGAATCCGGGTGTAGCGCCAACAACAGCGCTATGCAGGCAAAAGTGTCCCGAGGAGCAGTTCAGAGAGAGGAGGTAAAGTACCCTCCTGTGGGCGGTGGGCGGGCCACGGGGAGAGCGGACCGGAAGGTCTTGGAGGTCACGCAGGGACTCCTGGGCAATGGAGTCCCTGCAACGCTCGCAGCCCCGCAGCGCCTCGCTCCCACCACCAGCCTCTGTCCCACGGAGAGGTGTCCAGGTCACAGCCAACAGGGCGAAGCGGCACCCGCGGAGCGGGTGCGGCGAGTGGTAGCCTCTGTCCCACAAACAGCAGCAAGGAATCCGGGTGTAGCGCCAACAACAGCGCTATGCAGGCAAAAGTGTCCCGAGGAGCAGTTCAGAGAGAGGAGGTAAAGTACCCTCCTGTGGGCGGTGGGCGGGCCACGGGGAGAGCGGACCGGAAGGTCTTGGAGGTCACGCAGGGACTCCTGGGCAATGGAGTCCCTGCAACGCTCGCAGCCCCGCAGCGCCTCGCTCCCACCACCAGCCTCTGTCCCACGGAGAGGTGTCCAGGTCACAGCCAACAGGGCGAAGCGGCACCCGCGGAGCGGGTGCGGCGAGTGGTAGCCTCTGTCCCACAAACAGCAGCAAGGAATCCGGGTGTAGCGCCAACAACAGCGCTATGCAGGCAAAAGTGTCCCGAGGAGCAGTTCAGAGAGAGGAGGTAAAGTACCCTCCTGTGGGCGGTGGGCGGGCCACGGGGAGAGCGGACCGGAAGGTCTTGGAGGTCACGCAGGGACTCCTGGGCAATGGAGTCCCTGCAACGCTCGCAGCCCCGCAGCGCCTCGCTCCCACCACCAGCCTCTGTCCCACGGAGAGGTGTCCAGGTCACAGCCAACAGGGCGAAGCGGCACCCGCGGAGCGGGTGCGGCGAGTGGTAGCCTCTGTCCCACAAACAGCAGCAAGGAATCCGGGTGTAGCGCCAACAACAGCGCTATGCAGGCAAAAGTGTCCCCATAGCATAGCATGATATAGCATAGCATAGCATAGCAAACAATAGCATAGCATAACAAAACATAGGATAGCAAAACATAGCATAGCATACAAATCACTCAGCACTACCACGGCATCACTCAGGGGCACCACAACATCACTATGCGCTACCACAGATTCACTGAACGCCACAGCATCACTCATTCGCCATCACATCACTCAGCGCCACCACAGCATCAATCTGTGCAACCATTTAACAACAACTGGTTCAAATATGTTCGTTCAATGTTACAAGCTTTATTACAAATGTAACAAAAAGATGCTAATATTTCACTTCTGTTCTTGGATTTTCGTCACAATAAAATACACTGATTATAATCTTCACAAAAGTTATTTACAAAACTTTAAGCTATTGCCATTAGAAATTACAAAAACTTTTATTTAAGTATTAATTATTTTAAAAAAATTAAAAGCCATTGTTATTTGTAATATCAATACATGTAAGTCACGTAAATACAACACATATTGCATTACAAATGCTATAGGTGTCACATTTCCCAAAGTTATAACTATTGGCATTGTAAATGACAAAGCTATTAATTTAGCTATTTTCAAAAACAAAACATAAATAAAATATTTGTCATTTACCATACCAATAGCTCAAACTTTCCTAATGCGAGACCTATTGCATTGCAAATGCTTGTTACTAAACAGTTGTGTTGATTTTGTAGGGACATACTTTTTAACTGCACAAACTTCCTCCACACACTTGCTACTATCACCTTTCGAGCTAACATCATCAATAGTTTTCCTCCACTTGTCTGATTGTTCGAAAGCCTTAGCTGTCGCAATAGTATCATGTAGATTAGGATTTCCTAATATCCACAGCTGTTCTTGTGTTTTTTAGGTCGAGGACCGAAGGCTGGCTTGCCAGCCGGAAGTTGGAGATTTAATGATCTTCAGTTTAACCCGCCGCTCTCCTTTGTCTCTCCTCCATTGGCTGGCTTCCTAAACGGAGGCCAGCCATTGGAGAGAGGCGTCCCTCGAAAGAAGTTCTGTCTCTTTCGGATTCGGGGGCGTGTTCATGCTGTTCTTTCCACTATTTAGCCACGCCCCTTATTTGGAACACCGAAAACGCCCCCGAATCTGAAAATGTTTGAAAGCTTGCGTCTGCCATTTGTTTTCCCTGCATTGAAGGTGAGCCGTTGCTTTGTGTGTATTCCAAGTTCCCATCCTTCCTCCGCTGCTTGTCTTCCTCCCCCTGTACACTGGTGAATTGCTGATGGTTCGGCTGATGAAGGAGCCAGTCTCGACAGTGAATACCCCTCGCAAAGCTCCCTGGGAGGCTGGTGAAGAGCTGGGACAATGCTGACCCCTCCTGAACATCCCCTGGCCCCCGAGCGCGACAGCAGTTTCTTCCCTTACTGCCCGCCCTCCAGCTTCTCCTCCGATGGGACATCCGGGACACGTGAGTGCAGTATTAGTTAACCTACTCGGCACTGTGGTGCTCCCGGGCTTTTCCGTACCACCCTGAGCCTGGGATGAGGTCTCCCAACCCGATGCATTCCGGGTTTGACTTCTGCCACTTCCCCCATTGCCTGCCCTCCTGCTTTGCCTCCTGTGTAATGACCGGGACCTGTGAGTCTTATTGCTATAGTTTCCGTGTAAATCCCCCGCCAGCACTAAAGTGAGAGCTACCACAGCTGAAATGATCACACAGGTCCCCGGTGCGAGGGTCTGTGCGCCCGCGTGCCTTTGTGGCTATTACAGCTCCGCATTTCAAAGAAAGTAGTGTTTGTGTTATCTTCCCCTCGGGCTTCACTGCCACTGTGTACACCTCCAGACTCATGCACCTACCCCTTTTACCACGGACCTTGCTGGGGGTGGAGCGAGGCAGTTGGAGGACTGTGTGGGTCTCTTTGTCATCCTTTGCTTGTATGATTTTGCACATGTGTGTTGGGCAGGGAAGCCAGGCGTCGCTTCGGACGAGTGTTTCTCTCTGATTCTTAAGAGCTCAATGTTGTTTTGGCCCCAGCACTACTTTGGGAAAGAAAATGAAAATTAATACAGGTCGTCCCTCCCAATGGTTGCCATCTATCTTGTTCCTTATCTATTTGCTTGCCAGCCTCTGAGCAATTGCAGCAGCCAGAGAGCCCCCTTTGTGGTCTAAAGGTACAACAGAGGCTGCAAACAGCTATAGGGCAGTCACAATTGGATTGAAATTGTTTATGGGGGCGCTGCCACTTTAAAAGTACTACACTAATCATGCGAATTGCCAGAAAAGTGTTGCAGCCCCGTGCCTGTTGTCTACGTGAATTTCGGAGAGGAAATAATACGCTGCCACTAGTCTTAAAAGAAGAGGTGGTTGGGCGCCACATTACAGCCTGTTCTGATGAGGCCCTTAAAAAAAAAAAAACCCTCACTCTCCAACCGCAAACCAACCAACAAATGCAGACAAGGCATTGTTCTAAGCCATCAGCTAGACTCAGAGACCTGGCTCTCATTCATACATTCTGTCTTAATTACAAAGCCACTTACCTGCGCTCACCTGATTTCTCACCAGTCACGTGCATAGCAACGAGTGCAAAACAATCTTCACTTAGTGACAGACACTCACAGGTTCTCTACACATCAATACGTCAATCACACACACAGAGCCACACACAGAGCCACGCACACACACACAGAGCCACAAACACACACACAGAGCCACACACACACACACACACACACACACGCTAGCTCAGAAGTAATTAAAGTGAAGTGCTGATCTTCTATACCTAGTTCTGTTATTTGTTCGCGTTGACATACATGCACTTTGTATTGTCAGAACTGTCTCCAGCTACACCAATCAACTGTTTTACATGATTATATTCTTTCACCTGCACAATCAGGGGGCAGAGGTAAGAAAAGCCAGTACAATCATGGAACAGAGGCAGGAAAAACAAGCACAATCAGGGAACAGAGGCAAGAAAAGCGAGCACAACCAGGGAACAGAGGCAAGAAAAACGAGCAGGGAACAGAGGCAAGAAAAACGAGCACAACCAGGGAACAGAGGCAAGAAAAACGAGCACAACCAGCGAACAGAGGCAAGACAAGCATTTACAATGCAATGGTCTCGGCATTCTTAAAGTTAGAGCTATTGGCATTGCTCATGACATTATTTTTATTTATGTTTTTGTTTTTCAAACATAAATGGCATTGTCATTTACAATGCCAATAGCGGGGCAGGAGAGCAAGCACAACGAACGAGGGGGCAGGACAGCAAGCACAAGCCACCAGGGGGCAGGACAGCAAGCACAAGCAATAAGGGGGCAGGACAGCAAGCACAAGCAACGAGGGGGCAGAACAGTAAGCACAAGCAACAAGGGGGGGCAGGACATCAAGCACAACCAACGAGTGGGGTGGCAGGACAACAAGCACAAGGAGGCAGGGGAACAAGCACAAGCAACGAGGGGGCAGAGGAGCAAGCACAAGCAACGAGGGGGCAGGGGAGCGAGCTCAAGCAACGAGGGGAGCAAGCACAAGCAACGAGGGGGCGGGGGAGCAAGCACAACGAACGAGGGGGCAAAATATTCATATGTTCAAATCCTTGTAGTCCTTCAATACTTTTATTTGAACATTAGGAAGTGTCCCTCAAAATGGCCACAGCTATAGCAAAACCACCATCCACAACCATAACTTGTTCCTTGCTGACAGGGTCCAGAACAATGTGCAAATTCTTTCGATATAAACCCAAGTAGAAACAGGCCTTTGTAGTGACGTTCAACTTTTTATAAGCACATCTATTTTAAGCACAAATTTAAACCATCTATATTCTAACATATCAATCCTCTATCCGCTATGCCCCTCCAGATGGATATGAGTTGCAAATGACGCATTTCTAACTTCGTCTACAAATTTGTTCTTCCAAACAACCTTGTTGACAATTGAAAAACGTGGTGAAAATTAGCAAATATCTGTAAGCGAACCCAACCAATATTAATTCAGTGCTCAGGCTATTTTTACCGCACTGGAACTCGCATTCCTTTATGTTAAAGACCAAATTGCCTTTCACTTTCCTGACATGACATTCTTCTTCATATCACTACCAAGCACAACCAATGAGGGGGGGGGGGCAGGACAGCAAGCACAAGCAACGAGGGGGCAGGGGAGCAAGCACAAGCAACAAGGGGGCAGGACAGCAAGCACAAGCAATGAGTGGGGGGCAGGAGAGCATGCACAAGCAATGAGGGGACAGGCAGCAAGCACAAGCAATGAGGGGGTAGGACAGCAAGCACAAGCAACGAGGGGGCAAGACAGCAAGCACAAGCAACAAGGGGGCAGGAGAGCAAGCACAAGCAACAAGGAGGGGCAGGACAGCAAGCACAACCAACAAGGGAGGGCAGGACAGCAAGTACAACCAACAAAGGGGGGGAAGGACAACAAGCACAACCAACGAAGGGGGGGGCAGGACAGCAAGCACAACCAACGAGGGGGGGCAGGACAGCAAGCACAACCAACGAGCGGGGGCAAGAGAGCAAGCACTACCAACGAGGGGGGTGCAGGACAGCAAGCACAACCAATGAGGGGGGGGGCAGGACAGCAAGCACAAGAAACGAGGGGGCAGGACAGCAAGCACAAGCAACGAGGGGGCAGGACATCAAGCACAAACAACGAGGGGGGGGCGAACAGCAAGCACAACCAACGAGGGGGTGCAGGACAGCAAGCACAACCAACGAGGGGGGGCAAGACAGCAAGCACTACCAACGAGGGGGGTGCAGGACAGCAAGCACAACCAATGAGGGGGGGGCAGGACAGCAAGCACAAGACACGAGGGGGCAGGACAGCAAGCACAAGCAACGAGGGGGCAGGACATCAAGCACAACCAACGAGGGGGGCCGAACAGCAAGCACAACCAACGAGGGGGGGCAGGACAGCAAGCACAAGGTGGCTGGGGAGTAAGCACAAGCAATGAGGGGGCAGGGGAGCAAGCACAAGCAACGAGGGGGCAGGGGAGCGAGCTCAAGCAACGAGGGGAGCAAGTACAAGCAACGAGGGGGCAGGGGAGCAAGCACAACGAACGAGGGGGAAAAATAATAATATGTTCAAATCCTTGTAGTCCTTCAATACTTTTATTTAAACATTAGGAAGTGTCTTCAAAATGGCCCCAGCTATAGCAAAACCACCATCCACAACCATAACTTGTTCCTTGCTGAGAGGGTCCAGAACAATATGCAAATTCTTTCGATCCCCCACCCAAGTAGAAACAGGCCTTTGTAGTGACGTTCAATGTTTTAAAAGGACATCTGTTTTAAGCACAAATTTAAACCATCTTTATTCTAACATATCAATCCTCTATCCGCTATGCCATCCGGATGGATATAAGTTGCAAATGACGCATTTCTAACTTCGTCTACAAATTTATTCTTCCAAACAACCTTGTTGACAATTGAATAACGTAGTCAAAATTAGCAAATATCTGTAAGCGAACCCAACCAATATTAATTTAGTGCTCAGGCATGTTATTTACCGCATTGGAACTCGCATTCCTTTATGTTAAAGACCAAATTGCCTTTCACTTTCCTGACATGACATTCTTCTTCATGTCACTACCAAGCACAACCAACGAGGGAGGGGCGTACAGCAAGCACAAGAAATGAGGGGGCAGGGGAGCAAGCACAAGCAACGAGGGGGCAGGACAGCAAGCACAAGCAACAAGGGGGCAGGACAGCAAGCACAAGCAACGAGGGGGGCAGGACAGCAAGCACAACCAATGAGGGGGAGGGCAGGACAGCAAGCACAACCAACGAGAGGGGGGGGCAGGACAGCAAGCACAACCAACGAGGGGGGGGCAGGACAGCAAGCACAAGCAACGAGGGGGCAAGACAGTAAGCACAAGCAATGAGTGGGGGCAGGAGAGCAAGCACAAGCAACGAAGAGGGAGCAGGAGAGCAAGCACAAGCAACAAGGGGGGCAGGAGAGCAAGCACAAGCAACGAGGCGAGGGCAGACAGCAAGCACGAGCAACGAAGGGGGACAGGACAGCAAGCACAAGCAATGAGGGGGGCAGGAGAGCAAGCACGAGCAACGAGGGGGCAGGACAGCAAGCACAAGCAACGAGGGGGGGCAGGACAGCAAGCACAAGCAACGAGGGGGCAAGACAGCAAGCACAAGCAACAAGGAGGGGCAGGACAGCAAGCACGAGCAACGAGGGGGGCAGGACAGCAAGCACAAGCAACAAAGGGGGGCAGGACAACAAGCACGAGCAACGAGTGGGGGCAGGAGAGCAAGCACAAGCAACGAAGGGGGGCAGGAGAGCAAGCACAAGCAACGAGCGGGGGCAGGAGAGCAAGCACAAGCAACGAGGGGGCAGGACAGCAAGCACGAGCAACGAGGGAGGGCAGGACAGCAAGCACGAGTAACGAAGGGGGGCAGGACAGCAAGCACAAGCAATAAGGGGGGGCAGGACAGCAAGCACGAGCAACGAGGGGGCAGGACAGCAAGCATGAGCAACGAGGGGGCAGGACAGCAAGCACTCATCGGAGAACTCGGCAGCTTTTCGACTTCTTCCGGCGGCGATCGGGCAGAAATGGCATCAGAAAAGCGCCGACATTTTCGCATTCGGGGGCGTGGTTTTTGCTGTTGAGTGACGGATGACGTCACGGAGAGAAAAACTGCAAAAAACACACCACCGAATCCAAAAAAGACGGGGCTTGAACGGAGTGTCGCCCCTCTCCTCCAATGGCTGGCCTCCGTTTAGGAAGCCAGCCAATGGAGAAGAGGGGCGGGTTCAAGCCCCATTTTAGAAAACATTAATTCGCAGAGCAAGACTGCGCAAGCGCAGCCTACGGTCCGAGACCTAAAAAACAAGCACAACCAGGGGGCAGAGGCAAGAAAAACGAGCAGCACCAGGGAACAGAGGCAAGAAAAACGAGCAGAACAGTGGACAGAGGCAAGAAAACCAAGCAGAACCAGGGAACAGAGACAAGAAAAACGATCACAACCAGGGGGCAGAGGCAAGAAAAGCGAGCAGAACCAGGGAACAGAGGCAAGAAAAACAAGCACAATGAGGGGGCAGAAGGCAAGAAAAGCGAGCAAAACAAGGGAACAGAGGCAAGAAAAGCGAGCACAACAAGGGAACAGAGGCAAGAAAAGCGAGCACAACCAGGGACGGATGTATGATGTTCCATCGCGGTCACACTGATCGCGCTCTGTAACATCGCGTCTATCACATCGCATCGTCCATTACATCGTGAACAAAGACATCGCCGACTTTTGCAATGCGTCTGCATTGCTTCCCATTGGCCCGAACATCATCCTGCAGAACATCACGTCGCAGGGCAAAACAACGCATTTTTTTGTATTTGCCGCGAGAACCTGCTTCTACCCCAGCGCATTCGGCAGTCTTCAATTCAACAGAAAAGTCAAATCAGGAAAAGTACAGGACGAAACATGGTGCCGCATATCACATTATACTGCATGTATATGCGCTACAATATGACAGTAGTGCTCAAACTGTGATCAGGTTGTGCATTCCTCTAACGATTAGACGAGTTTCCCCTCTTTTTCAGAGTGCCACGTGTCTTTCTGTTTGGATATTACCTCCTTACCCCTGTCCCGTATACTTCTAGGGTTGCCCTGGAGGAGTATATGTAGATCCCAATTCTAGCGGTCTAAGGCGTAGTGGCCAGAGCTGCCGACTCAGGAGCTGAAAATCCGGGCTCGAGTCTCGGCGCCGGCTCAACATCCTGTGATTCTGGGCAAGTCACTTAATCTCCCTCTGCCAATGGACGGGCCTTATATACTCTCGCTGGTCTGGCTGAGGGGCCACTGTTTCTTTTTATTTTGTATTAGGGCCTTTGGCGTCATTGCTATGCCATAGCTTTTCGTCGGTTACAGGTTAAGGGTGAAAGCAGTGATTGATTGGAGGTGAGGAGAATACCTGTCTTTAATTTAAATGATAAGGTGTTACAAAGACAATAACAGACGACATTAAATCATGTCACATTTCATGTAGTGCACTACTAATAAAATTGTAAATGGCCTGCCGCAATAATGATGCTAAGGCGACAGCTCTTGGACCGACTAATACAATTTTAAATGGCAGATATTGCGTAATCTCTACTTATAACATTGTTCCGGTGACATGGGGGTAATTCGTGCTGCTGTTTACATTGTATAGGGAAGGCAACCCTTTTAAGGGAGATTAACTGCTTAGCATAAATAAAAGTACATCTGGAGGCTGATTTAGATTTTGGTGGGTGTACACCAGGGGAATAAGTGATTAGTGGGGTGGACAACAGGGGAATAAGTGAAAGACGTGCAAAATGCAGATGTGGCCACACAGATAGCGCTGCCAACTTTGGTGCTGGGAACCAAGGTTCGAGCCTTGCCTAATCCACAAAAAAATAGAAACATACAAGTGCTTTTTTATGTTTCTGATTAAAATGCATAAAAATCATAAATCAGCAACATAAAAAAGAAGCACTTGTAAGTTTCTTTTATTTTAGTGGGTCAGGCGAAGCTCGAACTTTGGTCCAAAGCATCAAAGTCGGCAGCGTTAGCTGTATAGCCACATCCTCTCCCTTTGTGTGGGGCCTGCATTTTGCACGTATTTCACGTATTCCCCTGTTGTCCACCCACATAAATCATAAATCAGCAAGATAAAAAAGAAGCACTTGTAAGTTTTTTTTATTTTAGTGGGTCAGGCGACTAACTATTCAACGTAATGGTCCATGCAATGTTATAGCATGCGTCCACCCATCATGCATCCATCCAACCACCCACCCATCCACCCACTCACCCATCCATCATGCATCCATCCATCCACACAGCCATCATGCATCCATCTACCCATCATGCGTCCATCCACCCATTCATCCACCCACCCATCCATCATGCAACCATCCATCCACACACCCATCATCCATCCATCCACCCATCATGCATCCATCCACCCATTAATCCTTGATGTGTTAATTTTAACATATATATCTTAATGTTTGGTAATTATAACATATATATGTAAATATTAGTAGTTGTGTATAAATTGGACGTTTTGTCGAACACCTTGGCACACATCTGTGCTATCAAAAATAAACACAATTCTGCTCTATTAAAAATAAACCCAATACACTTGGCATCGTTGCTGCTTGTTAGATGTTTATTAATTGGACGTTTTGTCGCACACCTTGGCACAATTCTGCGCTATAAAAAATAAACACAATTCTGCGCTATTAAAAGTAAACCCAATACACTTGGCATCGTTGCTGCTTGTTTTTGGCATCCAAATAAACACAATTCTGCGCTTCGCTGCTTGTTTATATTTCCATGTGGTTGGCATCGTTGCTGCTAAACACAATTCTGGTGCTTGGGGCATCGTTGGTGCTTAACACAATTCTGGTGTTTGGGGCATCGTTGCTGCTTAACACAATTCTGGTGTTTGGGGCATCGTTGGTGCTTAACACAATTCTGGTGTTGGCATCCTAATAAACACAATTCTCTGTGCTTCGAAACACAATTCTCTGCGCTTCGCTGCTTGTTTATATTTCCATGTGTTTGGCATCGTTGCTGCTTAACACAATTCTGGTGTTTGGCATATTTATATTTCCATGTGTTTAGCATTGTTGCTGCTTTACACAATTCTGGTGTTTGGCATATTTATATTTCCATGTGTTTAGCATCGTTGCTGCTTTACACAATTCTGGTGTTTGCCATCCTAATAAACACAATTCTGCGCTTCGCTGCTTGTTTATATTTCCATGTGTTTGGAATCGTTGCTGCTTTACACAATTCTGGTGTTTGCCATCCTAATAAACACAATTCTGCGCTTCGCTGCTTGTTTATATTTCCATGTGTTTGGAATCGTTGCTGCTTTACACAATTCTGGTGTTTGGCATATTTATATTTCCATGTGTTTAGCATCGTTGCTGCTTTACACAATTCTGGTGTTTGCCATCCTAATAAACACAATTCTGCGCTTCGCTGCTTGTTTATATTTCCATGTGTTTGGAATCGTTGCTGCTTTACACAATTCTGGTGTTTGGCATATTTATATTTCCATGTGCTTGGCATCGTTGCTGCTTTACACAATTCTGGTGTTTGGCATCCTAATAAACACAATTCTCTGCGCTTCGCTGCTTGTTTATATTTCCATGTGTTTGGTATCGTTGCTGCTTGTTTAGATGTCGCATTTCCGTGTGTTTCACTCGCGATGTAATCGTTAACGATGTATATGTTATTGCGATGCACTACCATGCTTCCTGATAACATGCGTTGTAATGCCGGCCGCGATGTAATAGTCGCGTTGCAATGGCAGCGCGATGCGATATATTCGATGTAATGGGTGATTCCCCCAGGGACCAGAGGCAAGAAAAACAAGCAGGGAACCGAGGCAAGAAAAACAAGCAGGGAACAGGGGCAAGAAAAATTAGCACAACCAGGGGGCAGAGGCAAGAAAAACAAGCAGAACCAGGGAACAGAGGCAAGAAAAACTAGCACAACCAGGGGGCAGAGGCACGAAAAGCGAGCACAACCAGGGGTCAGAGGTAAGAAAAGCGAGCACAACCAGGGGGCAGAGGTACGAAAAGCGAGCACAACCAGAGGGCAGAGGCAAGAAAAGCGAGCACAACCAGGGGGCAGAGACAAGAAAAGCGAGCTCAACCAGGGGGCAGAGGTAAGAAAAATGAGCAGAACCAGGGGGCAGAAGCAAGAAAAGCGAGCACAACCAGGGGGCAGAGGCAAGAAAAGCGAGCACAATCACATCTCAGCATACTACACGCTCGGAAGCGGAACCTCACTGGCAACTATAAAGTTTTCTCACCTGCAGGTGGCGCATGCTTTGCCCATGTTGAGGTTCCTTCTTTTTACCATACTCATCTCCCTCACATCCATGCGGACCTTGGTGCCAAGGGACTCCAGTAATTCGAGCGAGGGGCTGGCGACCCGAGGGGTGGGAGCAGAGCAGATAGAAGGCGATGCGGTGTACTGACAGTGTGGGAAAGAAGGAGCCTTCTGCCGTGCCTTGCACCCCCACACAGGGAGACCTGGCGACCATGTGAAGCCGAAGTAAGCACTGTGGAGGGGCGTAGCCGGACGAGCCAACATGGTGGGTGCCATCTAGAGCACTCTGGCCCATTGTGCTGCATATCCGTCCAAATTCTTCCCATTTCCCCATATCAGGTGCCCAGACTAGCTCAACCCAATATCAGATTGGAGACTGTGGGGTGTGATGTGTGCTGTCGATAAAGCTTTGGCCCCCAGATAGCGCGCCCTAACAGCTTGTGACGTCCCTAAGTGGGCCTGCCCTGTAGACGCCAACGCCTACCCATCGGCTGGGCTGGACTGAGTGGAGTGGTGCCTGGTGCTGTATTGGCCGCCTTCCGCCAGGCAGGCGGCTCCTGGGACATAGCGGCGGTCCCGGGGATGCCGTGGGGGCTGGCTGCTCTGTTGCCCGTGCTCGGCGGCCCCGCATTGCCGGGGGGGAAGCTCTGTCAGGCATTCTTTGCAGGATGCTCCCGCCTGCACGAGGGGCTGTCAGCGCCCCGGGGGTTTGGGAGTGTCCCCGACTCCTACCTTCTCTCGTGTTCGCGGCTCTTGTGTGGGGGCCTCTAACTTCCTCCTGTGATGGGCTCGGGCCGGAGGAGCTGATCTCTGAAGAGCCCCCCGCCCCTTACACGGCCAGGGGGGGGCGGCATGGCCGGGAAACACCGATGAACTGCGACTGAAAGGGATGGGGTGAGGGGGGGATAACTCCACACACCGTCAGCCCCGTGGGGGTAGGGTGACTGGGCGGGGGGGAACAAATCACTGTAGAGGAGCAGGGGGTATATGGGGGTGCAGTGTGCGGGGTACCATGGTCGACAGGGATGATACCATGAACACCACCATATTTCTCCGAGGTCATGCAGAAATTGTTTGGAGAAACACCCGTCATTTTCCGACTGGGGGCCTGTTTTTCTTTCTCTCCTCTTCCCATTGGTTGTAATGTAAAATTCCAGCCAATGGGAAGAGGAGAGAAAGAAACTAAAAAACACGCCCCTCAATCTGAAAAGGACTGGGCTTAAATTAAAGGACAAACCTCTTCTCCAATGGCTGGCCAGCATTTAGGAGGCCAGCCAATGGAGAAGAGGGGCGGGTTCAAGCCCCACTCTGGAAAACATAAGATCTCGCCAGCGAGACTGCGCAAACGCAGCCTTCGCTAGCCGAGACCTAAAAAAAGGATTTTTGTGAAGGGGAGTTTCTCTATAAGTGAAACTTAGCAAAATGATTACATTTAATTGTTATCTGGCTATATTTTTCACTTCAGGATGAAGTACTGACCAGTGTAGCCTTGTTGGTTTCAGGCTGCATTATTTGTCTTTTACTATCTCTTAAGTGTCTATGCAGGATTGCAGAAGAGAACAACTTAAGAGACTATTTCTAGTGCTCCGGGGTTCACGCACATGGACGGGACTATTCACATGATTGTGACTGTACACAGAGATCACCTACTACAGTCAATCAATCGGGAATTTATAAAGCGTGCCAAATAACCAGTAAGGGTCGCAAATGCACTTATCTGTGACATTTCAGTTTCTTTAGTGTGACACTTGAAGTGACACTTTATAGCCAGGTATGCATTAATGCATGCTAAACCACTTATGTGTATGTAATGTAATAAATCTCTGAAATGACCACTTCTGTCGCACCTAGTTAAAACAGTTGCGGTGTTTCTGGTGTGCATATGACAGTTAAGGTACTTAAAATGTACTCCTGTTGGTACCCCAGGCCCTGTTCTGGTGAAATAATTTGAACCTGGATTCATAGTGAGTGACAGGTATGAATTGTCCAAAATATACCCCCCTCCCCCATGGCAGCAATCAGTGACTGGCCACTGTAACAGGTCCCAACGTTTTCATGCATGGACCACTCTTCATAGACTGTCAATGGATTAGTGTCCGCAGGCTGCATGTACCTTAGGGTCCACACGCTTTAAGTGGTGATTAAGGGAAACGAAGGTGCCTGTGGTGGACTGGACTAAGCCCTGATTTAGACGTCAGTAGTAACAAAAAATTTTCATTTTTCTGTCGGTAGTGCTAAACCAGGCAGAACATACCTGTGTTTCTTTCACATGACTGTCCCCAATATGAAGGAAATTCCACTGTTGAATTTTCCGCCAGATTTAGCACTCTTCCAGATAGCGGATATGTCTTCATTCCCACCCACCTCTAGATCAGACCGCCGGACTGCAATGGACCTGAGATGGTGCCTCACGCACACACACACACACTATCCATCCTTCTCTTATTGAAGTCCACAAAACCCCTGACACTCACTCGCTCCTCTCTCTCTCCATCCATCACTTCACTAACACACTCATTACGATCTCTTTGCAGGTGCTTCCTCCCCCATTCTGTTTATTATAACATTAGTCAGAAATCAGTTTGTCTCATACAAATTCCATACATATTCAGGAAATACATATTTCAATTCAGCAGACCATGCCACCTATTCCTTTGTACAAGTACCCACCCAATGTGGTAGGAATTTCTCTGCAGAGGGAAGCATACCTTTCAGGACCCCTTTCAGAGGGCCATTGGGCGCACAGGGCTACTGGGCCCAACCAAAGGGGTAGTGGCCTTCTATTTCTGATGTCTCAAAGTCTGACCTACTATGAAGGAATCTGACCAACTGGGCCAAGTACCCCCTTCTGCACTTGATGCATGGGGTAGGCATGGTCTGAGCAGCACAAGGCTTCCTCGGGGGAAGGGGTAGGGTAATTTGGATACAGATTAGTGAACACGAACTCAAAACTCAATAAGCGCACAGCAGCAGAAATTATTGTCAAGCCAATCACTCACTTAATGACAAAAAGAGAAGTATACGCTTTTATTTCCAGCCCTAACCAGACAAAGGTAAAACAACTACACAGTCCCTCCTGAGGTCAGGGCTCTAGTGCTCCTTTGGCGGTTCCCTGTCGTATTCCCTACACGCGCTGGTGAAAGTGGTTATTCACAATCTCCGGGTATGCCCCATTAGTAATCTGAGGTTTAACATTTCTCCTTGAATCTTAATTTAAAGGCAAGAGTGTTTCAGCATTGCAGCACTAACTAGCAGCAAGGCCCTAAATCAGTCTTGTTCATGATCTTTGGTGTCGGGTTTGCTTGGTGTACCTTGTAGCTTGTGTGGCGTCTGACAAGAGGCGTAGGCATTCATCCTTGTACATGGTATAGTCCATCAGGACTATAGCACCCCGTTTATCGGCCGGTTTTACGACCAATGCACGGTTTTTCTTTAGTTGTTCAAGGGCCGTCCTCTCTTCTCTGGTCATATTCTGGAAACCCCTTGTGTTGTTGAAGTTAATCTTCTCCATTTCAGTGAGGACTGCTTGCTTGAAGGCCAGAACATTGCAAGAGATGTTCTGAGTTGGAGGGGAGAAAGTGTATTTTTTCGGTAGGCCAGTGTTGGTCTGACTCTGGTCAGAATCAACAGTCTCACCAAAGAAATCCGTTAGCTTCATCTTCCTAAAGAATTGGGCTAATTCAGTGTTTAGGAGAAACTGGTCGTTACTAGTGGGTGGGGACAAACCCCAAGTCTTTCGCTAGAACTGCTCCCTCCTTTTCACTGAGTACGTAATTGCTCAGGTTCACGACGTTCGTCACTCCTTGTTCATTGGTAGCGGGGTGCCTCTGCCCCTGCTCCGTGTCACCGCTCATACACTCTGACACTAGGTATCAGAAGGTGGACCTTTAGGTAGTAACCTCCCCTTTGGTCCTGAAGAATGCTACGTACCCTTCAGGGACAAAGAAGCAGAAACATGTTGACCCGCTATAACACGGTGAAGGGAGAATAACGTCCCATACCACCAATCACTTCTTTTATCCACCATACCTTTGATCCCTGAATAAATTAAAGGTATGGACAAGGGTAATGGTTTTTAATACACTTTTCACTCCCTCACGGCTATCACTCAGATTTAGAAGTGCATCCCTGTCTCCAGGTGTATGCCCGCCCTCTATCAAACTAAATTTTTAGAGGGCGAGGACAGCCGATGATGAAGCATGACACCAGGCGGTGTGTGAGGCCAGTCCGTAACTTTTTATGAGATGCCCCCAATGGTAGCCCATCTCCCCCTAACTCTGTAGATACCTTTAGGAACACACTTTAGGGGCAGCCCTCTTTTGTGGATTGACACATACACGTAGCACATGCATTCAACATGCGCGCACTGCATAGTACTACATGATACTTCTACTGTACCCTTCCCAGGCACACATACACGCAACACAGATGCATCACTCCTGTGCTGCCCAGCCCTACACATAAAACGAATGAAGGCCAAGGGGTGAGTCAAGCAGACACCATCGGAACTTTGAAGTGAGTGAGCCTGTAGGCCTCATTCCAGTGACTCAGGTTTAAAAAGGACCTGTTCACTCTTCCTGATCACTGCACGGCATGCTGCCACCACCACGCTTGTGCTGCTTAACTCCTGGTAAAGGCAATAGCCTTTCACCACTATGAGGACGTGCTTTTAGTGCTCCTCCTGGTCCAACAAGCCTGCAGTCCTTGAGACCTATGTCATGGCACACACGCATGATCCCTGTTTGCCAGTGATTACTAAAATCAGCATTAGGGATCCTGACATCAGTAAAGTTGGGGCACTCAGGGCCGGGATAGATGTCCATTACCATGCAGAGGACTTTTCTGTCCCAACAATACTGAACTGTTCTGTGCACAAGGTCTCACCTGGTAGGGACCTTTTCCTCAAGATCCAATAATAGCACCTGGGCAGATAATATGTTTTCAAATTGTGTTTATAACAATAGCGTAGCTGCTTCCTTGTATTGTAAATACCAAGTGCCATCAACTTAGTCAGTGGGACTGGTTGCATCATCCCCTCACAAGATGAAATGCACACCACATTACCCTGGTATTGTTGGCTCTGTCCCTCACTATCCTCAGATCTGTCTTGGACACCGGCTGCACTCCCTGGTCCTTCTCCACTTTCTTGTCCCAGTAATAAGGGTCATCGGTGTGGCACCGGTCCAGGCTGCATCGTGTAAAACAATTGGACTTCTTCAGGGTTATCACAAAATAAAATAAATATACAATTAGGGATACAAATAATCAAAGATGTGTCAAAAGCTAAAATATGTAGTGGTATTTCACCGGCGGCCCGACTGCCTCCCACTTATCCTACACCTCTCATGTCTCTTCACAGTGCCAGACTAGAGTCAAGCTCAACATGGATTTCTTTCCCCGCTGATGCTGCCAAGCCCGTTCCCTTGGCTGTGGTTTCAATAGATAGTATGTAGGGACAGTGGGAATCTCGTTCATCTATTCATGCGCGTCACCGATTAGATGATGAGGCATTTGGCTAATGTGTACCACCTCGCGGTGGCTCATTCTGGGTTATTATGCTGCCCATCAGCGTCAATTTGGTTTTGCTTCCAACAGTACAACATTCTTTCGTTCCGGAGTACAGCCACACTGAACGCTGTCCTCACTGGAACTGGAATCACATATAGGCCAGAGATAGTACACCCTGCAGTACTATTCCAACAATTTTAAGATTGTCTACGAACAGTCCCGAGAAATTAAAATATGATTAGCAGGACATCAATAATCAATGTGCGACAATTAAGTGTATGTGAATATTTGAGACCTATTCATCATTCAAGACATTTCAATAAGTATGAGGAACACACTATATCTACATTGTTATAAGCACACATATATATATAAAACAAAAATACACATCTATAAATTGTACATCTAATTAGAAAAAGCACATCTAGAAAAATTCACATCTATAAAATGTACATCTATACTAACTTTTGTGTCAACTATAAACCTATATGCTAAAACATTATGTTTTATAAGGCTGACATGTGTGCTGCAAGAAAGTGTACATCTCATTATAAGCTTGATACTCTATTGTCCATAAACACTTGGCACATTTTAACACCTTGGCTGCTAGGCGTTTTCCCCTCCGGTGCTGACTTTTGATTATTTCCATTCTTTCATGACGAGCTCAGCTCGTCATCAGCACAGCTCAACTGTGCATCATGACGAGCTGAGCTCGTCATGAGCATCGAAAGGGTTAAGAGTATCCATTAAAGTAGTCAGGCAAACATTTTTCATGAATGGAAATGACATTTGTAGACCTAAATCAGCCAGAACAACATCATTACATTGAGGCCAAATACGCCGACATCCAACGATAAAGCCATGAAATTTAACAGTGTTACATTTTGTGAGATCTTTGATTTGCTGTGACAGATCCTAATAGTATTTCACTTTACTCTCAAACGCTAATTCAAGGGAATTCTGAGAATTTTTATAACGAATTGAAACATCAATCACTACAGCTGTACCTTTTTTGGTAAACACTACATCTGGTTTTCGTAGTTCTCCTTGATTATTCTTAATATGAGGTTCACTGTATGCCATCCAACCACACCTTTTTGCTCGATCAATGAGCAATTCCAGAATTTTGTTAAGTCTTTTTATGCTAATGTCCTTAGTTTTAGGACATGCCCCTAAAATATGAGAAATTGTTTCACAAACATCATTACAATACCTACATGTAGCAAATGCACAATTTCTTCCCCTAGTGATGGTTTCTCTGGTATATAAAACATTTGCTCTTAGCGTCAGCGCAGCTATGTACTGGTTTTCTTTCATTTTATTATGCCTGCTGATCCAGAAGTTTGAGGTTGGATTGCTTGCTAAGTATTTTATACCATCACCTTGGATAAGGGGATTTGCCCATTTCTCAAACTCTTCTTTTCTCCAATCATATGTTGCTTACACATTCAAATCATAGCTCAGAAAGTTACTGTCTAAAATGTTAAGTTTGTGTGTTTTGATGATGTTATCAATTTTTTCATTCAAATCTTCTCCTGCATACATGAATGAATGCGCTATGTACAGGTCTGGAGCTGCCCTGAGATATAATAAACTATTGACTTTATTGAGACCAATTTGTGTACATAGTTTTGGAATATGAGGCCCCCAAATGATCTTTTCGAATATAGGAGACCATCACATGTGTATGCAGGAAGGTGTAGAAAGTATTTGACATACTTTTTAGGTCGAGGACCTAAAGGCTGCGCTTGCGCAGTCTGGGGTCGGAGATTTAATGTCCCTTGGTAGCGCTTTGGAACCCGCCTCCCTGCCCTGCCTCTCCTCCATTGGCTGGCTTCCTAAACGGAGGCCAGCCATTGGAGGAGAGATGTGTCACTCCGATTTAGCCCCGTCTTTTTCGGATTTGGGGGAGTAAGTTTTGCTGTTCTTTAGACAGTGACGTTGTCTGTCACTCAAAACAGCAAAACCACGCCCCCGAATCCGAAAAATTCGGAAGCTGGCGGGCGCCATTTTTTACTTGTCTGCGGTAATGTGAGGATCGATCGTCTTATGCCGCAGGACCCTGCCGCCGCCTCTTCTACCCAGTCCCCCACCCTCCTGTCCCCTGGGTGCCCTGAGATCACTGCTGCCTCCGGCTCCGTTTGAAGGTAAAGCACATGATTTTTTGATCTCACGGGTCTGTCTCTTATTTTCTGCCCCGGTCTGTTACTACACTGCATGTCTCGCGCACCTCTCAGCCCTGTGTGCTTCGTCGAAAACCATGAACCATTTAATTCCCGGAGTAATTCATCAGTGGGCGTATTACCACCAGAACAAACTACTGCTTTGGATGTACTCTTAACTGCTATTTGGTTGGCCGTGACAGCAAAATTCCTTAGCTCTTCTTTTGTAGACTCTCTTCCTAGACAACTGCATGGAGTGAGCCTATTTTTGTCTCCCGTAAATAAGGTTTCCAATATCAGCAGAGCATGCTTCAGATTGTCGCTCGTGCACTAGACTATTTGTCGGCGTGTTTTCATGATTTGGTTTTGGTAGCTTTTGTTGACTGTAACCAAGGGGATCTTCCTTGGTCTGGAAAAGCAAGTCACATATGTTTAGCGGGGGCAAAGGAGTGGCTGTTTGCCATGTACATGGTGTGTTAGAGCACACATTTCTATTTCTTCCGTGATTACGCAAGAAAGGCAGTCGGTCTGCTCAAAGGGATGTGACATTTTTTTATGCCTGTTTTTACTTATGCACTTTGATACGATCGCCTGCATGAGATGGTCGATTTTACATTTACTTTACCCCTAATTTATTTCTAATTATCACAATTTTACTACATGATTGTGTTAAATCTAATTCTAATTCAAGCAGCTTCTATTTAAGCCAGGTGTTAGAGAAAAGACCATAAAATGGTGGTTCAAGCAACAAGCTTCAAAGTTCAGTGTACCCGACCTATCTTTTCCTACCAGGTGAAGAAAGTCTACTCTTTCTTTACGTGTCTTAATACCAATAAGTAAAAGAAGAGTAAGATGTAGAGAAAATGGTACACACAAGTCAGTTGTGCATTGACCAGGAATTGTTGGGTCATGGTTGCTATGTTACAATTTCTAAGAAAAGTGTTGCACATGCCCATAATGACCACTTTGAAGTCCCATCAACCATGCTGTCAAATGAATGAGGTGAAACAAAGGCGCACAGGGAAGCAGAAAGCTGAACTGTACATTTCTATCACCAGTTAGTTATTCTCGCTGGTACTTTCCTCTCACCCGCAGTGTGAGCACACACACATCAATGCTCAGCTATTGCCATTGTAAATGACAATGCCATTTATTTATGTTTTAAAAACCAACACATAAATAAAAAAAATTGTCATTTACAATGGCAATAGCTTTAACTTTTGCAAAGGCGAGAACGTTGCATTGTAAATATGTGGGGGACTCTCTTTGTGTGTGGGGGGGCTCTCTGTGTGTGTGGGGCTCACTATCTCACTATGTCACAACTTCTCTCTCTCAAAACATCACTACCTCACTCTCTCACTACCTCACTCTCTACTTCGCACCCTCACAACTTCACTCTCTCTCTCTAACTCACTACATCACTCACTCTCTATCTCACTACCTCACTCTTTCTATCTCACTAACTCACTTTCACTCTCTCTTTCACAACCTCTCTCTATCTCACTACATCACATCACTCTATGATTATATCTCACTACCTCACAACATCCCTCTCCCTCACTACCTCACTCTTTCACTACCTCACTCTCTCTCTCACTACCTCACTCTCTCTCTCTATTTCAATACCTCACTCTCTCTCTCTATCTCACTACCTCACTCTCTCTCTGCTAATGCAAAAGGGATTACATATGCAAAAAAAAACTAATGCCAATAGAAATACCAATGCCATTTATTTAGGGATACAAAAAAGAAAAAAAAATAATGAGCAATACCAATAGCTCTACCAATAATATTGCCGAGACCATTGCATTGTAAATGCTTGTTTATTGTTTGATCCAGAACATTTTAAGTTTTTGCTTCCGATCCTGTCATTTCCAATTTGAATGATAGTTTAGGTACCAAGTACTGGCACAACATTTCTATTTTCTGCATGGGCTTAAGTGGTAGATTATCAAGTTATTGAGCGCAATTGACAAGAACCTCTTTGTGTGGATCAAAGTTCAATCCGAGGTATCTCTCACTTTCTCCTGGATGAATATTTAAAATATTTTCTTTTTCAAATTGCCATGGTTTACAGTTGTTAACCAGGATTTTGTCTTTATGGTGACTGATATAAAATCCATGTGTCTTTTTCACATTAAGTTTTAATCCTGTAGTTTTACTGAACTTTTCAATGATTTTCAGATTTGTACTCATTCCTTCCCAGGTACTGCTGAGTACTGCGATGTCATTGGCAAAGGCGGGAGCGATGATTTGCTCAATAAAACCATCTGATCCAAATGTAACGCCCTTGCCATTTTTCTGAAGATCACAGATCAGAGGATCCATGGCAATGTTAAATAGTAGTGGGGATAAAGAGTCACCTTGTTTGACCCCAGATTTCATTGTTATTTCAGGAGTTGATTCGTTGTTCTTTCCCTTGAAAGCTGTTGTTGAGTCAATGTATAAGTCTTTTATTATGTCTCTGATATATGATGGAACTCTTTGCCTTGCGAGACTCTGTATAATGTGACCATGGCTGACAGAGTCGAAGGCTTTCGATATATCAATGAACACCACTGTTAATGAGTGACAGTTTTTTCGTGCCCCTTTTATGATATTTTGCAGGAGAGTCAGATTCTCGAGACAACCTCTCACCTTCATGAAGCCTTTTTGTCTCTTATTCAATTCAACAAAAAATGAGTCTTTTAGGTAATATTTTTGTGAATAAATTCATGAATGCAGTATCGATGGTAATTGGACGCCAGTTACTGTTTTTTTAAGGTTCGCTGCGAAAAGCGTGCAAAAGCGCTCTCTCGGTGAGAGCACTATAGCTGTCGGTTCAGCCGACTTCAGTCGACAAGGACTGGAGACAGGAGCTGGCCACGCACACCACGCGCAGCATTGAAACATCATGGCAGAGTCATGGCAGGGTCAGATTACGACGCGCACCTTAGGATTTGGTCGCGCGCGTGAGCCTCGTAAGTTTCGGTTTCATTTTTACCTCGAAGACCCGGTGTGAATAGGAGCAGGGCAGCGAGGAGTTGGGGACGAGCGTCGACGCCCGCGGAGGAACCACGATGAGCAGCAATGGAGGCGGAGGAAGGGGTAATGCTTGTAATGTTTTCCCTGCACAGTGCTTGTTTAACAAGCGCCCATTGTGCTGTTTCGTGTAATGGCGGACATGCCACTTTGTTTTTTACCAAGCGCCCTGTTGTGCGCTTTCATGTAATGGGGGCCGCGCCACTTTATTTTCACGCGGGTCCGTTATCTTCCTTTTATTTTTTAATAGGCGCCCCGTTGTGCCATTCACGTAATGGCATCTGCGCAACTTTATTTACAAACGTGGGTCGTCGAAAGAAAAGTGCTGGCCGCTATTAAAATGCTAGACCCATGCACAATTCCACTGTCAGGTTTCAGGTTCACGGAGGATCAGCTTTCCAGGATCTTGGAGTTGGTAAGGGGGTCTTGCAGGGAGTACCGGGGTCAGGAGTCAGCCTTTAGTGGCTAGAATGCAAGCATCAGTACTCGTGCTGCTTGCTGTTTACTGTGGGCGTTTCGTGGGCCAACACAGCCTCACACATACGCTGCACTTCATCTTTATCAATGCATGTGTACGAGCATGTCGCCCTCTTAGCGAGCAACGTTAAAGAAGAAGTGTGACTTATGTGTGAGGCTGTTTCTGCCACCTACAGCCACCGTGCGAAAGTAACATAAAAAAATTAACATGAACCGCGGCACCCGTCCGTGAAGCTGCACTTTCCAAATAATAGCCTGCACTGCGCCAGCAGAGAAAGAGAGCGTGGGTGTGTGGACCCTGGCTCTGTAAACATCATGTGGCATGAAAGTGGATCTGTACTAGTAATTGTTTTGTATTTATGGAGATTATGCAGTTTCGTAAAACTCCCTGCATACAGACAGAGAAACGATAGTCCTTGTTGTGGGAGTCCTCTGCCATTTAATCCTTCTCTATTGTGATTTACATTTTACACTATGCCGATAAAGAAGGCTCAGAAATCATCTCTTCATTAAGCACTGGAACTGAAGGTTTGGGTGGCAGACTGAGTATGCATTTGCATGTGAGGGGTAGACGCTAATGTGCCCATGCCCCTTTAAGAGTGCCTAGGTGTGAGTAAGTGTGCACTTTTCATTGTACTTCAGCTCAGTCTGAGTGTGCACGATAGTGTGCGTGGGACACGAGCGCGCGGTAGCCAAGTGTAAAGGTGCTCTTCTTCCCTCACACGAGGGAGCGGAAATGCTGCTGTGCTACACAGCCTTTCACATACGCTGCACTTCATCTTTAGCAATGCATGTGTACGAGCATGTCCGCACGCTTAGCGAGCAACGTTAAAGATGAAGTGTGGCGTATGTGTGAGGCTGTTTCTGCCACCTACAGCCACCGTGCCAATGTAACATAAAAAAAATTAACATGAAGCGCGGCACCCGTCCGTGAAGCTGCACTTTCCAAATAATAGCCTGCACTGTGCCAGCAGAGAAAGAGAGCGTGGGTGTGTGGACCCTGGCTCTGTAAACATCATGTGGCATGAAAGTGGATCTGTACTAGTAATTGTTTTGTATTTATGGAGATTATGCAGTTTCGTAAAACTCCCTGCATACAGACAGAGAAACGATAGTCCTTGTAGTGGGAGTCCTCTGCCATTTAATCCTTCTCTTTTGTGATTTACATTCTACACTATGCCGATAAAGAAGGCTCAGAAATCATCTCTTAATTAAGCACTGGAACTGAAGGTTTGGACGGCAGACAAAGTATGCATTTGCATGTGAGGGGTAGACGCTAATGTGCCCATGCCCCTTTAAGAGTGCCTAGGTGTGTGTAAGTGTGCACTTTTTATTGTACTTCAGCTCAGTCTGAGTGTGCACGATAGTGTGCGTGGGACACGAGTGTGCGGTAGCCAAGTGTAAAGGTGCTCTTCTTCCCTCACACGAGGGAGCCGAAATGGTGCTGTGCTCCTCTGTAGTCCTTGCTTTGCCACTCTTCTCACACAAGAGCCCAGCAAAGCCGCCCGGCTGCTGTGCCTCCTTGGCGCTGCACAGCTATTTTTTTCACACGGGCTCCAACCCTGCTGTGCCTCTTTGTTTTGGCAGGCTCTCTTTATATATGTATGCTCTCCCTGTCGAAATGTATGGCTGCCCATGTGACTCCCCCCTTTCTTCAGTAAACCATCAGGCGTCAAATGTAATGTTACCAAGAGAAACGGTGTCCATATATTTCGGAATCAGGATAGGCCAGTGGACCACGATCCTGTATTTAGATTGCAGTGTGCTTTACGAGCATGGGTGCTAATCCTATGTCAAGACACACGTTTGGGTTTACGTTTTTAAATATTTAAAATGTTGTAAAAGGTTCCTTTATTAAGTTTGCATTGACTGATTAAATTCTGTCCAGGAAGTATTTTATTCACAGTAGCTCTTTTCCCCTTCCCATTATAATACTTATCACGGCTCAAAAACACAGCTTTAATGATATCACATTCTCTGAGAACTTTTTGAGGATTGCGCCTTAAGCACTATTTTATGGCATTGCTGCTTTCACATGCATCCTTTCTGCTGCAGATTGCCCTCACAACTTTTATTGTGAACAACAGAATCTGTGCACTTACTCTTCCAAGTCACATTAGTTGAATGATTTAAGGCAATACATTCAGGTTACATTATAATTTGTAGGTGTTGGTTTCAAATGCTCTTTCTGGCAGCATCTTCCAGTTCTGTGTTAGTAAATATGATTTGAAACGCTGCGAGGGTCTTGTCCAGCCATTATGTATTTAACAATTCTATTCAGTTTCAAAAGCTGCTATTTGCAATAATTAATCGATTTCACTTTCCATTAAAAACAATCTTACTGCGGCTAATACAGATCATGCATACTCCGCATAATTTTAAGAGGGGTGTAGCTATGCCACTTCTATATGACTGAAGCAAATGTGTGACCCTCCGCAACTATCAACTTTTAATGTATTTTCTTAAAGCATAATTAAATACAATTAAAAACAGGTGAAACCTATTGATTTCACTGCAGACCGCCATCTGAATTGCCTTTTAAATCTGTATCATCATTGTTGGATTTGGGGTTCTTTTACTGCTTCCGAGCAGAGTAAATCAGACCATTTATAAATGGTTACTGCTTATAAACAGTCGCAGTGTTCAACAATTGTATAGCTCTTTAATCCCTAGTTTTTTTTTGCACATTATTTAACCCCTTTGGTGCTCATGACGGAGCGGTTCCGTCATGAGCGCCGGTTGGGCTGTGCTCATGACGGAACCATTCCGTCATGACCACACCCGTTTTTAAGAACGTTCAGCACAGCGCGAAAATTTGCGCCGCGCTGAATGGGTTAAAACACTCCCTTTATTACATTACCCACACTGCTGGCGTTATCCTTTCAATCCACTTTTTGCTGCTCTGCTGTCCCTCACATTTTAGCAAATTAAGGCGTTATGTGGGGCCGTTAGGGCAGGCCGTTAGGGCAGGCCGATGGTAGGTGGTATTGCAAGTTATTTTACCCTTCATCCCCTCTCAACCCATTGTAACCTCCTTAAGCGCTGTGCACCCCTTCACACACTCGCACATAGCTGACCATCACACTCGCACATAGCTGACCATCACTGCGTGCTCAGCATGCCACCATTGCTACACAAATAAATACACATTTTTGGGCCTACAATTTATAGACTTTTGTTGCAATTGGTGTTGCAATATATAGCAATGCCAATAGCTCAAATTTAATTAATGCGAGACCTATTGCATTGTAAATGCTTGTTAACCCCTTCTCTGCGGCGGCAATTCCGCCGCAGCGCTAGGGGGGGGCCGAGCGGCGCTCGCATGCTCGTGACGGAGCCGCTCCGTCACGAGCCGCGGTTGAGCTGTGCTCATGACGGAGCGGTTCCGTCATGGCCCCGCCCGCTCAATGGAACGTCCAGCGCAGGCGCGGAATTCGCGCCGCTCAGGCGCGCCAAGCGGGCCATGACGGAACCGCTCCGTCATGAGCAGAGCTCAACCGAGGCTCATGACGGAGCAGCTCTGTCATGAGCATGGAACCGGTTAAGTTTACTAATCGGTACATTCTTGGGTATCAAAATTGATCGGTTCTTTTTGATAATTTCTGGTACTCTTCTCATCAACAACCAAGACGATAGAATTCTGGGCAGCAGTCTTGGTTGCCTGCTGTGCACTTTATATAAGTCATTTAGACCTATCTTATCGGGCCCCACTGCTTTCTTTAGATTGGAGCTCTCAAAGGCATGAGTTATTTCGAGCAGTGTTATTTCTTTACAAAGATGTCTAATTTCTTAGTCCTCTGGTATCCGATCAATCGGCATGAATTTAGGGGTTTTCTTGTTTTCTTTTTCAATTATGCTTTTGTAGTATTGAAAGATTTCATCAGCACTGATTTGGCAAGTGGCATCTTCTGCCTCTTTTGTGAAGTAGCAAGGGCCCCCTGGTTAGGATAAGGATCCTGGGTCAGGGAAAACATACAATGTGAAGGTAAACACCCAGGCTATCGGTTAAACAAAAACCAGCTATGTATTCGACTGAAGAGTACCCAAAGTTGGAAACTTAAACCATAACACAAACAAACATAATGATATCAAAAATAGTATTTTTTAATAAAAACAAAGATAAATTTATACAATGTAAATATACGCTTATAATAGATTATTGATACAAAAATGATGAGTTTCCTAATCAAAGAAAACATAAATTTAAAACATATTTCGATAGAAACTGATACATATCCTTTCTACAATTATTGTGGCTGTTGGGTTTGAGTCAACGCGTTTCGACACGTCGTGGTGTCTTCCTCAGGACAGTTATACGTTCAGCCAATATGTCTACAAAGAACAGAATACTATTAGTTTTTGTATATTTGTTTAAACATTCAATGTTATAGTTTACAGTTTCATGTTAGAACATCAAAATTGATAATTGATGGTAATGAACCTAAAGGTCGTTATCCATTTCATTTTGTGATATCTGGTTCATTTCAGTTTAACATGGCAATGTCGATTATATTCATTGTTTGACTTTGAGTACTTTTTGATACATAGCATAGCATAATGCACTTAATATATATTTATACATTAGAGGTAACGTTGGGAGAAAAGACCTAGACAATTGCAATTTACATGATATCGAATGTTTTGTCTAAGAATTACAATTATTTTATTTTTGATATTCATTGGAGAGCTGATTCACATTTTGATTTGATGACAGTGATTTTTTAGTATTTCACCTTCCATCTCAGGTAGGTAAACAGAACCAAGATTAAAGTTTAAGAAAAGAATAGATAAGTAAAAGAAACCTACAGAAAAGGGGTGACAACAAGGATTAATCATTTATTTCTTATGAGGGTTTCGGTATTAATTAGGACCACACCTAAAAACTGGTATCCTAGCTTCTATAAGCTACATCCCTATCTACAACAGTATCTTTTTATGTATGAACTACTCCTGAGTTAGTCCCTCTTTTCTTTCACCAGAATAATAGGTGAAACTTTACCTGACTGCGATCTTTCTTCAAGATTTACCAGTCAAAACCTTCATTTAAAACCAGGCTGATTGAGGCACCGTTATTTTCATTTTCTAAAATTCGGCATGTGTAACCTGCAAGAGAAACAATTACATATTTCTTAAACACCCTTCTAAAAGTATTAAAAGCATTAGAGTAATTGTACTTTTAATGCTTCTATTCCACTAATAAGGTGAGGAAAGATGCGACTGTTAAGTTAAGCTTTGCACCACTAGAAAACCTCTATGACTTATTATGACGACTGGTTGGTTTTACTTATAGCTTGGAGGGAACTCGTTTTTATGAAGATAACCACAGCGTGGTAGAAATACAGCCTGATTGAGATGAAAACAGTGAACCCTTAAAATGAAGGTAGATAATATACCCCCCACAATAAGATTATGTGGATGAACATATGTTGCTCTCTAGCATGCCCTATACATAAAATACCAAATAGAAGGGTGTTTAAGAAATATGTAATTGTTTCTCTTGCAGGTTACACATGCCGAATTTTAGAAAATGAAAATAACGGTGCCTCAATCAGCCTGGTTTTAAATGAAGGTTTTGACTGGTAAATCTTGAAGAAAGATCGCAGTCAGGTAAAGTTTCACCTATTATTCTGGTGAAAGAAAAGAGGGACTAACTCAGGAGTAGTTCATACATAAAAAGATACTGTTGTAGATAGGGATGTAGCTTATAGAAGCTAGGATACCAGTTTTTAGGTGTGGTCCTAATTAATACCGAAACCCTCATAAGAAATAAATGATTAATCCTTGTTGTCACCCCTTTTCTGTAGGTTTCTTTTACTTATCTATTCTTTTCTTAAACTTTAATCTTGGTTCTGTTTACCTACCTGAGATGGAAGGTGAAATACTAAAAAATCACTGTCATCAAATCAAAATGTGAATCAGCTCTCCAATGAATATCAAAAATAAAATAATTGTAATTCTTAGACAAAACATTCGATATCATGTAAATTGCAATTGTCTAGGTCTTTTCTCCCAACGTTACCTCTAATGTATAAATATATATTAAGTGCATTATGCTATGCTATGTATCAAAAAGTACTCAAAGTCAAACAATGAATATAATCGACATTGCCATGTTAAACTGAAATGAACCAGATATCACAAAATGAAATGGATAACGACCTTT
The DNA here is from genome assembly GCF_964263255.1 of Lissotriton vulgaris. Lineage (NCBI taxonomy): Eukaryota > Metazoa > Chordata > Amphibia > Caudata > Salamandridae > Lissotriton > Lissotriton vulgaris. Next base: position 17,816,112 of record NC_141693.1, on the reverse strand, counting down.
AGGTTCATTACCATCAATTATCAATTTTGATGTTCTAACATGAAACTGTAAACTATAACATTGAATGTTTAAACAAATATACAAAAACTAATAGTATTCTGTTCTTTGTAGACATATTGGCTGAACGTATAACTGTCCTGAGGAAGACACCACGACGTGTCGAAACGCGTTGACTCAAACCCAACAGCCACAATAATTGTAGAAAGGATATGTATCAGTTTCTATCGAAATATGTTTTAAATTTATGTTTTCTTTGATTAGGAAACTCATCATTTTTGTATCAATAATCTATTATAAGCGTATATTTACATTGTATAAATTTATCTTTGTTTTTATTAAAAAATACTATTTTTGATATCATTATGTTTGTTTGTGTTATGGTTTAAGTTTCCAACTTTGGGTACTCTTCAGTCGAATACATAGCTGGTTTTTGTTTAACCGATAGCCTGGGTGTTTACCTTCACATTGTATCTTCTGCCTCTTTGCCTTGCGAGACTCTGTATAATGTGACCATGGCTGACAGAGTCGAATGCTTTCGATATATCAATGAACACCACTGCTAAAGAGTGACTGTTTTTTCGTGCCCCTTTTATGATATTTTGCATGAGAGTCAGATTCTCAAGACAACCTCTCACTTTCATGAAGCCTTTTTGTCTCGTATTCAGTTCAACAAAAAATTAGAGTCTTTTAGTTAATATTTTTGTGAATACCTTCATGAATGCAGTACCGATGGTAATTGGACGCCAGTTACTGATTTTTTAGGTCTCGGCGTCAACGCGCGGAAGCGCGTCTCCGCCGAGATCTTTTGTCAGCGACTATGCTTCCCAGGAGACAGTCCCGGCCACGCGCATCCTTCGAGGCGATTTGTAACTGGAACGCGCGCTGTGGCCAGGCGCTGTCTCCTGGGAAGCGCAAGCACCACACACGCATGCGCATACACACACACACAAGCGCCCATGCACGCACGCACATACATACATACAGAGACACCACCCCTGACACATACACACACGCGCGCACACACACAAGTGCACCGAGGCCCCCCCCCCCGCCGTCACCGTCGCACACATACATACACACACACACACGAGCATACACACACGTGCACCAATCCCGCTCCAGCCTTTTTGAACTTACCTTACCTCAGCACGCGGCGCCCAACCTCCTGCTGGCGCGGCACCGGGGCTCTACACCGCTCACAGGAGCCCCGGGCCGCGAGACGCAAAGACTCCGCCTGCCTCCTCTTCCGGTCTGAACGTGGCCCCGCCCCCGTCACAGGCGACCGTGCCTGACTTCCGGGGCGGCCGCGATACTAAGAGACTGCTGGGGACAAAGTGTGGTCTGTGGAGTTACAATGGCTGCATGCAAGGGGTGAGTGTGAAAGTGCCGACCTTATTTATGTTGGCGTCGTGCGGCGCAGCCAGCTGTAGCATTTGATTAGTGCCTAAACAATAGCGATGCGGGCCACGAGCGGTTATTTCGCAGAACAAAGATGCATTGCAGATTGCTTTATGTCGCGTCCATTGGCGCTTATTATGAGAAGTGTACGGGCCTGACGGAAAGTAATTGCTTTCCTCCGGTGTTTTGGTTGGCTGCCGTACATCAGGTAGCCTGTGTTCTCTTTGTATTCACGGGCGGCTTGTACAAGAGAATGGGCTGATTTCCCACAAGGGCATTCACGCTAATCAATTTAGTTATCTCAAGAGCTTAACAAGTTGGAGCCCATGCTGGCCGAGTAGCGGCGTTCTTCCACAGTACAATCACTTCATGGTATTTAAGATTAAGCGATGTTCCTTCCCCATGCGAACGAGCTCACGTGGTCATCTCTGGGCGCGTCTTCGCTTCCCTCGGATTCTAACAGGGAGGTGTCCGCTTTCTGTATTTTTAGTGGTGAGTAGTGAGGGCAGAGTGGTGAGTGGTGAGTGCAGAGTGGTGAGTGCAGAGTGGTGAGTGCAGAGTGGTGAGTGCAGAGTGGTGAGTGCAGAGTGGTGAGTGGTGAGTGCAGAGTGGTGAGTGCAGAGTGGTGAGTGCAGAGTGGTGAGTGCAGAGTGGTGAGTGGTGAGTGCAGAGTGGTGAGTGCAGAGTGGTGAGTGCAGAGTGGTGAGTGGTGAGTGCTGAGTGGAGAGTACAGAGTGATGAGTGGTGAGTGCTGAGTGGTGAGTGCAGAGTGGTGAGTGCAGAGTGGTGAGTGCAGAGTGGTGAGGGCAGAGTGGTGAGGGCAGAGTGGTGAGTGGTGAGGGCAGAGTGGTGAGGGCAGAGTGGTGAGGGCAGAGTGCAGAGTGGTGAGTGCAGAGTGGTGAGTGCAGAGTGGTGAGTGCAGAGTGGTGAGTGCAGAGTGGTGAGTGCAGAGTGCAGAGTGGTGAGTGCAGAGTGGTGAGTGCAGAGTGGTGAGTGCAGAGTGGTGAGTGCAGAGTGGTGAGGGCAGAGTGGTGAGTGCAGAGTGGTGAGTGCAGAGTGGTGAGTGCACAGAGTGGTGAGTGCAGAGTGGTGAGTGCAGAGTGGTGAGGGCAGAGTGGTGAGGGCAGAGTGGTGAGTGCAGAGTGGTGAGTGCAGAGTGGTGAGTGCAGAGTGGTGAGGGCAGAGTGGTGAGGGCAGAGTGGTGAGGGCAGAGTGGTGAGTGCAGAGTGGTGAGTGCAGAGTAGTGAGTGCACAGAGTGGTGAGTGCAGAGTGGTGAGTGCAGAGTGGTGAGTGCAGAGTGGTGAGAGTGCAGAGTGGTGAGAGTGCAGAGTAGTGAGTGTGCAGAGTGGTGAGTGTGCAGAGTAGTGAGTGTGCAGAGTAGTGAGTGTGCAGAGTGAGTGTGCAGAGCAGTGAGTGCAGAGCAAGTGTGCAGAGCATTGTGTGCTGTTGAGTGCAGAGTGCTGTGTATTGGCAATGTTAATGACAATGCCCATTTATTTTTGATTTAAAGAAAAATAATGTCATGAGCAATTCCAATAGCTCTACCTTTAATGATGCCGAGACCATTGCATTGCAAATGCTTGTTTAAGTTCACTAATTGGTACATTCTTGGGTATCAAAATTGATAATTTCTGGCACTCTTCTCATTAACAACCAAGACGATAGAATTCTGGGCAGCAGTCTTGGTTGCCTGCTTTGCACTTTATATAAGTCATTTAGACCTATCTTATCGGGCCCCGCTGCTTTCTTTAGATTGGAGCTCTCAAAGGCATGAGTTATTTCAAGCAGTGTTATTTCTTTACAAAGATGTCTAATTTCTTAGTCCTCTGGTATCCGATCAATCGGCATGAATTTAGGGTTTATCTTGTTTTATTTTTCAATTATGCTTTTGTAGTATTGAAAGATTTCATCAGCACTGATTTGGCAAGTGGCATCTTCTGCCCCATCAGTGATAATTCTGGCAATTTTCTTTTTGTCTTTTTTAAACATTGCCTGGTATTCTTTATAGCTGCCCTTTGCTTTGGCATAATTTTTCTTGTGCGTCCGATTAAGCCTTCCGTTTTTCTTGTCTTTTTTTGTTATCTTGTTTCCTACTGAGGCATTCTGGTGCTCATCTTGAGCAGAGTTCATAGGCTCATTATTGAGTTCTCTTGCTGGTTCATTTGTTCGTACACTTGCTAGAGCAGGACTTGTATCAGTGGTGTTTTCTGCGATATAAGTCACTACCTCATCCATCAGATCCATAGCAGTATCGTGCTGCTCTACGTTTTGGGTGTACTTCTCGATTTCTGAAATTCTGCCTTCCAGTTCATCAAAGTTCTTGATTTTTTGCGCACGTTTTCGATTGATAAAGTCTCTGCGCTTTTCTGTTGTTACTTCCACTGAAACCTCTGGTTCATCGCAAGAGTCATTTTCAGAAACATTTGATGCTTGCAGTACATCTTTTGCGGATTTTTTGCTTTTATCTCTTCTATCTCTTCTTTTTTAGGTCTCGCACCTGCGAACGGATCGCGAGGCGATCGTCGCTATAAGACTCTATTGTAATCAGTTCTGCTTACAAGGAGTCAAGGGAGACGGGAGACAAGTGATGTGCACGCGCAACCTTGCGGAATCGGATCAGGTTGCGCGCGCGCTCACCATCTCCTGTGTCCCATGGCTCCTTGTAAACAGACACACACACATAGAGAACCCCCCCCGCCGCCGCGCGCGCGCACACATGCACGCACACATACATAGAGAAACCCCCCGCCACCACCGCGCGCACACACATCCCCTCCCTCTACCCCCCCACTCTCCCCTCACTCACCGGGCTCTTCTCGCATGTCCCTCTCCCTCCGCAGTGGGTCACTCTCGGCGGCAGCAGGCTCGGCGTGTCTTCTCCGCGATCCACAGTTTGCGACGGGACAGCCAATGTGCACGGCGACAGCGTCTTGTGCGTTCCCACCGCGGTTTCGGGCCCATGCAGTGCTTGTTCTGTTTTGGATTTGTAATTGCACCTGAGTAGTCCTGCATGTTTGTAGGGTTTCGTACTACACGAAGACATCTGAAGTCTCGAATTACCAGCGGAGGCCCTGCAGCTGAATGTCCTGTCCATCATTGAAGTTTGCGAATATTTCGGCTCTCCCACTGTGAAGTAAGTGGCAGAGGAGACCCAACTGCAGCCGCTCTACTGCATCATCTGCTTTTACTGCTCATGGAAGTCCCATCCGGAGACTTCAGGGAGTGAGGAGAGATGGAAAACTGCGCGACTACAAAGAGGTGCGTGCAGTGCTATAAATCGGAGGGCGCTGAGTACCGGAACTTCCGTTATTTGAAGAGTCCGTGCGCTGCTAACACGCATGGTCACACACAGTTCTTTTAATTAGAGTAGAGCGTTTGAAGAAATGTTCGAAGTCGCGAGCCGTTAGTTCTGACAATATCGCACATCTCTAATTTCTCTCCCTCATTCAGGAGGCTCTTCAAAAGAATAGGATCTACCAGAGGCCAAATGCAAACGACCTACTGCTTAATTTGGAAGGCACAAAATCAGGATCTTCTCAAATAAAATTACATAAAAAAATCTTTATCCATGTACAGAGCTTTATGCACCGCGAGCGTTGCATTAATTAGCCTTACATGTTGCCCACTATGTGTCATCAGGTGTACTGCAAATAAACACATTCCCCGGGTTTGATAACGAGATACTGCTAAAATTATTATTCTGCCAATGCTAACTGCAACAACAACGACCGGAGAAGCAGGGCTCTTTTTTGTTGTTGCTAATAAGTATAATCAAAGAGGTAGCTGCTCAGCTGAGAAAAAACGACTCGACAAGTGTTGCAGTAGGGCCGGTGGGAGAGGCTCGCGGTTTGGACCACTGTGGATGGGTTTCAAGAGGCAAGATTGGAGGAAGAGGAAATATTATTGATCTGAGTAGACAAACATAAGGCCAGGCGGAGCGCCCAGCTGAGGTCCCCACATGTGCAAGGACCAGCCTGGGGTGTTCTTACTGATCTCCAAGACCTCAGAATGTCAGCCAGGACTACCAACTCCCTGGTACAAATAACACATTACCCCTCTGGACTGTCACTCCATCATAGTGAAGAACCATTTCATGAGCCATGACACCCACATCACTAGCCTATGTTGCACCTCGTTAGGCCAACTTCTAACGATGTGAGAGCCAATACTCTTCCTGATGAATCTGGGCCATGGCACACACTGATGTCTTCCTGTCTGTGACCCACAGGGAGCCTTGAGTTTTGATAATTGCTGTTGTAAACATGTTGTAAACACATGGCATTAACATGTCCGTGTGATGTCTTCCTGTCTGTGACCCACAGGGAGCCTTGAGTTTTGATAATTGCTGTTGTAAACATGTTGTAAACACATGGCATTAACATGTCCGTGCATTAGGACTCCAAATAAGAAAACATTGTAAATAGCAGTGGGGCGTGGAGTCTGTTAATAATGTGTGGCTAATGCATGGCTAATACCGTCGTTATCATCTCAAGTTGTTGATGACGAACTATGCAAAATTGGAAACAGGTATGCTAAAAGTGTCTCTTGCACTCGTCACTGCACCTCTCGTTTATGCACCATGGCGTGTGCATCATCACATTTGAAACAAGTGGTTGAAACTCACACCTCTCACCCAGAATCTTCTCCTTTGGGTATACTACAGCCAGAGGGAGGGAGGGATGAGTCATCGCTCAATCATAATAGACTTAAGAACAGTCTTCAAGCCTTACATTAACATGAAGATCTTTTTCAGCTGTGACTCAAGCCCATGAGTGCCCTCTTGCTGCCTCTTGAAACTCAAAATCAATACTGTTGTTACCGATTACATTTGATCGGTGACATCTACACGTATCTCTCTTCTCTGTCCGTGTATTATCTATTTGGTTTCTGATAAAAAATAATGTTTAACTCTATCGCCTCACTGCATCCACCATGTGCTCACACTAGAGAAAGTAACTTACTGGACTGGGCCTTAGTGTCAGTGTGCCAAAAGATGACTTTGTGCAGGAAGTGACAGGATGGTCAGGGAGAAGCAGTAGTGCAGTTGGGCTTTGACGTATCCTCTCCAGCTTCACAGGGCAAAGCCTGTGTGTCTGAGTGTCTGTTTGTCCTAGGCATTGGCTACTCATGGTGTCAATAAGAACGGACGTGGTACAGGTAGGCTTTTTGTTATTTATTTATTAGTTTTCACTTTTATATAGTACAAACTTTACCCGCAGGCCCCCCTCGCAGCGTCCATGGCTGGGGCCCAGCTGGAGCCCCGGGCCTCGGTCCCCAATGCACCCGGCTCCTGCTCACTCTTTCATGGGGGCACTGAGCGACCAGATGCTTCACTTTCGTGCCCGGCCATCTGGTCGGACCTTTCCCCGCGGCCATCTGGTCCGCCAATCCCCCCGGCCATCTGGTCGCACCGATCCCCTCGGCCATCTGGTCGCACCCAATGGTTTCCTATGGGGTGACCAGATGGCTGAGCTTTCCTGGAAGCCCTGATGAGGGTCCATTTGCCTCCCCGATCCGAACGAGGGCTCCAGGATGTCGGGTAATTTCGCGCCCAAGGTCCCCTGTCACCTCGAGTGCACGGATTACAAGAAAGGGGGGTAATTTTCCTCTGGATTACTAGGGAGAGGGTCAGTCAGACCTCCGTGAGGTCTGGCGATTCTGAAACCAAGGAAGGCAGAACCCGGGCCCGCCCACTGGGGGCCCCAGGGGCCCGGGTACGCACCTGCCTCTCAGCCCCTTGCAGATGGTCCTTTTTCTCAGAGTTTGCTCAGGCAGACCTCCGTGAAGTCCGGCAATGCTGAGACGGGGGAGGCGGCACCCTGTCCTGCCCACTGGCGCCACCAGGGGCCCGGGTACGCACCTGCCTCTCAGCCCCTCCCCGATTGTCCTTTTTCTCTGAGTTTTTTTCCTCACTCAGACCTCCGTGAGGTCTGGCAATGCTGAGACGGTGGAAGGCGGCACCCGGGCCCGCCCGCCGGGGCCCCCAGGGGCCTGGGTATGCACCTGTCTCTCAGCCCCTTGCCGATGGTCCTTTTTCTCTGAGTTTGCTCGGGCAGACCTCCGTGAGGTCCGGCGATGCAGGCCCTCCGACCTGGGGCCTGCGGACCCCTTGACAAGCAGAGAGGCCTGCATGGGACGACAAACCCCTGTCCTGGGCCCTTGGTGGAGCAGCAGGCCGGGGGACAGGGCCCAGGGCCGGAGCACCCGACCCGGGGCCCAATGGGCCCCTGGACCCAGCCGGGGCTCCCAAGCCTGGAGGCGCAGGGGACGCCTCCCCGGGCCCTCCAGACCCCGTCCCTGCCACGCGGCAGGACCGAAGACGGAGCCTGGAGTGGGGAGGCCGCCCTCCCTGGAGCCCTCAGGAGCCCTGGACGGAGCTCCTGAACCCAGCCAAGCAAGAGGAGGCTCCCCAGGCACAATGGAACCCCGTCCCGGGCCTTTGGCAGTGCGGCAGGCTGGGGGACGGGGGCCAGGGCCGCAGCACCCGACCCGGGACCCGGTGGGGCCCCTGGACCCAACCGGGGCTCCCAAGCCCGCAGGCGCCGGGGAAGCCTCCCCGGGCCCGCTGGACACCATCCTGGGCACCCTGCCACACGGCAGGGCCGGGGACGGAGCCTGGGGTGGGGAGGCCACCCTCCCCAGGGCCCTCAGGGGCCTTGGCCGGAGCTCCTGAACCCAGCCAAGCAAGGGGAGGCACCCCAGGCACAACAGAACCCTGAGATGAGCCTTTGGCAGTGCGGTAGGATGGGGGACAGGGCCCAGGGCCGGAGCACCTTACCCGGGACCCGGCGAGGCCCCTGGACCCAGCCAGGGCTCCCCGGCCCAGATGCGCAAGAGAAACCTCCCCGGGCCCGCGGAACCTCGTTCGGGCACCCTGCCACGCAGCAGGAGTGAGGACAGAGCCTGGGGTCGGTAGGCCGCCCTCCCGTGGCCCCTGTACCCAGCTCGACAGGGGGAGGCTCCCCGGGCCTGGCAGACCCCATCCAGGGCAGCCAGCCACATAGCAGGTCCCAGGACGGGCACAGGACTGGGGCGGCATCCTGGCCCGTCCAGCTGCCGGCCGAGGCCCGCTAGGCCGAGAGTGGTCCCAGAGTACCTTGTCCCTAGTAATTCAGAGGAAGGCTACACCTCTTTCTGGGAACTTGTGCGCGCCGAGTGACGGAGGGGACCCAGGGCGCGGACCAGCCCGACCTCCTGGAGCCCTGGCTGGGATCCGGGAGGGGAATGGTCCCTCATCGGGACTTCCTTGGCGGCCCGGCCATCTGGTCGCTCCATTTGAAAGCATTGCGTGCGACCAGATGGCCGGGACCGAACTAACTCTCGTCTGCCTGCTTCGAGCCAAGCCTTTCCGGTAGGGCTCCCACCTGCCCTAGCAGGGCCCGGGGGCTCGGGAACACTGGCTGGGCCTCAGGCATGGGGAGGACCATCGGAGGTCTCGGGCCCCGACGCCCGGGGGGAGGACTACCCGGGAACCACAGAGCCCGTCCCGGGCACTTGGCCCTGCCGTTTGCCCAGAGGAGGGAGCCCCGGACGCCCGGGGGAGGACTGCCCGGGATCCTTGGAGCCCATCCTGGGCACTTGGCCCCGCCGTTCGCCCGGAGGAGGGAGCCCCGGACGCCCGGGTGTGGACTGCCCGGGAACCATGGAGCCCGTCCTGCGCACTTTGCTGGAGGAGGGAGCCCCGGATGCCTGGGGGAAAACTGCCCGGGACCCATGGAGCCCATCCTGGGCACTTGGCCCCGCCGTTGGCCTGGAGGAGGGATCCCCGGATGCCCAGGGGAGGACTGCCCGGTACCCATGGAGCCTGTCCTTGGGACTTTGCCATGCCGTGGGCAGGAGCACGTCTTGGATGGAGGAGAGGTGTTTTCCAAGCATAGCCCATCTGGTCACCAGCAGAGAACTGTGAGCCCCGGAGAGGTGTCCGGGCATACCCAGCCCCTAGTAATCTGGAGGAAGGCTAACCCCCTTTCTTGGAATCCGTGCGCACAGAGTGACGGAGGGGACCCAGGGGCAGAGGTGCCAGACCTCCTGGAGCCCTTGCTGGGATCAGGGAGGTAAATGGACCCTCATTGGGGCTTCCAGGGAAGCCCGGCCATCTGGTCGCCTCATTTGAAAGCATTGGGTGCAACCAGATGGCCGAGGGGAAGGGTACGACCAGATGGCGGGACCGAAAGCACTCCCAGCTGCCCACCCATGCCTTTGCGGTACTGCTCCTGTCTGCGCACTTTGCTGGAGGAGGGAGCCCGGATGCCTGGGGGAAAACTGCCCGGGACCCATGGAGCCCATCCTGGGCACTTGGCCCCGCCGTTGGCCTGGAGGAGGGATCCCCGGATGCCCAGGGGAGGACTGCCCGGTACCCATGGAGCCTGTCCTTGGGACTTTGCTATGCCGTGGGCAGGAGCACGTCTTGGATGGAGGAGAGGTGTTTTCCAAGCATAGCCCATCTGGTCACCAGCAGAGAACTGTGAGCCCCGGAGAGGTGTCTGGGCATACCCAGCCCCTAGTAATCTGGAGGAAGGCTAACCCCCTTTCTTGGAATCCGTGCGCACAGAGTGACGGAGGGGACCCAGGGGCAGAGGTGCCAGACCTCCTGGAGCCCTTGCTGGGATCAGGGAGGTAAATGGACCCTCATTGGGGCTTCCAGGGAAGCCCGGCCATCTGGTCGCCTCATTTGAAAGCATTGGGTGCGACCAGATGGCAGAGGGGAAGGGTACGACCAGATGGCGGGACCGAAAGCACTCCCAGCTGCCCACCCGAGCCTTTGCGGTACTGCTCCTGTATGCCCACCCGGGCAGGGCTTGGGGGGCTCCGCTTCCCGGCTAGGCCTCTGGCACAGGGAGGTACACTGGAGCTCTCGACCCGGATGCCCGGGGGAGGACTGCCCGGGACCCATGGAGCCCGTCCTGGGCACTGTGGCACGCCGTTGGCCAGGAGGAGGGATCCCCCGACGCCCGTGGGAGGACTGCCCGGGACCCATGGAGCCCGTCCTGGGCACTTGGCCCCGCCATTGGCCTGGAGGAGGGAGCCCCGGACGCCTGGGGGAGGACTGCCCAGGAACCATGGAGCCCGTCCTGGGCACTTTGACACGCCGTTGGCCTGGAGGAGTGAGCCCCGGACACCCAGGGGAGGACTGCCCGGGTACCATGGAGCCCATCCTGGACACTGTGGCCTGGAGGAGGGAGACCTGGGCGCCTGGTAGGTGCTCCCCAGGCCCAGCCCATCTGGTCCCCAGCGGTGAACTGCCAGCCCGGGAGGGGTGTCCGGGCATACCCTTGCCCCTAGTAATCCGGAGGAAGGCTTCCCCTCTTTCTGGGAACCTGTGCGCACCGAGTGACGGAGGGGACCCTGTGCGCGAACGTGCCCGACCTCCTGGAGCCCTTGCTATGATCGGGGAGGCGAATGGACCCTCATCGGGACTTCCAGGGAAGATCGGCCATCTGGTCGCCGCATTGAAAAGCATTGGGTGCGACCAGATGGCCGAGTGGAAAGGAGCGACCTGATGGCCGGGACCGAGCGGACTCCCGTCTGCCTGCCCCGAGCCGAGCCTTCCCAGTAGGGCTCCCGCCTGCCCTAGAAGGGCTCGGGAGCACGGCTTCCCATGGGCTCGGGGACCAAGGCTGGGCCTCAGGCACGGGGAGGACCACCGGAGCTCTTGGGGCCCAGACGTCCGGGGAGGACTGCCCGGAAATCATGGAGCCCGTCCCGGGTACTTTGCCACGTCACGGGCTGGAGGAGTGAGACCCGGGTGCCTGGGAGGTGTTGCGTGGGCCCAGCCCATCTGGTCCCCGGCAGGGAACCGCCAGCCCGGGATGGGTGTTCGGGCATACCCTCGCCCCTAGTAATCTGGAAGAAGGCTACCCCTCTTTCTGGGAACCCGTGCGCACCGAGTGATAGAGGGGACCCTGTGCGGGAACGTGCCCTACCTCCTGGAGCCCTCGCTGGGATCGAAGAGGCGAATGGACCCTCATTGTGACTTCCAGAGAAGACCGGCCATCTGGTCGCCGCATTGGAAAGCATTGGGTGCGTCCAGATGGCCGTGGGGAAAAGTGCCACCATATGGCCGGGACCGAAATAACGCCAATCTGTCTGCCCAAGCCTTCACAGGCGGGCTCCGGGGCTGCAGGGCTCTGGCGCTGCAGGGCTCTGGAGGCTGCAGGGCTCTGGAGGCTGCAGGGCTCTGGCGGCTGCAGGGCTCCGGGGCTGCAGGGCTCTGAAACCCCATGCTGGGCCTCAGGCATGGGGAGGCCCCCAAGCGCTCCTGGGGCCCAGCCGCCCGGGGGAGGACTGCCCGGGACCCATGGAGCCTTGAATGTCTCCGGGGCTCTGCACCAGGGACCCTTGTCCCGGGCAGATGGACTCTTGGCAGGCCGCTGGACGGGGGCTCCCAAACCCAGGCCCTGGGGCCGGTCCCTGCTTTCCAACCCAGCCAGCCCGGGGAGATCGGGGAGCCTGCCCAGGCACGAGGGACCCCTGTCCCGGGCACACAGACCCTTCAGACGTGCCCTTGTTTTCCACACATTTTTTCCCAAAATTCTGTGTAGTGTGCGTAGTGGCGCTACGCAAACTATGCCCAGCCCTAGTATAAAGACATCCATTGTGGACATTGGAAAAGCCGTCATCTTACGTATATGTTGAAAAAAAAAACACTATTGATAATGAAGTAGAGATAGTCATCTAGAAACAAAATGACACTCACAAGCATTCTATAACTTCTCATTATTGGGACAATTGGCCCAGTGGAAACCTCGTGTAAGTGACCCAACAAAATGAGGGTAGAAGACATGAGCATCTGGCTTATATTTGTGCTTGAAGACAACACACTGCTTGTGTTCTTATAACACACTGATCTACAAATTTAGAATACAATTCAGCCAGTCTAAGTTTTTCACTTATTCAATTCTTTTAGAGATAGTGCTTTTTCGATCACTAGAAGTAATTTAACCGGTATTTTGATTTTCATCACCTGATTTGTTATATCCCAGACATTCTACTTTTTCACTGCAAATTTTCACATATCAGCTTCAAAAATCAATCCAGCATCCTTCAGTTTGCTTGAAACCATTTTTAACATCTGTCATGTTGCTCAGTATCCATTCCACTCACTCAAATATCATCTTTGAAATATGAACCATTAGTTATTCCCTCCAACGTCCCCTGAATGGAAAACTGCGGAGGCTGAAGCCAAACCGAATGGCGTTCTTATGAGCTGTAAGACACGCTCGGATCTGTGACACACAAATGATGTAAAATGTATTGACTTGAGATGTAGTTTTATAAGATTTACTCATTCAACAAATCAATTGTGTAAAATATTTTCACTCTTTCCAGCGTCGCCAGTGTCTCGCTGATGTTAACTGAAGGATGACCTTATAACCATATGCAGTTGGTCAAGTCCTTCAGACACAAGCTGGCCTTACTATCTGACTTGTGCACCGAGACTATGGGACTTGACCAGTCAATATCCTCAATCTGTTCTATTATCTTACTTTCGTCCAGCGTATTTTATTCTAACCTTAAGTGTGCACTCTTCATTACACGCTGTAGAAAATGTACTGCACTACTTTTCTTTACTACTTTCATTAGTAGCCAACAACTGCTCTGTGTGATTTTGACGTGGCTTAACGCTGCCTTGTAAATAGGGCACCCTTTTACGCTATACTACGCGTGAAAGGGGAGGGCAATGGGTGTTGCTGTGGGCGTTCCACCGCAACACCCATTGATTTTGACGCTGCCCCCTATTTACAAGGGTGGCGTAAATGGGAGGCGCCACCAATATTAATATCAGGGAAAACCTGGCAAAACGAGGAGATATGCTTTATTTCTCTTCGTTTTTGCTGCTTCCTTGTGCAGCGCACATAGAAACAGCAAATTACCTTTGATTGCTATGTGCAGCAAGGTCCCCCTTCCTGCACATAAACAATCATTTAAAAAAATGCTTAATGCAGCACACATAGAAGTTGCTAAACAGAATTTAAAGATTGTTTATGTGCTGGAAGGGGCAACTCCCTGCACATAAACAATCTTCCGATCAACGGGCAAGGGTGCCTGCGTTGGCGCTAGGCTGCTAAGTTTAGCACCAGTGCAGGGGGAAAAGCAAGGCTGCACCACTATTTAGTAAATATGGTGCAGCAGCCCTGCGTTTCTAAAGTGAAGAAGTGTGTCATTAGCCTTCTTCGCTTAAGGACACATTTGCCACTTTATTGTATATATGCCCCTACATTTCTTCTCCACTCACACAATATTCCTAATGCCACCTTTCCCTTGAAAACAGTCTTGCATCAAATTATGCAACCACAGATATTTTCATGCCACAATATACATGTTTTTTTCGATACCATTCCTATATCCATACTAATATAATAAAGAGAGAGCCCAAACCTTTGAGGCGGGTAATCTCAGGAACCACAGCACCAATCACAACACCCAATACAGCGTTGGAAAGGGCAGTGGCAGCAGAAGGACATAGGCTATGCAGACGCCCACCATATACATTTAAAAGGTAAAAGAACCGTGCCAGCAAAGTTGTCCCTTGAGGGCGTGTCTGCGTTGTGCTGTGGGCGTGTGCTGTGGGCGTGACAAACGCTGGGGGCGTGTGGTACGTTCCGCCCTTCATGCCATGTCTCATATCGTGTGCTAATCCCACCATGCTCCCTTTAAATACCCCTACACACCATAATCATAACCCACCCTTACTCCTTAAAATACCCCAAAACCCTTAAACACTAACCCATCTTAACCCTATAAATATACCCTGTACCCCAAAACCCAAACCTATCCCTAAACCCTAAAACACCCCTGTACCCCAAACCCCAAACCTAGCCCTGAACCCTATAAATACCCCTGTACCTCAAAACCCAAACCTACCCCTGAACCCTAAAAATACCCCTGTACCCCAAAACCCAAACCTAGCCCTGAATCCTAAAAATACCACTGTACCCCAAAACCCAAACCTACCCCTGAACCCTAAAATACCCCTGTACCCCAATACCCAAACCTAGCCCTGAACCCTAAAAATACCCCTGTACCCCAAAATCCAAACCTACCCCTGAACCCTCAAAATACCCCTATACCCCAAAACCCAAACCTAGCCCTGAACCCTAAAAATACCCCTGTACCCCAAAACCCCTACCTATCCCTAAACCCTAAAACTACCCCTGTACCCCTTAACCCAAAACTATATCTGAACCCTTAAAATACCCAAACACCTGAAAACATATACCTCAGTACCCCAAAACTTATACCCCTATACCCATACTTACCTTATCCAAACATTAAAAAAAATCATGCTTTTACCATTCATGCATTTACAACGAATTTCGTTGTAAATGTATGCGTGGTAAAAGCATATAAAATGTAATGCCATGCGTTATAATGGCATTGCGGAGTCATGGTACTTTCGTAATGAAAGTATGCGGAGTGATGGTATGTGGAAAGAAAGTTGCAGAATAATGGGTGTTTACCCTCCCCCGGTAAGTACATTGGTGGCACGGCGGCCCACATCTTCAGCAACATACTCATATTTTTTCACCACCCATTTGAAAAATGCACAGGTCTCTCTCAGCACCGACATACACTTTTAGACACACCTCCCGCCACAAGTACTAGAATTGCAAACTTTAGAGCTGGGGATCTACGTTCGAATCTCGGAATCAGCTCAACATCCTGTGATTCCAGGCAAATCGCGTTGTCTCCCCGTGCCTACCACAAATGAATGTGTTCTTCTGTAATGTAAATTGTGCTCATGCCATGTTGTCGAGTTCGCGCTATATAATATTGCAAGGAAAAATAAAGTAGAGAAACTCGAGTTCACACACTACTGAACGCGCACTCTTAAGTGCATCAGCAGTGCACGGTGAATCGGAGTGTTTCACAGGCCTGTCACAGATAGGAAATGCTATCAAAATGAAATCCTACAAAACAATATACTACTGGCCAGCAGCAATTCATACCCAGACAACGTCGGGACGGGCTACTAGTACTTATTAAATGTGTCAACATCTGGCAGTATATAAGGTGATTATGAGCGCATCTACATATATACGTACTTGCCCAGCAGCTCTGCAACGCACCTCAGTGGACAATAGGATTCATTCACACTTTGAACGGTTTTACTTTCTTCCATTCATTCTGATAACACCAACAACGCTTGTTCCCCTCCATCATTACAGCTCCAATCATGATCTTGCCCTCTATTCAACCTCTTCTTGGCACCTCCCACTTCATTTTTGCACATTAGTAAAATGTTGCACCTTATTACATTTATACCATTTTACTTCATAACAGGGCATTTGGAAGACACAGCCACATACCTCATACAACTGAAGTGTTTCAATGCAGTGTTGTCCCTGCATGTCCTGTTGCTTTACCTTTGACTTCTGCAACACCCAACTTATTACTTCCTCTCAAACTCATTCCTACAGCATTTACTCTGCATTCTTCCCTTTGAGTTTGTTGCCTCCGTCTCTGGAATTCAATTTTTGAAGTTACCTGGATGTATCTTCAGCCTCTTTGCTGTGCTAAAGGTCTTGTACAAGGATGATTCCTTCACATTCAGCAATTTCTTCTGAATTTTGAGCGTGTTGGTGCGATTAACTAGCTGGTCCCTAATTATTTCCTCATGGAGATCTTTACCTTTACAAATGGCAGCAAGCTTATTACCACGATTTAATGTTTCATACTTTCTCCCACTTTTTTCCTCTAAAAAATGACTTTTTTCTTTCTACAGTAGTGATGGAATATATACTATATTTCAACTCAAGGTCTCTCATTGCTCTTTCATACAATCTTTCATACGATCTAACGCTCTTGATCCAAATCTATATTGTTGTTCTCAATTACCTCCCCGCTTCTAGGTGTCAATAAGTGTTAAACAATTCTTCTCCTCTCAAGACTAGTTATGTATTAACATGGCTAATTTATCTTTGGACACAAGTACATCTCCCACACACTTTGGGGGAGGTGCCACAGGCTCCCGAATGAGATCAGGAGCTTGAGTTCCATATTTTACTTACAAGAAACAAGAAACAATGCACTAAAATATCACAGCTACATTTTTATGTTTTTCTTTAAATAACCAATACCAGACCTTACGCACACTGTCAGTTGTACAGAAGTCCATTTGCTTTAAAGTGTCACAAAGCCTTCAGTCTTTCAATTTTTTCTTCCTGTGTTCTTCGACCCTCGTAAGGTCGAGTCCTTTCTTTTTGGCAGTGAATACACTGAAAATTAGTACCACACGCAGCAGTATGTGTAATGCCTCAAGGACGCCATTGCACATGTATGCTCAACTGCCCAGCATCTCTTCATGTCAAGACGCTGTTTCGTAAATGCTGATACCAAACATAATGCGTGCGATTCCAGTGCTCTTTGTGGTTCACAGAGACAAACCGAAGACGGCATGAGAATACTGCACCTGTCACACAAAGTGATGCCTGAAGGAAATCTAGACACATGCACATATGATGCCAGGGTTGTTTCAATATTCACCCTTTTGTCTACGACTTGCAACTTGGGAGGCACGTCACATGTTACTGAGGAGGTGGTGGCCGAGTGCCCATTCCACGAGGACCAGACATGAAGAAGAAAGGGATGGTTGAGAGGGAGATGGTACCTCAGTCTACAAAGCTCTTACTTTTAACTTCATCCCTAGCACCTGCCGTTGACGCCACTGCCTTGCTACCCAATCATCGGCCAGGAGTGCACCCATCTATTCAACATGCTTAGGGAAGCACGTCGGTGGAAAAGAGTCTTACAAACCCACACATCCACAACGGTCAGAAAGGACTCCAGCAGTGAAAGCTGATAAGACCCTTCAATCTAGTCCAAATAGGTCACTTCCTTGGATGGTAGTTTCAGTAATAGGGTCTATAGTTGGTTTAAAGCCCCCCTCCCCCACGTGGTGGTTGTTTGTGACCAGGCCAGGAGGACCAATGAACTTAAAAGGCCTAATGCAAGATGTGCCCCAAAATGGTCCTCAGATGCTGGGAAATGTAACTTATTTCTTTTTTTATCAACATAGTTGACTTTATTTCAACTGATGATGTATGCTTTCTTCCAATGAAATTCCATACTGCCTGCCATAAATTTCCCACGAAATGCTCTAGCTCTGTACCAAAGCCTCATGCTGTTGCTTTTCCTCTTTTGTAACTTGATGCCCACCAAACATGGCTGCTCCTTTACCTGAGGCTTCACCCTGTCTGTATCTGGTATTTGTACCTCCTGAATTCTTCGGTTGATTATCTTTCTAAATATCTCATGCCTTCTAGTATTCTTATAAGCAGAGCTTTGCCCAAAATATCCCCTCAATACCCTTCCCATTCTGTTTTTTAATTGTTTCCAACCATTTATTCGGAATTTGTATTACAACTGTACATATGTGTTTTAGGTGTGCAGAACAATATAAACAGTACACCAGTGGACTAACCAAGACAGGCCTCCTACCCCTACTACAAGACAATCCTTCAATATGAAAAACCTTTACCCCACGTAAATTGTTATTCATCTACAGGCTCTCCATTGGTTGCCTATCACCCAGCGCATTCAGTTTAAAGTGCTTTGCTTTATGCACACCAACCAGAATGGGCGTGGCCCTAATACTAGAGCATCTTTGTGCATCCTTATGTACCAACGCACACCCTTCGCTCTAGAAGTTTGCACCTTTCCATAAGGTGGCAGGTCCTTTTCTCTGCTTGGTCCTACGTTACGGAACACTCTGCCTTTGAAACTGCACCCTTTTTTTAGCTTCGCAAGCCACTCAAGAACTGGCTGTTGTAATGGTGCTTTTTGCCAACCGGCTCCTTACTTAGCAATGGGGTACCGAGTTGGAGTAAGGCACACGCTCTACAAATGCACAGATTAGATTAGATAAGATTAGGCTTTAATTACAACATTAACTCACTACTAACTTCAAATGTTCTGTTTTATGTCCCCATGTTTACTCCTCCTTGCTTTTCTTAAAAGAGCACCTTAAACTACATTTAGTAGGTTTGATTTCTGAAGGATGCTCTCCCTCTGATGGTTTTTGTGCAAATCTGCTACATGATACGTACATCTTTCAATGTTTGTTATCAAGTGTTTTGAGTTTTTGCATCTTCCAAACGTAACTCTCTGGAAAGGCTCTGAAGATTCAAATGAAACAAAAGTGTGAAATACAAAATACCTTTATATAGGGGGCAGCAAACTCTGCAGCATCCATCTTGTAAAATAGACCACCCCACACCTCTCTCTTTGTGTTAATGTATCTCTGTACGCTGTCACCAACTTACTTATCCTCTGCATACACTTGAACTGATTCCCACCACATCATTTTGCATACTTCCCACCCCCTATGTGGCAGGGTTATCTCTTGAGAGATGTACACAGAAGTACACCTTACTGCTCAGTGCACAAGATCACACCTTGTAAGGCCCTATCATTCATTGTCCTTGTAAGAGACAACAATAATGTGTTTTCATATAGTGATTTCACAGATAGTCTTTCTGTTTCATGGTATCATATATCCCTGTGGTACTGGCTGCATCCAGGTACCTCCACAGGATGAAATGCATCATCCACTCAGCCGCACGCCCACCTTCCCACTGTCACTCACCGCGACCCGGTCCATCATGATCCTCGCATCGGCCTTGGACTTCAGCTTTGCTCGTCATTTCATATCTTTGTTCGTCTCCCAGTATTGCAGGTCCTTGGTGGAGATATTCTCCATCCCGATGGGTCCAGCCTGCGGCTCTCACTGGTTTAAAAGGTGATGGGGACATCATCCACGTTCCTAACCTCATAGAACTGGGGGACCCCCGGGAAAGGTCCAGAGAGAGAGGAGTAGAAATACCGGAGGGCGAGTGAGACTGGGGCGGTGGGGGGTGGGAGAGAAAGGATTAGAAACTGGACCCCAAACATGGGCACCACTCGCTTCATGACACTGACCATCACATACCTCTCTCCTCTCCGTGAATCAATCTCTACACTCTCTCCCTCCATATGACTGATCCTCTACAGAAACTCCTCTGTCTTATGGAAAATCTATTAATATACCAAAAATACACATTTAAAGTCAATAGACCTCCACCATATCTTTTTCTATACGTGTGGAGGGTAGCAACCACGACTGCTCTGTGTACAGGATCACACATGCTAAGACCCTTGCACTCACTATTCTTGTAAGATCACTGCACAAGTAAAAACATATTTATATAAGCCCGTACAAGAGCAATATTCCCATTTCACTGTAATATAAATACCAGGTGCCATTACCAAACTGAGTGGAGTTGCATTAAGCCACCTCCACAGGATGAAAGTGACAACTCCCCCTGCCCCCGCAGTTTTCTCTCACCCCCGATCTGGTTGACTCGGTTCATTAGGTTCCTTCCTAATGCCTTGGACACCAGCTACGCTCCTCGGGTCATCTCTGTATTCCTGTCTCAGTACTGAGAATTCTTCAGTGGTGAGATTTTCGACCCAGGAGATTTAAGGTGCCAGTCTGCGGCTCTCGCTGCTTTAACGGAAGGTGGGGACGAAATCCACATGCCCACCAAGAGAGAAATGGGGGACTCCAGGGAGGGGCCAGAGAGAGAGGAGTAGAGGGGAAGTGTGAGCCTTAAGAGAGGCTCAGAGAAGAGAGCACACACAGCTCACCCACAGGCAATAGCTAACTTCAGCACCCCCACACAACACAGTGCCCCATCCCTTTCCATCTATACTGCATGTTTCTCGTCTCAATCAACTAGGTGAAACTGGGGAGGGGCCTTGAGAGGGATAGGGAGAATTAAAGAGAGGGAAACCCTGGGGAGTGGAGAGGGGGCAGAGGATTAGAGTCTGGGCCACAAAGAAGGGCACCAAACCCTCACTACCCATCTTTTATTACACTGGCCATTGCTCACCTCCCACACCTCTCTCCCCTGCGTTAAATAATCCCTGCATTCACTTTCTCCATATGACTGATCCTTTACACAGGAAAATCAATTGATCTACCAAAAATACACATTTAAAGTCAACAGACGCCCACCATACCTATTTACAGGAGTGACCAACCAGCATAGCATGGATCTTTGCAGAGGGAAGCAACCATGGCTGTTCTGTACAATATCACACATTGTAAGACCCTTTCAGTCACTGTTCTCGTAAGATCACTAGTGCAAATATTGTGTTCTCATACAGCCCTTTCAAGAGCAGTCCTTCAATTTCACTGTATTATAAATACCAGGTGCCATTACCCAATTCAGTGGTGCCAGTTGCAGCCACTTGCCCCGAATGAAAAGTGACAACTCCCTGTACCTTCTTTGCTGTACCTCACACCCGATCTGGTTGGCTCGGTCCTTCACGATCCTCACATCTGCCTTCGACACCAGCTGCGCTCCTCGATTCATCTCCGTATTCCTGTCCCAGTATTGAGGGTTCTTTAGTGGTGAGATTCTTGAGATTCGAGATCCGGGGCACCAGCCAGTGACTCGCGCTCGAATAACGGGAGGTGGGGACGTCATCCACATAACTGACAATTGAAAACTGGGGGCCCTTGGTAAGGAGGAGTAGAAGTACCGATGGGAGAGTGAGCCTGGGGGGGAGAAAGGGACAGAGGGTCAGAGAAGAGAGCACACACCCCTCCTCTGCAGGCAATACCTACCCTCCCCACATCGCTATAAACTGGGGACACTGGGGAGGGGCCGCGAGAGGGAGGAAGAGAAATAGAGAGCAACCCTGGGGAGTGGAGAGGGACAGAGGATTCAAATCTGGACCACACACAGGGGGATGAAACCCGCACCAACTTCCTTTTATTACATTGGCCATTGGTCACCTCCCACCCCTCTCTACCCTGTATGAACACATCCCTGCACAGTTCCCGTATGCCTGATCATAAAAGATGCCAAGTTTTCATGTATGACAGTTTTATGCTATCAGTCAATCAATTGGGGATTTATAAAGCTCGCCAAATCACCAATAGGGTCTCGAGTGCACTTATGTGTGACATTTCAGTTTCTTTTGTGTGACACTTCATAGCCAGGTATGCCTTAATGCTTGCTAAACCAGTTACGTGTATGTAATGTAATAAATCTCTGAAACAACCCCTTCTGTGGCACGCACTTAAAACAGGTGCAGTGCTCCTGGTGTGCTTATGACAGTCAGGGAACTTAAAATGTACCCCCACTGAGTACCCCAGGCCCTGTTCTGAGAAAAGATTTTGAACCCGGATTCATAGTGAGTGACAGGCAGGAGTTGTCCAAAATACACCCTCCCATTACCCATGAGTGCCGGCTGTAACGGGTCCCAACAGTTCCATACATGGACCACTCTTCATAGACTGTCGAGGGTTTACTGTCCACGTGCTACACGTGCCTTAAACTCATCACGCTTTCAAAGGTGATTGAGGGAAGCGAAATATCCTGCAGTGGACCGGCCCAAGCCCCGATTTAGACGTCAGTGGTAACAGGAAATGAATGAATGAATGAATGAATGAAGGGCATCTTATAATGCGCTAATTTAGCCCGTGGGCATCAAGGCGCCTAACAGAAATAAAAGAAAACATGTGTACCGGAAACCAACTTACAGATAAGCCTCTGCGAAAAGCCATGTTTTTAATGCCTTCCTAAAAGAACCACTAGAGGGTTGTGATTTTAATTCCAGAAATCCTCCTGTGTCTGCCAGTAGTGCTAAATCACACAGAATATTACTGCTGCGATTCTTTTACACGACTGTCCCCAATGTGAAGGAAATTCCAAAGGTGAACGTTCCTCCAGATTTGGCACTCTTACAGATATTGGATATGTCTTAATTCTCACCCACCTCTTGATCAGACCGCTGGCCTGCAGGAACCTGAGATGGAGCCTCACACACTATCAATCCTTCTCTTCTTATGGATCAGAAAACCCGACACTCACTCACTCCTCTCTCCATCCATCACTTCACTAACCCACTCATTATGATCCCTTTGCATGTGTTTCCTCCCTCATTCTGTTTAATATAATAACAGATATCAGTTTGTCCTATACAAAATCTATACATATTCAGGAAATACATATTTCAATTCAGAAGACCATGCCACCTTATTTTTTTTATACAAGCACCCACCCAATGTGGTAGGAATATCTCTGCAGAGGGAAGCATACCTTTCAAGACCCCTTTGAGAGGGCCACCGGGCGCACAGGGGCCACTGGGCCCAACCAAGGGGGTTGAGGCCTGTTACTGCTGATGTCTCAGAGTCTGACCTACTGTAAAGGAATCTGACCAACTGGGCCAAGTACCCCCTTCTGCACTTGACACTCGGGGTAGACATGGTCTGAGCAGTACAAGGCTTCCTCGGGGGAAGGGGTAGGGTAATTTGGATACGGATTGGTGAACACAAGCTCACAACTCAACAAGCTCACAGCAGCAGAAATAAATTATTGTCCAGCCAAACACTCACTTTTATGACAAAAAGATAAGTATGCGTTTTTATTTCCAGCACTAACAACACAAAGGTAAAACAACTACACAGTCCCTCCTGAGGTCAGGGCTCTAGTGTTCCTTTGGCTGTCCCCTGTCACACTTCCTACTTACACTGGGGAAAGTGGTTATTCCCAATCTCCTATTGGTAATATACCGAGTGTGCCCCAATAGTAATCCGAGGCTTAACAGGTTTTTTTTGTTTTTTTTTTTAAGCAGAGTTTTACATAACGCAAATGTGACCCAGATCGGGTATCAGCGCGCTTTACATAGCACCAGTTGCGTTACTTGAGGACACACTCACTTTGCATCTTAATTTAAAGTCAAGAGTGTTTCAGCACAACAGCACTGACTAGCAGCAGGGCCCTAATCAGTCTTACCTGCACATGCAGGCGTGAAGCCTCTGGAGTTCTTAGTACCTCTTGTCTTTCTTTACAGTTGAGTTCATGTGGGTCTTTTGCATGCGGTCCAGATCGCTTCACTCAGGAGGTGCAGAGTCCCTCTCTCGTAGTTGTGCTCCCTGAAGGGACCATAGGTTATCTATGGCTCCTCCTGGGGGTAAGTGTCTAGTTCTTCTCCTGGTGGAGGTGGTTGCGATGATCCTGTCATGGGTCCTTCATCCGGGGTGGTGCATAGGTTCTCCCACTTCGTTCTCGTTTCTCCAGGAGTGAGGAGAAGGAGGGGGGAGGCAGTCAAATCAGGTTGCAGTTCTCGATGCTCCCGGAGCCCCCCTCTGGCATATGGGGTCACCGTCTCTCACAGTACACAGACACCGGCTACTGCCTGATCCGCCTTGTGAAGTCTTTGACGGCTGACCATCTTGGCATACAGGGTTACTAGCCTGTCTAAGGCTATGGCCCTTACTACAGGGTAGTCTTTCCTCACGGCGGCCCCTCCTGGCACATGGGACCTAGTCGCCTCTCCCTGTTTGTTGCACAGATCCCCAGTACACACCATTGCGTCTATGTGGAACACTGATCCCCCACGTGCCACTCTCCTTCTGCATTGTACTGATCTGACTGCACACACTCTTCTCTCTATTTTTGACTGCCTCCCATGCACGCCTCCGCCCTGTGTAACACCAACTCCCTCACATGGCGTCAGGATCACAGTGAGGCTGATATTAGGCAGGGTTGTGGGTAGCTTGCCTTGACGAATGTGTGACTACAGACCCCACCCAACCCAGCCGATCCATGTCACCTGAAATCCATGCAACATTGACTTTCAGTAAAGAGGTCAGTGACAACCGTATGTAATGATCCACCATACTTTCGCTGCACACCTTGGTTTGCATGCGCACTCGACACTAGGCTGGTATTAGTACACCTGTTCCATAATTGGCTGAAACATGTAGACCGCACACCGTGCTGTGGGAGAACTTTATTCTCTCACCTTACATCAAGTGTCTTAACTTCCCTACGCAAGGTATCCATTAATAAACTACTCTTTTGGAACAGACAACCTTGAGTTTGTTTTTAAAACCACTCACAAATTCACAACCACCTAATAGAAACCTAGCTCTGCTGTAATCAGGCGTCCCAGCACACCTGGGGTGCTCGAGACATCTTGAGTGGGAACCCAATGATGAAGAATGCCACCAACTAGGGTGGGGGGGGAGGGTTCTTTTGAAAAACCTAATGGTTCCCTGAATGCTTGAGTGACGAAAATTCATGACAACAGAGCTTTGTGGTAGCGAACTTGTTCTTATTTGTTTGTGATAATTTAAAGAGGAATTTGGTTGTATACAGACCAGAGTTATTTACTTGTAAGAGCTGACAGAGGTTTGTCTTCATTAGCTCCAGCCTTGATCATTAGATAAACAGATTGTTGATAAAAGTAGCATGAGCTTAAGACAGTCCGCATTATCGCACCATTGTCTTGACATCTTGACCCTAGGAAGGGGGGCAATTTACTCATTTCAATTTGTCTGCCTTTTATGTCATTGTACATTGTGAACTATGTCCATTTTTGTTTCATGTTATTCATTCACGATAAACTTTAATTTTGTATTTTGATATTGATGTATTGTATTTTAAAAACAAATATGAAAAAGCAACACATGAAATATTAAGAAAGTTGTATTGATAACTGAGAATTATGTACTGCAAAAGTCATCACTGTGTTAATTGACTGCATTAGGAAATGTGCCTGTGATCCGCAGTGTAGGATTCTATAAAGCTCTTTATTTTCTACACGCATATCAGGGGGAGGTTCGTGTTTGTGATACGTAGTGTAGCAGTCTATATTGTCATCTATTTACTGCACGCACATTGGGGGGTTTAACATCTTATTAGAGAGGCTCGTGAAACGTGCCTGACACCTACCAGGTATCAGTCAAGACAGCACTTTATATACTCTATGCACTTTGGCGGCTTCAGCATCCCTCTGGCAAGGCCCAGGTCCGGTAATGTAGGTCTTAGTTGGCCTGAGACCCGCCCTCTCACTAACATGGCTGTTTTAATCGAATTGAGATCTGATTTACACTGTGGCAGGAAAATATAGTACATTTGAAATGCCACTCTAACTTAAGCCGTTGCAACATCAACAGCACTTTAATCACTTCACACACTTTGGGGGTCCACCTACTCTTTTAGCAAGGCTTATGTTCGGATACGTGTGCTTTGATTTGTATATTCTGATACCCATGTTTTAGTATGTATGTTTTAACTTGTATGTTTTTTTCAGGTCATGATTAGCTATTATTCCTAGAAATGTAGTGGTAAAATGTCTCTTCATGTCTGTCACTGTAAGCCTTCTCATGTAGTCCTTAAGGGACATGTAATTGTTTTTCTTTCTTTTCTGTTTGACCTTTGAGAAACATGTTTGATAACAACGCTAAGTTACTTTTTAATGTTTTTAGTATGTGGAAGTAAAGTATTTTGTAATGGTTTTTATTAATCAGACAAATAAAGAATTGATTGAGGATAACTGATTATAGTTTTCATTATTGGCAGCTGTGAAAACTGTTATTGCATTTGACATTCACAAGCTCATTCACTCGTATGTTTGCAGTGATCATCTTCTTATGTGCTAAAATAATCACATTCTATTCCAGTTAATGAAGCTTTGTACAACTGAAAGATTGAGAACAGAGGATAATATTGAAAAGGAGCTCAGAAAGGCTTAACTGCATGTGAAACTGGTATACTGATTTTTTGTTGGCCCAGCCGACATTCTAATTTTTTCTATTTGCAGATACTTAGGCCTGTCCATGGTATTCCATGTCCCAAACATGTTCTGAAACCTGGAGGGGTGACGCCATGTCCTGTGTTGTTGACATGAAGCGGTGCGGACAACATGCCTATTTTTATGCATTCATATTTTTTCCTGGATCTGGAGGAGTTCGGTGTCTAACAGCCCCACTCGAGTGTAGATCTGCTTAGATGTGATTACAAGACCCAGGCACTGACATGTTGTTTCTGTGTTCAGGGTGTGTATGTAAGGTGAGGATGGTAGCAGGACTCGTGACTGAAGTACGATAGCTGACACCAGCGGGCTCCATTTTGGAGAGCCCCTGGTTTGACGTGACAGAAGAGGAAGGACTTAATACAGCTTCCCCAGACTATGGAAGTGCATTGTGTGCACTTCTGAAGCTCAACGGAGGGAGCCAAAGACACTGAAGTGTTGATGGACGAGGGCAGGGCTGCCCTTCATTCTATAAGAACCTGTTAGCAGGGAAGCACTGCTTAGTCTGTCAATAGTAGTGACACATGATGACTGGTAGTAGTCTACCGGCGAGTCCGCAGATTCTCTTTTAGAAAAACTAATTTCATTATTTTCTTCAAAACATTTAGTATGGACCATTTTGGTTTCAATACATTGGAAGCAATCATATACCATAAAAGTACACTCTTAATTACAGCCCATTCATCCATTGTTTTCAAGCCCATAGTATGCCCACCTCGTGCCCCAAATCTTAGTATGTTTCTGTTGGCCGCACAGTGCTTGGTAAATTGGTTGACCCATCTTGGCACACCAGTCCATCCCAAGCCACCACTTGGCCAAGGCCAGAGACAGGGAGGATTTCATTTTCGAACACAGTCTCTCTTGGCAACCACTATGGCCACTGCCGCCATTATCTTATCACACTATGGACGACCAAAGTCTTCCAACATGCCGAGCACACCCACCCTCAGCGCTTGGTCCAATGGTCTGTCTAGCACCTGTGTGAGCACCCTTTCAGTGCCCCGCCAGAACTGCATTATCCAGGGGCAAGACCATACTACATTAAAACAAAAGTGTGTCCATTTGAGTGGAGCAATAATAGGTTGATTGGGAAATTGTACCCGTGTGCCACAAATGCTTGGGTGTAAAATAGGTAAAAGTATTAACTGCATCTTGGAGGAAATAGTTATGTCTCGAGGTGGTATGCAGGTGTCTCACCAGTCCATGTCACCCCACCGGTGGCCCGTCCATCCCTCCCATTTCTATGTAAGGGCCAGGCACACTTTGGGGCCATTAATCACCAGCGTACGATACATGTGAGATATTGAACCTTTGTCAAGATGGCACTAAGGGAGTTTGGCCTTGAGGGGGCTGTACTCGGGCAGA
This sequence comes from Lissotriton vulgaris, assembly GCF_964263255.1. NCBI lineage: Eukaryota > Metazoa > Chordata > Amphibia > Caudata > Salamandridae > Lissotriton > Lissotriton vulgaris. The sequence continues at coordinate 17,788,754 of NC_141693.1, read as the reverse complement.
TTCGTAGAGTTTCTCAAGGTCAGTGAGAACTGCTGATGCACCTTTGACTCCTGTATCAGATTGTGTATTGTTGGAATGAAAACTCAATAAAATATATTTAAAAAATAAAGTCAGTGAGAACTGCTGTTGCAGATGGCGGAAAGTGTCCCTTTTTCCTGACATCACCTAGAGTCGTAAGGCCAGTTTTATAGCAGCTCCTAAAGCCCTCGAGGTGAACCTTGTGGTGCAACTACTGCCCCTCCCACAATGCAATGCAGCAACTGCCCTTCTCATAATGGAGTAAGCTGTGCAAGTGTCTTGAACTGACCTGTAAAATGTAGCCACACCTTAATGATCAAAGCAGGTATTTCTGAGAAACGAACTGGGATGGGGAATAGAAGCAGATTCTGTTTATATGTTTAAATGTCTGCATTGGTTATCAAAAGAAGGTGGAGACAAATCAAGACGAGGCAAGAGATTATCCTGCGGCATGACTTAGCAAAACAACGAAGAAAACCCCTGGAACTCTCCCCTAAACCCCCTGCCGCGCCTCCACTCACCTGTCCGCCTAAACACTAGATTTGCGTATAAACACCACAGCTACCTCTAAGGTGCAGTGAGTGGAGACTCCGTGAGCCGCAGTAGCCGCAAGTACTTGGCGCATGAGAGTTCACAGAATTCCGTAGTAACAATGGGTGCCAGAGGTCTGGGAACGAGGCCCCCTGATTTGATAGGGAGAGAGAAATATGTTCCATGCCCAGTATACACCACCGGCGATGCAGACATCCCACCTGAGTGGGGAGACGTCCAGACCCCCAATATGCAAGGAAATTCTGAAGGGCCGCTCCCAGTGCCGAACCTATCTGTCACCCCCTACTGGACTTGAGGGGTAATGTGAGGGCATTAGTTAAACCTAAGATACTGTAAACTGGGAAGCGGGGCAGCTGTGTGTCGAGGTGAGTGTCAATCTCGTCCAGTACTTGGGGCCAGTAGGTGGCTATTTTGGGACAATCCCACACAAGTGTGTCAGCGTGCAATGGAACCACAATTGTGCCAACATGGAGGTCTGTGAGCAGGATTGCCCCTGTGGAGTCTGGGGGGAGTGAGATACCAATAAGAGTGGATTTTAGTGGCTGTCTCCATGCTTGCCACATTGCGAGCTGTGTGACGTGCACAATAGTAAATATCCTTCCATTACCGCTTTGTAAGGGAACGGCCCAATTCGGACTCGCATTCCCACTGACCCGGAGATTTAATGGCAGACAAAGAGGGGCGAAGGAGGTTGTGTATTTCAGATATGAGGTGTGTATCTGAGGTTTTAGATAGCAACCACTGCAGGGGGTGAGATGACGCTGCGCCTGGGGTAGGTGACATGTATTGACGTTTGGGGCATGCCGATTTGGTGAGGAAGGGAATCTTCCATAGGGATTGTCCCGCTACCACCCGGTCCATGAAAAGCCAATGCTTTTCAGAATCGGAGTGAAACCACTCTACAAACATCCTCAGCTGTAGTCTGGCAGATTCGGCACCCCAGACATCCCTCTCTCGGGGGACTATAAAAAAGATCTCTGTGCAAGTGAGGTCACAAGTCCGCCCATACAAAGCGGTCAACCTCTCCTTGTAGAGACCCGGGGGAGGCTCCATTGGGAGAACTTGAAAGAGGTATAGTATCTTCGGTAATATAGCCATCTTTACCAAGGCCGCCCGGCCCAGCCAGGAGAGGGTGTGAGGTCTCCAGCGGTGCAAGTCCACTTGTACCTGCTGGAGCAGGGTATCATAGTTAGAGAGCACCATGTTTTGTGTGTTCGTCGTGAGCTGTAGCCAAAGGGAGGGTACCGCAGTCAGGGCCCATTGAATAGGGTAGGAGTGTTGTAGCTAATAAAGTGTGGGGGCCCTAAGTGATAAGTTGAGAGTTGGGATTTATGGATGTTGGTCCATGAATTCCACCTCATGGGCAAACTGGTCAAGTTCGGCCATAAAGGCTGGGAGAGAAATCAGAGGATCTTCCAATGTTGCCACAACGTCGTCCGCATATAGGCTGATTGTATATTCGTCTCACCAAAACGCACCACATATATAAAAGGGTAATCATGTGTCCGTTGGGCCATCGGCTCCATGTACAGAGCAAGAAGGAAGAGAAGAGCGGGCACTCCTGTCTTGTACCTCTCTGGATTGGGTAGGGGGCGGAGATACAGCCATTCCCTCGCACCGTTGCCACAGCCAGCTGCTCACGACCACTTGAGTGAACCGAGTAGGAAATCCAAAGTGCCGAAACGGCTCTCTCAGATACGGCCAATGGACCCTATTAAACGCTTATGCTGACGATACACAATTATTGATCCCCTTGGACGACAGATTTGCTGGCACAAAGAGCAACCTAAGTAACTGCCTCACCGAAGTTGCAACATGGATGACAGATCACTGCCTAAAGCTAAATGCTGTTAAGTCCGAGATTTTGCTCTTCGGAGGCGCACACTCAATTTGGGATACCAGCATGTGGCCCAAGTGTTGGGAACCGCCCCTAAACCCAAGCATGTAGCTAAAAACATGGGCATCCTATTCGATAACACGCTATCTATGCAGGACCAAGTACGTATGATATGTGGAAAAAGTTTCACCACACTGAAACTTTTTCTCAGACTTTTTCCTTGGATTCTGTTGAATTGCAGGAAAACAGTCACTCGGGCTATTTTTCTAAGCAAGCCGGACTACGGAAATGCACTTTATGTGGGCACGCCTGAATACCTTTTCTCTCGCCTTCAAGTTGTCCAGAACGCAGCCGCCAGACTGGTCTGTAATAAAACAGATACAGTTCAGCATCTGACAGCATGAAAGAGCTACATTGGCTGCCGGTGTGCCACAGAGCCAACTTTAAGCTCCTCTGCTACGCCCACAGAACCTTGTACAAGAAGGGCCCACACATTTTGCAAGACAAATTGGCATTTCACGCCCGCCTCGCAACCTGAGATCGCGACATCAGGCACTTGCAGAAGTCAAACGTACCTTCTGAGCCAGGATGGGAGATTGATCCTTGTCTAAATCAGCTGCTGTTTTGTGGAATGACCTCTCACTTGACTTGCGCTTGACAGACGACTATCTGATTTTCAATAAGAAGCTAAAAACCTCCCTGTTTCCTCGGATACTAAATCAATTAGTAATTTAAATAAGAACAACCTGTCCCTTAATTCAATAACTTTTCTTTCTTGCACCGCACTGTATGTTATCCAGCACAGTTATGTCCTTCTTGATGATTGATGCGCTCTATAATTACTAAAAATAGAAATAGTAAAATATTATCAAAGCGCTGTGCCTTATTAATAATATGGAGTAGCCTCTTTGTATTGTCACCGCATTGGTGATTGGGTACAAACCCCACCTGGTCCAGGTGTATCAGACCAGAAAGGAGAGGGGTCAGCCGCGAGGCTAAGATCCCAGTGAACAGCTTTACGTCAACATTTAATAAAGAGATTAGCCTGTACAAGGTGCACAGGCATTGATCCTTGCCGGGCTGGGGCATAACAACAATTGAAGCTCCCAGCATAGTCGGCGGGAGTGTGGAGGAGACCCCAACGGCATTGAAGACTATGGTGAGTATGGGAGCCAGAATGGGGCAGAATGTCTTGTAAAAAAGAGCGGTGCACCCACCTGGACCAGGGGAGTTAAGTGGTTCTGCATGGAGATAGCAGACACCGCTTCTTCAATTCGGATCGGAAATCCAAAGTCACGGCCTGGTCATGCATTAGTCTGATGGTCACAGGTTCCCCGAGGTAGTAGGCAGGGGCATCTGGATAAAATTCATGCACCTCATAGAGGCCTGCATAGTATTGGCAAAGGGTTTCAGCAATGTTTCAGTCCCCAATATTTTCAACCCCAGTTGAATCGACCACCGATCATTGGGCCAGCAGCCTATTGGCCAGCAGCCTCCCACATCTATTACCTGCCTTGTTCAAATCTATGCCGGGCAGCGGAGTGCGCAAAGAAATATGGTCACGCAAATAAATATCTAAATTAGTTCCAAATTGACATTTAGATGCCAAAACACGTTAAGACAGCTAAATATTCCTCAATGGATTCATCTTGTGCTTGCTAACGTTTAAAGAACACATGTCGCCGTAACAGATGGTTCATCAACGTAATATTTTCCCAATCGTGCCAAAGCTTCAGAAAATACATTACAGGTTTCGTCAATAGATGGGACTGGGACAACAGGCAAATTTTCAAAAACATCTTGACCTGCATCTAAATGTCAATTTGGTACTAATTTAGATATTTCTTTGTGTGACCAATTAGTTTTCAATTGCTATAACAAAAGGATACAAGAGCGTATTTTAATGTGCAAGAATCCTTCCCTTGAGGAAGTAATGGATATTGCACAAAGCATTGAACGTCCTGTAGTATCTTCAAAAATGTTAACTCCAGATTCTCCTAGTAAATTTCCTGATAGTTCTAAAGTTATGCGTATCACTTCGACTGGTAATGCTAATGATGTTGATGTAAACGTTGTTTCTACCAAACCTAAAGCACAAATTAGTGTTGACAGAAAAGGTTCTTGTTACAGATGTGGATCCAATTATCATATGGGCAACAATGTGAATTGAGCTGCTCAAGGTAAGAGATGTAACACTTGTAAAAATCGGACATTTTTACACGGTCTGTAGATCAGCTAAACAAAAGGGCAAAGTTTACTTTCTTAATGCTGAAGAGGATGCTCTTTGTGAGGCTATGAGCAATACGTTATCCACTATTGAAACTAATACTTTACGCAATGATACAAAAAGTGTAAAGGGCCCATGTGTAATGTGTTAATAGGACCAATTGATATCAATGTTATGGCTTATTCTGGCACAATACTAGATGAAAAGACCTTTAAAAAATGTTGGTCAAAAGTTATGCTCAAACCTACAGATGTCAATCCCAAAACCTTTGGGGAATATGATATTATCATGTCTGGTTATTTTTCGGATTCCATCAAATTTAAAGGTAGAGAGATATATACCAAATGTATGTAGCCTTTAATGGTCGTGATATTCTAGGGTGGCAAGACCAAGCGAATTTAGGCATCATTTTGAGACCTGGACATCCTGAGCCTGTGGTGTTAGGAGACCTACCTATTTTATCTGTTGAACAGGAACCAACAAGTATTCTCCAAACTTGTACTGATTCCAATTTGGGTAATTTATTCACCAAATATTCTGGTGTATTGTGACAAGGTTGGCTTGGTCAAAGGCTTCCAACACACCATTAAACAAAAAAAGAATGCCATTCCAGTGGTTCAGAAATGCAGACCTGTTCTTTGTCAGCCAGGGATGATTTTTAAAAAAAATGTTAGATGATATGTGCTTACAGGAGATTATAACACCTGAAGAATCTGCTGAATGGGTATCTGCTGCTGTTGCTGCACGTAAAAGCTCAGGTGATATGCGTCTGTGTGTGGATTTGGGAGTGCTTAATCGTAATATAGTGGTAGACTGCCATCCCCTCCCCAGAATTCAAGAAATGCTTGCCAATCTTAGAGGCAGCATGTATTTCACCACTATTGATCTACGATCAGCGTATCATCAAATTCCCCTCTCAAAAGATTCTCAGTCTCTTACCACATTTGTTACTCCCTTTGAAGTCTACATGTGTGAGCGGATGCCTTTTGGCTTAGCATCCGCTGCAAGTGTTTTTCAAAGGTTAATGGACCAATTGTTTACTCATGTTAATGGGATCCAAGTATTCTAAGACAACATTTTAATCCATACAGCTACATTAGAATCACATTAAACACTCCTTGAAAAAGTTTTACAGAAACTGTAAGCTGTGAGCATGACCGTGAATAAGAATAAATGCAAGTTCATTACTCAAGATGTTGACTATTTAGGCCACAACATTTCTGTCAAAGGTATAAAACCTAAGTTGTCGTTACCATGCTAAACCGCAAGACAAAGACTCGTTTAGGGCATTCTTAGGTGTTTTCAAATATTATGCTTGCTTTGTACAGAGCTATGCCATTATTGTGCAACCACTCAGAGATTTATAAAAAAAAATGCAAAGTACTTTTGGACTCGAGAAACTCAACAGTCTTTTGATTCTGTAAACAAATTAATTCTGGAAGCACCACCCATCAGAGCTTTTACCCATGATCAGACGAGTATTGTAACTCTGGACGAGTATTGTAACTCTGGACGCAAGTTCCAAGGGGATAGTTGCCAAATGATTGATGGTTAGGACTATTCTGTAGCTTTCACTCCTAGAACCTTGAGTAATGCTGAAGTTAAATATAGCACTATCGAGAGGGAGGCTTTAGCATGTTCATGCGCTGTTGAGAAATTTAAGATGTACATTTGGGGCTCCAGATTTCAATGTTTTACTGACCACAAACTGTTAATGTACATGCTTGGCGACAGTTGTTCAAACAAAGCTTCTTCTAGACTTATTAGACTTCTGGCTAGGTTACAGGAATTTATCTTTGATATTAAATATATTCCTGGTGGTAAGAATGTCAGGGCAGACTGTCTCGTATGCCGCTGGAATGTAGTGATGTGGATGATCCATTCAAGGATAATGGTTGTGATGTTGTTTTCACTGTGAGTCATGCGAGATGTCAAATTGTCTGAAAATGAATGGTTTGAAAGTAGTAGAAACAATCTTTGTCTGGAAAGAGTGAAGTCATTTTTAGTCCATGGCTGGCCATGTGATAGAAGTATGTCTATTCAAGACAGATGATTTTCGCAAATTGCTTCGGAATTATCCATTGTAAATGATATTTTGGTTCGAGAGGACAAATTCGTTCCACCTGAGGGTCTGAGAAGCAAGACTATTTCCCTTGCTCATGACATTCAAAAGCAGGGATGCATCTCAGGCAAGATCTTATCTGAAGACAGCCTTGGGGGCTACCAAACTAACTGCGATCTGGGATATGCAACTCGGCCACAAAGCATTCAAAAAACTGGTTTGGAAAACTGTCAAAACTCTTTCACTACTAGAGGATAAAGAGTCATTTGCTAAAAGAAATCATGCATGGATGACCATAAACTCATATAAATCCCTGACTCCACAACCATACTTCAGCCAGGGTTATTCCAAGACAATAAAACTGAAGTTTCTGAAATACAGACTAGGGGTCTTGCCTACTAGAGAGCATTTTCCACCATGGCTCAGGAGCACTGGCCACGATGCCTGCACCTTCTGCAAAACAGAGAAGGGCGATATACTTCACATGACTTGCCTCTGCCAAGAGTTTAGGCCAGCACGCCAACAGTTCTTAAAGGACCAGCTTAAATAGATAGGAACTCGCACTAGAAGGCAAGCAGTATTGGCTTGTCTTAACCCTGCAAACACAAAACTGAACTGCAGGCATGTAAAGTTCCTTGCGCTAATTGAGCCGAAACTGCCAAGAAACATTACACAGTAAACATATAGACGCTAATTAGAACTCAACGATACCTGCTCCTACCTAAAAGTAATGCATCTGGGCATTGGGCTTTTACTGTTTGCGCTTAGCTCTTTTAATGACGTTTTAAAGAAACAACTTCTCTTATGATATTTTAATCTGTGTTGTAAAATGTTTGCACTGGTTTTAATTAACTATGCACAATAAAAATTATCTTTTTAAAATCTTAATAAAAATATTGAACAAAAAAAAAAATTACCTTACCTTACCCTTGTTCATGAGGGACATTTAGGAACTTCTAGCACTGTTCACAAGATAAAAGAAACATACTTGTGGCCCGGTATTGATGGTCAAGTTAAATCCTTTGTGGACAAATGTCCTGAGTGTTTATGTTTCAGATAAACATTGGCGCACATCCCTACTCCATTATGCCCAGTTAAATGGCCTAAAGGTCCTGGCAGAGTTTAGGATTGGACTTTTCTGGTCCCTTTAACCTGCTTGGCAGTGATAGTAGTTTTTTTCATTGTAATCATTGATTACTTTTCCAAGTGGCTGTACTTTTCTTTTGTGAGGAGTTCAGATTCAGCGTTGGTAATTTCATTTTTACCACGTTTATTTTTAATTGAAGGTCTGCCTAAAGAAATTGTTACTGACAACGGCACTCATTTTACCTCTAATGAGTTTGAAACATTTCTAGGAGAAGTCTCTGTTAGACATATTTTGTTACCTTTATATTGTCTAGCTTCTAATGGTCTTGTTGAGAGAGCAAACAAGTTGTTGAAAGAAGGAGTACAAACAGCTATGGCTACACGACAGCTCCAGTTGGAAGAGAGGTGGAAAATTAATAAAGCATAGCCAGAGATCTAGATTACAGTGTGCAGTGAGCTAAGCTAACACATTCCTATTACCTCACTTTTGAGTTACATACAACTTTATTGATACAGCACATACCAAAGCACATAAGGGCAACTGATATACAACTCCCTACAAAGCCCCATGAGAAAGAGGTGAAAGAGGTCAGCGACATCCCACCCCGCCTACCACCCATTCAGAAAAATAGAGAAAAGAGGACCGGGGGAGTGCGAGCTCTGTTCAGGAACAGTAATCCAAAGATGTAGCAGGAGTCAGGCTATGCTGGGATGGAGGAATCTTCACTGAGGGAGGCCAACACCACCCGGCGCACTCTGGGCACTATCTCTGGGTCTGGACAAAGTCGAGCAAGGGAGCAGCCTGCGGTCTTCCATTTGAAGCCTCCCTAGTCGGCGCCCTCCCACCCGGCAGGAGGGGGCCCCTCCAGGGACTCTGCTGTGATTTCCAACAGCTGGCAGCCCTCCTTTAATGAACAGAACTTTCCATCGAAATGAAAGATCAAGGGAAAGGGGTGTCCCCAGGAGCCGATTCTGTGTTTAAGTGTGAGCATGTATCTACACAGGACCTGCCCTTCTGCCTTTTGCCAGGTGCAGAGTCTTAACACTTTGTTGTGCTCCTATTTTGGTTACATCTACTTGGAACCAGTATCATCAATAGCTGCTGCGAGACTCGTCACCTTGCAGAAACACTGCCCTGCAGCCAGAAAATGACATTTGAAAAGGAACTACCACAAACTGGTTCCTGGATGTTAGACAGTAGATAACTCCCCTTGGGCAAGGAAGGAAGTGCCCCACAGAGGAAGTTCCTTTCACCTCGCAGGCGGAGAGACTGACTAGTTGGGGAAGCTGAAGTGTGTTTGTGGAGCACCCGGAAGAGCCAACCTGTACCGGGATCGTAACCACCGATAACCTGAGCTCCCTGTGTGGTTCACGTGGTGAAATACATGAAGCATCAATAACCTCCAAGCAGCCACGTGCTATCAGGCAGCACTGCAGTATAACCAGAGGGACCTGTTCTACTGCTGCATTAACATGCTGTGGGTCCTGAAATGCCTCACAATACTGGCGTAGGGCTCAACGGCCTGGAAGCCGCAACTGTCAAAGAAGAGCAACACCGGCCTAGGGTTACTCATTGCCAGAGGCAAGATTGGAAAGGCAGATCATTTCTAACCGTCCTGTGACAAAGACACTAAGGGGCATATTTACAAATCAGTCACAGAGCGCTGCGTTAGCCTTGTTTGGCTTAACACCGCGCTCCTCCACTTCTGAAACGCAGGGCTGCAACATATTTACAGCCATACGGTGCAGCCCTGCGTTTCCCCTTGTGCTGGCGCTAAATTTAGCTGCCTAGTGCCAACGCAGGCCCCCATGTACCATTGTGCAGGGTGGCTGCTTTGCGGGGACTGATTGTTCATGTGCAGCAAGGTCCACCTTCCTGCACATCTGTAATGGTGTTTTGTAACTTCTATGTGTGCTGCTTAATGCAGCATACTTAAAAGTTGCAACTCTTCATTTTGTGCAATAATTGTTTATGTGCAGGAAGGGGCACTTTCCTGCACATAAACAATTAATGGTGTTTTGCTGTTTCTATGTCTGCTGCACAACCCAGCACACATAGAAACAGCAGAAATGAGTAGAAACAAAGCCTTTCTCTTGGTTTCGCCATGTTAAGACCAGGTTTTCCCTGTTCCTAATGTCGCTGCCCCATATTTACGCCACCCTTGTAAATATGGGGCAGCGTCAGAGTCAAGGGATGTTGCGGTGAACCACCCACCACAACACCCACTACACACCCCTTTCACGGTAAGTATAGCATGAAAGGGTGCCTAATTTACAAGGCAGCGTTAAGCCACGTTAAGTGGCTTTATGCTGCCTTGTAAATAAGGCGAAGCTCATATCGCAACATTAACGTCACTAATAGTGACATTCCTGTGGCGATGGGGGCTTGTAAATATGCCCCTAAGTAGCTTTTTCCAAGCTCTGTGCACCACCGGAACGTCCCTTTTTTGATGTTTTGGCAGTGCACGATGCAAAACCATATCTACGCGGCTACGACACGCCACCCTGCGTGGCTTTTCATGGCCTCATATATATGGTGTTAGGCAACGCAGCTCCAGTTGCTGCTTTGCCTTACTCTGCGACAAAGAGGTGTTGCGATGGGTGTTCCCTCGCAACACCCATGGGATTTTGACGCATTCCCAGATTCATAAAGACTTGTTAACCTGGGAATGCGTTCAAATTCTACGCCTCCCCAGGGGAGGTGCAACGAGAAGAAATAACTCAATTTCTCTTTACTTTTTCCTCTTTCTTTGTGTTCTGCACTCCGCAGTACACATAGAAGGAGGAAAACGCCTCCATTGGACGCCTTCCTGCACAAACACAACAATTCCTCGAACACAGACGCCCTAGCACCATGGTGCAAGGGTGCGTTGGCACAAGGCAGCCAAGTATGTGCCAGCGCAGTGGAAGAGGACAGAAATGCACCATGTCTCATAGGGCGCTTTGGTGCTCATGTTTTGAAGCAGGGCAGTCCAGCAAAGTGGCGTGCAGCTATGCTTTGCGTCAAATTGTTGTAATTGAGGCTCTAACTGTGAGACTGCTTTGGGAACATTACTAATATCTACGCTAAACCTTGTCTCAGAAAACAGGTAACATGAGACCTGAAATCAACGACAGGCTGTATCTTGCACGTTGGAGTGAATGATTGCCAGAGTGAACTCTTCTGATCAAGATCCGAATGGTCTGGCCTGCAGGTTAGCAAACATGGGAGTGACCAGCAAAGCCTAAGTGCGAGCTTACTCCAGTGCCTGATCCTTGATCAGGACTCTAAGTGCGAGCGAGCTCCAGTGCCTGATCCTTGATCAGGACTCTTAAGTGCGAGCGAGCTCCAGTGCCTTTTCCTTGATCAGGACTCTAAGTGCGAGCTCACTCCTGTGCCTGATCCTTGACCAGGGCTCTAAGTGCGAGCTCGCTCCTGTGCCTGATACTTGATCAGGACTCTTAAGTGCGAGCTCACTCATGTGCCTGATCCTTGATCAGGGCTCTAAGTGCGAGCGAGCTCCTGTGCCTGATCCTTGATCAGAACTCTCAAGTGTGAGCGAGCTCCTGTACCTGATCCTTGATCAGGGCTCTAAGTGCGAGCGAGCTCCTGTGCCTGATCCTTGATCAGGACTCTTAAGTGCGAGCGAGCTCCTGTGCCTGATCCTTGATCAGGGCTCTAAGTGCGAGCTCACTCCTGTGCCTGATCCTTGACCAGGGCTCTAAGTGCGAGCTCACTCCTGTGACTGATCCTTGATCAGGACTCTTAAGTGCGAGCTCACTCCTGTGCCTGATCCTTGACCGGGACTCTAAAGTGCGAGCGAGCTCCAGTGCCTGATCCTTGATCAGGACTCTTAAGTGCGAGCTCACTCCTGTGCCTGATCCTTGATCAGGACTCTAAAGTGCGAGCTCACCCCTGTGCCTGATCCTTGATCAGGACTCTTAAGTGCAAGCTCACTCCAGTGCCTGATCCTTGATCAGGACTCTAAGTGCGAGCTCACTCCTGTGCCTGATCCTTGATCAGGACTCTAAGTGCGAGCTCACTCCTGTGCCTGATCCTTGACCAGGGCTCTAAGTGCGAGCTCACTCCTGTGCCTGATACTTGATCAGGACTCTTAAGTGCGAGCTCACTCATGTACCTGATCCTTGATCAGGGCTCTAAGTGCGAGCGAGCTCCTGTGCCTGATCCTTGATCAGAACTCTCAAGTGCGAGCGAGCTCCTGTACCTGATCCTTGATCAGGGCTCTAAGTGCGAGCGAGCTCCTGTGCCTGATCCTTGATCAGGACTCTTAAGTGCGAGCGAGCTCCTTTGCCTGATCCTTGATCAGGGCTCTAAGTGCGAGCTCACTCCTGTGCCTGATCCTTGACCAGGGCTCTAAGTGCGAGCTCACTCCTGTGCCTGATCCTTGATCAGGACTCTTAAGTGCGAGCTCACTCCTGTGCCTGATCCTTGACCAGGGCTCTAAAGTGCGAGCGAGCTCCAGTGCCTGATCCTTGATCAGGACTCTTAAGTGCGAGCTCACTCCTGTGCCTGATCCTTGATCAGGACTCTAAAGTGCGAGCTCACCCCTGTGCCTGATCCTTGATCAGGACTCTTAAGTGCAAGCTCACTCCAGTGCCTGATCCTTGATCAGGACTCTAAGTGCGAGCTCACTCCTGTGCCTGATCCTTGATCAGGACTCTTAAGTGCGAGCTCACTCCTGTGCCTGATTCTTGATCAGAACTCTTGAGTGCGAGCTCACTCCAGTGCCTGATACTTGATCAGGACTCTAAGTGCGAGCTCACTCCTGTGCCTGATTCTTGATCAGGGCTCTAAATGCGAGCTCACTCCAGTGCCTGATCCTTGATCAGGGCTCTAAGTGCGAGCTCACCCCTGTGCCTGATCTTTGATCAAGGCTCTAAGTGCGAGCGAGTTCCTGTGCCTGATCCTTGATCAGGACTCTTAAGTGCGAGCGAGCTCCTGTGCCTGATCCTTGATCAGGGCTCTAAGTGCGAGCTCACCCCTGTGCCTGATCCTTGATCAGGACTCTTAAGTGCGAGCTCCAGTGCCTGATCCTTGATCAGGACTCTTAAGTACGAGTTCACTCCTGTGCCTGATCCTTGATCAGGACTCTAAGTGCGAGATCACTCCTGTGCCTGATCCTTGATCAGGACTCTAACTCTTAGGTGCGAGCTCACCCCTGTGCCTGATCCTTGACCAGGACTCTTAAGTGCGAGCTCACTCCTGTGCCTGATCCTTGATCAGGGCTCTAAGTGCGAGCTCAGCTTTGTGCCTGATCCTTGATCAGGGCTCTAAGTGCGAGCTCACTCCTGTGCCTGATCCTTGATCAGGGCTCTAAGTGCGAGCTCACTCCTGTGCCTGATCCTTGATCAGGGCTCTAAGTGCGAGCGAGCTCCTGTGCCTGATCCTTGATCAGGGCTCTAAGTGTGAGCTCACTCCTGTGCCTGATCCTTGATCAGGACTCTAAGTGCGAGCAAGCTCCAGTGCCTGATCCTTGATCAGGACTCTGAGTGCGAGCTCACTCCTGTGCCTGATCCTTGATCAGGACTCTGAGTGCGAGCTCACTCTTGTGCCTGATCCTTGATCAGGACTCTAAGTGCGAGCGAGCTCCTGTGCCTGATCCTTGATCAGGGCTCTAAGTGCGAGCTCAGCTTTGTGCCTGATCCTTGATCAGGGCTCTAAGTGCGAGCTCACTCCTGTGCCTGATCCTTGATCAGGACTCTAAGTGCGAGCTCACTCCTGTGCCTGATCCTTGATCAGGACTCTTCATCTCGGCTAATTGTGCTGAAGTATACAAAAAAGTGATGGACGAAACGTTTGAATTCATATCAGCCACTGGTAATCACTTGACCCGCATCCCAGTCCATCTTTTTTTTGTCACCATGCCGCCTCAGTTTATACCCAGCCATTTGAATAATCAGTCTTGACCCTGCACCCCATGGGAACAGTCCAGCCCAAACTGTCAAGCCAGGTCCTCCCTGGACCGGAACACGAGCAACCCAGGGCCAGTATCACCCTCATTAGAGCTCATCAGTCAAGAATAGCTGGTTCCAGTAGCTCAGTGTGCACGAGATATGCTGTGGATATTGTGGGCACCAGAGGAACTGCGTTATAGTAAAGAGGATGGAGTGAGGGTTGTTGAACTGGTTTAGAGCCCCATAGATGTCTTTGTAGACCCTTGTATCTGAACCCCTCATTACTATGTCTAATAGTCAATTTTTCGGTGATATTAAAGTACTTATCGTTTTACTAAAGCACACACTAGACTGTTAGTACAAAAACAACAGACGCGATAACCTACTGAGGCTTTACCCACCTGCCCCAAGTACCTTCCTGAGAATCCTGCAACTGTTCGCCCTGCAGAAAGTGCTTCTGAATCTGCAAATCTGCAACTGAGGGTTCATCTCTTTTGTTTGTTAACACATTTGACTGTATTCGATGACATATTGTCAATAGAAGAGAGTATTTAGAATGAATCATTCGATCTGCATACATGGCTTTCAGGGACGGTGAGGAATGAGGCACTTCACGGTGGGAAATGAGGGGCGTCCCCAAACTCACTAGGTCATATCACAGAACCACAGCTGCAAGGACCACATTTACTGAGGGTAAGAAAGCCTGTTCAGTTTGCTCTTGAGTTACTAAAGAGTGGTAAACCAGATTCTGAATCTGGCTCGTCATTGTGAGATCTTAGTTCTATTTGTCGCGACTCGGAAGCAGCGTGAGAGCACTTATTGAACGGCCTATCACGTGCAAAGCTGGAGACCACACAGGGCCATAAAGGCAACAGGGCAAAATCAGTCGTACACTTGTTGGCAGGTCCTGGAACGACCTCCCTCTCCACCGCTGGACCTCACCCTCGCTGATGGAGTTCAGGAAAGGACCCAAGGCCGGGCTGTTCGACTGAGCTTCAGCAGCAAGATCCTCCGCGCCAGGATACCCCCTTGGGTGATGAGTCACGCTTTACAAGTCGCGTTTGATTTGACACTGCACATCCAAGGTCATCTCTGTCCAGAGAAGGAACCAGGGACGTTCTCTAGGTCAACGTGCTTGTTGTCCATCTACTGGCTACCGTCCTCCTTACTTGGAATCGGGGGATCGCGCGACCGGAACTTCCCTTTTAGTTACGTTCTGGTGGTGCTATACCCTTCTCCGTATTTACAAAGCGGTGCTGAGCCACTTTGAGTGGCTTAACGCCGCCTTGTAAATATGGCCCCTTTACACGCGTCCCTTTGTGTGAAAGGGGCGTGGAATGGATGCTGCTGTGTGTGTTCCACCGCAACACCTGTTTCTTTTGACACTGCCCCAGGTTTACAAGGATGTCTAAATCTGAGACAGAGCCAAGAACTAACGCTGTGCAATAGCAAGAGTTAGAATGGCACAATGAGGAGAAATACTTTTATTTCTCGTCGTTTTTTTTGTTTATTCTACGTGTGCTGCATTATACAGTACACGTAGAAAGAGGAAAACACCATTAACGATTGTTTATATGCAGGAAGGTGTCCATTCCTGCACATAAACAAGCATTGAAGCATTCTATGTGTGCTGCGTTTTGCAGCACACATAGAATTAGCAAATCACCATTTTTGATAGTTTATGTGCAGGAAGGGACCCCTTTCTGCACATTAACAACCATTCCCTGCAGCGCAGGCACTGTTGCACGATGGGGCAAGGGTGCTGGCGCTGGGGCTAGGCAACTCATTTTAGCACCAAGGCTAGGAAAAACTCATGGGTGCCCTGAATTGCTGTAAATATGGCGCTTCCCTATGTTTTGAAATGTGGGAGCGCGGCGCTGACAAATTTGGTGCAGCTCTGCGCTATGACATTTCCTTGTTAATATGCCCCTCACTTTCCCCACTAATGTCCACTCGTTGGGACAGGGGGGTAAAGTAAGAGCTACCGCCGATAACATGACCTCCATGGAGTTGCTGAGTACATAAAAGTGCTTGTAAGTGGTACACTTCCAGCAGTAAGCGCTATGTAAATACTGTATCACCAATGTTCATTGATTATATTACCCAAATTATAAAGACAGCAAGGTCATGAAACTCCCACTGAAGCATGTTTTCAAGGAAGGCCCTGGATGAGGGTCCTGGGGGAGGGGTCTCAGGGAGAAGGCAAAACTTTGTAAACTTCATGAAGTCAAAGAACAGCAGAAAACCTGAGAAGAGGGCGAACAGGGAAGGGGTGTTCTGGCAGGGGGCCAGGAGCACCTGGGGAAGGGGGGGGGGGGGGGGGAGAGCAGCGGCTGTAGCTCTGTCCATCATTCTCTACATGTCTTTCTTCCCCCTCATTCTATTTCACTCTTGTTCTCAGTTTATCTCTCTCTTTTTTACTCCTTCTCTTCCTGTCCATCTAACCCTCGTTCCCTATTTCACTCTCGCGACCTCTACCCATTCCTCTCTGTCTGTATCTCACTTGTCTCTCTCTTCAGCTGTCTGCAGTTCTCACTTCTTCTGCCTCCTTCCTTGCTGTCTACCACCCTAATGCCTTCCATGAGGCTCTGCTCTATTTGCCTCTCGTTCCACCTCTAGCTCTGTTTCGGTTGCTAAGTGGCTCTCGACCTATTTCCCTCGCCTTTTCTTTCTCTTTGTAGCCCTGTCTCTCTGTCTCTTACTACTTACTAAGTTTCACCGCTTTCTGCTCGCCTTATTTTCTTTCTCTGTCTCATTCATCTCTTGCCTTAACTTTTGCCGGCTCGCATTTGTATTTGTCTTCTCCCCCCTCATTCTCTGCGCTCCGCCTCCGCATCCCAAGCAAACTAAGGGGCATACGCATTAAATGGTAACTCAACGTAGGAGTGCAAGTTACCTGCTGCGCTGCGTTACAGGGAAAGGGCAGCAATGCGCAGTATTTATTACACGTTGGCACATTACTTTCCTTTCCCCAGCGCTGGTGCACAATGGGCTGCCTAGCACCAACTCCATAAAATGAAAGAGATGCCCTTGCCAACCAAGAGGGACAAGGTCTGTGTATTGATCAAAACAGAAAAAGGTCCCTTATGTGTCTCTCACGCTAATTACCCCTTCTATAAGGTGATTTTATGGAATCATATTCAACCTGAATGTATCCTGGCTCCCAATAATTCAATTCTCTAAACACTGAACATGATTATATGTATAAATGTCTCACTTATTAAAATTATTTTCTTAAAAATATTTTCACTGTCATTCTTCTTGTAGAAACACATGCAATAATCCATAAAAATAACAAATGAAATGTGTCAATCAATACACATCATTGATTAAGTTAAAAATAGATCTTATAAGATTCTCTGTTCTATTATACTTTAAAAACACGAGTTGTCGACGCTGCGTTTCAGAGGATAAGACTTGATATGTACCACCTTCTTCAGGAAAAAGTGTTTACAACAGAGATTTATCTTCAGCCTGTTGTTTAGATACACCTCATTCTTACAATTATTCAGGGTGATCTTTCCGTGTATTGTTCTATTGTCTGGGGTCCTTAAAGATTCAATAGTTTAGAATTTGATTCGCGCTTCTGCTTATTATAGTCAAGAATTGACCACTTTCAAATGATTCCAGCAGGAAAATCACTTAATATGGCACCCGTATATCGCTCCACACAAAATCCCTATTCATTGGATTTGTTGTGTCATGGCGGGACCGCTTACAGAGATACTTGGTGCCCCAACGTTGCAGGAGCAATTCTTCTATCTTCCCTCAGGTTCTGTAAGATTTTTCTAAATACCCATCCTTCAGATCAGGTGTTGTTTCTGTGTTAATGAGCGCCCGCGCCAGCACTCTGTCTTCATGGTTTCAAGCAGGATTGTTTTTGTACAAGAAGGGACACTTGCGTGTGCTGCATAATGCAGCACACATCGGAAGAGGAAGTACGGAAGACATCGGAAGACTCTACTCGTGTCTCTCCCCTGAGGCGGAAGCCGGGGGCTTAGTCTGCCATCACTGGTTTTAAAATTTAAATTATCATTTGTCATTTTGCGCACTGAATATTGTTTGTTTTTTAAAATACCTGCACATTCTTGAGCCTCATTCGAACCCCGATTCCCGGCGCACACGATTAGGTAGTGATGCTCGGGGGAAAGGGTTGTAGCCGCCATCTTGAGCGGAGGAAAGGGTTGCGGTCCCGCTGTTGGCCGCCTCCCGCCCTCCCAGGAACTTAAACAGCCTCACAGCGCAGCGCGCTGACTCGCATCGTGTCTCTCCCCTGAGGCGGAAGCCGGGGGCTTAGTCTGCCATCACTGGTTTTAAAATTTAAATTATCATTTGTCATTTTGCGCACTGAATATTGTTTGTTTTTTAAAATACCTGCACATTCTTGAGCCTCATTCGAACGCCGATTCCCGGCGCACACGATTAGGTAGTGACGCTCGGGGAGAAAGGGTTGTAGCCGACATCTTGAGCAGAGGAAAGGGTTGCGGTCCAGCTGTTGGCCACCTCCCACCCTCCTCATGACCGGATATAAGGACATGACTTCCCTTCCGCACAGCGGGCAGGCGCAGTGGGCGTGCCAAAGGCAAGCCCGTCTGCGCCCGTCCGAGCCAGGACCGGGCCCAGAGCCATGTCCCCTGGTCGAACGCTGACACGGACCCCTTATTCCAAAGCCATGTTATTGCAATACCGACCAGACCCAGCCAACAATTGCCCTAAGCACGATCCAGAGTCTATCCCTTTAATAAATAACAGCAGCTGCCCTCACTGTAAAACCTTGCTACCCTTTCTCACGAATACTACAACCATCAGTAAACAGAGTGTCAAAACAAACCTAAATATATCCACAGCACTCATCAATGCTCGATCGCTAGGCAGACACAGACAGGACATATCAGACCTTATTACGGACAGGAAATTAGACATACTATTTGTCACAGAAACCTGGATGGACAACGCTTCAGATCCCGATCTAGTGGTTGCTGTTCCACCTGGATATAAAATCTATTGATATGATAGACAAAGAAAAAAGGGAGGTGGTTTGGGAATTATTGCCCGCAACACTTTCATGGTGACGCTGTCTCCTATACTCTCACCATCTTGTGAAGCAATTAATTTTTCCATTATGTTGACACCCTCGCATAACTTCAAAGGAGTTCTCCTGTATAGACCTCCAGGAGCTCGTACACAATTTCTCTCCAATTTGAACTTAATGCTCGAATCACTAGCAACAGAGGACTGCTTTACGGTCTTAGGTGATTTTAATTTCCACCTAGAAAAACACGACAACAATGAAACACACACATTACTGTCTGATATGGAAATCGTAGGACTGTCCCAACTGGTCACCTCATCTACACAAGAGGCTGGTCACATTCTGGATGGCATTTTTTCTAACTTTAAGGGGATTTATTTACAAGACATCCTTCCGCTCCCTTGGTCCGACCATCATGCCGTTCTCTGTGATATTTCCATCAATGATGCCCCATTAGGTAGACCGACCAATCCTTGTTGTATCCCCTTCAAAGCCTGGAATGACCTAAACAATGCAGACTTTGGAGAACTATTGGATAGCACCTGCCCCACTATTGCAGAGGACCCAAATATAGCCATGATTCAATACTCAGAGTGGTTAGGTAATGCCATAAAAACACTGGTACCACATAAAACCATATCTAGACATAGGACAGCTCCCTCCACCCCATGGGTCTCGGAAGGGCTTAGAACACAAAAACAAATATGCAGGAATCGTGAGAGGATTTGGCGTAGATCCTACGACGTAGAAAGCAAATCCCGCTAAATGGGAACACTTGCCAACTATAAAAAAATGATTACTGAGGCAAAAAGAAAGTATTTTAGCGACCAAATAGATAACGCAAAGAACTCAAACAAACAACTCTATGAGGTAGTGAAGCAACTAGTGGGAAATACTGCTGACCTGGCCCCTCCCCCTCTCAATCATTTTGCGATGCGTTGGCCAATTTCTTTTATACTAAGGTCAATGATATCTATTTAGCCTTTTCTTCCAAAGATAATCCTATCACACACCCTACCTGTACCATCCCCTCTGCCGCTTCTCTCTCTCAATTTAAAGAAATAACAGAGCAACAAACTATGGACATCATTAAAACTATAAAAACAGGATCGGCTCTAGACCCATGTCCACCAAAACATTTTCCTCCCGTTCTGGACCTATCAACTCCGGAAATCAGGCAATTATGTAATGTCATGTTTAAGTCAGGGATCTACCCCAATGTTTTGAAAAACACCCTCTTAAAGCCACTCCTAAAAAAACAGCATCTGGCCAAAGACGAACCAAAAAACGTCAGACCAATAGCTAGTCTTCCTTTTTTGGCCAAGGTGGTAGAGAAAGCTATGAACCAGCAGCTGTCTGAGTACATCGAGGAACATCACCTGCTGGACAATACCCAGTTTGGGTTCCGTAAATTTCACGGCACGGAAACTGCCCTCATTAAAGCTGCCAATGACATTAGAGTCATCAGAGATCAAGGGGGAACTGCAGTACTTGTACTGCTGGACCTCTCTGAGGCCTTCGACACGGTCGATCACTCCATCTTGATCAGCCGTGCTGGAAGGATGGGCATCCAACTGGGAGCTAAGAATTGACTGGCCTCTTTCCTGTCCGACAGGACTCAGGCAGTTACACTAGGGCCATTTCAATCAGCCGAGCTGTCTCTACCATGTGGGGTTCCCCAAGGCTCATCCCTTAGTCTGACACTTTTTAACATCTATGTGCCGGACCTAGCAAGAGTCATCAAACAATATGGGATGAGCCTTACCTCCTACGCGGATGACACCCATTTAGTCCTTGCTATTAACAACGACGGAGAAGAGGTGGCGGAGCGCTTCCAGGAAGGTATGCAGGCAATTGGAGACTGGATGTCCTCCAGCTGCCTTAAACTTAACTCCGAGAAGACCGAGGTTGTCATCTTTGGGAAACTTTCCCCACGCTGGTCATCCGTCTGGTGGCCTTCATCGTTTGGAACCCTGCCCAACCCTGTCCCGAAGGTTAGGAATTTAGGAGTTGTTTTTGATGAACATCTTAACTTTTCCGCGCATGCTAATCAGAAAGTGGCAACAGCTTTCCATAAGCTAAAACTCGTTAAAAAAATCATGCCGTTTCTACCTGACAGTGCAGGCAAAACTCTGGTCAGCACACTTGTACTCTCATCACTCGACTACTGCAACGGCCTGTTTGCCAATGCTCAAGTTCGAGTTGTTAACAAAATGCAATCAGTACAAAATGCTGCAGCAAGATTGCGTTCCAGAACCCCCAAATTCAATCCTATTGCCCAAACTATTCGGAATTTTCACTGGTTACCGAGTAAACATCGAATAAAATTCAAAACACTTTGCCTGGTATTCAAAGCACTGCATAATTTAGGCCCGCAGTTTCTTAGGAACCAGTTTATACCATATCATCCTTCAAGGCAATTGAGATCGGTGACCTTGCATCAATTAACTGTTCTCCGCACAAAAACAGTCTCCTGGGGTGACAGACGCTTCCCAGTCACGGCAGCCAGACTCTGGAATTCACTTGCGCTGCCAATCAGAATAAGTCATTCGCTTTATTCCTTCCAAAAAGGTTTAAAGACCTGGCTGTTCAGCCAGTAACCCTCAGGAATCACATCAGAAGAGCCACGAGTCGAGTTTTCAGCGCCGAGACGCCCACGGGCATTCGTTCGCGCTTTACAAATCTCAAAAATAAAATAAATAATGAGGAGAAATAAAGATAATTCTCCTGGTTATGCCTCCCCGGGGAAGGTGTATCTTTATGGCACATTTCCAGGTCTACTACTTTTGGTAAGTCTGGGATTGCGTCAAACTCCAAGGGAGTTGCGTGAGAACGCCCATTCAACGCCGATGGTAAGCCTTTAGCAGGCAGTGTAACACAACGCAGCAATCTGCACTGCGTTACTCTGGATTTATGAAGCCACTTAGGGCCACGCAAGGTGGCCTTGTGTGGCTTCATAAATCGCATTTTGGGTTTGTGTAACACTTACACCACATTGCGGTTTGCAAGCGCAATGCAAGCCCAGTCATAAACATGCCCCAAAGTCTTTAGCCTTGCAGGAATCCCTGGACTACGCACCAGCAGGGGCAGGAGGGGTTGCACAGAAAGGTTTCCTCAGTTGGCTGCACCAGAGGTTGAGAGGAAGGGAGCGAATAAACCTGTTCATAGCTTTGAGGCAGCTCCATGACTGTGATTGCCAGGTTAAAAAGAATACAGATAATTATATGTTAATACCTATTTACCTCCCAGCTCTTGTCCCTTTCAGAATTGCAAAAGGTGAGCAAGTGAGCAAGGTGGTAACAATACATCTGACATTTGTAACACCCTCCACCAGTCCAAGTCCTTTAAAGATCTTGGGATTTTTTATCTCAAATTTATGAGGGTAAAAAAGTGACAAGAGGTCCAATCATACGATTGTCTCAACGTCAGCACTTTCTGAAGGTGCCACACATGATTCGGCACATTTAGAAGCAATTTAGTTGTGGTACCTGGTGAAATTCATTTGTGCAAGAAATTGGGTTACCGGTTGAGGGAGTGAACCCCTACTCAAGCAGCAACCACAATCCTTGTCAGGGAGAGGCACAAGCAAACCCCAAATTAACCTCTGTTCAACCCTCTGGTAGCTTGGCACAAAGCAGTCAGGCTTAAGTTTGAGGCAATGTATAAAGTGTTTATGCAGCATTTCAAACAGTAATACAGTGAAAACACAACACAAACGAAATCCAATCTAGAAACATAAAGCACAATTTTATATAAACAATCAAAATGACAAAAATCTAATCAGGAGAACCGCAGTTATGACTTTTTAAAGATTTAAATGTAAAATAGTGTCAAAAAATACAAAGCACCCCTAGCAGCTCTCTGGTTCTGTCAGACCGGGAGAAAGTCACAAGTTTATGCTGATCAAGAGATAAAAGCTACCTACTCAGTCCAGCATAGAGAGTTTCGTTCACTGTGGAGGGGCATATAAGAACAGAGGAACTTTGCGGGCATTCGTTGATGCAATACGAAGAGCAGGCCAGGATTCGCAGACAGTCATCCGTGTAGCGCGAAGAACCTAGGAGCATCTTGTCGGTTTGAAACCTCTCAGTGGCACTCCACGCGTGTGGTCGATGCCATAGCGCAAAGGGTCAGGATGGCGGAACTTTGCATTGCCGGGCTGTGTGAGTGACAAAGGTTCTGTAGTAGGGGATCTCTGTGTTTAGTCATAATCTAGTGAATAGTCCCGCCCATGTGCGTGGGCCCCGGCAATCAAAAATAATCTCTTAAATTGTCAACAAATGCAGAACTGCAAAGACACTTAAGAGAGAATTTAAAGACAAATAATGCAGCCTATATCCACAGGCTACACTGTCCTGTACTTCAACTAGAAATTCCACCAAAAAAAAACCACCACACAACACAGCCTGCCCAGTTTCTTCCACAGAGAAGCTTGCCTCTACCAGTAAAAGCCTCTGGAATGATAGAGAGGAAGGCATGGACAGACAAGCCCCATAGGCTGCCATTATGTGGCTTAAATAGGATACTGTGCCTTTAAGAGAACTTCTCCCAGTATCCCAGAATGCACAGCAGGTCCCTTTTACTTTCAGTTCTTTTTTCCGGCTCCTGCTAACAGGACCTTAGTGCATTGAGCTCTCCCTTTTTCAAGGGTTTATTGGATTTTTGTGGATTTTTTGATTTTAAAGTGTTTTCAGTTTGTGACTTGGTGTTTCCCTTCACTCCTGTGTATTTGTTCAGGCTTTTTAGGGCTCTAAAATGCCTGCTCTTTTCGACAAGTGCCCAGCATGTGGAAGGAAGAAGTCCAACACTGATTCACACGACGTCTGCATACTCTGTCTCCCTAAAGCACATGTCCCTGAAGAATGTGACATCTGCCAGAACTTTTCAGCAAGGACCCTGAGGGAAAGGCTGAAGATTAGGCTTCAAGGCCTAGAGGAGAGACGACTGCAGGCTGCAGGTGGGTCTGGGCAGGCTGGGAACGCTCCCTCCGCCTTTGCTGAGGCCTCTGGGGGGCTCCCCAGAGGCAGGAAGATTGCATCGACGACGACGTCGAGAGGGATGACAACGGTGTGTTCCCCATCTCCCCGGGGCTCCGGGTCGAGACGGCGTGAAGGATCGACGTCGAAGGGCCTGGTTAGGCCGCCGTCTAGAGCACCGTCGACGGCTTCTTCGGCGTCGTCGTCGACATCAGTGTCGAGCCATCGGCGTCGAAGAAGGAGCAACAGGCGTCGGCGCTCGCCGTCGAGGCGACACCGCCGGTCTCCGTCGAGAAGACGGTCGGCGTCGAGGAGTCGTCGGCGCTCATCGTCGAGGACTGAACGCTCGATGTCGCGCAGGTGGCGTTCGGCATCGAGGAAGAAGCGTTCGACGTCGCGGAGGCGGCGTTTGATGCCGGAGTCGCAGAGGCGACGTTCAACACCGGAAAAGCGTCGCTCAGCGTCAAGAAGAAAGAGATAGGCGTCTCAGAGTTTTTCCAACTCTCCTAAGCGGCGCAGACGGAGTTCTGGCACCAGAAGTCACGCTGGGTCTGGTGGAGGGCGCCGGAGACGGCGATCACCTACTGGAGGAGCTGGTTCGCAGTCCCCTCCCCCAAAGAAGTCACCGGGCTCGGTGCACTCGGTGGTTTATACACCACCTCGGCCTCAGGCGCCCCCGCCTCCTGTACCTAAGGAGGATCCTCCCATCAACCCTCCGCTTCCACCACTTCCTCCCTCAGGACAACCACCACCATCGCTTCCGCCTCGTGGGCCCGCCCCTAGGTCGGAGATACCTCCTGTTCCTCCGCCGAGGCCGGTGTCACTACCTCCACTTCCTACACCGCCTAAGGGGACGCCTAAACCGAAACCCCATGATAGGCCACGGAAGACGCCTCCACGGAAGCCTGCGGAGCGTCCACGGACTGGGAGATCGCGTTCTCGTTCCAGGAGGAGGGGACGATCGCACAACAGGTCATCCACGCGGTCGAGACGACGCCACAGGAGGCGCAGGTCTCGTTCCCATACGAGGTCCTCAGGGACCAGGGACTATTCTCCGACTTTGTCAGAGTCACGGGAGACAAGGGTGTCGCCGGTGGACGATCTGGTGTCCTTTCACGATGTCCTGTTAAGAGGTGCAGCAAAATTGGGCATCTCGTTGACGGTGCTCACGCCCAAGACCTTGGTAATCTTCGAGAGGCTGCACCAGAAACAAATGTCTCGGCCATTACTGCCACTGGTACCGGGCCTGGAGGATCCGGCCAAGGACCTCTTTCTCACCCCGGCGGTGACTAAGGCGGCCCCCTCGAGACTACAGAAAAAATACTGGGCTCCCGACTCGGATCCGGCTTTTCTAAGGGTGGAACTCCCTCCAGACTCTGTGATAGTGACGGCGGCTCGTAAACAGCATGCCACCACTCCGTCATCCACAGTCCCACCAGATAAAGAATCTAGATGGCTGGATTTGGCTGGGAGGAAGGTTTGTGGGACGTCGGCGACTTCCATGAAGGCTGCGAGTGCCACAGCCTTGTTGGGGCGTTACGACCGAGCTCTCTGGGAATCCCTCCAGCAGTTTGTGGAACACCTGCCTCGTGACAAGAAAGAGGATTTCCAGGAGCTGTTAAATGAGGGGATGTTGGTGGCGAATCAGGTAATCAGTGCTGCAGCCGATTCTTCCCTCCTGGCGGCGCATGGCTTCTGCCATGGGATTAACCAGCGACAACATGCCTGGCTCCGCCTCACGTCGCTGAAACCTGACGCACAGCAAAGGGTTGCCAATTTACCATTCTCTGGCGAAACCCTGTTTGGAAAACATGCGGATGACGAAATGGCCCGAATGAAGGCCGAGGCCGAAACACTTACGGCTATGGGTCTGGAGAAGCCCAAGGAGACAAAGAAATCGTACCGCCCGTTCCAGAGACGGTTCGGTGGACAGGGCAGAGGGCGTGGCCAAGCTTCGGGACAGCAGCAGCAACAACAGCAGCAGTTCGGAAGGCCGTTCCAGAAGCGCCAGAGAGGTAGAGGCGGCCAACAGTCGGCACCAGCAACCAAAGGCCCGGTCGGGTCTAGGCCCTGAGCGCTTACTTCCTCTGCATCCGTTACCCACTCCGGTGGGGGGAAGCGTTCAATTTTTTCTGGCAGAGTGGAGAAAAATTACTCAGGACAAGTGGGTGCTGAATATTGTTTGCAATGGATACAGTCTTCGGTTCACCAGCCCGCCTCCAGCAATTCCACCGGTCAGCTCGCAGTTTCAGCTGCGCGAGATCCAGGTGGAGGCTGATATCCTGTTAAGGAAAAGGGCGATAGAAGACGTACCTGTGTCTCAAAGAGGAAGAGTTCTGTACTCCCGGTTCTTCCTGGTTCGCAAGAAGGACAAGAATGAGTTCAGGCCCATTCTGGACTTGCGACAGGCAAACAAGTGGATTCGCAGAGAGAAGTTTTGCATGCTGTCGTTGCATCAGATTTATCCTCAGTTGCAACAGGGAGACTGGCTATGTGCTATAGACCTACAGGATGCGTACTTCCATGTGCCCATTACACACAAACACAGGAAGTTCCTGCGATTCCAAGTCGGCGCCAATCATTACCAATACACAGTACTCCCATTCGGACTGAAGTCTGCGCCGAGAACATTCTCGAAGTGCATGGCGGTGGTAGCAGCACACCTTAGGTAGAACAAGGTGTTCTTCTACCCGTACCTGGACGATTGGTTGATCAAGGCCTCCTTCTTCTCGGAAGCTCGAGCACACTTCCATAAGAAGTGCGTTCTCTTGAACAAGCTGGGGTTGCACATCAACATGTCCAAGTCTGTCCCGACTCCGGTCCAATGCATACAGTACTTGGGAGCCTCCATCAATATGCTTTCAGCAAGCGTGTCTCCTTCGGAAGAGCGACGATTATCACTCCTTCGGAAGGCTCAGGCTCTTATGACCACTCCATCTACAACAGTGAGGACGGTGTTTTCTCTACTGGGATTGATGGCCTCTGTATCTTCCTAACGCCACACGCACGACTGCACATGAGACCGTTGCAAGAGTGCTTGGAGGACCAGTGGGATCAGAGGAAAGGATCTTGGGACGTCAAGATACGACTGTCTCTGCATGCTCTTCAGTCTCTGAAGTGGTGGTGTTCAGCGGAGAATCTCCTCAGAGGGTTTCCCTTCCACAAGGACATTCCCACGCAGACTGTTGTGACGGATGCTTCTCTCCACGGTTGGGGGGCGCTCTCAGGAGACTTACAGATTCAAGGAACGTGGTCCCCGATGGGGGCCACGTATCACATCAATTTCCTGGAACTCAAAGCTGTTCACTTGGCACTGAAGGCTTTTCATCCGTCCTTCCAGACCAACTCTCTGCTTGTGCAGACGGACAATACAACAACGATGTATTACCTCAACAAGCAGGGGGGCTCGAGATCATTCACTCTGTCGCAGGAGGCGCAGACGATCTGGCACTGGCTTCTGGCCAGAGGACTGACGATAATGGCTACCCATCTGCCAGGTGTGCAGAATGTTCAGGCGGATGCACTGAGCAGACTGATTCAGGAAAACCACGAATGGATCATAAATGACGAAGTACTAGGAGACGTCTTTGCAAGGTGGGGGACTCCAGACGTAGATCTGTTCGGCACCGCCGAAAACAGCAAATGCCGAGACTTCGCCTCCAGGTACTACTAGCAGGGGACGCTAGGGAATGCGCTATGGATCAACTGGTCGAATAGCTTTCTGTACGCTTTTCCACCCATTCCCCTGATTTCGGCGGTACTCATGAAGCTGGCCCGGTCCTGGGCACGGATGATACTCATTGCCCCGGAATGGCCCAGGCAGTGGTGGTTCACGGACCTGCTTCACCGGTCTCTCCTTCCTCACATACGGCTGCCGTGCAGGCCGGACCTTCTCATGAAGGTTGGGGGCAGATGTTGCACCCCAACCTCTCGTCTTTGAGTTTGGCGGCATGGCTCCTGAGATAGTGCAATATGGCCATTTGAATCTGCCCGAAGATTGCATGGACATACTGAAGGAGTCTAAGAGGCCTTCCACTCAGACTTCCTATGCTTACAAGTGGAAGAGGTTCTGTATCTGGTGCAAGTCCAAGGACTATGACCCAACGACGTGCAAGGAAGATGTCATCCTTCCTTACCTTCTACATTTGGCGCAGTCTGGACTTAATTTTCAATCCATTAAGGTTCATCTCGCTGCGCTTACTGCTTACAGGAAATGCCCTTCATAGACTTCCTTCTTCCAGATCCCTGTGATCAAAGATTTTTTGGAAGGCTTGAAGAAAGTGTTTCCTCCTGTTCGTCTTCCTTCGCCTTCATGGGAATTGAATGTGGTGCTGTCAAGATTGATAAAGGAGCCTTTTGAACCTATTCATAAGGCTTCGTTGCAGCACCTGTCCTGGAAGGCGGCGTTCCTCGTGGCCATTACATCGGTCCGCAGGGTGAGTGAAATTCAGGCATTGTGTTGCCAAGAACCTTATACTGTATTTCATGCTGCTAAGGTTGTTATGCGTACTCACCCTAAATTTCTTCCCAAGGTTATTTCCGATTTTCATGTCAACCAGACCATAACTTTGCCTACGTTTTTTCAGAATCCTTCATCTCCAGCGGAGAGGTCTCTACATTCCCTGGATGTTAGGAGGGTGCTGACATTTTATCTGGATAAAACCAAAGATATTCATAGGTCAGACCAATTGTTTATCAATTATGGATCGGTCAGGACGGGTCTTGCTACCGCTAAGCAGTCCATCTCTAGGTGGATTGTGTCCTGCATACAGTTGTGTTACCAAAAAGCTAATAAGACCTTGGGAGGTAAACCTAAGGCTCATTCCACCAGGGGCCAAGCTGCCACGACAGCTTTGCTCCGTAACGTTCCAATTGCAGAAATCTGCAAGGCGGCCACTTGGAAGTCGGTTCATACTTTTGCTAAGCATTACTGTCTGGACACTGATGCCAGGGCGGATGCTCAGGTTGGACAGGCTTCGCTGCAAAATTTGTTCGCACAGTAGTGGTGTTCATTTTTTTCTCTCCACCGCCGCTTTGGTGTGGGAATGAGCTTGCCATTCTATTCACTATATTATGACTATACACAGAGATCCCCTACTACAGAAGGAGTAGTTTCTGTCCTGTAACTAGAGTTCTGTAGTAGGGGTATCTCTGTTATAGTCAAAAGCGCCCACCCTCCTCCCTGGTGGAGAAAGATATTCATGTAAGGAATGCTACAGGTCTGGCGTGTTACGCCTTCAAAAAGAACTGAAAGTAAAAGGGACCTGCTGTGCATTCTGGGATACTGGGAGAAGTTCTGGAAAGTTCTCTTAAAGGCACAGTATCCTATTTAAGCCACATAATGGCAGCCTATGGGGCTTGTCTGTTCATGCCTTCCTCTCTATCATTCCAGAGGCTTTTACTGGTAGAGGCAAGTTTCTCTATGGAAGAAACTGGGCAGGCTGTGTTGTGTGTGTGGTTTTTTTTGGTGGAATTTCTAGTTGAAGTACAGGACAGTGTAGCCTGTGGATATAGGCTGCATTATCTGTCTTCAATTCTCTTTCAAGTGTCTTTGCAGTTCTGCATTTTTTGACAATTTAAGAGATTATTTTTGATTGCCGGGGTCCACGCACATGGGCGGGACTATTCACTAGATTATGACTATAACAGAGATACCCCTACTACAGAACTGGAGTTACAGGACAGAAACTACTCCTTCTGCACCAATGGGCCCTTCTGGGTTGCAAAGAGCCCAAAAATGTAAATTCAGCTTCTCTGATGCCACCCCATGGGTCCAGGACATGCTAGGCACCACTTGGGGGTCAGGAGCTTGCTGCATTAGATCTGGGTGCTGGTGGTTGGGAGCCTGTTATGTCCCTGTGGCTCTCAACAGTATCATCTACTAAGGAGACACGGCTTCGGGCTGGTCTCGTACGCCAATGACTCCCAACTTATCATTTCTATCAAAAATCAGCCAAAGAACACAGCAGCTAGGTTTCATGCCTGTCTTACGGACATTATGACCTGGATGGGCCAAAACTATCTGAAGATCAACACAGAAAAAACTGAGGTGATGGAGTTCGGGCCAGGCCAACCCCTCTGGAATCAGACCTGGTGGCCAGCAGAGGCAACAGAGTGCCCCTATCCGGTCGGAAAAGTCAGAAACTTGGGGGTCAATTTTGACAATAAACTAAATTTCAGCGTGCAGGTGAACAATCTTATTTCTTCAGGCTATTTCCTTTTAAAAACCTTGAGAAAAATCTTCCCCTTCATACCCCAAGAGCTTAAAAAAACAGTGACAGTAACGCTCTTTTCGTCAAAGCTTGATTATTCTAATGGTTTGTTTCCGGGAATCGATAAATTTCAATTACAAAAATTGCAATCCCTACAAAATGCGGCAGCCAGACTTCTTCTGGGCCTGCACAGAGGACAGCCAACTTCAGCTGGAATTAGATCACTCCACTGGTTGCCCATTAAACAGCTCATTGAATTTAAATCTCTGACACTGGTACACAAAGCAATAAATGGTGGGAGTGCAGCTGATCTCCAAAAACTTTTTACACAATATGTTCCCTCACGAGCTCTGAGATCGGCCACTCAAGGCCTCATAAAAACGGCAAAATTCAGACGAGCTAGATGGGGGGCCGAGCCATAACACACTGTGCGGCGAAGCTGTGCAATAAACTGCCTCTGTCCCTGAGATGCCAGCCAAATCTCCAGATATTCCGAAAACATCTGAAAACCTGGCTTTTCACAGCCACATATGCCTTAGCCACCACTCCTATTCTGCTCTCACACTCCAGTGCCAAGACGCTTCGGCATTCGAGCGCTTTACAAACTAACAAACATAAACAGTAGGTCAACACACTATCCCTTTGAGCCACCGGGCTTAGGTGCAGGTGCAAATCCCTCTGACTCAGACTGGAAGCCTTTTCAAACTAATGAGGTAACCCAAAATGCATCAAAGGAACTGGGTACAATGTAATAAGGACAACAATTGGTCCTGACGTCCCTCCTTAGGAAAACCAAAGAGGCAGAGACTCTTGAAATGAATTAGCCAAGTCATTGGGAAGGTTTCCACATAATTGTCACTCAAGAGAGAGATGAATACTCTTCAAAATACACCAGAGAGAAAGACACAGCAACTGAATTATAGAGACATAATCTTATTTATATTCTTTTGTTATGAAAATAATATAATCAATAAAACATATGAAGGTATATCAATAGACGGTCACTCTAGGAAGGAGTGTTGAAGAACATAGTATCATCATTATTCACAGAAGGCACTGGTTGCAATGATGTGGGGAATACGAGATGGGCCTGTCTACAACCCAAATGCACAAATAAATCCGTAGAGTGTACTATAAGGGATTTGTAAATCTATGCAGTCCCTTCCTCTGCAATAGGTCCCATGAGGCTCTGGGACTCCAAGGGGCTACATTCAAGAATGTTCCCAAAAGAGCCACAATGATGCTGTAGGGTGTAGCGCAATTTGCAAACCCCACATTTACACCTGGATTTGTCGCATGAAGCAGAGCGGACCTCTGTGCGGGAATTTCCACAAATTTCAAGCTGAAAGTAATGCATAGGTCTAGTCTACACAACCCAGCAGGCTGTCAACAAAGCATGCATTATGCATTGCTGATTCTTCCTACCCTCGCACCTAGTGCACTGCTGACTTGACATGTTGAGCTGCGGCTGAGTAGTAATGTGGTGATTAGTCTGTAAGAGCTAAAAGCTCTCTCTGCCCAAGTTAGCCCAGTCGTGCAAATGTAATTAAACCTCTATGCTAAACGAGGCTGCTTGGAACCCATGTCAACAGCACATTCTGCAAGACCCTAAGGAGCAGATTTACTAGTTTCTCACGCAGCGCAGAGCAGCAGCTGCAAATGCTGCGCTGCGTGAGGAGAGAGCAGGAGAGCACCAGATTTACAGAAATATGGCCCTCTCTTCCCCTCTCCCTGGAGCCGTTGCAGAAAGTGGCGGCTCGTATAGGGCTGGCTTCGGGGCAGTGGGGTGAGTCGGGGGAGGGACAGGGTGGGGGTAGTAAACTCGGACATAAGACGGAACGGAGGAAAGTAATTATTACGTTCCTCCGTTCCGTTATATGTCCAAGTTTACTATACCCCACCCTGCCCCCTCCCCCGACTCACCTCATCGCAGCACGCCCTATGCGAGCCGCCACTGGTTGCAGATATATGCTGCTGTGCGCAACAGACAAAGCTTTTTACGATGGTGCAAGAGTGTTTCTATGAGTCTAGCATAGGTTTTCTACTGGAAGGGGGGAAGCCTTCCAGTACAAAATACCCTGCTTAGTCTCACTTTCATTTTTTACCCAGTTTGTATGTGTGCTGTTCAGAGCAGCACACATACAAAGTCGTAAAAGGAAGGAGAAATGAAAGCAGGTCTCACAGCGCCTGTTTGAAATGGGCGCTATTTTCTCACACTAAACCCTGCCTACTTTTTTAAGTAAAGCGGGCTTCGCGTCAGAAACTTAGGGGGTGACATGGACACGCCCATGCACCACCCATGGTACGCCCATTGGCGCTAAGTAATGCAAATCAGCGTTATGTGCTGCTTTGCATCACTCTCAAGTGATTTTACAGCAAATACAAGGTTTTACGCTGGAAAGAAATTGCTGAAAAGAGACTTCGCTTTGCGTCACTTTTGTGATGCAGACATGGCGTTAAATCTTAGTAAATAGAACCCTAAATGACGTGCATGCGCATAAACAATCTGAACCCTTGCCAGCTTTAGGGTCTGTAGAATCAAATAAGAACCACCTGTCGTATATAGAATGAATGCCCATTAGCTCATGGTTTGAGGTTATGAAAGGGCCAGAGGCTGGCACACGAATACGAATTGCGGCAAAATCCTCTTTTAACTCTGCATTTCTTTATTCGCTTTTAAAATCATTTTATGATTAGTCGAGTCAGCAATAAAATACTTTTCGAAGATTGTTCTTGTATTTTAGTGCTTTGGGTTTATATTGAAAATATAAGCTTTAGGTGTTTTTAATCTGCTTTTTACTGCCCTTGAGATCAGAATCCTGGCCATGCTGATTAAATACTGGCCCTGTGGCAACCCCGGGAGCAGCAATATGGAAAGAGAACCTGAAAGCACTTACTGCGGCCCTCTGCGAGCCTGTGACTGCTTCTGGCAGGAACGCTCCTGGGTCCAGCAGCGCAGGAGGCCCGGACAGACAGCTCCCACCAGCCCTCGGTGCTCCTTCTCTGATGCACACAAGTGAAACACACCCCAGCTCTGAGCCTGTAGGGCGTGCAGAGCTGTGCCGGGGGACCCTGGGGCCTGGGAGGCCCTGCCCAGGGTGTTGCTAGGCAACAGCTTCCTTGATGGAGCAAACTGAAACTGTTGCAAGTTTGAGCTGTGTCCTGTCCCAGCAAACCCTGGGGCCTCAAAGAGAGCAGACAGAAGGCTGTATTCATGCCTAACACAAACCTGATACTGCCTTTGAAACCCAAGGCCAGGGGTCGTAAGGCAGTGCTGGGGGTAGCTGTGTATGGGTAGCACTGGGGGTAGTTGTGCATGGTTAGGGGGTAGCTGTGTATGGTTAGCACTAGGGGTAGCTGTGGATGGTTAGCAACAGGGATAAATGTGTATGGTTAGCGCTAGGGGGTAGCTGTGCATGGTTAGCACTAGGGGGTAGCTGTGCATGGTTAGCACTGGGGGTAGCTGTGTATGGTTAGCACTGGGGATAGCTGTGTATGGTTAGCACTGGGGATAGCTGTGTATGGTTAGCACTGGGGATAGCTGGTATGGTTAGCACTAGGGGTAGCTGAGTAGTGTTAGCACTAGGGGTAGCTGTGTATGGTTAGCACTGGGGGTAGCTGTGTATGGTTAGCGCTGGGTGTGTATGGTTAGAACTGGGGGTAGCTGTGTATGGTTAGTACTGGGGATAGCTGGTATGGTTAGCACTAGGGGTAGCTGGTATGGTTAGCACTAGGGGTAGCTGTGTATGGTTAGCACTAGTGGTAGCTGTGTATAGTTAGCACTGGGGGTAACTGTGGATGGTTAGCTTTAGGGGTAGCTGTGCATGGTTAGCATTGGGGGTAGCTGTGGATGGTTAGCACTAGGGATAGATGTGTATGGTTAGCACTAGAGGTAGCTGTGTATGGTTAGCACTAGGGGTGGCTGTGTATGGTTAGCACTAGGGGTAGCTGGGTATGGTTAGCGCTAGGGGTAGCTGTGCATGGTTAGCACTAGAGGTAGCTGTGTATGGTTAGCACTAGGGGTGGCTGTGCATGGTTAGCACTGGGGATAGCTGTGTATGGTTAGCACTAGGGGTAGCTGTGCATGGTTAGCACTGGGGGTAGCTGTGCAGGGTTAGCACTAGGGATAGATGTGTATGGCTAGCACTAAGGATATATGTTTATGGTTAGCACTGGGGGTAGCTGTGTATGGTTAGCGCTGGGGGTAGCTGTGTAAGGTTAGCACTGGGAGTAGCTGTGTATGGTTAGCACTGGGGGTAGCTGTGTATGGTTAGCACTGGGGATAGCTGTGTATGGTTAGCACTGGGTGTGTATGGTTAGCACTGGGGGTAGCTGTGTATGGTTAGCACTGGGGATAACTGGTATGGTTAGCACTAGGGGTAGCTGTGTAGTGTTAGCACTAGGGGTAGCTGTGTATGGTTAGCACTGGGGGTAGCTGTGTATGGTTAGCACTGGGTGTGTATGGTTAGCACTGGGGGTAGCTGTGTATGGTTAGTACTGGGGATAGTTGGTATGGTTAGCACTAGGGGGTAGGTCCGTATGGTTAGCGCTAGGGGTAGCTGTGTATGGTTAGCACTAGTGGTAGCTGTGTATGGTTAGCACTGGGGGTACCTGTGGATGGTTAGCTTTAGGGGTAGCTGTGCATGGTTAGCATTGGGGGTAGCTGTGGATGGTTAGCACTAGGGATAGATGTGTATGGCTAGCACTAGGGGTAGCTGCGTATGGTTGCACTGGGGGTAGCTGTGCATGGTTAGCACTAGGGATAGATGTGTATGGTTCGCGCTAGAGATAGATGTGCATGGTTCGCGCTAGGGGTAGCTGTGCATGGTTAGCGCTAGGGATAGATGTGTATGGTTAGCACTAGAGGTAGCTGTGTATGGTTAGCACTAGGGGTCGCTGTGTATGGTTAACACTAGGGGTAGCTGGGTATGGTTAGCACTGGGGGTAGCTGTGCAGGGTTAGCACTAGGGATAGATGTGTATGGCTAGCACTAAGGATAGATGTTTATGGTTAGCACTGGGGGTAGCTATGTATGGTTAGCGCTGGGGGTAGCTGTGTAAGGTTAGCACTGGGGGTAGCTGTGTATGGTTAGCACTGGAGGTAGCTATGTATGGTTAGCACTAGGGGTAGCTGTGTATGGATAGCACTAGGGGTAGCTGGGTATGGTTAGCGCTAGGGGGTAGCTGTGCATGGTTAGCACTAGGGATAGATATGTATGGTTAGCACTAGGGGTAGCTGTGCATGGTTAGCATTGGGGGTAGCTGTGTAAGGTTAGCACTAGGGGTAGCTGTGTATGGATAGCACTAGGGATAGATGTTTATGGTTAGCACTGGGGGTAGCTGTGTATGGTTAGCACTGGGGGTAGCTGTGTATGGTTAGCACTGGGGGTAGCTGTGTATGGTTAGCGCTAGGGGGAGCTGTGTATGGATAGCACTAGGGGTAGCTGTGTGGGTAGCACTGGAAGTAGCTGGGTATGGTAAGCACTGGGGGGAGCTGTGCAGGGTTAGCATTAGGGGTAGCTGTGTGGGTAGCACTGGAAGTAGCTGGGTATGGTTAGCTGTGAGGGTAGCTGTGTATGGTTAGCAGTGGGGATAGCTGTGTGTGGGTAGCACTGGGGGTAGCTGTGTATGGTTAGCGCTAGGGGGTAGCTGTGCATGGTTAGCACTGGGCGTAGCTGTGCAGGGTTAGCACTGGGGGTAGCTGTGTATGGTTAGCACTAGTGGTAGCTGTGTATGGTTAGCACTGGGGATAGCTGTGCAGGGTTAGCACTAGGGGTAGCTGTATATGGTTAGCACTGGGCGTAGCTGTGCAGGGTTAGCACTGGGGTAGCTGTGTATGGATAGCACTGGGGGTAGCTCTGTATGGTTAGCACTGGGGATAGCTGTGTATGGTTAGCACTGGGGGTAGCTGTGTATGGTTAGCACTGGGGGTAGCTCTGTATGGTTAGCACTGGGGATAGCTGTGTATGGTTAGCACTGGGGGTAGCTGTGTATGGTTAGCACTGGGGATAGCTGTGTATGGTTAGCACTGGGGATAACTGGTATGGTTAGCACTAGGGGTAGCTGTGTAAGGTTAGCACTGGGAGTAGCTGTGTATGGTTAGCACTAGGGGTAGCTGTGTATGGTTAGCACTGGGGGTAGCTGTGTATGGTTAGCACTGGGTGTGTATGGTTAGCACTGGGGGTAGCTGTGTATGGTTAGCACTGGGGATAACTGGTATGGTTAGCACTAGGGGTAGCTGTGTAGTGTTAGCACTAGGGGTAGCTGTGTATGGTTAGCACTGGGGGTAGCTGTGTATGGTTAGCACTGGGTGTGTATGGTTAGCACTGGGGGTAGCTGTGTATGGTTAGTACTGGGGATAGTTGGTATGGTTAGCACTAGGGGTAGCTGGTATGGTTAGCACTAGGGGTAGCTGTGTATGGTTAGCACTAGTGGTAGCTGTGTATGGTTAGCACTGGGGGTACCTGTGGATGGTTAGCTTTAGGGGTAGCTGTGCATGGTTAGCATTGGGGGTAGCTGTGGATGGTTAGCACTAGGGATAGATGTGTATGGCTAGCACTAGGGGTAGCTGCGTATGGTTGCACTGGGGGTAGCTGTGCATGGTTAGCACTAGGGATAGATGTGTATGGTTCGCGCTAGAGATAGATGTGCATGGTTCGCGCTAGGGGTAGCTGTGCATGGTTAGCGCTAGGGATAGATGTGTATGGTTAGCACTAGAGGTAGCTGTGTATGGTTAGCACTAGGGGTCGCTGTGTATGGTTAGCACTGGGGGTAGCTGTGCAGGGTTAGCACTAGGGATAGATGTGTATGGCTAGCACTAAGGATAGATGTTTATGGTTAGCACTGGGGGTAGCTATGTATGGTTAGCGCTGGGGGTAGCTGTGTAAGGTTAGCACTGGGGGTAGCTGTGTATGGTTAGCACTGGAGGTAGCTATGTATGGTTAGCACTAGGGGTAGCTGTGTATGGATAGCACTAGGGGTAGCTGTGTATGGTTAGTGCTAGGGGGTAGCTGTGCATGGTTAGCACTAGGGATAGATATGTATGGTTAGCACTAGGGGTAGCTGTGCATGGTTAGCATTGGGGGTAGCTGTGTAAGGTTAGCACTAGGGGTAGCTGTGTATGGATAGCACTAGGGATAGATGTTTATGGTTAGCACTGGGGGTAGCTGTGTATGGTTAGCACTGGGGGTAGCTGTGTATGGTTAGCACTGGGGGTAGCTGTGTATGGTTAGCACTGGGGGGGGGTAGCTGTGTATGGTTAGCACTAGGGGTAGCTGTGTATGGATAGCACTAGGGGTAGCTGTGTGGGTAGCACTGGAAGTAGCTGGGTATGGTAAGCACTGGGGAGAGCTGTGCAGGGTTAGCATTAGGGGTAGCTGTGTGGGTAGCACTGGAAGTAGCTGGGTATGGTTAGCTGTGAGGGTAGCTGTGTATGGTTAGCAGTGGGGGTAGCTGTGTGTGGGTAGCACTGGGGGTAGCTGTGTATGGTTAGCGCTAGGGGGTAGCTGTGCATGGTTAGCACTGGGCGTAGCTGTGCAGGGTTAGCACTGGGGGTAGCTGTGTATGGTTAGCACTAGTGGTAGCTGTGTATGGTTAGCACTGGGGATAGCTGTGCAGGGTTAGCACTAGGGGTAGCTGTATATGGTTAGCACTGGGCGTAGCTGTGCAGGGTTAGCACTGGGGTAGCTGTGTATGGTTAGCACTGGGGGTACCTGTGGATGGTTAGCTTTAAGGGGAGCCGTGCATGGATAACATTGAGGGTAGCTGTGGATGGTTAGCACTAGGGATAGATGTGTATGGTTAGCACTAGGGGTAGCTGGGTATGGTAAGTGCTAGGGGGTAGCTGTGCATGGTTAACACTGGGGGTAGCTGTGCAGGGTTAGCACTAGGGATAGATGTGTATGGCTAGCACTGGGGGTAGCTGTGTATGGTTAGCACTGGGGGTAGCTGTGTATGGTTAGCACTAGGGGTAGCTGTGTATGGTTAGCACTGGGGTAGCTGTGTACGTTTAGCGCTAGGGGTAGCTGTGCATGGTTAGCACTGGGGGTAGCTGTGCAGGGTTAGCACTAGGGATAGATGTGGATGGTTAGCACTAGGGATAGATGTGTATGGCTAGCACTGGGGGTAGCTGTGTGGGTAGCACTAGGGGTAGCTGGGTATGGTAAGTGCTAGGGGGTAGCTGTGCATGGTTAGCACTGGGGGTAGCTGTGCAGAGTTAGCACTAGGGATAGATGGGTATGGCTAGCACTGGGGGTAGCTGTGTATGGTTAGCACTAGGGATAGATGTTTATGGTTAGCACTGGGGGTAGCTGTGTATGGTTAGCGCTGGGGGAAGCTGTGTAAGGTTAGCACTGGGGGTAGCTGTGTATGGTTAGCACTGGGGGTAGCTGTGTATGGTTAGCACTAGGGGTAGCTGTGTATGGATAGCACTAGGGGTAGCTGTGTATGGTTAGCGCTAGGGGTAGCTGTGCATGGTTAGCACTGGGGGTAGCTGTGTAAGGTTAGCACTATGGGTAAGATGTGTATGTCTAGCACTTGGGATAGATGTTTATGGTTAGCACTGGGGGTAGCTGTGCATGGTTAGCGCTGGGGTCGCTGTGTATGGTTCGCACTGGGGGTAGCTGTGTATGGTTAGCACTGGGGGTAGCTGTGTATGGTTAGCAGTGGGGGTAGCTTTGTATGGTTAGCACTAGCGGTAGCTGTGTATGGTTAGCACTAGGGGTAGCTGTGTGGGTAGCACTGGAAGTAGCTGGGTATGGTAAGCACTGGGGGAGCTGTGCAGGGTTAGCATTAGGGGTAGCTGTGTGGGTAGCACTGGAAGTAGCTGGGTATGGTTAGCAGTGAGGGTAGCTCTGTATGGTTAGTACTAGGGGGTAGCTGTGTATGGTTAGCATTGGGCATAGCTGTGCAGGGTTAGCACTGGGGGTAGCTGTGTATGGTTAGCAGTGGGGGTAGCTTTGTATGGTTAGCACTAGCGGTAGCTGTGTATGGTTAGCACTAGGGGTAGCTGTGTGGGTAGCACTGGAAGTAGCTGGGTATGGTAAGCACTGGGGGAGCTGTGCAGGGTTAGCATTAGGGGTAGCTGTGTGGGTAGCACTGGAAGTAGCTGGGTATGGTTAGCAGTGAGGGTAGCTCTGTATGGTTAGTACTAGGGGGTAGCTGTGTATGGTTAGCATTGGGCATAGCTGTGCAGGGTTAGAACTGGGGGTAGCTGTGTATGGTTAGCACTGGGGAAGCTGTTTATGGTTAGCACTGGGGGTAGCTGTGCATGGTTAGCGCTGGGGTAGCTGTGTATGGTTAGCACTGGGGGTAGCTTTGTATGGTTAGCAGTGGGGGTAGCTTTGTATGGTTAGCACTAGGGGTAGCTGTGTATGGTTAGCACTAGGGGTAGCTGTGTGGGTAGCACTGGAAGTAGCTGGGTATGGTAAGCACTGGGGGGAGCTGTGCAGGGTTAGCATTAGGGGTAGCTGTGTGGGTAGCACTGGAAGTAGCTGGGTATGGTTAGCAGTGAGGGTAGCTGTGTATGGTTAGTACTAGGGGGTAGCTGTGTATGGTTAGCACTGGGCATAGCTGTGTATGGTTAGCACTGGGGAAGCTGTTTATGGTTAGCACCATAATTGAAGTCTTTGAAGCAATCGAGAGTAGCGCAGGTCAAAAGGCACCTGGACCTGATGGGGTTCCTTCAGACAAGTTTAAGGCTAACTCGTTATATTGGGCAGATATTTTATCTAAAGTTTTTAATGCTGCGTCTGTTGTGGGATTCCCGAAATCTTGGTCCAGAGCTACTATAATCCCCATGTTTAAAAAAGGCCAGAGGGGAGATCCAAGATGCTATTGGCCCATATCATTATTGGACTCCTCGGTTAAGATCTTAGGAAAAGTTGTACTAGCCAGAATAACATCTTGGGCTACCAGGAATGATATCCTGATGGATGTACAATATGGCTTTAGAGCGGGGAGGAGCACAGAGGACCAATGTCTTAACTTTCACTTGATAATATCAAAGTACACGAGGGCCAAAAGGGGATCTATATTCCTAGGCTTTATGGACTTATCCACAGCTTTTGATCTAGTTA
This sequence comes from Lissotriton vulgaris, assembly GCF_964263255.1. Taxonomy (NCBI): domain Eukaryota; kingdom Metazoa; phylum Chordata; class Amphibia; order Caudata; family Salamandridae; genus Lissotriton; species Lissotriton vulgaris. The sequence continues at coordinate 17,748,782 of NC_141693.1, read as the reverse complement.
ATAGATCAAAGCTGTGGACTATGCTCCTGACAATGGGCCTTGATTCCTCTTTGGTGCATTTCCTGGTGGAGCTGCATAAAGATCTAAATGCCTCCATCAGGATGACCACTGATGGAAAGTGTACGGCGAGCTTTAGGTCCCGACGAGGGGTACGCCAGGGCTGTATTTTGTCTCCCATGCTGTTCACGTTGTACTTGAATTCCTTGGAGGCCAACCTAACAGCTGTAACTCAGGACATACCGTGCATGGGGGGGGAGACCAATTCCGGTGCTCCTCTATGCCGACGATGCGGTATTGATAGCCAGGACCCCGATTGCCCTACAAAAACTCCTTGATTCTTTTGTATCCTTTATGTCCAATCTGGACTTGGTCATTAATAGTGCCAAATCGCATACTATGTCAGTGGGTTGTCCCAAAAGCAAAGAAAAAACATTTTATTGTGGCAATGAAGTTATCTCCAGTGTAAAAATTTTCACCTACTTAGGTGTAGTGTTTGACCAAAGAGGAACCTGGGGACCGCAGCTAACCTCCAAGGCAAATGCGGTGAGAAGTTCTGCTTCCGCAGTCTTGGGGTTCGCAAAAAGACTTGGGGGGGAAACCCACAGAGGTTATTCTGGCCATCTATAAAGCCAAATCAGTTTCTATTGCACGATATGGGGCAGCAATTTGGGGATACACAAATACAGACTGAATCCAAGTGAAAGAAAATAAATTCCTACGGTCATTGCTAAAATTAGCACCCATAGTGTTATGGATAAAACTTTGGATAAACCAGAATCTTAGTCTGAACCATAAAATCATTAAAGACTGTATGAAACTAGATCACGTGAGGGAAATCCAGTGGTTGTCATATGTAGAGAATGTGGCTGTAAAGCTAGGACGCCCTGAGATTTTTGGAAGTCCAGAAACCCTATGCAAAGAAGATCTAGTATGGGTGAAGACCAATTTCATCAGGCTCTGTGTTGCGGAGCGAGAGGCTGAGGAACTTGGGAAACTCTCTGTGAGGAGTTATGTAATGATAACTACAAGTTCTGAGATGGCGCCCTATTTGTCAGTGGTAACAAACTTTTTCCACAGATGGTTACTGACAAAATTCCGTTTAAATCAAATTCATACGGTCTTGTGGGATATGAAAATTTGGTGTAAGTTAGAGGACTCTACCCCTTGTAAATGTGATGATAAGTCTGTTCAGGATACTGCGCATTTTCTATTTTTTTGCCCTTGGTATTCTGAACCCCGGAAGCGATATGTCAAACCTTTGCTGAAAGAGATGAGTTTTTCTCAGTATAAACCTGCACTGCTATTTTTGTTAATGTTGGAAACCCCTGTCATTATGTATTGTATTGCTAGTTTCTTGACAGCTGCTGAAAGAATTAGGAGATTAAGATTGAACTTTTAATGCTGTAAAACATCCTTTTTAAACTGTATTTTGTATATGAATTACCGATTGTGGGGTTTTGTATGAAAAGGGAATCGTGCAACAGTTTTCCTCTTAATAGAGGAAAAAAAAGGGGAGAAAAATGGTTTTTTAACGTTTATCATTAATTTAATTGTATTAATTTGACTTTTTATCCTGTTTTTAATATGTACCTAACATGTTTTAGCATACTTTTATGATTTTAATTAATCGAATAAAGTGGTTTTGACTGACTGACTGACTGGTTAGCACTGGGGATAGCTGTGTATGGTTAGCACTAGGGGTAGCTGTGTATGGTTAGCACAAGGGGTAGCTGTGTATGGTTAGCACTAGTGGTAGCTGTGTATGGTTAGCACTGGGGGTACCTGTGGATGGTTAGCTTTAGGGGTAGCTGTGCATGGATAGCATTGGGGGTAGCTGTGGATGGTTAGCACTAGGGATATATGTGTATGGCTAGCACTAAGTATAGATGTTTATGGTTAGCACTGGGGGTAGCTGTGTATGGTTAGCGCTGGGGGTAGCTGTGTATGGTTTGCACTGGGGTTGCTGTGTATGGTTAGCACTGGGGGTAGCTGTGTATGGTTAGCACTGGGGGTAGCTTTGTATGGTTAGCACTAGGGGTAGCTGTGCAGGGTTAGCAGTAGGGGTAGCTGTGCATGGTTAGCACTTGGGGTAGCTGTGTATTGTTAGCACTGGGGGTACCAGGGTATGGTAAGCGCTAGGGGTAGCTGTGTATTGTTACCACTGGTGGTAGCTGTGTATGGTTAGCACTGGGGGTAGCTGTGTATGGTTAGCACTGGGGGTAGCTGTACTTGGTTAGCAGTAGGGGTAGCTGTGTATGGTTAGCACTAGGGGTAGCTGCGTATGGTTAGCGCTAGGGCAAGCTGTGCATGGTTAGCGATAGAGGGAGCTGTGTATGGTCAGCGCTAGTGTTAGAATCTAGATTGCGACGTAAACATTATCGGCGCCATCTTGCCCCCTTTTAGGCTCATATGTGCGCGTAAGTAGCAGCCATTTTGAATGCCCTGGCCTCTCTGCCCACTGCCGATAGCCGGCGTGTCTCTCTCTCTCTCTTCCTCTGACCTCGCAAGCATCCCCCGCGCACTGACAGCCCCCGCTCTCACATGCTTGGGCCATAAACCACCCCTTCAGCACGGCCCTGCCTCGGAGTCATATCCCATACCCGGCTAACACCTCCCTCCATCCCTTTCGTGATCACGCATCCTTTGATGAACCCCCTTCCTCTGTGCCCGATTGTCCGACCCGATCCCAGGCCATCACCTAGCCCTGCGGATGCAGTTTATTGCCCCCTACAGTAGGAAGCTGCCCCTCTTCAAAGGATCTACGACTGATCAAAGCCCCCACCCCATGAGATCCGATCAGCCACACGCATTCCGGGAGCCGGCGGAATGTCCAGCTGCGCAACAGTCCTCACCTACAGAGATCGGGGTAGGGACTTCTACTGTAAATATGTGTGGGAACGGGCTTGAAGCAGGGATTCCGAGGATGTCTTTCCATACATCAAAGTATTGACAAGAATGTGTTCCATGCAATAAAGCCATAAATCTGTGCATCAGAGGCCAGGCCTCAGAGATGCGGTTAGAGCACCTCGAGAAGATACCCTGTTGTCTGATTTGATGTGTTCTGCTCCGTCGGAATAAAACTTCTGTTTCCTGCCTTCCAGTCTCCAGCGCCTGCCTCTTTGTTTGATAATTTCAAGTGGTATGAGAGGCGACTAACGCCGGGCAATACTTAAAGGTTATCGGTTGAAATCTGCCTACCCTTTTACAATTGGCGTCCCAAACGTGGGGCCCATCAGCGACACGTGGATCCAGTGGGAGAGGTCCTGACAACAGAGTGAACGACTGCAACGATCGGGAGTGCACCTGCCCGATAGACCCTCGTCTGGCAGCCGATCATCCGAACTTCACCGGTTCCGAGCAGAACTCTCTCGAGTGATCTACGGTCCTGACTGGGAACCATCAGGAGTGCCGCGGCAATTACGGAGAATAGAGGACGATCGGGCGCTGGAAGCGGAAGATGAGAAACTGTCCATGCGGTCCGGGTAAGGTCGTGTAACACGACAAATTGCGAAACGATTGTTTGATTGTTTGAAAATACTAGTATTACTCATTGATTGTTTTTGAGATATTCTCTGCCTGCAAACGGGGAAGAATAGAAATATTCTCTCTTCCTTTGCAGATAGTGAAGGGTAGGTAACGCAGACTTTTGTCCCCCTTTGTAATCTGTCGTGCCTATTTTTCTCCCCACTGATTGATTGATTGTCCGAACATTGATTGTTCAAAGTTGGTTCTTTTTGAGATATTCTCTGTTTGCTAATAACGTAGAATAGAAATATTCTGTCTAGTCTTTGCAAGTAGTGAAGGATAGGTAGTGCGGACCTTTGTCCCCCTTTGTAATCTGTCATGCCTATCTTCTCCCCACTGATTGGTAGTTGGTTCAGCCCGGACCGCTTATTAGAGATGAACCATCCAGCTCCACTGGAAGGCACCCCTAATAAGGACATGTTCACCAAATATGGACTAGTCGCCGTAGCTTATAGTAAGCTATGGCATAAATATACAAGAAAGGATCAGGAAAGTCAGTGGCCTCTGATAGGATCCTTCGACGACAATAAAATAAACGTGCTAAAAGCAGCCCTTCGTAACAATAAGACAACGCCCACTATGCTTCATAGTCTTGGCATGTGGCGCAAAGAAGCAGAGCAACGGAAAAAGAGAAACGAAGTAAGATTAGAGAAAGAGCTACGAAAAGCAGCTCACCTAGCTGCCAAAAAGTTAGAGGAAGAAATAAAGGAGGGAGAGGAAGCTAAACAGAAGCAAGAGTCCGAAACATCGGGCCAGTGTCCTGTTAGAACACCCTCTACGCTCTACCCTGAGTTACCCTCGAAACAACGAGCGAACGATGATTTATTACTGGGTCCCCCAATCATCTATATGCCCCCTCCATATGCCCCTTCCCAACCCTTAGTACAGCACCCACAGCCCCCAAGCACAGGTGAGAATAGTGTCAGGGCCTCGGTCCTCACGGCCTCAGCGCCGGCCGAACCCCTTGTACTGAACTCTGCACAAGCAGTCACATTAGATAACCCTGAGACCCGAAAGAAAGAACCCACTAGAATGAACCGGTTGAGCAAAGACGAACGAGCAGGGATCGATAAGATAGTGAAGACACTGGTGGAACGGAAGGAGAACGAAGAATACGTAACGGATATGTACAATTCATATGCCGATATCCACAGACGACACTTTGTTGTGCGATTTTGTTATCACACCAAAGACGTGACCACCCAAGAAGAACTCTTGAACAAAGACCGACCATCCCTGAGCTGTTACCCTGATACAGAGACACTTGAATTGGCGGAATTTCCTGATCCTACTGTGCCATCCAGAGAAGGGTATTACCTGCAACAAAAGGAGGGAGCTTCGGCTAAGCAGACCACTGACTAAGTTACAATTCTCAGAGCGGTGGCCTAACACTACTAAGCCTGCCAGGAGAGAAGCCAAACGAAGTTTGTGGTTCTGCCCGCTACCGAGCCCCTTGAAGGTTGATGGAAGGGCCTGATACGAAGATGATGGAAGCACCCGACAAGAAGATGATGGAAGCAACCGGACATCCGAAGATCCACTACAGAGACCCAAAGACTGACAAAATACACAACTGTTATGGCTGGGTTTTCTGTTTAGATGGGATCAGCCCCCAGGGGCCCCTATGACCCAGCCAAAACGTACTCACCTTCCCTCCTCAGATCGTATAGATTTACAGATATATATACAGGTCGCTCCTAAGGATGGGGCATGATAATATACATATATAGGAATTTTCTACAATATCTTATTCACATCAGTTGGTCTCGCGGCCACCCTGACCCAGACCGGTCCTCCCTAGGGCAGATATTGCGCACAATCCGGTGCGACTACACATGGGCCTGCAGAACCCTATGCTCCCGTTTCCAAACGCTCAACAATCCTGTCGAACTCCACGTCAGTATCCCCCCTGGCGCTCTCACTTATTCAAGCCACAATCCTGTGGGTATCGGCACTGGTAGTCCTCCCCAGTGTTCTCACTAACGCCGCATATCAACGACGACCACATTCCTATGAACAATTATCAGGATAATATCTCAGTTACCTACTCGGAATAAAACTATAATAATAACTTTAGACACGGTTCCAAATTGTATGGTGTACTTTCTGTTCTTGGCCACTCACTCCCTCTTTGTTCGATCACCATTTACCTGATCGGGATTACACATCCGTTCACATAAACAACTTTCGACTAGAAGATGCATTTACCGAGATTGAACAGGAACACAAGGCACACGATAATTCCATAAGAATTAGGGTATTTATTAACAATAGACACAAATCACATTACTATGCAACATAACTTCTGCAAAGAAAAGGTAAAGATTAGAGCTGGTCGGACGTCACCTGATTAATATGAAGTTTGGACTCGGCAGTCATCTAGGTTCCCTTCTCGTCTCTGTGTCCTGGCTCGCCTCGCAGTCACCCTCAGCCGTCACAAGTACACGTCTGCACCGCTAGGCTCAACCTCGTCTGCTTCCCCTCAGGACCTCGGAACCTTGCTGATTATTAGCTACCGTCTCTCTCTCTCTCTGTATTAGTGCGCTCCGCGCTACTTCTCGTTCAGTCTATCTCAGAGAGTTTCGGTCTTAAATCTTTCTCCGACTTCAAAGATGGCGACTTGTCCACCATGAACATGAATAATGGCAGAGATGCTAACGGCTAGATGCCGCCTACGGACTAACTCACAAACTGACTAACACCTTCGCTAATATCAAAGCCCGTTCCTTCATGGAAAGTTACGGCCAGTAACCTGCCGCCCACCAAATTCTTGTACCTCCCCGTACCAAGGACACTTTCCCAGCCGGCCGGCCTGAAGTTGTGTCTTCGGAGTGGAGAAAAATACATTCCTTCGATAAGGGTCAGCCTGAACCGGTTCTCTCCAAGCGAACAACAGCTTGAAACTAAAACATTACTCTTCACCTAGAAAGCCTTCTCGAGCTACTGGGCAGAAAGCAAAATGGAGTCTGTCTCGTTTAAGGCCTACGGAGCCCATAATATGCATAGCTCCATGAAAAGTAGCCTAGCATGTTAGCAAATGAGCAAATCATGACTAATACTTATATATCTATCCCCTATCTTAAGTTCATAAGCCTTACTCTAAGGAAAATGGTACGAAAATGCCCTAATATATGTAAGACAGGGTCCCTGTCTATCGGCCTACTCCCTATGCTATGGGGGTGATAGGCTGGAGTCACTCTCCATAATTCTCCTTCTCCAAAGAGCTAGCAAAAAGACAGCCATAACAACAACTTAAAGACTATTGCCCTTTTTATCGCCCTTCTCTTTTGCCTCCTCCTCATGACCACCCTCTGGATCGTGGAAGAGAGCGCACCAGCTCATAAGACATTTCTAACTACTGCACAGCCTACCACTATGAGAGAACACTACCTGGTCTCCCTTTCACCCCAGCTCAGAGAAAGACGCAGGGAATTCTGGAACAATTCATTCATGCAGTTGCTGCACCAACATAACCTTGCTACCAATGCCACAAACTGCTGGATCTGTGGGCTGCTGCCACATGCAACTGAACATTCTATTCCTTTCATTCCCTCACCTTTTTCCATTCATGGGTCCTGCCTTGCCTGGCTGATACTCTTGCAAGAGTGTTACAAGGACAATGCAACGTCTGGCGAAACCATTTCGTACTTCTACAATGAGTTCTGGCTAAACAAAACTGGAAAAACTTCTGCTCCCTTTTACCCTCTGACATACAACACCACCTTTCAAATGAACATCCCTGAGAAGGAACGAATTGAAATGCAGGTGTTTAACAATCCAGCCAGACCCACCTTCTCTTATCTCCGGAAACGAACTGCCGCCACATTGACTGGGGCCCTCTCTGCGGAGAATGTTTCAGGCCTTGTCTGCATTAAAGGTCATGGGACAAAACCAGTGGGTCACAGCTCATGCCTCATCACCAAGATCTTGCACTCAACCGACTCACCCTCTTTTGTTGCCTCCCCGAATATGTACTTCGTCTGTGGAACCAGAGCCTACACCTGGCTCCCAAAGGGCTGGGAATGCACCTGCTACATCGCTTTTGTCCTTCCTCCGACATATGTGGCACCAGCAAATCATCACCGACAAAAACGAGCAAAGGACATTGAGCAAGCAGACTCCACTGGAGCGCAGTTCCTAGACGCAGTAAAGGGACTTGTTCCATTTTGGGGCCCGATGGCAAACAGCCGCGCTATCCGACATCTGGCCCAGGCAGTTGAAACGACTATGAACATCACAGCTGGCATCTTCACGAACAACACAGCCGAGCTTCAGGCGGTCCCGGTTAACTCCTCCCAGCTGACCCTCCCACGCTCCGCCCCCTCCACTATCCATTTAAAGCAGATGTCCCAACCCGCAGCATCCACGCGCTACGGCCGCGCCGAAGGTGCGCCAAAGGTAAGCCCGTCTACGCCCATCCGCGCCAAGACCGCGCCAGACCCCCTGGTCCACGCAATGCCCAGCCCACCCGCATTACATACGACTCAGCCACCCTCCTAGCACTTAATCCTGGCCGACTCCCCAACTGCGCCCAAGCCTCACCTGGACACACCCATGGACCCTTCACATGCATCTCCTGCAAGTTCGACGGCACAAAAACCAATTCCGCATCCACTAACACCAAACATAGATCTGACGCCAACCACCTTAAATGCATCCTTCTCAACACCCGATCGGTCCACAGCCACGCCATCAACCTTTGGAATCTACTAGACACCATCTCTCCAGACGTCGCCTTCCTAACAGAAACATGGATGAACGCCTCTTCGGCCCCAGACATCACCATAGCCATCCCGGAAGGCTACAAGATCATCCTAAAAGATCGCCCCAAACAAACAGGAGGAGGCATCGCCATCGTCCACAAGAACTCCATCCGCATCTCAACCAGCTCAGACGACAACCTCTCTAGCGCCGAACACCTTCACTTCCAGATCCACACCGACCCCAAGACCACACTCAGAGGCACACTCCTATACAGAACGTGGTCTGTGGCGCCTAGGATAAGCGCCAACTCTCTGAGCACAACCTCTGTGAAACGAAATCCGTTTCTATGTTCAATGCGTAGAATGACAAAATAAAGTTTAAACCAAAATTGTATCAAACTTCTTCATGTTTTATTCACATGGGTTTCTCATTTACGAAGTTTCATTTCCATAACTCATATTTGAAATCCACTTTAGTATATGCATTATAACATCATTTCCCAATGCATTTCTTACAAGGAGACTAGGAATCTCTAACAATGGCAGTAACAGGTCTCAATAACATCAATAATCGAATTCAATTCACCTCTGAAATCAGCCAACAGACAATTACATTCTTGGATGTCAGAATAACAAGAGTCAGTGATGATCTAGAAACCAATTTATACAGAAAAGCAACAGACAAAAACAACACCCTTCATTACAGTTCCTACCATCAGAGATCATTGAAGAATCATCTTCCATTCTCGCAACTCCTACGGGTAAAACGGATTGTATCTGACACCTCCGAGTATGAAGAACAAGCATCTCAAATGTTAAAACGTTTTGAGCAAAGAGGATATCCTAAGACCATTTTGGCCAATGCCAAAGAACGCTGTGACAAATTGAAACGTCAAGATGTGTTGACGACAAAACAAAAGGACAATGTAAGAAGACCTGTGGTCGTATCAAAATACTCAGAGGCATCAAAGGCATACAAGAGTTCAATATTAAGACACTGGCCGATTATCAGCAAAGAACAGGATTTCAATGATATCTTTTGTGACCAGCCGCTATTTGCATACAAAAGAGGCAACAACTTGAAGGAAATCATAAAAAACCCTAAACACATTTCCTCCATCACGTACAAAGGGAATCAACCTTGTCTAAATTGCAAAAACTGTAATAACCTTATCAAAGGTCCTGTTTTTAAACACCCAATGAAGGGCACCAACATAAAATTGAGATTTAATGCAACATGTGACACTGTTGACACTGCATTGGCTAAGAATCAAGAGCAGGATAAAGTTCAAGGCACTCTGTATTGCCTATAAGGCCATCCATGACTCAGGACCTAGATTCCTCAAGGATCCCTTTCGGATTTATGTGCCTCAAAGGCCCCTGCGTTCGGCTGGTATTCATCTCCTCGTGGTCCCACGCACCAGAACCACTAACTGGGGAGATAGACGCTTTTTAGTAGCAACCCCCAGGCTGTGGAACTCACTTCCCCCTGTCCATCAAAACCAGTCCCACACTCATCATCTTTCGGAAACTCCTGAAAACCTGGTTATTCGATCAGTGAGTGATCTGGTAGTTCTTCATCCTTGGCAGTCTGAGATGCGCCGAGACACCCTCGGGTATTTGTGCGCAATAAAAATTTCAAAAACAAAATATACATCATTAAATGTCCGTGTGGATTGGTATACACTGGAAAGACTTCTCGCAAATTGAAATTGAGAATTAACGAACACAAAAGTAATATAAGAACTGTGAATGTAAAATCTAATTTGGCTTTACACTTTAAAGACAGCAGACACAACATTAGCCAACTTAGGTTCGCTGCTGTGGAAGTGGTTACTTAGCGTGATGACAGAGACAATAACAATTTCTTGTTGCAGCGTGAAAACCACTGGATAAAATATCTTCAATCCATGAAACTATCCGGTCTTAATGACCGGATGGAATTTACTTGTTATCTGTAGAGAACTATGCTCAGAACGGCATTTTTTGTTTCATTGATTCCGCTATTTTGAGTAACTAACTGAAATGTTTTATCTCCCTATAAGTTCACACTGTATGCAGAACCGTTATTTTGTATAAGAACTCTGATCATTCGTTGTTTATGCACCATTTTCTAAGCGGGTTTACGGTTTCTTTTTGCACCATTCTTCGGAACCACTGTAAGATGGCCGCCACTTGAGAAGTCTACTTTCTATGCTGTCAGTTTCATTCACTTTACTTCCGTATATACGGCACACGCCGTTCACATTCACCGGCAAAGGGCGCACGAGTGAGACGCGGGATCTTGCTCAACTTTATCTGTAAGTTCTATTCACGGACACGAGGCTCGCATGATCTTGTTTGGTTTTGGATATCTTTCGTGGTTATACTTTGCACAAACAATCAGCATTGAGTTTCTGGGCACTTTTCTTCTTAGCACTGGGTTTGCTTTACCTTTCATTCAACCTAAAATTCATTTATCTCATAACACAACTTCGGGATAACACGCATTCGGGAACAATACTACTGTATGATTTAGCACTTTGGTTCTGTATTTTAGAAGTGATTGATATATTGCTCAACTTAGTAATGGATATGACTGAATGCATTTATATGTTTGGTTTTGTCTCGGTCGATCATACTTAGATTGGATTATTGTCTTTCAGATTCCCCTGATGAAGGACTGTTGTCCGAAATGCATTGGGAAATGATGTTATAATGCATATACTAAAGTGGATTTCAGATATGAGTTATGGAAATGAAACTTCGTAAATGAGAAACCCATGTGAATAAAACATGAAGAAGTTTGATACAATTTTGGTTTAAACTTTATTTTGGCATTCTACGCATTGAACATAGAAATGGATTTCGTTTCACAGAGGTTGTGCTCAGAGAGTTGGCGCTTATCCTAGGCGCCACAGACCACGTTTTGATTACCACACCTTCTCGTCAGGGGGTGATATCTTTGAGGCACACCACAGACTGTTTAACCTACTCAAACGAGGAATGCGTGACCCATACCTTGAACACACTCCTATACAGGCCACCAGGACCCTGTGCACAATTCACTGAAGACATCACTGACTTTATCACCCAACACGCCCTCTCCTCCGAGGACTACATCCTATTGGGAGACCTCAATTTTCACCTGGAAAAGAGCAACAATAACAACACCCTTATGGACAATCTCGCCAACCTAGGACTCAAACAACTTGTTAATACCCCCACACACCGCGCAGGACACACTCTCGACCCTATCTTCACCTCCAGCCAACACATTTCCTTCAGTCACACCACAGTTCTCCAATGGACGGACCACAGCTGCGTTCACTTTGTCTACAAAAAGACCACATCCCACAACCATCCTCAACCTACTCTGCAAAGAAATTGGAACAAAATCACCATCGACCAGGTCTCCACATCGCTTCTTCAAAACCCCCATGCCCACTCATCGAACCCCAACCAAGCAGCCATCAACCTCACACAATGGCTAACCGACACTGCCGACAGCCTAGCACCTTTGAAAAAACGTCAAATCAAACTAGGCAGCAAAAACGCCCCCTGGTTCAACGATGATCTTAAGAAATCCAAGAAACTCTGTCGCTCCCTTGAGAAGACCTGGAAAAAAGACCCAAACACCAACACCAGGGATGCCTTCAAAAACGCCTCCCGCATACACCACCAATTGATCCGGACGGCCAAGAAAACCGCATTCAAAGACCGACTAGACAAAAACGCCCACAACAGCAAGGAACTATTCAACATCGTCAAAGAGTTTACCAACCCCATTGCCAACTCCAACGACATCACCCCCTCTCAAACCCTTTGCGACTCACTAGCTTCGTTCTTCCACGACAAAATCGCAGACATCCACAACAGCTTCAACAACCAACCCGAAGACCAACCCACCAAACCCTCTGCCGTACCTTCACCCCCCTTGAACATCCTTAATGACTGGAACCCAATCTCCACTGAGGACACCACTCGCCTGATGAACTCCATCCATTCAGGATCCCCCTCAGACCCTTGCCCTCACCACATCTTCAACAAAGCAGACTCCAACATAGCACCACACCTCCGAGACGTCATCAACTGCTCCCTCAGATCCGGCACCTTCCCAGAAAGCTGGAAACACGCCGAACTCAGCGCCCTTCTGAAAAAACCCACAGCTGACCCCACCGAACTCAAAAACTACCGCCCCATCTCGCTCCTCCCATTCCCGGCCAAAGTCATCGAGAAAGCTGTCAACAACCAGCTCGCCGCCTTCCTCGAAGCCAACAAATCCCTCGACTCCTCACAGTCCGGCTTCCGAGCCAAACACAGTACTGAGACCGCACTCATCGCAGCAACAGACGACATCCGAACTCTACTGGACAATGGAGACACAGTCGTCCTCATCCTCCTCGACCTCTCCGCAGCCTTCGACACAGTCTGTCATAACACCCTGTTACAACGACTTAGAAACATCGGAATCCAAGGAAAAGCACTGGAATGGATCACTTCTTTCCTTGCCGGAAGAACTCAGAGAGTACGCCTCCCACCATTCAAGTCAGAGGCCACTGAAGTCATCTGCGGCGTGCCACAAGGATCTTCACTCAGCCCCACCCTCTTCAACGTATACATGAGCCCCCTCGCGACCATCGCACGCCAACACAACCTCAACATCATCTCCTACGCTGATGACACTCAACTGATCCTCTCACTCACCAAAGACCCAAACATCGCCAAAACCAACCTACATGAAGGAATGAAAGAGGTAGCCGAATGGATGAAGCATAGCCGTCTGAAACTGAATTCAGACAAAACAGAAGTCCTTATCTTAGGTACCTCCCCCTCCGCCTGGGACGACTCTTGGTGGCCAGAAGCCCTTGGAAAAGCACCCATCCCAACCGATCACGCACGGAACCTAGGCGTCATCCTGGATTCCTCACTCTCGATGACCAGACAAGTCAACGCCGTCTCCTCATCTTGCTTCAACATTCTTTGCATGCTCAAAAAAACATTTCGCTGGATGCCCACCGAAACTAGAAAAACGGTCACCCACGCACTGGTTACAAGCTGCCTTGACTACGGAAACACCCTTTACGCCGGTACCACCGCAAAACTTCAGAAAAAACTCCAACGCATCCAGAACGCATCAGCCAGACTCATATTAGACGTCCCGCGTAAAGAACACATTTCTGGTCACCTGAAAAACCTCCACTGGCTCCCCGTCAATAAGAGAATAACTTTCCGCCTCCTCACCCACGCACACAAAGCTCTCTACGAACTTGGACCCGAATGCCTCAATTAATGTCTTTCCTTCTGCACCCCCTCCCGCCAGCTGCGCTCTTCCAACCAAGCCCTCGCTACTGTTCCCCGCGTCAACGAAACCACCATGGGAGGAAGATCATTCTCCTACCTAGCGGCCAAAACCTGGAACTCACTTCCCATGCACCTTCGCCTCACTCAAAACCACCTAGCATTCAGAAAGCAGCTTAAAACCTGGATATTCAAGAAGTAATTCCCCACCCCTCCTCAAGCGCCTTGAGACCCTATGGGTATGTAGCGCGCTATATAAATTTATTGACTTGACTTGACTTGACTTGAATCATATCCCATACCTGGCTAACACCTCCCTCCATCCCTTTCGTGATCACGCATCCTTTGATGAACACCCTTCCTCTGTGCCCGATTGTCCGACCCAATCCGAGGCCATCACCTAGCCCTGCAGATGCAGTTTATTGCCCCCTACAGTAGGAAGCTGCCCCTCTTCAAAAGGATCTACGACTGATCAAAGCCCCCACCCCATGAGATCCGATCAGCCACACGCATTCCGGGAGCCGGCGGAATGTCCAGCTGCGCAACAGTCCTCACCTACAGAGATCGGGGTAGGGACTTCTACTGTAAATATGTGTGGGAACGGGCTTGAAGCAGGGATTACGAGAATGTCTTTCCGTACATCAAAGTATTGACAAGAATGTGTTCCATGCAATAAAGCCATAAACCTGCGTATAAGAGGCCAGGCCTCAGAGATGCGGTTAGAGCACCTCGAGAAGATACCCTGTTGTCTGATTTGATGTGTTCTGCTCCGTCGGAATAAAACTTCTGTTTCCTGCCTTCCAGTCTCCAGCGCCTGCCTCTTTGTTTGATAATTTCGAGTGGTATGAGAGGCGACTAACGCTGGGCAATACTTAAAGGTTATCGGTTGAAATCTGCCTACCCTTTTACACTAGGGGGTAGCTGTGTACGGTTAGCACTGGGGGTAGCTGTGTACGGTTAGCACTGGGGGTAGCTGTGTACGGTTAGCGCTAGGGGGAGCTGTGTATGGTTAGCACTGGGGGGAGCTGTGTATGGTTAGCACTGGGGGTAGCTGTGTACGGTTAGCACTGGGGGTAGCTGTGTACGGTTAGCACTGGGGGTAGCTGTGTACGGTTAGCGCTAGGGGGAGCTGTGTATGGTTAGCACTGGGGGGAGCTGTGTATGGTTAGCACTGGGGGTAGCTGTGTACGGTTAGCACTGGGGGTAGCTGTGTACGGTTAGCGCTAGGGGGAGCTGTGTATGGTTAGCACTGGGGGGAGCTGTGTATGGTTAGCACTGGGGGTAGCTGTGTATGGTTAGCACTGGGGGTAGCTGTGCACGGTTAGCAGTAGGGTTAGCTGCGTATGGTTAGCGCTAGGGGGAGCAGCGTATGGTTAGCGCTAGGGGTAGCTGTGTATGGTTAGTGCTAGTGGGGAGCTGCGTATGGGTAGCGCTAGGGGGAGCTGCGTATGGTTAGCGCTAGGGGGAGCTGCGAATGGTTAGCGCTAGGGGTAGCTGCGTATGGTTAGCGCTAGTGGGGAGCTGCGTATGGGTAGCGCTAGGGGGAGCAGAGTATGGTTAGCGCTAGGGGTAACTATGTATGGTTAGCTCTAGGGGTTGCTGTGTATGGTTAGCGCTAGGGGGAGCTGCGTATGGTTAGAGCTAGGGGGAGCTGCGTATGGGTAGTGCTAGGGGAGCTGCGTATGGTTAGCGCTAGGGGGAGCTGCTTATGGGTAGTGCTAGGGGAGCTGTGTATGGTTAGCGCTAGGGGGAGCTGCGTATGGTTAGAGCTAGGGGGAGCTGCGTATGGGTAGTGCTAGGGGAGCTGCGTATGGTTAGCGCCGGGGGAGCTGCTTATGGGTAGTGCTAGGGGGAGCTGCGTATGGTTAGCACTGGGTGTGTCTGTGTATGGTTAGCGCTAGGGGGAGCTGTGTCTGGGTAGTGCTAGGGGGAGCTGCGTATGGTTAGCGCTAGGGGGAGCTGCGTATGGGTAGTGCTGGGCGAGCTGCGTATGGTTAGCGATGGGGGTAACTGTGCAGGGCTCTTTTTTGTCAGTCTTGGATGATAGAGTAGTTATTCACCCTAATCCTAATTTTCTCCTCAAATGTCGCACACTATGTCTGTCCATTGTTCAGCTGTTCCTATGGACAACAGGGAGGCAGCACACAGGGAATTTCTCTTGATTGAGGAATCATGTCATGGATGCATCTGGAGACCTCCATGTCTGTGGGTCTGCTGATGGGGCCTCTGAAAGGATTTTGTATGCACGAGAGACCCTCTTTCCAGAGATAATCCAAGATTTGTCCGGATCTAGTAAATCACCTGGATTTACACTTGAGGCCAAAAGATGTTTCTGTCGCACTATCTGTTACGAGGAACTTCTGCAAGGGCCCGATCAATTATGTCACAACACTTGTGGATGCCATTGCTGTAGAGTCGCCAGCAAATTGGTCAACAGTGTGCGGATTCACAGACTTGGGATCTTATTATGGTAAAGAGTCCAACCATAGAACAGGGCGGAACGGAGGGTCGGCGAAGAATCTGGCTAGACAGTGTCAAACCGCCCACTTGACCTCTATTTCATAAAGGCTGATTACAGCTCTACGGGGCCACCCACGTGGAAGATATGGCACACTAACAATTTCTATTTTGACATAAACTTTATTTTGTTCATAGATCATTATTTCATCATTTGCATAAAAAAAGTTTAAAAATCATTCATTGTATCCATACTTTTCTTCCGCATTTCTTTTGCATGAATATTCCACAATTTAATTTTTTGAAAAGAATCATCATGAGCATTGTCATTCATGAGAATTTAAATGACCCCTACAAATTGACCACACTTTCATACTAGCCTCTCATCCACTTACATACTCATTCATACCACAAATCATATCCTACCATCCAAAGGTCGCATACACTATGTGTTTACCCAAAAGACAGATGTATTACAGTCTTCGTGACAGTTTTGTTGGCTGGGTATTTCACAAACTGGTCAACGCACGTTTCGGTGGGTATTGTCAATTTTTTGACCCCCTTCTTCAGGACCACCAATACAACAGAATCAAGGTGAGTGGTTGGAGTATAACTTCTAGATGATGAAATGTGGAAACAGGAACCGGTGGAAGCTCTTACTTGATCCTTCATAGAAAGGGACTGATCCAAAATGATGCCTACATGTTTTACCCCCACCTTGGCAACAAGGAATACAGTCTTGAAGCAAGGCGCTGTAAGGGACACCAATGAAGTGCCTCAAATGGAGGTCCCACTGGGGCATGGCAAAAGGAGAAGGGGGAACATGTTGTAGCCTTTTGAAAAATTGCATCACAACCGGCGACTTAAACAATGAGGGCTGACCTGGCAACCTTAAGAAGGCCATAAGGGCCAAAAGATAACCTTTACCTGAGCTCAAAGCAAAGCCTTGCCGGGCAAGGGGAAGAACAAATAACAGAACCTCAGATAACTTGGTCTAGAGAGTGTCAATCTGCCTTGCGCTGCACCAAGCCAAAAATTTGTCTCAATGATGGGCATATACAGCCTTCATTTTGGGATACCTGGTGCCACAATGACATCATCAAAAAAGAGAGAGTTCCTGTGTACACCCTTGTAATCCATATTGTATGTCCGACAACGTATTAGCCACTGCTGCGCGTGCAGCCCGAGTGCGTGTTCCACCCTGGTTCACACATATACATAAACCTTAGAACAATTGGAACGTGTTTACGAGCCTGTCGCAGGCGCACAGCTTCAAGTTAATTGTGTACAACAGAGAAAAGGGTATTTAGTATACAGGAAGTATGGGCGCTCAGACAGTATTAACGTAAATATTATGTTTGGTCCAAGTTACTGGTGCTAGCAGGGAGGGGGAACCCAAAAAAACCCTCAATTTAAATGTGAAGTGATTCACACTTAAGACTCAAGCACCAAATCCTGCGCACTCCAAAACAAAATAACCAGTAGAATACTGTCAAGTAAAGTTCAAAAGAAACAAATGTCCATCGTTAGTTCCAGGAGTTGATGTATATCTCCTTTTATTAGGTCATCACGTCAAATGGTAATTTCACAGCCAGCCGACACGTGTTTCGTTATAGTTCTGTACATTCACAGATGCTATAACTCTTCAGGGCTCAATGGCTGGATCTTTATATATTAGGGCCCAAGTCCGGTGATACTTCCAACCCGGCAGGGTAACCATGCAATGAAAAAGGTGATACGGTAAAGTCTATCCGATATTTTTTTGTCGAAATGAAGTAAAACGCCAGTCTATCAAAAGGTATTCCAAAGTTCCAATCACAAATAGGTTAGCGTTAATCAGCAAAATACCACATGGGTACGTGTGGTATAGGGATTCATAGGGTCGAATCACCCTCGCTGCACTGGCGTCTCGGACCCAGAATAATCGATTGATTTAAGTCGGCGATCCAACATAAATGAGGGAAAGCTCATTGAGTCGTAAGTTATTTCTGTTACTGCAGGATTTCAGACATCAATACTCCATTGATTTAAATCGGCAATCCAACATAAATGAGGGAAAGCTCTTCAAGTCGCAAGTAGTCTCTGTTAATGAATCACAGGTTAAGAGGCACATCGAAAGAAGCTCCTGCTGTCATCTTCGTGTATGAAAAAAACAAAACGAAAAAAATAAAAAATAAACGGAAAAAAACATGCAGATGACAGCAGGAGCTTCTTTCGATGTGCCTCTTAACCTGTGATTCATTAACAGAGACTAATTGTGACTTGAGGAGCTTTCCCTCATTTATGTTGGATCGCCGATTTAAATCAATTGAGTATTGATGTCTGAAATCCTGCAGTAACAGAAATTACTTGTGACTTGATGAGCTTTCCCTCATTTATGTTGGATCGCCGACTTAAATCAATCGATTATTGATGTCCGAAACCCTGCAGGTTCCTGCGACGAATTACATCCACCCTTTATTGAATTATCTTTTTAAAACTCTTCCTTTATTGCTAAGGCGCTTCCTCTGCAATATACGATTGTCCTAATGATGGTGTTATAGACAACTGCGAAAAAGACAGAAACGTTGACTTTGCCATCATCTCCAAAGCAATCCATTTTCTTATGAGTAACTTCTGTACATTGATGAACTCAGTTATTCACTTTAATTTAAAGGAGTTGATGTCATGTTTTGAACTTATTTGCTGATTTGTCCACACATCTGTTCATGACATTTTTTTTGCTTACATTGAATTGCTTGTTGTATCCCCTCCAATTTTCTTCGACTTTATAAAATACAATATATTTTCATACAAATAGGATTTTCCGTGTGCTTTCTCAACTGCTCTTGCTATTGATTTTTCATTTATTGTGATTTATTTCAACATTCATTGCAGTTATCCTATAGATACATTTGAGGTAGATTGTTGATAACTAACCTCCAAAAACGTATGTCCGTTAATCGACTGAAGTAATTGACAAACAAAATCCCTTGTAGCTATTCTCTAATCTACATGGTTCTCACATTTGGCAGCGGCCTAATGTAAGACTTTACCCCTAGACCTGCGTCTTACTGACAACCATCTCTGGTTTAAAAAAAAAACATGGCTTTTCAAAGGTTAATGTGTTTTTATCAGCTGATCTTAATTCCATTTCCAGTTTTCACAGTTTGAAGCATCGGAAGCTTTTTAGCGGCGTGATATCCCCTTATGGGTGAATGTTTGTGCTCTAAAAATACAGTAAATAAATATATGCAGGAGGCCAGCAGTCCCAGCAACCTCAGAGTTGCCCTCACCGAAATCCAGGACCACGGCTAAAAGATTAGTACCACAGGCTGAATGTCCAAGACTGTCTTTCCTGGAGGAAAAGCACAAAACCAAGCCGTGTCCAGAATGGCTCCGAAGAAGGGGATCATCTGAGAAAGGGTCCGGTGAGACGTCGGTACTTTGATGGTGAACCCCAAAGATGACAGGAGGTTCGCCGTTGTCTGGAGATGGTTGACTACTGCCTGGGGTGAGCCAGCCCTCAACAGACAATAATCAAGGTAGGGAAAACTGTCACTGCTCTGAAAGAGAGCTGCCACTAACCATCATCACTTTCATGAACACTTGAGGAGTGCTGGAGACACTAAAGGAGAGCACAGCAAAATGAAAATACTCCTCTCCCACAAACTGCAAGTAGTGCAGATGGGCTGCCGGACAGGAATATGGAATTTGGCGTCCTGCAGGTCCAAAGCTCCCATCAAATCTCTAGGGTCAAGGGCAGACAAAACTTAGGCCAGGGTGAGCATTTTGAACTTTCCTTCCAGAGGTAGGCATGGAGAGGGTGCAGATCTAGAATAGGCCGAAGACCACCATCCTTCTTGGGCACCAGAAACTAGAGGGAATAACAACCACGTCTTACTTCTGGCGGATAATGGAGAGATGGTCCTTAGTCAGTCACTGATTGGTTGTGGCAGAGAAGACAGAAAGGGTACAACAATCTGTAGGACCCACCTGTCTGATGTAATTGCCTGCCAACCTGGTAAAAGTATGTAGATTCAGCCTTCCACCTGGTGGCTGTGTCTCTGTAAGGGAAAGCTAAAGAGGTTTGGCAGGTGGGACAGCAAGTTTGGATGACTGGACGGAACGCAGGCCTTGGCTGCAGGGGCGGTGGGTACCATGGCTGCTATCGCAAAACTACTGGGCTTGCTTTGGGGATTGGATGGGTTGATGGGAAGGGACGCCTCGACCAAAGCCACAAAAGGAACGATTGTGAGTCGCGGGGCAGAATGGTCCAGAGCACAAGCGGTGGCATTGCTCTCTGTAAAAGCTCTCATGAGTGGAATTAGTGGTGTCACTAAACAGGCGAGTCCCATCAAATGGCATGTTCATTAGGGAGGACTAGACATTGTCAGAGAACCCAGTTGATTGCAGCTATGCTTGGAGTTGAATGGCAAAGCTGGAGCCTTTGGCCCACCCGATGGAATTGGGGGTGTCCAATCCACAACAAACCCTGAATTTGGCAGCATAACAACCATCTTGAATTGCCCTAGATAGCACAGGGCGAAGGCCTTCAGGCACTCCAGGTTGAACATGTACCACAGAATCCCAAAGGGCATGTGGGTACTGTGTCAACAAACAGCTGGCATGAATAGATCTGAGGGGCAAGCTGAATACACAAACTTAACAAACGTTTCCATTTGCTTAGATTCCCTATAAGGGGGAGTGGTGGTAAATGTGTGTGGATTAGAGAAACCTACACCACTAGGTGTTCCGGCCAAGGATGCTGCAAAAGAAAAGCCTATTCGCCAGGGCGATGGTGCCTGGCAATTTGTCTGTTGAGTGGGGGGCCAGAGCAGGGCTTGGCCCAAGCCCTCAATAAGGTATCTATCAGAATCTTGTTAAAGGGAAGTCAATCAATCAAAGAGTGTTTTTAAAGTGCATCACTATCACCCCATGGGGGTATC
Source organism: Lissotriton vulgaris (assembly GCF_964263255.1). Taxonomy (NCBI): domain Eukaryota; kingdom Metazoa; phylum Chordata; class Amphibia; order Caudata; family Salamandridae; genus Lissotriton; species Lissotriton vulgaris. The sequence goes on along the minus strand of NC_141693.1, from coordinate 17,727,889 downwards.
TGGGTGCTGAAGCTAATGCGTCTCCGTTGAAGGGCCATGTCTTGAGTTTCTTTCTGAAGCCCGCCAGGGAGGATGCTGTTCGAAGGTGGATTGGCAAGTCGTTCCAGGTCTTGGCGATGATGTAGGAGAAGGACCGACCACCCCGTGGCTGTGATGTATGTGGGGGTGTGCATGAGAGCAAGGGAGGAGTAGCGCAAGTGTCTTGTGGGAAGACACAATCTCAGACGATAGTTGATGTAGGATGGTTCTTGATCGTGTAAGGCTTTGTAGGCGTGCTTGAGGATCTTGAACTGATATCTTTTCTGGTGGGGAGCCAGTGGAGGTTTTTGAGGTGGAGGGTGATGCGGGTCTGTTTGGGGAGGCCCAGGATAAATCAGGCGGTAATCTTCTGTATGATCTGGAGTTGTCTGAGGAGCTGGAGAAGATGCCGGCAAAGAGAGCATTGCCGAAGTTGAGGCAGTTGGTGACGAGGGATTGTGGCAGTCTTTCTGTTGTTGATTGGGACCCGTCTGAAGATTCTGCAGAGCATGTGGAGGATGTGGAAGCAGGAGGAGGTGACTGCTTTGATTTGTTGTTTCATGTTCAGTTCGCTGCCTCAGTTGCGTGCATGGCCTCCCGTTGTGGGTGTTGGTCCAAGTTCTGCTGGCCACCAGCTGTGGTCCAAACCAGAGGTGTTCTTTCTGAAGATCAGTACTTGCGTATTGTCGGAGTTGAGTTTGAGGCAGTTGGTCTTTGCTTGCAGAAGTTGGTCTTGGCGTGCAGAAGTTGGTTTTGGCGTTGGAGGGGTCTTTGGTGAGTGAGAGGATTAGTCGAGTGTTGTCTGTGTAGCAGAATATGTTTAGGCTGTGGGATCTGACGTCTGTGAGGGGGGACATGTTGGTGTTGAACAGGGGTTGACTGTGGTATGATCCTTGGGGTACGCCGCATATGATGTCCTTGGGTTCGGAGGTCAAGGGAGGCAATCAGATGCTCTGGTGCGTCCTGTGAGGAAGGAGGCGTTCCACTTGAGGGTGCTTTACTGTAATCCGATGTTGTAGAGTCTGATGGTGAGGGCGTGGTGGGAGATGGTGTTGAACGCAGCAGAGAGGTTGAGAGGAACCAGGGCCACTTTTTCTCTGTGGTCGAGGAGAGTTCTGATGTTGTCTGTGGCAGCGATCAGCGTGGTCTCAGTATTATGGTTGGCACAGAATCCTTATTGTGAGGCATCAAGAAGGTGGTTTTATTTCAGGTAGTCGGTGAGCTATAGGTTGGTGTTTTTCTCAAGTAATTTGGCCGGGTAGGGGAGTAGGGAGATCGGTCATTAATTTTTTAGATCGCTTGGGTTAGAGGAGGGTTTCTTTAGGAGGGGTCAGACGTGTTTCCATTAGGCCGCGAAAGCTGCTTTGGAGATGGAAGTGTTGATGATGCTGGCGAGTGTCATGGTGATGTGGTTGGTTCCGAGGTTAAATAGATGGTGGGGGCAGAGGTCGGTGGACACCCAAGAGTGTATTGAAGACATGATGGCCGAGGTGGTCTGGGTAGTGAGTGGAGACCAGGTGGTGATCATTCGGGTGCGCTGGGTAGCTGAGGAGATTGAGGTTGAGAGTGGAAAGTTGGGGGGCAAAATTGTTGTAGATGGTGGCATGTTGTTTTGATATTTTGTTTTTGCTGGGTTCAGCTGGATGACTGTCGGCGCATTTGGTGATCCAAGCAGAGAAATTCTGGCCGACCTGATCAAGGTTTGATTAAGCTTCCAGTTGGGTAGTGCTGGGGGCCTGAATCCACAGTGTCTTGGTTATCTTGCCCCAGTTGCTGTGGGGGGTGGGGGGGGGCTGTGATGCTTGGCGATGGTGTGTTGAGCTTTCGGAGATTGTGAAGTGGACAATGGCGTGGTCGGTCCAGGTGGGCTCTGTGAAGTGGTTGAATTTGATTCTGTTGATGAAGATGATTTTGATTATGTTTAAGCTTTGTGTGTTGGTTCAGTGACAAGTTGGGTGAGGCCAATTTTGTTCAGGTTTCCCAAGAGAGAGGTGGAGTTGGCGTTGTTGGTTTCATTGACGTGGAAACCGAGGTCGCCGAGTAGGACATAGTGGTGGGAGTTGATGGCTAGGGAGGCGATGAGGTTGGAGATGGCGCTGCAGAAGGCCCGTCAGGGTCTGGGTGTTTGTGGACAAGGGTGCCTCTTAATGTGGTCTAGGTGTTGGTCTGTCATTTGAAGTTGAGGTGTTGATTGAGAGGAGTGGGGTGGTGAATAGGATAGTTTACTTGAATATGATGGTGATGCCTCCGCCCTGTTTGTTGGAGTGGTCTCAGTGTAGCATCTTGTAGCAGTCGGGTGTTACACTGGCAATGTCGGGTTTGAGGAGGGGTTGAGCCATGTTTCAGTGATGAAGGCAATTTCGGGGGTATATAGGTTATAGTGTGCCAGGTTTCCGTGGCGTGTTTACAGAGGGAACAGATGTTGAGCAGGATGCATTGGAGGGGTTCTGGGATATTCATGGTCTTCTGGGTGGAAGTAGTGCGGTGTCTGGTGCGGGCAGGTGGTTCAGTGTTGCAAGAGAAGAGGCAGGGGTGGCAGGCGAAGGGTCTTTTGGTCGACCGTGGGGAGCATATGCAACAGCTGTTGTTTAGGTGTTCGAGGTAAAGTACCCAGAGCTCCTAGAACGCGTTTGCTGCGCTCCCACATAAGTAGCCATGGCAGGGCTGGCAGGGAGGCAGGAGGGCTGGGAACCGGTGGGAAGAAACAGCAGGAGCGCGAAATCTACCAAAACTGGGTATCAACCCCCACAAAAAAGACTAGCTGAGGAACCAACTTAAAATTAAAGTTATCCTAGCAAAAGACTACCTTGGGAAAACGGTATTGAAGGTGGTCAGCAGAAAGTGGGATCGAACTGCCAGCCTCGCGGGCAGAGACTCGGCACAGACAGGAGGAGCTAGGCTGCGGCACCGGAGGTAGTGGCTCACGAGACCCGGAGGTCAGGGGCTACTCATTGGGACCACGCGCTGCCTTTATAAGGTGGTGGGAGGGCCTGGCAGGGAGGCAGGAGGGCATGGAAACATTTGGAAAAGACAACCCACCTAAACTGGGTATCAACTCCAACAGCAAAAGACTAGTTCAAGGAACCAAATAAAAATTAAAGTTAATTAGGGGCTCAGAAGATGTTTGCCCCAGTTGGAGGACTTCTGTCAGACCCTTAGTCTTAACCTCCAAGAAGGCGAGCTGGAGGTCAAGATCTTCAGCCACCCTACGCATTACCAATCAATCAATCAGTCAGGATTTATAAAGTGTGGCTAATCACTCGCTAGGGTATCCAGGCACTTGCAGGTTCCAGAGGCTCATTTGAGGGGACAGATCATAAGGACCCTTTGAAATTCCGGTGAGGCGATGGTCCAAAGATGTGTAGTCTTTGCTGAAATGTGGGAGAAGGAGTGTCCTTCACTTCTGCTTCAGTAGATGTGGGAGTATGGGCAAGTACTAATCTTCTTGATGGTTGGTGGACGGTTGAGGATGAGTCTGGCTGCAGCGTTCTGTATGGTTTGAAGTCTCAGTAGGAGGTGTGCGGTGATCCCAACGTAGAGAGCGTTGCCGTAGTCTAGTCAGCCACTTGACGATCTTACGTTGCATGCATAGAGTGAGGAAGCAGGCAGAGGAGACAGTGTTGATATGCGATTTCATGGTGAGCTTGTTGTCAATGATGATTCCGAGGTTTCTGGCGTGGTTGGAGGGAGTGGGTGCGGGCCTAAGGCTGATGGCCACCGGAAACTGTTACATGTGTTGCTGTTGTTGCCGAAGATCAGTACTTCCGTCTTGTCCGTGTTCAGCGGCAGCGGTTGTTCTTCATCTAGTCGGCGACACTTGTCATGCATCTGTGGAAGCTGGTCTTGGTGGTGGTGGGGTTGTCGGTGAGTGAGAGTTCGATGCCGCCTGCGTAGGAAATTATGTTGAAAATATGGGATCTGACGATGTTGGCCAGAGGGGTCATATATGCATTAAAGAACGTGGGGCTGAGGGATGAGCCCTGGAGGACACTGCAGGCGATCTCCTTGGGTTCGGAGGTGAAAGGTGGGAGATGGGTCCTCTAGGTTCTTCCGGTGAGATTGGAGATGATCCATCTGATGGCATTCCTGTGGATGCAGATGTAGATTCTTTCAATCAGTGTGTGGTGGGATACGGTGTAGAAGGTTGCAGAGATGTTGATGAGGATTAGAGCTGCTGTTTCTTCTCAGTTGAGGAGGGTTCGGATGTCATTGGTGGCTACAATCAGGGAGGTCTTGGTGCTGTGATTGCATTGAAAGCAGTATTGGCAGGCGTCAAGTAGCTATTTCTGCTCCAGGTGTGTCATGAGTTGCTTGTTGATGATCTTTTCCAGTACCTTCGCTGGGAATGGAAGCAGGGAGATTGGCCTGTAGTTTTTGAGTTTGCTGGGGTCGTCACAGGATTCCTTCAGTAGTGGTCTGACATTGGCATGTTTCCAGTTGTCGGGAATCATTGCGGTGGTGATAGTGATGTTAAGCAGGGTTGTGAGTTCCTCGCGAATCCTTTGGTTTCCCAGACTGAAAATATAGTGCGGGAATGGGTCTGTGGGAGCTCCTAAGTGGATGAAATTCATGGTGGAGGTGGTGTCCCGGGTAGAGAGGAGGTCCCAGGTGGTCAGTACGTGGTTTGTGTAGATTGTGGTGATGTATCTGTCTAGGAAGTCTGTGGATGTAGGGTGGGATTTGACGTGTCAGTATATGGTTGCAATCTTGTCATGGAAGAAGTCAGCAAGTTGTCACACAGCTCCGATGTGATATTGTTTTTGCTGGCAGCTGGGTTGGAGAATTCCTTCACAATGCTGAAAATTCCCTTGGTGTTGTTTTTGTGGGGTTTGATGCATCTGGCTAGGGTTGTCGTCTTTGTTTCCCTCAGCAGGCGGTGGTAGAGGTTGAGGAAGGTCTTTCAGGGTGTCTTGTTGGAGGTGTTCATGCTGGTGCACCATCTCCCCCCCCCCATCTGTTTGCTCTCTTGTTTCACTGTTCTGAGTTCTTGGGTGCACCAGTTGACTTTTTTTGAGCATTTTCTATGGTTGGTGCGCCTGATAGTGATGGTGCTGGCGGCACAATGGGTGATCCAGGCATTGAAGTTCTTTATTCTCTGTTTGAGATTTGTGGCGGTAGAGGGGTTGGAGGTGCTGAGGGCGTACTTCCAGATGGTCTCTGAAATGTGGTTCCACTTGCGGTGGGTGGCACTGGTTATCTTAGGGGTGGCGGTGCAGAGGCTGGAAATGCTGAAGTGGACAATGGAATCATTGGTCCATGTGAGTTCTGTGGCATGGCTATGTTTGACGTGATTATTGTAGGGGAAGATGGGGTCCAGCTTATGTCCTGTGGTGCGTAGAGTCGTGGACAATCTCGGTTAGTCCGAGGCTGCTCATACTGTAGAGAAGATGTGCAGTGTTTGCGTTGGGGTCGTTGATGTGGAAATTTAGTTTCGGATATAGTACTTGCAGCCTGATTCATGAAGCTACCATTTTGCGATTAGCAAATAGCGAAAAATAGCGTATCGCTATTTGAGAGTCGCAAAATGGCATTCATGACAAAATGCGCGGAAAAATTGCGATTCGCAATCGATCGCAATTGGCGATTGCGATCTAGCCGCAATCGCTAAATAATCGCAGTTTCGGCAATTTCCCATGCCGAAATTGCGATATCGCAAATAGCGATATCGCAATTTGCGATCTCGCTAACTGCGAGATCGCAAAAACGGGAAGTCGCATTTCGAGCCCACTGATGACATCACAACCAGGAAGTAGGCTCACCACACCCACAAACCAAACACAGAGCCAGGGAGTGGCAGCAGGAAAGTTTGGAGCTCCAAAAGCAAGACCCTGCAGCACCCCAGCCTGAAGGAAAGTTCAGAAAGATGTCCCAGGATGCAGCAGGGAGCAGTGGGCAGGAGAGGAAGAGGAAAATGAAATTTTCTGAAGCTGAATTTGGAGTATGTAATTGAGGGGGTGTGCAATGACTATGGCAAGCTGTTTGGTAAAGACTCTCGGAGGGTGCCAGAGCCCGAGAAGCGCAGGATCTGGCAGCGCTTCCGCGCCAAGGTCAATTCTGTCGGTGTCACCCAGCGCTCCATTGACGACATCAAAAAGCGCTGGTACGACCTGAGAGGACGTTCCAAGGAGCGGATTGCTTTGAGGCTTGGGGACCAACTGGGCACCGGTGGAGGGGATGCATTAGCCACACCTAACACCCCATTGGAGAACATGATCGAGGAGACCATAGCGCCAGCAGCCTGTGTGGGGGTCATTCAGCTGGACTCCTCTCGACCCGGCCAACAACAAAGTCAAGGTTAGTGCCATGCGACTGCGACCCAGTCCCCTAACAATGCCCATACGTCCTGAACTAGCACCATGACATCCCCAAATATGCAGACCAAGCTCACCAAAAAAGCCCCATTGCATTGTGGTACTTGTAGTGTAATCATGAGCCCGCAGTCAGCCCAACAGTGCCAGAGCACTCATTGCTAAGTCTAAACAAAACCCAGTCAGGGAAAGCAAGGCTGCGTGCATGTGTTAACATTTCCTGCGGAAGACACATCACATTAATCATGCACCCTTTCACATTACAGGTGCAGGTGATCAAGCCAGCACGGATAGCGATGCGCTACACATCGCTGAGAGCCCGGAGGACACTGAGGGTGAGGGACAGTCCTCCCAACAACCTGGCACATCACAGCAACCAGCATTGCAGCCAGCACCACTCACAGCACCAACACCCCGTGCCGACAGGGCCACTCCTGCAGCCACTGCAGTGCAGCCAGCACCACCTACAGCACCAACACCCCGTGCCGACAGGGCCACCCCTGCAGCCACTGCAGTGCAGCCACCACCACCAACACAACCACCACCCCGTGCCGCCACAGCAGTGGTACAGGCTCCACCACCAGCGCCTCGGAGGCAGACGAGGCACACACCAGCTGGCAGGTCACAGACCAGCGCACAGAGGCGCCAGCAGCGCCAGGGCCCAGCAGGCACCGGCAGGGCACTAGAAACACCAGACCCAGGCCTGGTCATTGAACGCCGCATGCTGGCGGTACATCGCACGCAGGCACGCCACATGGCAGCAATGCTTGCACAGATGCAGGCAAACGGACAACATATTGCCCAGATGACAGCAGCTGTGAGACAGAACAACCAGCTGCTTGTATCCCAGCAGGACATGACCCGTCGACGCCACCGCCAACTACTGGCCCGCCTATCGGCCTACACTACGTCTAATCATGTTGTTGGCCACGCCACATCTCAGCTGGCACGACGGTCACTTGCTATGCAGGCCCAAATGGTGCAGTGTTGCCAGGATGTGGCCAGGTCACTCGACCTACTCACTGCAGCTGTGCTTGGCAGACAGGCCACTGCCCAGGAAGAAGCAGAGGGGGGTGACGACGCAAGTGAGGCTGCGTCGACCAATAGCAGTGCCTCCTTACCACCGTTGCCTCCACCTCGCCGCAGCAGCAGGCCAACATCAGGAAGTAGGGCCAACACCGTCCCTGACAATGCGGAGAGACGACTTGGGGTGTCTCGTCGTCAACATCGCTGAGGACTGTAAAACTATGAGGGAGGCCATGCAGTCGACCCCTGCAAACCCCCTACCCCAGCATGGGGAGGTATGGAGGAATACACTCCCCATCAGACAATTTGTTTTTTGAAGGCCTATTTATTGTGATGTAACATTAAAGAAGAAAGGTCAAACTTCATACACACTCATGTCATTATTTCATTCGTCATGCATGGGTGCAGTGTTGTGATAGTGGTATGTGTGCACTAGAAACAGTTTGTAGTGATGTGGTTGCGGCGCCTGTGTCCTTCCGCAGGATCTTCTCCGCGGGCATGACGTACATGTGGAGGTGGCCGGTCGTCCCCTTCAGATTCACTGCCAGAGATGTCGACAGGTATCCGGCGCTTGGTTGCCATGTTATGTAGTATTGCGCAGACAGCCACAATGCGGCAGCACACTGCTGGACTGTAATACATGGCCCCACCTGTCTTGTGCAGTATGCGGAACCTGCTCTTGAGCAGGCCAAATGTCCTTTCTATGCAATTCCTTGTCCGTATGTGTGCAGCATTGTAACGCCGTTGCTGGGGTGTGGCAGGGTTGAAGTATGGGGTCAGGAGGTATTCACGGAGGGCGTAGCCACTGTCACCTGGATGAGAGGAGCAGATGGTGATTGCCTGTGCTGCGCTGTTACATCTTTGCAATGTGACATTGTTGACAAAGTGCACTTACCAAGTAGGTGTCCTTCACCAAACTCTCCCCTGACCAGTCGTGTGTGGAGGCCGCTGTGCCGGAATATGAAGGAGTCATGGCTACTCCCTGGGTACTGGGCCACAATGTCAGTGATGTATGACTTAGCATTGCAGACCATCTGTATGTTCAGGGAGTGGTAAGACTTTCTATTGCAGAACATATACTCTGTGGCAGCTGGTGGGCAGATGGCGACGTGGGTACAGTCTATGCATCCAAGTACATGGGGAAAATGGGCTACATTGTAGAATTGTAGCTTGGTCAAGTCCAATTCCTGTTGGCTCGTGGGAAATTTGATGTGTCACAGTAGCTGGGTGAGCATGGCGTCAACGAAAGTGTGGAGGCAGCGTGACATGGTGGGCTGGGATATCCCCCCAGCAGCCGCTACTATCCCCTGGAAACTCCCGGAGGCCAGGAGGTGCAGGCTACACAATACCTGCATATGTGTAGGCACCGCATTGGTACGGCTTGTTGGGTGCTGCATCAGGGGGTCAAGGTCCTGTATTAGCTGCATTATCATTTCCCCATTCAGCCTATATTTTGCATATATCTGCTCTCTGGTTTGGCCCAGCAAGGTGACCCGCTGGAGGAAAATTCTGTCCTGGATCCTGCGTCTCCTCTGTGCTGCTCGCTGTAGCCTTCGACGCCTCACCATCATGTACATTCCTGGTATTGTGGCACTCCAAATGCTGATGCTGAGAGTCCTTATGTGTGATTGGTCAGGCCTGAACCTGTTGCTGATTGGCCAACGGTTTTTCAAATGTAATTTTTTCATGGCTTTTATGGTTACCACCTGCTTTGAGTTCTCCTTAATTTGCGCGGCGCAAACAGCGATTTTTGGGTTTTTCGCTATTAGCGATTTTTTATGAATGCCGATTGCGATTATATAGCGAATTCGCAATTTATTTCGCAGAATCCGTGGCTTGTCGCATTTTCCGATTCGCTAATGATCGGCTACCGGGATTCTGCGATTTTTATTGCGAATTCGCTATTATGTGTTAGCGATTTCGCTATTTTGATGTTGAATGCCAATTACGTCAATTGCGCCCGCAATTGCATTTTCGCAGCGACTGCAGGCGCAATTTCACTTCATGAATCTGGCAGTTGGTGTTTAAGGCTTGGGCCGCAATGAAGTCTGCAATGGAGTTGCAGAAGCTGGAGCGCAGGTCCGGGGGAAGATATGCAGTGGTGCCACTGATGGTTGCCTTGTCGTCAGTGTTGAACTTGAAGTTGAGATCTTCCATGGGGTGGTGGTGTCGGTTATGGTGGTGCACTGCCTGGTCTCTTTGTGGATGATGGCTGCTTAGTGGTGCAGCTTTGGTGGGTGATATTATATCTGTCGGGGATCGCTGTAGCAATGCCTGGGACAGATGCGGGGGAACAGTCCTACCATTGAGTGAAGTGCGGTGCAACATGGCAGCAGTGTTTGCTGAGTTGTCCGGTATTCAAGGGACAGAGGGAAACAGCGTCATATCTACAGGTGGGCCGGGGACCAGGGGTCCTGGCACTGGGCATGGTCTACGCACAGATGGGTGCAGAAGAGCTTGCCTTGAGTGTGCCTTTGTTGCACCAGAGGCGTGCCATGCTGTGGCCTCCATTAAGTAGGTCCTGAGAAGAGAGAAGAACGCTGGGAGGTGGTAGGCGGGCTAGGTGGAAAAATAGGCAGCAGGAGGGAGCAGGCAACCAAGGATGAACGAGGGAAAAACAAAGAGAAAAGCAATAAGAAAACGAGGGGAAAACTAGAAATACAATAAGAAAATGAGAGAAAAACAAGGAGAAAAAAGCAATAAGAAAACAAGGGAAACTGATTAACAAGGAAAAAGCAGAATCAAGAGTGATGCAGTAGCATGGAGAGAGCTGGGCCTGGGATCATGGCATAAGAAGTGGATTTCTCTGTGGGTGGGCCAGGGGAGATAAAGACCTGTCTCCAGGAAGCAAACTCATCACCTAGGTCAGTCATTATCTGATTCATTTCCAAAAAAGGGAATGCAAAGAGTATTGCTGAGCCTGTGGTAACTTAACTGGGAGAGGCAATGCCTCAGGGATTGGGGAGCTACATCGGTCGTGGTCAGAAAGGTGTTGATTCGGCATCAAAGAGGACAATTGGGCGCTTTTTCAGGTGGGAAAGTTGACATTGGTGTCACATGCCCATGGGTCATGGTGCTGGCAGTGGAGTATTTATTTATTTATTTATTTATTTATGTATTTAAGTTTTGTATAGCGCTAGCTAGACCCGAAGGTATCAGTGCGCTTCACAGCGGATACAAAATAAGCATCAACATAACAGGTAGGTCGAAGCAGGGTAGGGAGAGTATGGGAAAACATGATAGCAAGTAACAGTCTATAAAGTATCAGCATGAGGGCGAGATGGCGGCGATCAAGGGAGAGTCTTCTCTCATTCAAGTCATCAGGTTCTCGCTAGGACCAAAGAGATAGTGAACTATCAAAGACATACGAGGGTTCTCGTTACGATCCAGCCCGCTCAAGAAAGAGGGCTTTGAGTAGTATCTTGAATTTCAGGAAGGAGGCGGTCATCCTGATGTGGGGGGGATGGAGTTCCATATCTTAGGAGCATTTCCCGCAAAGGACTTGTTAGATCGTTTACGTTTCTGTGATTATCAGAGGTATGAGTAGTAGCGTGTTGGAGCTTCTGAGGGTCCTGGATTGACCGGCTCTCTTGAGTTTATTGGCCAGATATTCCGGTTTACCTGTATGCAGGGCTTTGTGTGTGAGGCAGGCTGAGCGGAAGTTGGCTCGTAGGTTAATGGGAAGCCATTTCAGGTCCTTGAGAGCCGGGGTGATGTGCTCATATTTCTTAGTTCCCGTGACCATTCTTGCTGCTGCATTAAGGGTGGCAGTCAAAGGCCCTAGATGAGATTTGGCTGCTCCAGTCAGAGTAGCAATGCCACAGTCAATCCTGGAGAGTACCAGTGCCTGAGTGGCCTGTTTCAGGTCTTTCAAGGGGAGGAAGGGTTTAAGTTTGTAAAGAAGTTTCAGGTTAAGGAAAGCACTTTTGGCAGTTTTAGAGATGTGTTCTTTCATGTCCAGTTTTGGGTCCAGAGTAATCCCCAGGGATTTGACGGAGGTTGTAGGAACAAGAGGAACATTGAGGGCGTTTAAGGCTTTGAGCCATTCGAGTATTTGGGGATTTTCACTTTTGTTTGAGATGAGGAGCACTTCTGTCTTTTCTTCATTGAGTTTGAGGTGGTTGGAAGAGAGCCAGTGTTGGACCTCTGTGAGTGTGTCATTTAGTCTGTGGATGTCTGAGATCGAAGTGGTTTCCAGGTAGAGTTGTGTGTCGTCCGCAAAGAGGGGAAAGGGGATGTTGGAGTTCCTTAGAAGTGAGGTGAGGGGCTCCATTTAGATGTTGAAAAGTTGTGGAGAGAGTACTGACCCCTGTGGGACTCCTCTAGTAATGGGGAGGGAGTCCGATTTGGAGCTTTTAATTTTGATAACTTGTGTGCGCTTGTTGAGAAAGGAGGCGAACCATTTGAGAACAGTTTTTCCAAACCCGCTCTCTTCTGTAGGACATTGAGTAGTAGGTTGTGATCCACTGTGTCGAACGCTGCTGAGAGGTCTAAGAGGATGAGGAGGCTACATTGGTTGGAGTCGAGAGACATGTGTAGGTCATCCATCACATTGAGGATTGCGGTTTCTGTGCTGCAGCCCTTTCTGAACCCAGATTGGTGTGGGTCAAGAAGATTCAAGATCTCTAGGTGATGGGTTAGCTGGGATAGCACACATTTTTTCAGAATTTTCGATAAGAGTGGCAGGTTCGACACTGGTCTGAAGTTGTTCAAGACCGTAGGGTCAAGGCCAGGTTTTTTTAGGAGTGGCGTGACTTGACCTAGTTTAAGGCAGTCAGGGAAGGAGCCATCGCTCAAAGAGCTGTTGATGATCTTGGCTTAGATAGGGGCTAGAGTAAGTTTCAGGTCTTTCGTTAGTCTTGAGGGCAGCTGATCAAGGGAGTGAGACGAGGGATTAGTGATGGCAATGAGATCCCTTATCGCTTCGGTTTGGATGTGTTGGAAGGAAGACCAGCGAGTGGCTGCAGTTATTAGTCTTGAGTGGGTAGAAGCAGTAGGGCGCAACTCTGAGAGGACGGATAGATTGCTGCAAGATCGGTCTATTGAGGCAATTTGTTCGTTGAAGAAGTTAGCAAAGTCGTCGCACTGGGATTTGGACGCAGTTAAGCTGTCTGTCATAGGTATGGAGGTTTGGTTCCTGATGATATTGAAGAGTTCTTTGGGGCGGTTTTTAGCCTTGTCTAGAGCAGAGCAGAAGAAGGATGACTTTTTGTTCTTGATATGATTAAGATAGGTTTTGCGAGCTGTTTTGAGTTGATCCCGGTTAAGGGCAGAGGGGTTGTTTCTCCAGGATCTTTCCATGGCTCTTAGGAATCTGCGCTCATCGTTGATGTCAGTGGAGAACCAAGACCTGGAGGGAATGCTTCTGTTTTTTTTTAGTTTTCTAGGTGCCAGCTGGTCCAGGACGCACTCCAGGTTGGAGTGATAGAGCGAGGTGAGATCCGTGGTTGAGAGGAGCTCCGTCGAGCTCGGGAGGAGTGAGCTGAGAGCATCTTGTAGCTTGTCAGGGGGGACTTTCGATAAGTTTCTGACCCACTTGGGGGAGGTTTGGGTGGGTGGGAGGGAGCCGGGTGGTTGATATGAAAGAGGATGGCATCGTGGTCGGACCAGTCCACAGGGATGATGTGGTCAATTGAAATTGTCTTTTTGTCCGCAATGATAGCATCTCTATGGTGTGTTCCTTCTGAGCAGTGTTGTATCATATCGTGGTCTTGTAGAAGGGAGGTGAGAGATTGAATGAGCGGATTCTTGGTTGCATTCCATCTTAGGTTGAGGTCGCCCAGAATTATTCTGACGTCACTGTTGAGAGCGAATTTAGTGATCAGATCCGACAGCTGTTCGCCAAATTCAGTAGCGTTGCCTGGAGGGTGGTAAAGGAGAAGGCATTGGAGTGGGCTGTGGTGGGGCGAATTGATGTTGACCGAGAGGCATTCAAAGGAGTTGTAGAGGAGGAAGGGGGATTCAGTAAGGGAGAGGTCACTTCTGTGGATAATTGCTGTTCCGCCTCCTTTGCGTATGGCCTGTCTTTATGGATAAGTGAGAAGCCGGGAGGCACCAGCGTGTCCAAGATGGGAGGGGATATGGTGTTCAGCCATGTTTCAGTGATGAAGGCTACATCTAGGTTATGGGAGAGGATAGTTTCAGCTAATTCAGTTGCATGTTTGACGGCTGATCTGCAGTTGATGAGCATGCAGTTGATTAGGGGGTCTGCATCCGGGTTCCGGGTGACCAAATTCGCTCTGGGTAGGGATGCGAGATGGGCTGGCGGTTTTTCGGAGAGGCGGGTCTCTTCTCATACCAGTGATGACTTGGATCGAAGAAAGGGGTGAGGGTGCGGGAGTAGAGCTTGTGCAGGATGATTGGGGGGGTTTATAGGATGCGACTCGGGAGCTCACTTCCTGAGGGGAGGGAGAGGAAGAGGTTTTTCTGGGACAGTCAACTTGTGGTTCAGTCCGGGGTTCTGTAAGAAGAGGCTGAGAGCCTGGGGGGGGATAGGGATCTGATCGGGGGGGGCGTCATTCCTAATGGGAGGTTGCTGGAGGAGGGGAGGTGAATGAATGAATGAATGAATGAAAGTAATTTGTATTGCGCTACTAATACCCGAAGGTGTCAAGGCGCCTACCAAAACAGAACAGGAAGGGCAGGGCCCGACTATAGATCCGCACAAAGAGATGAGTTTTAAGTGCATTCCTAAAAAGCTGAAGGGTAGGAAGAGACCTTAGTTCCAGGGGGAGGGCATTCCACCACTTGGGAGCCAGATTAGAGAAAGCTCTACCACCCCATCTGGTTCTCCGAATACGAGGGACTGAAAGAAGAAGTCTGTTCGAGGAGCGCAGGTCCCTGCCGGGGCTATAGCGGGACAAGATGGAACCTATTCCAGTGAGACGCGATGGGGGGGTAGCTGGAGTTTATCTAAGGTGGAAAGGATTTCTTTTAGTCCGAGGATCAGCGTGGCGATCTGAGCTTCAAGAAGGTCCAAGCCATGTGTCATCATGGGAGCTGGGGGGGTAATGAGGGGGGAGTTGTGCCTTAAGTGAGAGGGGCGAAGGGGCAGGGCCTTCGTGGGGGGATAGAAGAGGTAAGAGGGACCGATTGGGTGCTGTTAGGAGGGATAGTTGGGGAGGGGGGGACCAAGTCAGGATTGGGGCTAGGGAGGGGGAAAGGGTTTGAGGTGAGATAGTGATTGGTGGGAAAGCAGGGGTGGGAGGATCAGGTTCAGGTTTCGGGATCATGTGGTCAAGGAAATGAGAGGGAGGAGGGTTGCAGCCCCTTTGGGAGAGGTGGCCATCTTCGCTGAGTGGAATGGTGCACGCTAGTGTTCCTAGGAGGTAGGGAGGAAGGGGGGGTGTCCGGGGGATTGGGAGATGGAAGGGAGGGAGGGGCAGAGTTCTGTGAGAGGGAGGAAGTGGAGGTGGCCGGGGGGTGAGGGGAATTGAGGGACGGGGCTCGGGGAATCGAATGGCTGGTGACATGAGTAGGCATGGGGGGTGGTGCACGAGGAGGTGAAGGAAGCCTGCTTTGCGGCTTGGGGGTTTGACTGGAGCCACTGGGAGGAGGTGCGTGGCTGGTGAGGGTAGAGAGCAGTAGCCGTCTTTAGAGTGGGGAAGAGGGAGTCGAAGAACTCTAGGTTTTCATCTTTTGCTTGAATAAAAATGGTGCCATTCAGGAAAATGGTGATTGTGATGTCTCCGGAGAGAGACTGTTGGTTGAGGGGGGAGATAGTTAGTTTCCGGTTATGTTCTGTGAGGGTGGTTTTTGAGACAGGGAGGAGTGAGTTAAAAGTGGTAACCCATAAGTCCGGTCTTAAGGTGTGAACAATGAAGTCCATTTTTCTTTGCCCTCTTGATGAGCAGTGGAAGGTGTCCACAATGAGAGTTTCAGGATGTTGCCTAATTAGATTCTGTTTAAAGCGTTTTTTTGCTTTGAAGGAGAGTTTTTGTGGGAAAGTTATGGTGTAGGTGTTCTGACCAAGAGGGGGAAAGGAGATTCTGTACTGGGCAGGACTGTATGACTGAACTCAAGGCCGGAGGCATCCTGGAGCAATTAGGGGGAATGGTTTGTTTATCTACTGGAGAGTCCTAGTTGGTTAGAGATAGTATGTCTAACGAGTAAGGTGCTCTCGATGATTGGAGATTGCACTTAGCGTTGAGCTACTTGCTTAGGCGTGGTCAAAGTACCCTCTGTTCATGGCATCGGGCGTGCGTAATACTCTAAACGTGTCAGCAGGGGCTAAGATGAAGAGATTCCCATCGGAATCTTTTCTGAGTGTGTTGGGATGTCCGGAGTGGTAGCCATGATTGAGTTCAGGCATCCCTTCAGTAGGTGAGGGACGAGAGGGAGCTTAGTCAAGGGGTCTGGGAACCGATAGTTAGTTAAGTGGACGAGAGGTCAGGAAGACGCAGTTGGGGCTCAGAAGATGTCCATCGTACCCAAAGACTCCAGATGTCTTTAGTTTTAATGTCTAGTCGCTGTTTTGGGGGCCAGTAGGGGTACTTCTTGGTCAGAAGCTTATTTGAATTGCAGTAATGTCCAAAGTGGCGTCCATCTTGAAGCCAGGCAGCCTTATGCTTGGGGGAAATGAGCTGGAGCTCGCATGTCGGGCGGGTAGGCGCCTGCAGAGGTTTAAATGCGCCTTCTGATCCTAGCGTCAAGCAGGGAAGTCCTTGCGTCGTGTCTGTGAGGGCCCACGTGGTGAGATTCACGATCAGAATCACCTAGAGTGTGTTGGGGTGTCTGACATGGTAATTTTTAACAAAGGAGGGATGGAGAGGGAAAAGTGGATTCTGTCTCCCCTGGCAACTATCATAAACAAAAGGAATCCACTAGGTGGACGGCGGTTGTTACCACAATGGTGGGGAGCAACCAGTGTTGTTAAAATACCCCTCACACACCAACAGGCCCCTTGGTGTCATGCTTCATCATCGGGGTCTTCGCAAACCTCTACGGAATGCGGCGTGCTACGACTTCACGACTACGCAGGAGCACTTTATGAGTGAACTATGTGTTTGGTGTGTGAAGGTACCAATAATGTGAGTGGTGAGGTGAAAAGTGAGGAATTAAAAAATACCTGGCACGTGAGTGCTGAAAAAAATTTTTATTTAGTCTCCGGCTGGTATTATTAAAAAAAGTGCTAGAGTGGTTGTGGTTTACTAATTAGGGTAACCCAACCAAATTAGTGCGTCGACATGTTTCGGAGTACTGGAACTCCTTCTTCAGGACGGGAATATGCACTACTTATCCCCACCTTACTCACATGTGTGTAGATATTAAAAATTGTGCTCTACAAAAATAGATATGGTGAATAATGTACCTATCTATGTTGGATGTACGGTCCGTTGCGCCCAGTTGGCGGTTCAGGATACCTGTAAACAGAAAGGTTATGTAAAACAAGATGGCACATATTGTTGTGTCCATACTGTGCTAAAAAACACAGAAGGGTCATAAGGAACAAAAGTGAAGGTCCAGGAACCCTAAAAAAATTTTTACTACTAAGCAAGATAATACATATTTTTATGTTACTACTGTGTAAATACACAGAAGGGTAACAAGGAACAAAAGTGAAGGTCCAGGAACCCTAAAAAGAAAAAAGAAAAAAACGAACTACATATAGATTGAGACACACACACACATTCAAAATATCAGATAGGTCTTAGAGGGTATGGTTTGTGACCCAAATGCGTAGCTTACTTATTAATAGAGGTCCAATGGCCTCATGAGCCACAGCGTGTTGGGGCGTGGTCCGTTCTACCCGATATGGCAACCTGTGAGGTATTTAAGGGAATGGGTCAAAAGGTAGTAATACCTCGGTAAAAATAGATCACACACCTTCAGGTTTGTTCATACATCCATACACACTCACGGTTCTGCACAGGGCTGTCTGGCTTGTTCCCCCTCCACGCGGCTCCGACGAGTGAGGTGGTGAACTAGGGAGCGAGTTTAAATAGTCTCAAAAGACCTCAATTAGCCCCTAATGGAAAACGGAAAAAGCCCATACTTGGTCCGGTCCCCTGGTTTGCTATCCGCATTTGCGTGCACCGGGAAGGGTGTTCCCGTGTGAATGCGCATGAGCGACTCAGTGCTGCCACTAACCGAAAGAGCATGGGCGCATGCGCAACACTGCTCCTCCGCACATGCGCATTCACACGGGAACACCCTTCCCGGTGCACGCAAATGCGGATAGCAAACCAGGGGACCGGACCAAGTATGGGCTTTTTCCGTTTTCCATTAGGGGCTAATTGAGGTCTTTTGAGACTATTTAAACTCGCTCCCTAGTTCACCACCTCACTCGTCGGAGCCGCGTGGAGGGGGAACAAGCCAGACAGCCCTGTGCAGAACCGTGAGTGTGTATGGATGTATGAACAAACCTGAAGGTGTGTGATCTATTTTTACCGAGGTATTACTACCTTTTGACCCATTCCCTTAAATACCTCACAGGTTGCCATATCGGGTAGAACGGACCACGCCCCAACACGCTGTGGCTCATGAGGCCATTGGACCTCTATTAATAAGTAAGCTACGCATTTGGGTCACAAACCATACCCTCTAAGACCTATCTGATATTTTGAATGTGTGTGTGTGTCTCAATCTATATGTAGTTCGTTTTTTTCTTTTTAGGGTTCCTGGACCTTCACTTTTGTTCCTTGTTACCCTTCTGTGTATTTACACAGTAGTAACATAAAAATATGTATTATCTTGCTTAGTAGTAAAAATTTTTTTAGGGTTCCTGGACCTTCACTTTTGTTCCTTATGACCCTTCTGTGTTTTTTAGCACAGTATGGACACAACAATATGTGCCATCTTGTTTTACATAACCTTTCTGTTTACAGGTATCCTGAACCGCCAACTGGGCGCAACGGACCGTACATCCAACATAGATAGGTACATTATTCACCATATCTATTTTTGTAGAGCACAATTTTTAATATCTACACACATGTGAGTAAGGTGGGGATAAGTAGTGCATATTCCCGTCCTGAAGAAGGAGTTCCAGTACTCCGAAACATGTCGACGCACTAATTTGGTTGGGTTACCCTAATTAGTAAACCACAACCACTCTAGCACTTTTTTTAATAATACCAGCCGGAGACTAAATAAAAATTTTTTTCAGCACTCACGTGCCAGGTATTTTTTAATTCCTCACTTTTCACCTCACCACTCACATTATTGGTACCTTCACACACCAAACACATAGTTCACTCATAAAGTGCTCCTGCGTAGTCGTGAAGTCGTAGCACGCCGCATTCCGTAGAGGTTTGCGAAGACCCCGATGATGAAGCATGACACCAAGGGGCCTGTTGGTGTGTGAGGGGTATTTTAACAACACTGGTTGCTCCCCACCATTGTGGTAACAACCGCCGTCCACCTAGTGGATTCCTTTTGTTTATGATATGTGTCTGACATGGTGCCATCTTAGGTCCAGGCATCCCGGGACGAGTAGGAGCGTTCCTGGGGGCCGGGTAACGTTTATTAATAGTTGAGGAGTAAGTCGAGGGATTGCGGCGTCAGGTAGGTGCTGAGGGGGCCAGGGGAAGGGCAGCATGAGCCGAGTCTCTTTGTGTTTTTTACTACGATCGAGCCGCCATCTTGGGTACAGGCATCGACCGGAGAAGGGAGAGCAGCCTCATGGGAAAAATGCCGGGAGGGAGCCTGCGTTGGTCTGCCGAGGTGTCCAGCTCCATCCCTCGCCGTATATGCCGCGGGGCCAAACGCGCTCCGTTCTGAGCCCCTCTCAGTGTTCACCCCACCGAGCCTTAGATGTCACATCAAGTACCCCTCAGCCCCGGTAAGTGAGCAAGCAAACACGGGGGGGGGCGCCGGGGAGGGAAGCGGGGCAGCAGATCGGGAGCGGTCAAGGGCAGCGCGCTCCAAGGCGGGTACCTTCAGCCTCCGGTTCTGTGGTTCAGCAGCCAGCGATCCACGAGCCTTCCTCGTTCTGGGCTCGTTCCATGGAGGCGGCCGCTTCAGTGGGGACAGTCAAGCCTTCCCGCTCTTGAGCCTTCCAGCGAGGGGGTTTCGGTGGGGTTGCTCCGGTCAGGGAAAAACACTAAAAAGTGAACCATTGACCGGAGCTCGTCCCAGCTGAACAGAGGGCGAACCTACCAGTAGTTTCTGTTAAAATGTAGTATGCCACATAGACAGATCATGTTGATTAATCAGTGGAATGATAGTCAGGCTTCATGAGCTTGCACCGAAGGGGACGTTGCCTTCAATTAATCACGGAGCTGCACGGAGGTATTTAGAGGCGAGGACATATCCTTTTTCATTGATTAATTCAAGGCAACCTCCCTTTCGGTGTAAGCTTGTAGTGTAGTTCCTAGTTTCCCACTAGGCCCTGCGCATTGGAATAACATAAACAGTAGTATAGACGTGGAACTGCGGATATTCCAGGCCTCCACTGACTATGCTAAACTTAATTGGGTGTGTTACCAACTAGCTCAGAGGTCACTGGAAACTTTCTTCTCTGCATGGGAAGTGATCAGCTTCCCTGGCACAGACAAGAAGGGATTCAGCTTTCCAACAACCGTGCAACATGACAACTTTGCTCCTCAGATCAAGAGTCAATCTCTAGGGTCGTGTGAAACAATAGACAGGTATTTCACTCAGTCAGGTTAGTGCAGTTTACTTTCACGAGATGTAGAGAATAGAGAGACGGGCGTTTGTCAATAAAGGTTAACATTTATTGAACAGTCTTTCTTCTCGTACAAGAGAAATGTATTGCCACAATTGCAAGACTTGTTATTATAAAAAGTACGTACAGTAAGATAAGTATTGCGAAATAGAACTGTAAAAGCATTGATATGGTTTCTTAGCCATACAATGGTTTAAAAGTAATAAAACATATATACATTCATATATACATTAGGCTAACATACTCAACTGGTGCTTCTAACTAAGCCTACCCCAGTGTGCCTGACCTAAGCCTAACACGTGGAAGGGGAGTAAGTAAGTAGCTTTAAGTTAAGTTGGTTTTGCCAAGGTTTGCTTCAAGAATTCTCGTCTAAGGGTTTAGTCAACACCATACCTCTGAATAGAATGATGGAAGTCTGGTATTTCCTTCAGGGGGCACTCAATATCCCAGTCACCCGCGAGGGCAGACCGGAAACGCTGGAGCTGGATTTCTCTGCAGGAGAAAGGCAGCGGCTCTTCTTCAGCGCGTCGGGAGGAGGAGGGGGGACAGCGTCCGCGGCAGCTGGAATCTGCTGGGCTCTTCGCAGAGGGACGGCTGTTCAGCTCCTAAGCGTACCGCACCATCGTTCGCGCTTTAGCAGCGATAATGGTATCAGTAGCTTCACCACCAAGGGACAGCAGCAGCAGCGTACTGCCTGCAGCAGCAATGGGATGCACAACAGGGTGCACGACAGCATACAACAGCACGACAGCTTATTGCTTAAGGCAACGTTGGTAATATTTATACCTGACAGGTGCCGGGTTTGACGCAAGTTTGCTGGACATAAGACGTCAATTAAAGATGTCACTAGGAAGTGATAGCTATCAGTTGCTCATTAGAGTTCCATTACTAATCAAAACACAGCAAGCGGGGATTTCCAGGTTTGCTGAGTTTTTATCTTGTTGAAGAACTCGGAGTGTTAATCTAGGAATATCAGATAGTGACTTCTGCTCTGTCATTGCACTAATTGGTTGCAAAGGAAGTGGCAGAGAACTATTCTGGAATGTGGCTCTGTTCGTGTGAGGCCAGAGATGACTTTTCTGAAATCGCACTTGAACGGTTATGCCAATATAGGGAATAAATGTATTTATAGCCGAATAGGAGCATAAGGTCGCAGTATCGGTCAGGAACCTAGATAAACACGCAACACCCACTCCACGTATTCATGTCCATCAAATTACTAAAACTAGAGCAATTAGATGCATGTGTAACATTGCCCACCCCAAAATACATATATGCATTCGAAATAGGCGTATTTGTAATACATGAAATTTAGGTACTGTACGTTTTTTGAAGCATAGAAATCATTCAAAAATTATTGCATATGAAATCAATGAACGATTATGCAAAAGAATTACACATGAAGTATCTCTGACAGAAGAAGGGCGAGATAAATCATCATATATAAATGCATTGTAATAACATGTGCTAGAGGCTGATGTGATGTTGTTATGTCTCTAGATGTGTTAAGAAGTAGAAGTGTGAAGCTTCTGTTCTCTAAGAATAGTTTTTACGTTAAGCAAAGAATTGTTCGTGCCAGAAAAAGGAGTGAATATTAAAAAATGTCCAATTCAAAAGAATTAATGCTTGAACGGGGAAATAGAGTTCCAAAGCTTTTTGCAGTTTTTGTTGATCAAAACTAAAGGCCGAATTCAGAGTTCATGGGAACGCTGTGAGTCGGAAAGCTTCTCCAAAGTTATTGTTTCTGTACGGGTGAGAACATCGTATCAGACAGGCTCTCAAAGAATTGGTCTACAAAATCAGGTGACAGTTCAACCAAATTCGATAGTGCTGTAACTTGGCAGGTGTGAGAATGATTGCTGTCATCGTAGTCAGGAGCAGCAATGCTCACAGAAGGTCGTACCTGGGTGATGCTGCTTTTGTCGCTTGCTCCACTGTTACCACCTAGTCGTAGCACAGGAGTCTCAACGAATGCCGTCATCAGGATTGGTAGCCGCTGGGGACAACACAATGCGTGAGCCGTTATTGGACTGAGCAAAGTATCGACGTCCATTGGTACTGCTGATGGAAATGAAAGACAGATGTCCAACACGCACTCATCTCCGCATAGCATACATCGAAGTACCGGTAAGATACAGTTCTGCCATATAGGTCTGAATGAAAGGAACCAGATCATGTTTAGATCTCTCAGCCTGGCCAATCCAAGGACGTTAGTTATCCTGTCCCGGTAGCGCATTGCTAGGATTGTCTCTTCCATTCCCATGGGAGCTATGTCTGAGCTTTGGCTTGCCATAACGAAGCAGGAGGGTCAAAAATAAAATCCCTGCTACAAGTCCCAAAAATAATGGTATGCCGCCAAAAACAGAGTGAACAAAATTAGGAACGATTCCCAAAATTGCCTGGAAGGGTGTTAGCAGTCCCGTAAAGACTGTCTTAAATATGCCTGGGATGCTTGTGGCACTAGACATGTTAAGGAGTTGGCTTAGCATTTGTACGAAATGCACGGGGCAATTTGTTGATAAAAGGTCATGAACTTCAGTAGCTGTCCTTGCAACTAGAAGATCATACGTCTCTTTTGATGACGTTATAGGCACTGTTGTCTGTAAAAGTACAGATTTCATTTTGCTTAATTTCAGTCAGTGTGGATGATGTTAGCCATTCAAGGCAGAGTTTCCCTACACTGTATGTTGTTATTATCCCTGGATGTTGTCTCTGGGAGTATCTCGAGTATAATCTGGTCATTTATAAACCCTGTGTTTTATTCAGGAATCTATCTTGACAGCTGTTTGTGTCTGTAGGCCAGATTAACCACTTTTTCCAATCAGGATGTGTTCTGTTAAAATGTTAAATTTGTGACACGTCTAACTCAATATCTGCAGTTGCATTTTCAGGTATTGGCTTTGGTATGGACGGTGTTTTAAGGTCTTTGATCTTAGCTAGGCCAAGACAGGATGTTTGGTGTATTGTATCATTTAAAAACAACATTTGTTCTGGTATCATGCAGGTTCTAAATAGTGCTTCAATGCCTTGTACCTGCCAATCTTTTGTACCCCAAATTGTTTCGTTTCAATATTATTTTTCCAATAATCAAAACCAAATGTTATCATTTTGTCATAAAATGCTTCTGAATATATCAATTTTGAATTTGTCAGCATTGTTTTCATTCCTGTTTTATCTAACAGTTTGTAATAAAACTTTTCTGCATTACTGGTGTTAAACCCTGAGAAGTATTTGAATTTCTCAAAAAATGCTTTAGAACTGCTTTTAGGTGGTGTAGCACAATGTTCCCATTGATTATACATAAAAACATTTCTAGGCTGTGCAGATTTATGCAAGTAATGATCACCATAGTGTGTGTAACAGAATAACTGCTCATAACTAGATGAACCTTGTAAATAATCATGATCTGTGAATCTAGCTGACATTACTAAATCAGACATCATGTCATTAATACTGTTAAAGTCCCAATCATCAGAGAATGTACTAGGTGTTACAAAGTCACGTAAGGAAACCTTTAGTTGATGAGGATACTTCAGGATTTCGACCGGACCATATATCTCATAGTCTGTTTTCTCCCATACTACCCCACCAGGTATTGGAATTGCTGTGACATTTACTGTTGACAGTTCTCTTTTCTTCACGTGGGATGATCTGTGTGGTTTCAGGACTAGGTTGATGTTCTGACTTGCTGTGTCCATTGTAATATATTTTCCCTCAATGAATTTTCCCAAACACAGTACCATGATGAGCCAAAGCAGAAGGAAAAATACACCTAGACCGAACCAGAACTCTAACCATGGGGAAACAAGGTAGATTTCCTTTAGTTGATGAGAGAGTTCCGTTGCTTTTTCTTTAAAAGTCTTTTTTGTTTCTGGCATCACTTCGGGGTCGTTTTGATCTTCAGAGAAGTTGTCGAAGTTGATGAAATAACCAGAGGCAGTTCTGTCAATTGATGGGATTGTTCTTTCAATCTGTCTCTCGGTAGCATTTTCTGACGCCACATTAGTGTAGACTGGTGATGTTTCTTGACGAACTGTTTCAATCTGTGTTTCAAGAGGCACGTGTTCCATGGCATTATTGCATAGTCCTTCATTGTGCACTGCAGGCTGATCGAATGTGATTAGTCTTTCAGTTTGAACCTCTTGGATTGTTGCAAGTTTGGGTATTCTGTTGGTTCTTGGGAGTCCACTGGGCCTACTGTTGATTATAGGCCACATGCTTGTGGTTTTACCAGGTCGATGGACACGACTCTGTTCTCCTTTTTACCAGCAAGGGGCGGTAGCACAACTGATCTTGTTCCGGTGACTGCCAAGACAGGTACTGCTTTTCTGTAAGAAGGCCCAAATTCCTTCTTTACCGCGATCTTTTCTCTGACTAGATCCCCAATCTTTGGAATCCAGACAGGCCTTGCTGGGGCTGTTGCTGGTGGTGCCTCGTCAGTGGTATTTGGCTGTTGCTTTAACTTTATGTTGCTTAAGGATTTTCTTGTTTCATTCAGTTCCTGTAAAACAGCCAAACGATCCTTTACATCAAAGTGCGTTGTTTTTTCTTGTACCACTGACATCTGACTATCGAGGTCCTGAATACGCATTCTAATTCCGAACAATAGTTCGTATGGGCTGAAACCTTTTAGAGAATTTCTTGGCATGTTATTAAGACTAGTCTGGACACTTATTAAATGTTTGACCCACCCAGCGCCTGAACCTAATACCTTCGCTGTTATAGATTGCTTTATGTCACGGTTTTTTCTTTCTACCACACTATTCCCTTCGGGGTGCGAGGGACAAGAATACCGCAACCCAATTCCCATGCTAGCCATGGCCTCCTTATAGGCTCGAGAGCTGAAAGCAGGACCCTGGTCAGAATGGAACGTGGTAATTGCGTATGTGCCGATAAAGACTCGCAAATCTTTTATAACCGTTCTAGCATCAGCCGAGCGCTGGGGCCACATCCATATGAACCTCGTACAGGAATCCACTGCTACCATGATATATCTATAGTTGCCGTCCCTTTGTAGGGGACCACAGTGGTCCTGGTAAACACATGCAAATGGTTTATCCGAGATAAGAAGGGGTGTCTGCGCTGGTCGTTTTACTGTTGATACTTTTATCCTTTGGCATATGTCGCATTCTAATACATACTTTTTAGTTTGTATTCTCAAGCGAGGCCACCAATATCCCTGTTTTAATAGTGATATTGTTGCGGAAACGCCAGCGTGTGCAGAAGCAAGCCTTCGTGTGCCGCTTTGATTAGTCCTTTAACCTGTGTTCCCTGTTTGGAATTACTCTATCCCCCACTCCAGGGATTCGAGCAAAAGGAACATTATTCGTATCTGTTAAGTACAAGTACTTTTCAGGAAAGCCTTTTGGGAGTGTTTTCTTATCATTTTTTACTGACGCACTGACAGCTTGTAGAATATCGCTGTCTATATTTGTTTTTGACCGAGTTATCGCAGCTACGGAAGCCGTTTGCACAGCTGCCTTCGCGGCTTCATCAGCCAATGAATTCCCTGCAACGTGAACGCCATCACGTTGATGACTCAGTGTATGTATCACGTGAGTCTTTTGTAGTTCTTTCTGTAAAAGAACTACCTGTTCCCAAAGCATTTTATGCTTTATTGTGCCACCTTTCGCATCTTTGAAACCATTTTCCACCCAATTCTGCAAGTATTCATTATAAGATTGTACGCAATAAAAAGAATCACACACTATTAGTGTGGGGAATTCGCGATCGGTATTTTCTAGCGCCATCTTAAATGCTACTAATTCAGCTTGTTGAGCCGAGCAATCTCCTAGAGATTGTGTTTTAGTGACCAGTGGTCTGAATTTTCCTTTGTGCCAGCGACCTTTTACAATCGCGCACGCAGCACTGTAAGCTTGCTTACCCCCAACTGCGGGTTGTGCTGATCCGTCAGTATATATAATACTTCCGTATTCTTCGAGAGGCAGGATTTCAATTGGCAGAGGACATTCATATTCATATTGTAAAAATTCCTGTGTTTTTAAGTTAGGATCAAATTTGTAAACTACGTCTGTTGCAGCAAGAGAATTAACCCACTGGATCCATCTCGGATGCAAAGCCTTAGCATTAGGAATGCTTGCTTTAGTTACCGCTTCTAAAGCCGGTATAGATGTTACGATTATTATTCGTTTACCTTGTGCTAGGGGCCTTTCTTTTGCTACAGCAGTCTGAACCGCAGTTAGAATTTTCTCCGTTGAACTGAATTTTATTTCAGCCTTTGTGTACAAATGTGATTTGTATGCTATTGGTACCTTTTCTCCCTCATTAGAGGTTAGGTACGTGAATCCGCATCTTCCTGGGATGACTCGGATTACAAGATCACGTGTGTTGTCACGTGTATCTAATTTTGTTTTTGCTAACATGTCTGTTTGCAATGATCTCAAAATTTCTGTGTGTTTTTGAGTCCAATTGATTTGTTTAAAATCAGGTTTGATTAGTTCGTAGAGAGGTTTAACCCTCTCTGCGTAATTTAGGATGTAAGTTCTTCCGAAATTCAGAAAACCTAGAATGGATTGTAAATTCTTCAGCGTTTTTGGAGCTTGGAGTACAGCGCAATTCTCTAAGAAGTTGTCCGCTAGGCTTTTCCCTTCACTTGATATTTCGTACCCTAAGAATAGTACTGTCAGATGGGCAATTCGGGACTTTTTAAAGTTGAATTTGTAACCCTCTGCTGCGAACCCAAGTATGATGGTGTTCACTCTTTTCAAGTGAGTATCCAAGTCGTCGTCTGTGAGATAAATATCGTCTACGTAAGATAATGCCTCATCATCATAGATTTGTAGTAACTCTGTTACCCTAGCTGAGAATAGTCCTGGGCCGTTCTTGAACCCCTGTGGGAGTCGACAGAATTTTTTCTGTGACCCAAATGCAGAGAAAGCGGTCAAATATCTGCTTTCTGGTGCAATGTTTTGACAAAAGAAACCATTAGATATGTCTAATGTCGTTTTATATTTTTTCCTAACTATGTTATTCATTAGGGCTGCACTATGCGAGTTTTGTACTGCAAAAGTTTTGCAACATGTATTAAGATGTCTGTAGTCCAAAACTAGACGATATGAATTGTCTGGCTTGGAGACAGGAAACAAAGGATTGTTCATTTGAGAGGTGCATGTTTCAATCACCCCCTGGTATTCAAGTTGATCTAAGATCTCCCTGACTTGTTTTTTAGCTTCTTGCTTTATGGGATACTGCCGTTGGGCAGTTGGTTCACTTTTCAATTGGATTTTGTGAGGAGGTGAATCCTCATCCCATCCTACATGATTTTTATATAATGCAGGTGCCTGGGCTACTGCCCATTCCTTGCATATGTATATTTTTTGTGAATCGGAATGTGATTCGAGAAGGCAGGCATAATCATTTCTTCGCCACGAGGGCACTCCCTGACAAACCCCGGGGGCCAATCTTTTTCAGCTAACAGAATATCATAGCCTTTTGAGTGCTTATCCCAAAATAGACCTCTTATTTTCCTAGTCTTATCACCCTCTATACGCAATGTTATTTCGTATATTTTATGGGGCTCGCTAAGTCTGGTGTCGGCAGTTTCAACCTGAATGAATTCATTCGTGTCCACTGTCTCCAGATGACTCAAGATCTTGCGGGCTATACTGATTTCTGCTGCACTGTCCAACATTGTCAATGCCCACTCCCCGTTTTTCAACTGTGTCCTCAGTATTCTCGGCATGGTTGATTACTCTAATACTGGCTACCTTCTTTTTCTGAAATTGAGATTTTTTACTCTGAGCAGGTTCCTTGTCTTTGGACTTGGTGTGCTCTTCTGGGTCTGACCGTCCTCTTCTTTCCGATTTCTGCGAAAAAGATCGAGAGGGACGTGTATCAACACTTTGATATCTATCAGGTTTTTTCAGATTATCCCTATTTCTAAGGTTATATCTTTTCTCAGAGGGCTCCCTCTGGGGATACTGGCGTTCTCGAGGCGGAGGTCTTTCCCTCCGTCGAGGAGACCTTCCTCTGGACTGGAAAACTTTTTCCTTGGGAGTGGATTGTTTATTTCCATCCCAGCTCTTTTTAGGAGTGTTTGAATTATTTTTAAGAAATAATTTTTCAGGATTTTCGAGCAGTTGGGGCTTTACTGGTTTCCCACCCAAGCTGTCTCTACCTAATTCTTCATAGCATTTTTCTATGATTTTTGCAAGCTCAACAGGATCTTCTATAACTGTTTCCTTCAACTTCTGGCGGATCGCCACAGATGCTGCTTCTCCTTTTATGTTGGCTAATAATATAGCCGAGACCTGCTTGAAGTCTTTCAGTAATTTCATACCAAGATTTAAAGCGGGCTCTGGACCATATTCATTTTGAATCTGTTTTAGCACTTCTGGTATTACCGCCATAGACGGAACACCGTGTGTTTTTGTGTAAATGGAAGCAAAGACTGTACCCCAAGTGTTGCAGTCCTCCACGTGTGGTGCGATTCCCATAGGAAGGCAGATTGTCAAGATTCTGTGTTTCTCAATAGGGGTAGTATCAGGAAATACTGCCTCTATTTGAGTGATTTTCTGTGCTAACCAGAAAGGAATTTGTTCCCGTTTTACGGGTGTTTTACCAAGACATGACTGTATGTTCTGTGGTGTAATTTTATTAGTGTTCCCCTGATGAGGGGTCAGCTGTGGTACATTAACAGCTGGCTGGACTGTTGCAGTCCGCATTACATATTGGACTAATTGCCTATGTATTTTTATTAATGTGTTTAGCTGTACTAACAGCTCTTCTCTAGACATTTTTACAATGTCTGGATGTGGTGTGTAGCTGGCTAGAACCGGCCACGTGGCTCCTGGTCTACCTAGTGGACCGAGCCTAGTTATGTGATCATTATGTTTTAGGGCGCCATTAAACCAGAGCAGGTGCTCTTGAAATTTAAGTGGAATTTCAATCTCCTCGAAAGGAGCGTACTCTTCCGGAGGTTCCTCTATTTTGTAATAGTGAAACTCTTTTGTTGTAGCGTTTGCCGCTGGAAAGTTTATCCATGAATAGAATACCTCTGTCTGCCGATACTCGTGAGCCTCTATCACGAAAATTACTGTACCACCTTGAGGTGTCAGTCCGTTTTCTATAAGTTTTAACGTTATAGATTTTCTTAAATGTGCCGGGATGATTATTGCACCCGGTACCATATCGTCGGAATCCTGCTGAGTTGCATTTACTGCGGCCCCAGTGGTTCCGTTATTTTCTCCTGACATTGTTAAAATGCAAGGTTTGCAGAGTAGGTCTCCAAGGAGACAAAGATTAGGTGCACAATATTTTGGAACACTGTATCCTTCAACGTTGAATAAACCAGAGCTTTACATAGGAATCTCTTCCTACTAAGGTCGGGCGGATTTTAACCTTTCACCCACTCCAGACGTCTATTGGAGTATTTACGGGAGAAAGGGGTCTGTGTGAAATATGCACGACTGAGTTACTCTAACGTCTTGCGTTAGTTTATCGCCTTACCAAACGTTTGGGCGCCATGTAGTGTAGTTCCTAGTTTCCCACTAGGCCCTGCGCATTGGAATAACATAAACAGTAGTATCGACGTGGAACTGCGGATATTCCAGCCTCCACTGACTATGCTAAACTTAATTGGGTGTGTTACCAACTAGCTCAGAGGTCACTGGAAACTTTCTTCTCTGCATGGGAAGTGATCAGCTTCCCTGGCACAGACAAGAAGGGATTCAGCTTTCCAACAACCGTGCAACATGACAACTTTGCTCCTCAGATCAACAGTCAATCTCTAGGGTCGTGTGAAACAATAGACAGGTATTTCACTCAGTCAGGTTAGTGCAGTTTATTGTCAATAAAGGTTAACATTTATTGAACAGTCTTTCTTCTCGTACAAGAGAAATGTATTGCCACAATTGCAAGACTTGTTATTATAAAAAGTACGTACAGTAAGATAAGTATTGCGAAATAGAACTGTAAAAGCATTGATATGGTTTCTTAGCCATACAATGGTTTAAAAGTAATAAAACATATATACATTCATATATACATTAGGCTAACATACTCAACTGGTGCTTCTAACTAAGCCTACCCCAGTGTGCCTGACCTAAGCCTAACACGTGGAAGGGGAGTAAGTAAGTAGCTTTAAGTTAAGTTGGTTTTGCCAAGGTTTGCTTCAAGAATTCTCGTCTAAGGGTTTAGTCAACACCATACCTCTGAATAGAATGATGGAAGTCTGGTATTTCCTTCAGGGGGCACTCAATATCCCAGTCACCCGCGAGGGCAGACCGGAAACGCTGGAGCTGGATTTCTCTGCAGGAGAAAGGCAGCAGCTCTTCTTCAGCGCGTCGGGAGGAGGAGGGGGGACAGCGTCCGCGGCAGCTGGAATCTGCTGGGCTCTTCGCAGAGGGACGGCTGGTCAGCTCCTAAGCGTACCGCACCATCGTTCGCGCTTTAGCAGCGATAATGGTATCAGTAGCTTCACCACCAAGAGACAGCAGCAGCAGCGTACTGCCTGCAGCAGCAATGGGATGCACAACAGGGTGCACAACAGCATACAACAGCACGACAGCTTATTGCTTAAGGCAACGTTGGTAATATTTATACCTGACAGGTGCCGGGTTTGACGCAAGTTTGCTGGACATAAGACGTCAATTAAAGATGTCACTAGGAAGTGATAGCTATCAGTTGCTCATTAGAGTTCCATTACTAATCAAAACACAGCAAGCGGGGATTTCCAGGTTTGCTGAGTTTTTATCTTGTTGAAGAACTCGGAGTGTTAATCTAGGAATATCAGATAGTGACTTCTGCTCTGTCATTGCACTAATTGGTTGCAAAGGAAGTGGCAGAGAACTATTCTGGAATGTGGCTCTGTTCGTGTGAGGCCAGAGATGACTTTTCTGAAATCGCACTTGAACGGTTATGCCAATATAGGGAATAAATGGATTTATAGCCGAATAGGGGCATAAGGTTGCAGTATCGATCAGGAACCTAGATAAACATGCAACAAGCTCATGAAGCCTGTCTATCATTCCAAGTAGTATACCAAATTGTTTGTTGAAACTACTAAGGGCTATTCTACCCCCATTTTTCCAGACTTGCCTATTTTGCAGGTTGGCTTTTGAAAGATAGGCATGCAACATATATAAACAAGTAATATATTTTAAGTGCAGTAGGGATCACACTAGGTCCTGACCAGTAAAGCAGTGGGGACTGCTTACGAAACATGTTGATCCAGTAAGGGGCATCGCATTAAAGTATACCCCCTGCACATCCCCATTTTTTATGTTTCCAGCTAGGGAAGTGATTAACATTTGTTTTTTCCACAAGCCAGGGAATTTTTAATTTCTTTGTATCTTTCACAGACCCTACCACTCTCACTCCTACACTACACATAGCCTATTTTCACAATAACAGTGCTCCCACGTATCCGCCGGTTGCAGCACGCCCCCACCCCTTAGAGGGATGGGAAGACCCCTATGATGAAGCATGACACTATGGGATTCGTAGTGTGAGAGGGGTATTTTAAAAACACTTAGTGCTTTTCAATGACATTTCATGGATCACTATTACACTTTTTTCAGAATCACTAGAAAAACCCAAAAATTATTTTACTGGCCAATATATAGGGTAGAATCACATTGTTTATGAAAAGTTGAACAGGAGGTGGATTCTATATTTATACCTCGTTACTCACTCCCCCATTTGCTATTTTTTCATTTGATCTCAGGTACCCCAGGTACACCTGATGTGGCTCTGTCACAGACATTTGTTTGTGACAGTCCCTTCAGGGCTCATTTTAGGGTGTGACTTCCCCTGAACACAGTAGACATTTCTTTTCAAATATGGAGGTAAGTGTGAGAGTCAAGAGGAAGGACCAGATGCCCATCTGGTGGCACAGAAAGAAAGAAAGTGACATCAACGCGCAAGAGTGGTGCCAATAAAGGCCGCACGTCATTTCCGGAGCAGACCGGCTTCAGTACTGAGGTACACACATCCATATGTGTACAGGAGCCCTTCATATTCTTGCCTTTATTTAAATAATATTACTAACGCGTAACTAGAACGGAGCCTAGCCCGAATAAGACTTCCTTCAGTATTTTTAAATAACAATAACAATTGAAAGGGCTTAAAATCGAATTGATAATACATGCAATGTTTTAATTTGTTCTATATTTTAGGATGTTTGCTATCATTCTGATACATTAGATGATGTTACCATTTTTTTATATCAATAAGTCCTCCCTGTTAATGCCTCTGATTCATTCCTGTGCTCTTTTGAGAGTTGCATGTTTATATCTTCTCCTACATTTTGATAACATTTTAGACTCTGGTCATTTACATTCGTCTGGTTCGGAGATTCTTTACTCTGAATAGATGGTAATATGGTAGATTTAAAATCATTCCTTTTGGAAGGTGGCTTTGGGAATGCAGCTAAATCTTTCTTTTCGTGTTGTTAATATTTAATGTGGCGGATCATCTGTAAAGTTATGCTTACATCCAAATAGTATGTGGTTCTTTTGAATATTAGAACAAAGTTTTATTCTATCATGCACACTGTTTAAAGCTTCAGTGTTATTCCCCAACAATACTCTTCAACCACACCAGATTATGGACAAATCATAATCGAATTGTGGGTAAAGTTTAATTACGTTTCACCAATTCTCACTATTTTGGGATGTGTTATTCCTCAAAATGAGGCGTAAAAATGTTAGAGGCATAGACATAGTAGATAGGCTGAAACTGCCACATAACACATTGATGTTCTGGTGTATTGTAAGTAATACTTGCCCATTGCACAGAAGTATTAAAGGTATAAGATGAATTCATTGGTTGTGTTGTGCCATTAATCTTCGCTTCCAAATCCTTTGTTCTATATAGGTAGTATCCCAATGCTTCGAAGCCTTAAGAATGTGGAAAAGTTGTGTATGATTAGGGCTCCCGGTATTATGGTACTTATTTTTTAGACAATTCCGTCTGTTTTTATCCATATTTATTTTTTGCCAACTTTATCTGTATTTATCCATATTTATTTTGAGTTTTGTGAAAAAAATAAAGATGAAACTGGTAAATTTCCACATTTATTTAACCAATAAATATGCAGCTGTGCTTGAATGCCTGCCAGGTTTCAGTGATATGAACACCCTCAGAAGATAAATCCATGCACTTGTATGAAAATATGCACATTTAACTATCAGCCTTGTGCATATCTACTGCTGTTTAAGCCTCTTTACTGAAATTCCTTTTTAAGTTTTTTAAACCCCTTTACCTCTCAATCCACACAGTTATTAGCCTGGCAATCATAGCACAGTGTATTTAGAATCACTCAAAAAAACACACAATTACTTTTTTTATCCATATTTAAAAATAAATACAGACAAGAAAATAAATGGTTTTCTGTCTGTATTTATCTGTAAAAACCAGTAAAAATGGAAAACAGGAAGCCTTATGTATAATGAAGACGCATACAGCGTGTATAGCCGCAACTCTTCTGTGTCTCCAACAGCCACCTTCTGCAACTTTGGTTAAAAAACTAGTTGCATCCTGTATGTGTGATGAGGCCTCTCTTGCAGTTATTTGTAAGAATGAGTGCACTTACTTTCCAGCTAGTTGCTGAATTGACCTTATGCCAGCAACAATTGGTCTTAGATGGTTATGTTTATTGGACAATAAGTATAACACAGGTATCTTAGAGTGTTGCAGAATGAGAAACAACGTTGTCGTAGCCGAGATCCAGTCACTTCTTTAGAGCAGTGTTCTGCAGTCCATGCTTAAAAATCTGTGAGATCAGACTCTGGAGGTTGAGAGGTATTCCTATCTCCTACATGATTTTTGAGGGGAGTGTCTGGTGATTTCAATATTATTTACCAGGTTCTGTAAACATCTGACCCCCTTCAGACTCTCAAAGTTTATTCTTGGTTTGTCGTGTAGCTAATCTTTCTCAGTTACATTTTTACCATTGTTTTAAGTAGTTCCAAACGTTAGTGAAACCGGTGTGTCATTTCCATTTGAACTCTTTATATAGTTTCATCTCCCATCTGTTCATGGATATTAGCAAAGTTCAATTTCAATCTGGAAATCCTCATGAATCTACAGAGTTGTATTCTTGTCTCATAAAGTAAGGAATCGTTTCATGATATAAAGGAAGAATTCTTTTTCAAAACACTTTCCTGGAGTGGGGCCAACCTGTTCTGCGAAATAGAAATCACACGTTTCTCGTCTTGCTCCTTAGTTCTCCTCTTTTTTTCTCGTCTGTGTTTTTTTTTGTTGCAGGTCTTATTTCTAAAAAACGCACTCTTCTATTACGATCAACCTTGTGTGTGTTCCCTTCTTCGAGTCCTACCTGTCATTCCCTCATTCTACATTTCTAACATGTTCACTCTGCTCAGAATGCTACCCCTCAGTGACCTGAACGTTAACTGTCTCTTCTACTATCTTCTTACCTTTAGGCCACTTCTCCAAGGATACCTCTAGGTCTTGCTTCATCTTGGTTACTTGTTTCAGTGCTACTTGATTTGTTATATTTTCGTTTCCTATAGTATTTATACCCTTTATAGACAATGTCTAACATGCATTATAAGGTGTCCCTTTTAGGTTTTTGTTCTTCCTGATCTCTGTTTCTTTTTTAAACAATACAATGAGCAGATAATCAAGATCAAAATCCATTCATCTACAAATCCTTTTTGATCAATCACTGCAAAACGTTGGTTTCTTGTTAATTCATAATCCTCTAGTTACTCTTTGGTGTTATTGGCTAGAGTCGTAGCATGCAGATGTCTGTTAATTTATTTCTCAGTTATGTTTCCATTTGTCTCAATTTAGGATAGGATAGGATGAGGATGAGGATTTATAAAGCGCCCTAAAACCCGAAGGTGCCAAAACGCTGGGCGGTCCAGAAGAAGAGAGGAGAATGACGGGCTGCTGACTAAACTGAGAAAAGCCGAGTCTTCTGCAGTTTTTTGAACACCGAAAGCGATTCTACCGGGGAAATCGAGGAAGGTAGGGTGTTACAAAGTTTTGCGGCCGCAACCGAGAAGGAATGGCCGCCGCATCTGGCTTTGAGGACTCTAGATGTGCTAAATTTTCTCTTGGAGGAAGACCTCAGAGCCCTCTCAGGGAATGTACCATTTAACCTTTTCGCAGCGGGGCTAATTGCCCCGCAGCGCGGGGGGGAAGGGGGCCGCGCACGGCGCTGCGGTGCTGATGACAAGCCCAGGCTCGTCATGCAACACGGTGCTCGTGTGCTGGTGCCGTCATGAGCCCGCCTGTGCAATGGAACGCTCAGCACAGCGGGGGAATTATCCCCGCGTGTGAGCGTTCCACGGCTCATGACGAGCCCAGGCTCGTCACCAGCACACGAGCACCGTGCTGCATGACGAGCCTGGGCTCGTCATCAGCACAGAAGGGGTTAAACATGGTTTCTCCAGTATTAGGGGTGTCTTTCATAGATTCACATGCTTGAATATTCCCCGTCGTCGAAGTGGGAGTCCCACGGTAAATAAAATAGCAATAATGCTAAATAAATATAGATATATATATATATAATATATATGTACATATAATACATGATAAAGAATAGGAAACATAATAGAAGCCTCAAAAACTATTCCTACATAGGAATGCATGGTAAAGAGAAAAACAACTTGTAACACATTAGTGTCATTATGTTAGTCCAAATTACAGCCAATCAGGCGTCAGCAACCTCTAGAACCTTCTCCTCAGAAGCTCAAGCCCTCAGATTTTCTACTGCACGTCGTGTGAAGGGAGTCTCCCTGAGCTCTGCTCAGTTTTCACCTCTACTCATCTAGTTCCAGTTTTTTTTTCACAACATGTCAAGTAAGAAGTCTTTATTTACACCTTGCTCTTCTTGTGGGAAGCTGCGCCTTTTTGAAAAGGACCCCCACCAGAAGTGTATATACTGTTTATACCCTGATCATGAGGCTAGCAGCTGCAAGTTCTGTAGAACTTTTTCTACTAAGACTCTGAAGGACAGAGAAGGCCGCCTTCTCCTTTGGCTTCAACGTCTAAAAGACAAGGATTCAGTCTTGTCAGACGCAGAAAGTTTTCATTTAGGACTTTCTTTAGCAGCATCCAAGCGTGGTAGTTTACAGGATGTTCCATCTACTTTCCTCAAAAAGATGAAGTTGGCCTTGCCTCTAGCTCCTGGGGCGACTTCAGCCACTCCTACCACCTTTACGCCCACGAGACCTGGCTCTCAGGCGTCTTCTGCTGCTTCTCGAGGTGTTTCCACGCCTCTCAAAGTTCCGCCGTCGACGGGAGCGTCGACGAGCGCTCCAACGACAAGAACGACATTTGCTGCATCCTCGACGACGACTACTACCTCGGTCTCGTCGTCAGCATCTACGTCAACGAGGGTTGCCCTGCCTTGTAAGCCAGTTCCGTCGACGATTCCCATTTCCTCGTCGACGAAGAAGAAAGAATCCTCATTGACGAAAGTCTCTAAGAAATCTTCGTCGTCGTCGACGGAGACTCCGTCGACCAAGATCTTGTCGACGAAGATTCCGTCGACCAAGGACTCGTCGACAAAGGCATCGTCGACCAAAGCCTCGTCGACGAAGACACCGTCTATGGATGTTTCACTGGCGTCGACGACCGTTCCGTCGACGATTGCTACGTCGACGACCTCGTCTACAGCTGATCGACCGTCGACAGTGGCCCCGACGACGACTCCGTCGACGGCCGTACCGTCGACGATGTTTTCTTCAAAACTATCTTTGTTGACTAGCAAGTTAGTATCCTCGACGTTAACGACGACGGCACCGTCGACGGTGGCACCACTTTCCTTTGCCTCGTTGCCGTTAGTGCCTTTGAAGACTTCAGACTCTTCTCATCGTCACGACAAGGCTCCGTGTCACCAGCTCTCTGACCCAGAGCTGCAACCACCTTCTCCAATGTTTGCCACTACATCTGAGCCTGAAACTGACTCAGAACACGAAGGGGATACCTTTGGAGCGGCACAAAGTCCATCTGAATTAATAATTAAGTGTCAGGACTCGGAATCTGACGAAGGTGACGGTGATCAACAGTCTCAATCTGAGGAACAGCTGGTTCAAGTCCCTATGGCTACCATTCCTTTAACTCTGATCTCAAATCTCCAGCATATGCTGGATGATTACAACCGCCGTTTCCCAGCTACGCCACAGAGTACACCAGCACCATCTCCGGCTACCGTAGCACTGCCTCCACCTTCTCGGCCGCCTGTGTTACCACCTACAACTTCGTCTCAGGTTCAGACGTCTATTAGGATCCATACAACGGTTTATCCGCAGGATGCGGATGATGAGGCGGTCCCTGAGCGCGAGGACAGAGAGGTCCCAGACAATTCGGATGAAGCAGGCGACCAGGATATGGTGGATTGGGATGATTATCGGGCACAGACGCCCTCCCCTCAGCCAGGGAACTCTGGAGATTCACCTACTGTGAATATCGCCAGTTTCCATCTTTTAATGGATAAAGCAGCTCTGCACTTTAAATTACCAGATCACAAGGTGAGGAGGACTGTTTCCTTTATGATTTTAAAGACTAACCTTAAAAACAGACCCACATGATTCCTATCATCGATTTTGTTTGGAAGGAAGGAATTAAGCTCATGACTGCTCCAAACTCCTTACCTGCACAGATACCGCGCCTTGAGAAAAAGTACAAGGCCCCGTTTGGCTCTCCGGCTTGCCTCCTTTCTCACCCCAAGCCGGACTTGGTAGTGACTCAGGCCGCACAGCGTCGAGCCCGGAACCCAGCGGCTCCTAACACAGCCCCTCCGGATAGGGAGGGTCGACATCTGGATGCTATTGCCCGCAAGTTCTCGACGATGGCTTCCACATCTGTCCGGGCAGCCAATGCCTTAGCCATCTTGGGACATTATGACCGACAGATGTGGTCAGACATTTCAGATCTGATAGAACTCATACCTGATGCTTCCAAGGCTGACGCTCTATAGATCCTTCGAGATGGACAGAGAACGTCAGAAGAAATGATCGACTGCGCAGTCGATGTTGCTAGCACAGAATTCCGTCTGCTTGCAAGTGCGGCTGCACTCCGACGACAAGGTTGGCTAAAGTCCACATCCTTCCGGCAGGAAGTCCAATCCAAAATACTGGACATGCCCTATGATGGGGAATCGCTATTCGGATCCCATATTGATGACGCCCTGGAGTCCATTAAGAAAGACACCAATACGGCAAAGTCTTTGGGCACGTTACAATTTCGGAAGCAGTCCTTTCGAGGTGCGCGCGGACGCGGCACTTCTTCCAACGTTCGAGGTGGGCAGCAATACCGCTCATACAATCAGAGCGGCCAACGTTACACGCCCAATCAGCAGTCTCGCCAGCAGTCCTCCAGGCCTTACAGAGGAAAGTCCTCTTACTGGGGATCCAACTCTAAGCGCCAATGACTTTTCTCACCATCAAAGTGTTGGAGGTCGAATCTCTCTGTTTTATTCTCAGTGGTCCTCGATCACCTCGGACCGCTGGGTTTTGGACATTGTACGACAGGGTCATACCCTAGAGTTTGTAGAGATTCCTCCGTGTACTCCACCTCGTGGCCCGCCTCCTCCACACCTCGAGGAGCTTTTCCATCAGGTTCGTCTTCTTGTGTTAAAAGGTGCAGTCGAAATGGTCCCGAAACATCAAAGAGGAGAGGGGTTTTACTCTCGATTCTTCCTCATACTCAAGAAGACTGGAGATTGGCGACCCATTCTGGATCTGAGGGCTCTCAACCAGTTCTTAAAGTCCCAATCGTTCCGCATGCTAACGTTACAGGAAATCCTGCGTCTTCTATCCAGCGAGGATTTCATGACCACCATAGACCTTCAAGACGCATACTTTCATGTCCCTATTATCCAACAACATCGCCAGTACCTACGTTTCAAGGTGGGGCCAATGCATTTTCAATTCAAAGTTCTGCCCTTCGGGCTGCGATCAGCTCCTCGTGTGTTCACGAAGATACTGGCCCCTGTGGTGGCTCACCTGCGTCTACAAGGCGTTCAAATCTTTCCATATTTGGACGATTGCCTTCTAAAGTCTCAATCCCACCATCAGCTGATTCAGAACACTCGCCTTTGCCAGCAGGTGTTTCAATCCCTGGGGTTGACCATCAACGTCGAAAAGTCACAGTTTGCTCCTCTGCAGACCAGATCCTTCTTGGGAGCGATCCTAGACACAAAGCTCTCAAAAGCGTTCGTCTCCAACGAGCGACGTCACAAGATCCTTCGTCTGGTCTCCCTCATTCGAAGAAAACAGTCCGTTTCTGTTCAAACGTTAAAATCATTCGTGGGAATGGCTTCATCTTGTATCGCACTGATCCCAAATTGCAGGTTGCGCGCCCGTCCCATTCAGGAGGAACTGGCCTTACAGTGGCGTCAGGTCTCCGGGTCATTCAACGACCTTGTCGCTGTGACAACCCGCATGAGAAAGAGCTTGCTTTGGTGGGCACAACCTACAAACCTGGAAATGGGAACATCCTTTCTCGTTCACGCACCAGATCTCACGCTGACGACAGACGCCTCCCTGGAGGGGTGGGGCACTCATCTCCAGGGCCTATCCATCAAGGGCAAGTGGACTCGGCCCCAGCGCAAGCGGCATATCAACAGGCTGGAGTTGATGGCGATCTTCCTAGCGCTCAAATCATTCCTCCCTGTAGTTCACGGGGAGTCAGTGCTGATCCAAACGGACAATACCACCAGTATGCACTACGTGAACAAACCGGGAGGAACCAAGTCTCCTCATCTGTCTCACTTGGCCTAGTCGATCTGGGATTGGGCTCTCCGCCACCAGATCACCTTGACAGCCGTCCACCTTCCGGGCGTGCCCAACATTTTGGCGGACTCTCTGAGCAGGTCCACTTCCTCATCGCACGAATGGGAACTGCACCAGACGACTCTAGATCTTGTCTTACATCAGTGGAGTCACCCAGACCTAGACCTCTTTGCAACACCGGAGAATCGGAAATGCCAGTCTTATGCAAGTTGGCATCCCCACCCCGGGTCGTGCGGGAATGCCCTTTTGATAGACTGGTGCGATCTATTCGCTTACGCTTTTCCGCCGATTCCATTAATACCGCGGGTGCTGTGGAAGATGCGGAGACAACCTTGCCACATCCTGTTGATCGCACCTCGTTGGCCCAGACAGGCATGGTTTTCAGAACTGCTTCTGTTGTCCCTATGCGAGCCCATTCCTCTGCGCCCTCGTCCAGACCTACTATCAATGGACAGAGGCCTAGTGTGCCATCCGGACCCCTCCACGCTACAATTGTGGGCATGGAACCTGAGCACCTTGAATTTGCAGATTTGAACTTATCTCAGGAATGCAGAGACATCCTGGCTCAAGCTAGGGCTCCGTCTACCATCAAAACTTATAAACTCAAGTGGAAGAGATTCTGCCATTGGTGTGTTTCAGCCAATGCCCATCTCATCCATTCCACTCCAGAGCAGCTTCTTCCATTCTTTTTAAGCCTTGCTCAGTCAGGACTCTCTCATTCTACCCTGAGAGTTTTCTTAGCTGCGATATCTCGTTTCCGACACGATGGCTCTTCTTCCCTCTGCTCGTCCGGAATCATACGTCAATTCTTCAAAGGACTTATCCGCAAGTTCCCACCTGTCCGGCGCCCTCCTCCATCTTGGCACCTCAATGTTGTACTATCCCAACTTATGAAGTCACCTTTTGAACCTATCCATAAAATGGATATCAAATTCCTCACCTGGAAGGTTGCGCTTCTTTTGGCTTTGACCTCATCTCGTCGGGTGAGCGACCTGCACGCTTTCACTATCAAGCCTCCTATCCTTCAGTTCAGGCCTAACGGAGTGGCGCTCCGCACCAACCCCTCTTTGCTACCTAAAGTACCGACAGACTTTCATTTGAATGAGCCTGTTGTCCTGAGAACTTTCTTTCCGAACCCTAAGTCTCCGGCGGAGCAGCGCTTGCACTCTTTGGACATCAAACGATGCCTTAAATTTTACATTGCCAGAACTGCCTCCTTCCGCAAGTCCGACCAGCTGTTCATTGCCCACGGACCACTGCGTAAGGGACATCCAGTTTCCAAGCCAACTATTGCTCGATGGCTTTCCTCAGCCATTGCCTTCTGCCACCAACAACCTGGTAAACCATTGCAGTCTTCAGTGAGGGCTCATTCTACGAGGGCGATGTCCTCATCCACCGCCTTGTTTGCTGGTGTGCCTCTTCATCAGATTTGCCGTGCAGCGACATGGTCCAGCAGGCACACTTTCACCAAGCATTACTGTTTGGATGCCATCAATGAAGCGGATACCGTAGTGGGACAGGCAGTGCTTCGCCATCTTTTTCAATAAGGTGAGCCTCTGTTCCCCCCTCCTTGATGTTTTACTGTGATTGCTATGATGTGTAACATGACTGTATTATTTCTAGTACTGTCTTGGTTTTCTTCCATATATTTGCCTTGCAATGTCAGTTCTCAGAGGTTACTGCTTTCTATTCTATTCAAGCATGTGAATCTATGAAAGACACCCCTATTACTGGAGAAGAACAATTCTTACTTACCTGTAAACAGGTGGTTCTCCAGTATTGGTGTCTTTCATAGATTCATATGCGACCCACCCTCCTCCCCTCAGAGGCTCTCTTCTCCTCATGCGCTCTTTCTTACTTGTGCTACGAAATTCTGAGGGCTTGAGCTTCTGAGGAGAATGTTCTAGAGGGTGCTGACGCCTGATTGGCTGTAATTTGGACATAATGACACTAATGTGTTACAAGTTGTTTTTCTCTTTACCATGCATTCCTATGTAGGAATAGTTTTTGAGGCTTCTATTATGTTTCCTATTCTTTATCATGTATTATATGTACATATATATTATATATATTAATATTTATTTAGCATTATTGCTATTTTATTTACCCTGGGACTCCCACTTCGACGACGGGGAATATTCAAGCATGTGAATCTATGAAAGACACCAATACTGGAGAACCACCTGTTTACAGGTAAGTAACAATTGTTCTTTCAGCTGCTGCGAGCCTTTATTATGCAGGGCCTTGTTAACCGTGCACAGGGCTGTGAAAGAGATTCTCCTCCTGATACTGATAGCCAATGCAGAGAGCAAAGCCCCTCCTTTGCTGAGTGCCGTTTAGGCATATTAAGGATCAGCCTGGCAGCCGTGTTTGGTACAACCCGTAGCCTGTTTCATCTTAACCAATTACTCTGTGATGACTTCAGTTAATATATCTTTTAACATAGACAAAACGCCATTAGCGCGCTCTTCCATACCAGCCAGAATTTCAGCTCTTTTTCCGGTTAGTTATAGTGGCACAAACCTTTAGCAGATAAGACGTGTGATTGGTGGTCTTTGAATATTGCAAAAAAGCTTATCTGGATATTGGATTTTACTTCTGTGCCCACAGCTGATAGATATGGGGAGCTTCGTTGACCGACCGGCACAAACGGGGTGAAGTGAGGGTCGTAGAGATGCTGCTTAAGTATGTTTAGTTTAGCGGTGCATGTGGCCACTGATCTGAAGAGCAGTCCTGGCTTTTTGTTTAGTAGTATCAGGCATCTCTTTCCTGTCCCTGTACCGCCGCGGGTTTTCAAAGCGCCGGGACACTCCTCGGAGTAGCTGAGCGCTCTATAAAACTCATTTTAAAATTAACATTAACATTTTAACAAGAGCAGAAGCTATAGATGTAACACAAGGAATCACTGATATGCCACAGCCCTAAGTCATCTATCAGTGAGCTGTGAGAGGAGCAGGCGCCATTTTTAAAAACTGGGGCAGCCTTAGAAGGCACATAAAATCATTACTTGAGGGTAGTGAAGCCGCACAGACAAAGGCAGACATTGATAAGCCTGCCCCTGGGTAAAATACATAATTTTGAAGGCAATCACACAGACACGGTGTGGAAGGGGAACGAAACATACCTCAACGGAGAGACCCTCGAGTGAGGGTTCCTCGAGTTCTAATCCTCCTGCATCTCTGACAACCAGGAGTCCTTCTTCTTTGTTTCCCCTGCAGGTACACAACCATTGGAACCAACCCAGACTCATCCCGGAAACGGAACCTCCCGAGCGCCTTGACCCCGGAAGTCCCGAACCGGAAGCAGCCTACCGGGAAACCGGAAGTCCCACCTCCATCCCAGGGCCCGGAACTATAAAAGACGCCGACGAAGAGAGGAGAACGTTCCCGATAGCCGACTCGTGGCAGGAGACAGCGCACAGAGAACCATCGAGAGAGAGAGAGAGGAGTACGAGGATCGAAGACGGAGAGTTGGAGGACGTCTGGACCGAGGAGTGGTGGAGTCCTCAGGAGGTGGCTGGAGAGCGGCCGTAACTCGCGGAAGAGTTACGGCGGGGCACGTGAGTACCTTGTTACCGTCTCCGTGTACCCCCTTTGTAGATACCTGTAGATATTTGTATCGAGTTAGACCTCACTGTTAGAGCACCTCTGCACTGTATATAAACTAAATTAGAGACACTTCACTAGTCAATCTTGTATAATATTCCCTACACCCCCCCCCCTTCACCAGCGCACCTCCCTTCTACCCTCTCCCACCTCTTTCCCCCCCCCCTTCTCCACCCCTATCCGCCCCCTTCCTCACGGCTCTCTCTTTTCCCCCCCCCGCACGCCCCGGTGTTGGTAACGGTACCAGAGAAGTCTTTACCAAAGGACTAACCCCTGCTTCTCCCTTTTCCCTCCGAGGTCATCCCAACGCCCGGAAGACGTGAAGACCTCTGGAAGATCCCCTGGACCACGTACCGCTGGGAGACGACCAAAGCTACACCCCGGAGTTCTTTATGTACATACCCCCTTACTGTTGTCGAAAAGAACAATAAAAGAGCTACCATAGCCCAATATATACGGCCTCCACGCCTGTTATTCCGGCCTGCAGCAACCCACAGTCCACACTTGGTGTCAGAAGTGGGATCCGGAAGCATGGAGGCCGCCGTGAAGCAACTCGCTGAAAGCCAGGAACTCCTAGGAAAGATGATGGAGCGGTTTCTTAAAACCGCTGAGGATGACCGTGGCCAGCTGCACGATGTCCTGAAAGACCAGGGCACCTCTCAAGATCGAGCCCTTGGGAAGCTTGTGGACGTCATGGGACAATCGAGACCAGCAACTACCCTGCCTTCGGTGGTATTACAAAAGTACGTTCCCGGAGAGGATCCGGACTTCTTCTTTACGAACTTTGAGCGCTTGGCTGAGACTGCTGCTTGGCCCGTTGACCGATGGAGCCACTACCTTGGGCCACTGCTGACGGGCGAACTCCAAACGGCATACCAACAGGCCAATATTCAAGGGCAGACTCCGTACCAGGACATAAAAACGTGCATCCTTGAGCGACT
This sequence comes from Lissotriton vulgaris, assembly GCF_964263255.1. Classification (NCBI taxonomy): domain Eukaryota; kingdom Metazoa; phylum Chordata; class Amphibia; order Caudata; family Salamandridae; genus Lissotriton; species Lissotriton vulgaris. The sequence goes on along the minus strand of NC_141693.1, from coordinate 17,683,633 downwards.
TGGGATCGACGACGAGACCTACAGGACAAGGCTGCGGCAAGTACGGGAAGGACCGCAGGAAACCCCCAGGGCCTTGTCGTTCCGCATCCAAGACCTCACCAACCGCTGGCTGAAGCCCGCCACATCCACCAAAGACGAAATCCTTGCAAAAATCTACTTGGAACAGTTTTTGGCCTCCCTACACCCAGCTACGCAGAAGTGGGTCCGTCAGCACTCGAGACTCACTTTAGACACCGCAGTCGAAATCGCCAGTGCCTTTAGCCGGGCACAGGACTTTCAGAAGAAGGACGAACATCCTTCACGAACGGTCCATGGAAGCCATCCTCGACCCCCGAGGCCGTTAGTACCCCGAAAACCGGAGCCTATTCCTTTTGTTCCCTTCCCGGTGACCCCAAGACCAACTCCTCCCGGCCCTCAATGCTACCATTGTGGGGGTTATGGACATATTGCAAGGTTCTGCCCTCAAAAGGAAGAACCAATGGAGGTCGGCCTTACTAGGAACTATGTATGTCTCACCCAGGAGGCTAGTCCACCTCCCTTCCGATGTCCAGTAAGGATCGACGGTCATCCAATGATGGCCTTAGCTGACTCAGGTTGTCGGCAAAGCGTGATACGACCGCAAGAAATACCCAACCCTCTGGGGCCGATGACTGGCACCGTAGACATCCAGTGTGTACACGGTGATACCCGGAGATATCCCACCACCCGGGTACAGGTACAACAGTACTCGGGAGAGCGTAGTCCCCTTAATGTGGGACTAGTACCCAACCTGCCGGAACAGGTAATCTTGGGCAGTGATTACCACGGACTTCCCCGACTGTTACACGACGCCACCAACTCCTTGGAGAAATGGTGGTCCGAGGCTCCTTTTTCCCGTAATCCTCCTCCTGTGGAGCCCACAACCAAGGCTCCGAAGACAAAAGGGCAAAAGAAGAAAGAGAAAAGGACCTACGCCGCTGCATATCCTGTGCAGGTGGAACTGCATCCCTGGGAAAATGACCGAGAGTTCCGTGCAGCACAACAAGAAGACCCAGTACTACAGGACGCCTGGGGACGAGCCCTTGATAATGAGGATCCCTTGCACGTATGTCCCTATTTCTTTAAACGAAATGGTCTATTGTATAGGAAAGGTGGACCCCAACAAGAATCCCAGCTGCTCGTTCCCGGTCCCTTTCGTGAGAAGGTATTATTCTTAGCACATAGCCATTTGTTAGGAGGCCATTTCGGGGACGACAAAACCGGACAAACGATACTGGAGAAATTCTATTGGCCGGGCATACATAAACAAGTGAGTCAATACTGCAAAGAGTGTCCGGTATGTCAAAAGAACAGTCGATACCGGCCTCCAAGAGTCCCCCTTCAGCCACTCCCCCTTATCGATGTCCCTTTCACCAGGGTGGGGATGGACCTGATAGGTCCCATGTTGCCCTCGAAAAGTGGATGTCGGTACGCTCTCGTTCTCGTGGACTATGCCACTCGATTCCCTGAAGCCATCCCGTTAAAACATCCCACCACTCAGAACATTGCAAGAGCCTTGGTAACCATCTTCACCCGAGTGGGCTTTCCCCGTGAGATATTAACAGACCAAGGTACCCCATTTGTTTCGTCTCTCATGCGTCAGGTGTGTTCACAACTGGGCATAAAACAAATAAGAACTTCTGCCTATCACCCCCAGACCGACGGACTTGTAGAACGGTACAATGCGACTCTAAAGACCACTCTCAAGAAGTTGCTGGGACTAGAAAGCCATCGCTGGGAGGAAATGCTTCCTTTGGCCCTTTTCGCTATCCGCTGCAAGGTCCAGAGCAGCACAGGGTACTCCCCCTATGAACTCCTCTACGGAAGACCCCCGAGAACCCTCCTAGACATGGCTCGGGAAGCCTGGGAAGCCGAGCCTGACCGTACCCGACCCCTGCCGGAATATGTCGCCAACCTTAAAACTCATCTGGGCCAAATTAGGGAAATCGTGAGGCAGAACCTATTGACCGCCCAAGCCACACAAAAACGGCAATATGACCGGGGAGCCAAACCCAGAACCTTTGTTCCCGGAGACCTAGTGTTACTTCTTATACCCTCATCCGACCACAAACTGCTTGGACAATGGCAGGGCCCTTATCCGGTGACGAAACAGGTAACCCCTGTTACATATGAGATTGAACTAGACCCTGTTCGTAAACAGAGGCAAATCTACCATATAAATTTGCTCAAGAAATGGGAGGGGCCTCAACCCGTGCTCTCCAGCAGGCTCAACCCAGGGGATCCGCTCTTCGTAAAATGTGTTGACCCGGAACTTCCGCCAAACAAGAGACAAGACCTCAGGAAAATCCTATCACCCATACAAAAGGTGTTTTCCACGTCTCCGGGACACACCACAGTCATCGAGCATGCGATCCAAACAGAACCTGGAAAAATCGTGAGACAACGTCCCTACCGCATCCCAGAGGCCCGCCGCAAAATCATCCAAGAGGAAGTACAAGAAATGATGAAAATGGGTATTATCGAGCCCTCCGTTAGTTGTTGGAACTCACCCATCGTGCTTGTTCCGAAACCCGATGGCTCAACAAGATTTTGTATTGACTTCCGGGAAGTCAATAAAGTATCAAGTTTCGACACGTATCCACTACCCCGAGTAGATGAGATGATAGTACGCATTGGACGGGCTCGCTATATCAGCACGCTGGATCTCTGTAAAGGATACTGGCAGATCCCCATGAAGACCGAAGATAAAAAGAAAACGGCGTTCTCTACGCCGGACGGCCTATTCCAGTTTCGAGTTATGCCCTTCGGGCTTCACGGGGCCCCAGCAACCTTTCAACGGGCTATGAACATTGTCCTGCAACCACATGCCCAATACGCATGAGCTTATCTTGACGATATAGTTATTTATAGCAACGACTGGCCTGAACACCTGTCCCATCTCGAAGGAGTAATCACTTCCCTGGGTGAATATGGGTTCACCATTAACCCTGCTAAAACAACTCTGGCGGCCCAAACCGTGAAATACCTGGGTTACCTCCTCGGGAAGGGGGTTATACGACCTCAAGACAACAAAATAAAAGCCATTCAGTCCATCCCTTTCCCCCAAACCAAAAAGGACCTCCGGGCCTTCCTTGGGCTGTTGGGATACTATCGGAGGTTCATCCCAAACTTTTCTCAGACTGCAGTACCCCTAACCGATCTCCTGAAGAAAACCCCTGGAACAGAAACCCTGCTACGACAACCCTCACCTCAAATGTTGACGGCTTTTCAGACCCTGAAAAATGCACTGTTGTCCGAGCCAGTTCTCATCAGTCCTGACTACACACAACCCTTCGTTCTCCAGACTGATGCCTCGGAACAGGGACTGGGAGCGGTCCTATCCCAAAAAGACCAGTCAGGCATAGAGAGACCTATCCTCTACCTCAGTAGGAAACTCTTTCCCCGTGAGATGAACTACGCGGTAGTCGAGAAAGAAGCTCTAGCTATTAAATGGGCCATTGAGAGCTTGCGTTATTACCTAGAAGGGCGAGAGTTCATTCTGTATACGGACCACGCACCCCTAGAATGGATGGCACGTAACAGGGGACACAATGACAGGGTCCTACGCTGGTTCTTGTCCTTACAGCCCTACAGATTCCAGACAAAGCATAGAAAAGGGGCCGAGCAGGGAAATGCAGACTACCTATCCAGATATCCCCCACCTTCCACCCCCACAAGAAGGATAGCTAGGGAAAGGGGATGTGGAAGGGGAACGAAACATACCTCAACGGAGAGACCCTCGAGTGAGGGTTCCTCGAGTTCTAATCCTCCTGCGTCTCTGACAACCAGGAGTCCTTCTTCTTTGTTTCCCCTGCAGGTACACAACCATTGGAACCAACCCAGACTCATCCCGGAAACGGAACCTCCCGAGCGCCTTGACCCCGGAAGTCCCGAACCGGAAGCAGCCTACCGGGAAACCGGAAGTCCCACCTCCATCCCAGGGCCCGGAACTATAAAAGACGCCGACGAAGAGAGGAGAACGTTCCCGATAGCCGACTCGTGGCAGGAGACAGCGCACAGAGAACCATCGAGAGAGAGAGAGAGGAGTACGAGGATCGAAGACGGAGAGTTGGAGGACGTCTGGACCGAGGAGTGGTGGAGTCCTCAGGAGGTGGCTGGAGAGCGGCCGTAACTCGCGGAAGAGTTACGGCGGGGCACGTGAGTACCTTGTTACCGTCTCCGTGTACCCCCTTTGTAGATACCTGTAGATATTTGTATCGAGTTAGACCTCACTGTTAGAGCACCTCTGCACTGTATATAAACTAAATTAGAGACACTTCACTAGTCAATCTTGTATAATATTCCCTACACCCCCCCCCCTTCACCAGCGCACCTCCCTTCTACCCTCTCCCACCTCTTTCCCCCCCCCTTCTCCACCCCTATCCGCCCCCTTCCTCACGGCTCTCTCTTTTCCCCCCCCCGCACGCCCCGGTGTTGGTAACGGTACCAGAGAAGTCTTTACCAAAGGACTAACCCCTGCTTCTCCCTTTTCCCTCCGAGGTCATCCCAACGCCCGGAAGACGTGAAGACCTCTGGAAGATCCCCTGGACCACGTACCGCTGGGAGACGACCAAAGCTACACCCCGGAGTTCTTTATGTACATACCCCCTTACTGTTGTCGAAAAGAACAATAAAAGAGCTACCATAGCCCAATATATACGGCCTCCACGCCTGTTATTCCGGCCCGCAGCAACCCACAGTCCACACACGGGCATCGCTAAGTACTCACATAAGACAAAGTCCATGATGTACCTTTCCTCTGCCAGTGGTTGGGATCCCTTGTATGATCTGAGGCATTATATAGAATTGCATCAGCATTAATTAAAGAAATATGGAGGTGCACAAATTATTGTAAACCTGTGTATATGGTTTTAAGAAAAGTTATCTGCGCAGTGTTCCAGTATGGCGGAACAGTGGCACCCTGTAATTTGCAGAAGGGCAGCCGACACAACTGAAGCCAGTTCACCTGACAGTTTCTTGCCTAGCTGACTAAGGAAGCCATGTTTGTCTGGGCTTTGCAGAGCAGTAGACTTTAACACACCGCTTACACCTCAGCCATTGTACATCTTTGAAGTTATCACTTCAGCTATAAAGACAGTACTTTTTAAAATCTGAATTATTCACCTAGAATATTGTTCCTTTTGTTGCTTTAGTGTACAGGGTGGAGGAAAATGTAACAAATGTCTTAACCACACCATCCAACTGTGTGCATTTCACATATCATAGATCCTGCACTCCGTTTCTAACATAGCCTAATGATCAAGACCGTCCCTGCTTTTCCCCCACAATTAACTCTCGAAAATCATTCAACCGGACTTTGCTTTGCAGATTGTAATACAAAGTGGCTGCATGTTTGAATACAGGCCTTTGTGATGCACAATGATACATGTCAATGCACACGCCGTTTCCATCTACCGCAGCTTAGACCGAAGTGTGTCATCTCTCTGGTTACTGTCGGTTTTCTTTATCTTGGCTGAATATGTGTTGTGTGCCCTCTTACAACCGCCTTTAGAGTATCCCAGCTGACTACAGACTGTGCAGATGGTTGTTAGTCCAGCTCAAGTTCAGAAACACTTTCTTCAAACATGTCCAGCTGGTGAGGTCTTTACGATACCAGTGTCTGACAATCCCTGCACAGCGAGCAGATGATCAGATGCAGCAGCAGAAGACAGAATAGGGAAGGCCGTTGACAAGAGTGATGTGGAATCCAATAAAATATACGTAACTATGGGGAGTGTGGGGGGAATAATGTAATACTTCTTTTATTGCTTTACCCTTATCACCAGGAATGAACCAGAATTACCTGCATTACATTCTTCAACCACTACATTTCGTACATATCTGTAAAACCATTAAACACAAAAAGGTTCAGCACTATTCAACAAATTGTAACCAACATCGGTATTCAGAAGACTGTGAGCACACAAGAAGATGTCCAGATCACAGATGTGGATTTCTTAAAAAGGATTTCTCTTTATTGTGTTTTTTCATAAAAACAGAAGACCATAGCTGACGCGTTTCGTCTCACGAGGAGACTTCTTCAGGGCTTCATGGAGGTGCATTCACAAGGACGTTGTAGATTTCTACCAAATATCAGAGAATCCAAGTTTCCGTAGACTTTTATATGGAAGACATTATCAGGAATGGCTTGGTGGCCCGCAGCGTGTGTGCTCGCTCCTCAATTTAAAATTCGAAATGGAGGAACACACACTATGGGCCACCAAGCCATAATACTCCATGAAGCCCTGAAGAAGTCTCCTCGTGAGATGAAACGCTTCGGCTATGGTCTTCTGTTTTTATAAAAAAGCACAAGATAAATTCTTTTTAAGAAATCCACATCTGGGATCTGGACATCATCTTGTGTGCTCACTGTCTAATGAATACTGATGTTGGTTACAATTTGTTGAATAGTGCTGAACCTTTTTGTGTTTAATGTTGTCATAGGATTTGTTCCTAGTTAGTGAGCATAGAGGGATTCTGGGAATTTCAGCCAAGATCATCACATCTAAGAACTGGCCCATAGTGGGTATGGATTATACAGTTTAAGCTACAAATCAGTATTTAAACATTTAAGGTTCATCAGCTGGGATACTGCACTGTCGACCTTAATTGGGCCCCTAAATCAGACGCCCAGTTAACGGCTCCATCATGGACAAACCAAAAGTCTCTCTGGATGTTTTCATGGAATTTAAGAGCTTGGTATTTTAACTACTTGATGTGCCTCAACATTAATGATACTACTTGGTTTTACAGATATGAATGCAATTGAGATGAGGGTTGAAGCTATAGGAGACCGCACCCGACCCGAAGGAGCTCCTTGGTTCTTTGAACTAAATGATACCTCCAGACACTTTTCATAGTCGCGCTGGTCGGGGCGAAGACTTCGGAGGCCTCGGCGCCGAAGAAATCCAAGATGGCCGTCGAGCTCAAGGGCCACGCCAAAATGGCCGACCCGAAGACTACGGTATCGAAGCCGAAGGTTAAAACGAGCAACGCGGCTGCATCGGCGCCGAAGATGGTCGACGCACTTAAGAGTCGCCTCGATACCAAGAAGGCAGAAGAACATAAGAAGGCCACTCTCAACCCGAAGAAGCGGCAGGACGACCCCAAGTCTCTCACTGCCTTGCTTCCACTCGACAAGGCCAAGGGGGCAACTGCGTCGGCTCCGAAGACTGCGTCATTGGTCGCCATCCCAAGACCGGCTTCAGAAGATTCTCTCGAGACGGTGCGTCCCTCCGCCTCGTTCACTAAGAAGGTTACGGAGTCCCTTCAACATATTAGGGAGGGGCCCGCAGCAGTCGAGCCGAAGGACCCTGTGCCGCCCACGCCTCATCAAAAGCCGGCAAAGACGCCAACACCGATTCTGTTCACGTTGCCGCCAAAGACGGCGCCGAAGGCTTTCACAGCAAAACCTGGGGCCGGAGTGCCCGTGAAGATATCTTCGACGCCGAAGGCATCGTTAGTGGTTCCAAGCCCCCGGCACCGACCGCTGCCAGACGAGGAGCGTCAAGAAGTGATCATTGACGCCAACACGGGCAAGCTCTCTCTCCTTAAGAGAAAGATCACCCCTGAACCACAATTGGAGCATTACCAAATTCCACTTAAGAAAAAGATGGACTCTGCTGGTGCCTCTGCCTCTATGGAGCCTGTGTCACCACAAGCATATGAACTTTCACCCACTCATTCCAAAGTGGAGAAAGGTGACGGCGACAACGAGGATGAGTATTCCTATCCAGTCTACTCAGACCCAGAAGATGTGACTGAGCCATGGTCTGCTGGTGGCGATCCTGGGACCCGCATTCGGGGCAGGAGCCTCAGCTTTTTTCAGCAAAGACTTCCCCAACAGAAGACTCTGCATCTTTCAATGCGCTCATTGAAAGGGCGGCAGCCAATCGTGACGTCGATCTGCATGCTGACCCAGTAGACGTCGACTTCCTCTTTGACACCTTTTCAGTCTCTGAAAGAACTGTAAAAACTTTGCCAATGCTGAAAGGGGTGTTGAAACATGCGGCAGAAGTCTTCAAAGAGCCCACCCGAGCAAGGGTCATCAACCCACGTATCGACACGAAGTACAAGGCACCGCCCACTGATCCTACTTATATCAGGGGACAGTTGCCTCTGGATTCCCTGGTTGTCTCCAATGCACGCAAAAGAGCCAACTCACAAACTACGGGTGATGCTCCTCCCCCAGACAAGGAATCAAAAGTATTTGAGGCTTCGGGGAAAAGGGTGGCTGCGCAGGCAGCCAACATATGGCGCATATCCAACACACAGGCGCTACTGGCGCGTTACGACAGGGCACACTATGACACTCTAGAGACCCTTTTACAGCACTTACCCGATCAATATAAGGAAGCAGCAGAAATGTTGATACAGGAGGGGAAGCTTATCACCAATGCTTCAATTAAGTGCGCTCTGGATGTGGCTGACACCGCCTCAAGAGCAATTAACACTAGCGTTCTACTTCGTAGACATGCATGGCTCAGGATATCCGGTTTCAAACCAGACATTCAAACCGCCATCTTGAACCAGACGGTCAACCCAGACCACCTGTTTGGCCCAGAGGTTGATACCACCCTCGAGAAGATGAAGAAGGACACCGACACTGCGAAGTCTATGGGTGCCTTGCAGTCCCAGCAGTTTTGGGGTGGTTCCTTTCGTCGCTCCAATAATAGAGGCACCTCGAGGGGTCAACTGTCACAGTTGACGCAATTCTACAAGAGCAACACCCAACCTTCCTATACCAACAAGGGTCGGGGTGGATACCGTGGCAACTTCGTCAAAGGCAGAGGACGTGGAAATAACAGCTCCAGGTCCTCCACCGCCAACAAACAGTGACGCCTTGTCACTGCCCCCCGACCACACAACACCGGTCGGGGGGAGACTCCAGCAGTTCCTGCCCGTGTGTAAGTCCATCACCACGGACAGGTGGGTCAGCTCTCTTATCCAATACGGTTATTGTCTGGAGCTCACATCCACTCCACCCAACATACCCCCAAAAAACCATCCTATGTCCGGCGAGCACTTGCACTTGTTGCAGCAAGAAGTCAACGTCATGCTGCAAAAAGGGGCAATAGAGCTCGTGCCCCTGCAGGAAAGAGGTACAGGAGTTTACTCCCTGTGCTTTCTGATTCCAAAGAAGGACGGATCCCTCAGGCCCATCCTAGACCTCAGACCTCTCAACTTTTACATTCTGTCTGAACATTTCCATATGCTCACGCTGCAGCAGGTTCTCCCACTGCTTCGGCAAGGGGACTTCCTAGCAACTCTGGACCTGAAGGATGCGTACTTCCACATTCCACTGCATCCTTCACACAGAAAGTACCTCAGGTTCACCATTCAAAACCAGCACTACCAGTTCAAGGTTTTGCCTTTTGGGGTCACCACAGCGCACAGGGTTTTCACGAAGTGCCTGGCGACGGTGGCGGCGCATCTAAGACGTCAAAACATCCACGTCTACCCCTATCTGGACGACTGGCTCATTCAGACGAAGTCGGCCCAGCAGTGCGCCGACCACGTGTCCCACACCATTCACCTTCTGCACGATCTGGGGTTCTCTCTGAATTACCCCAAATCCCATCTCCAGCCCGCCCACATACAGCTGTATCTGGGTGCGACCATAAACACTCTGGCAGCCACAGCGCAGCCAAATGCAGTGAGAGTCAACAGCATTCAATCGCTGATCCAAAAATTCAGAGCTCAACACTCGCTTCCAGCAAGAGTGTTCATGCAGTTGATAGGCATGATGGCCTCCTGCATTTCCATAGTCCCACACGCGAGACTACATATGCGTCCGCTTCAGGAGTGCTTAGTACGTCAGTGGACTCAGGCTCACGGGCACTTGAAAGACCTAGTGTTGGTGAGCGGTCAGGCATACAACTCTCTGCATTGGTGGAATCCACGAAACCTTTGCAAGGGCCGACCGTTTCAAGAGCCTGTGCCGCATATTGTCCTGACAACGGACGCTTCTCTCCAGGGATGGGGAGCGCATGTACTCCAATACACGGTGCAGGGACTATGGACACTACAGCAAAGGAAGATGCACATCAATGTACTGGAACTGATGGCGATCTTCATGGCCTTAAAGGCATTCAAAGTACATCTGTGCAACAAGGTCGTGTTGATCCGGACGGACAACATGACGGCAATGTACTAAATTCAGAAACAGGGGGGCACACACTCTCCGCAGCTGTCTCATCTGGCTCAGAGCATGTGGAAGTGGGCCATTCAGAGGGACATTTTCCTCATGGCAGAACATCTCCCAGGCAAGGACAATCAGATGGCGGACCTGCTCAGCAAGAATTACAAGGAAGGTGATGCCAAGGTGTTTTCTTCAAGTAAATTAATTGTGAGAACAAGAAATATTAATTATCTGTCTTATCACAACATCAGTTGTATGATATCTATCTATCATCTATTATAACGTTCATCCAATGGTTATTATCAGCAGTTACAAATACAAATAACTTAAACGACAAAACACCAGAAAACAGTGATTCGGTTTGTAAATTATTTTAAAGATCCTTTTTTCATTTTATACATTCTTAATATAAATCAGTCAAACAGACAATATTCAATCTTGTAAGGAATGACATGTTTGAATCCAAAAACCAAATATTCAATTCTAGATCCAGGAGGTCCAAGTGTCCTATTGTTGTGGACCCTCAATCCAAGATTTGTGTAAGAAGCCCAATGGTTTATTTACAAGGAAAACATGGCAATGTTTTTTTCTTTGCCTAATTTCCTTTTTCGGACACCAAACTAGCAAGTAGCACGGGAAGCCAAACAAAGTTTTTATAGCTTCAGAACCAAATAATGCTCTTGGGGAATATATCCACACAGTCTCCAAATCCAAAACAGGTGCCGAAATAGATAATGACTGTCGACGCGTTTCGGCCTTTCAATTACTTATAGGCCTCATCAGGACAAAGGGCAACATTTCTTTTAACTGATCCACGATGATATTATCCAAATAACAAAACCAAATATGGGTAAGGTCGTCCAATGTAGCGGATATAGTTCAACAATGCCACTTAAATCCGGGCGAACTTCATATGTAAGTCACACCTGCGCAATCCAGGTTTCTTTAGATTAATTTCAGCCGAGGGTTAGGAGGCTCTTGCTCGTTTCCCTTGATGCGGTTTGGGTTTGGATACCCTGCAGAAGCCGGTGATTATATCACATTTATGAGATTCTAAAGAAACCTGGATTGCGCAGGTGTGCCTCGTATCATCGTGGATCAGTTAAAAGAAATGTTGCCCTTTGTCCTGATGAGGCCTATAAGTAATTGAAAGGCCGAAACGCGTCGACAGTCATTATCTATTTCGGCACCTGTTTTGGATTTGGAGACTGTGTGGATATATTCCCCAAGAGCATTATTTGGTTCTGAAGCTATAAAAACTTTGTTTGGCTTCCCGTGCTACTTGCTAGTTTGGTGTCCGAAAAAGGAAATTAGGCAAAGAAAAAAACATTGCCATGTTTTCCTTGTAAATAAACCATTGGGCTTCTTACACAAACCTTGGATTGAGGGTCCACAACAATAGGACACTTGGACCTCCTGGATCTAGAATTGAATATTTGGTTTTTGGATTCAAACATGTCATTCCTTACAAGATTGAATATTGTCTGTTTGACTGATTTATATTAAGAATGTATAAAATGAAAAAAGGATCTTTAAAATAATTTACAAACCGAATCACTGTTTTGTGGTGTTTTGTCGTTTAAGTTATTTGTATTTGTAACTGCTGATAATAACCATTGGATGAACGTTATAATAGATGATAGATAGATATCATACAACTGATGTTGTGACAAGACAGATAATTAATATTTCTTGTTCTCACAATTAATTTACTTGAAGAAAACACCTTGGCATCACCTTCCTTGTAATTCTTGTTCCTCACCCAGATGCCCTTTGGTTTACCGGGTACCCCCTGTTATTCATAAGGACCTGCTCAGCAGGCACAGCCACCAAATGCACGAGTGGGAGATACATCCATCAGTACTCCAACCGTACTTCCACAGGTGGGGTCATCCAGAGATCGACCTGTTCGCCACAAGGGAGAACGCAAAATGCCAAAGCTTCGCCGCCAGGTTCCCACACCCGCAATCGCAGGGCAATGCGATATGGATGAACTGGTCAGGCAGATTTGCGTACGCTTTTCCCCCAGCACCTCTGATACCGCTGGTGGCACGCAAGCTCAGGCAGCACTCAATGACTCTCATCCTGGTTGCTCCAACGTGGGCTCGCCAACCATGGTACACCACGTTTCTGGAACTTTCCGTGGTACCGCATCAAAGGCTTCATCTCACACCCAGCCTTCTGACGCAGAGTCATGGCGACATTCAGCACCCAGATCCGCAGGAGCTCAACCTGGCGATCTGGCTCCTGAAGTCCTAGAGTTTGGCTACCTCAACCTTCCTCCCAATTGCATGGACATCATTCGGGAGGCTAGAAAGCCCACTACAAGAGCATGTTATGCGGCAAAATGGAAACGGTTTGTCCTCTATTGCGCAAACCACGGCATTAATCCGCTAGATGCTTCTATTCAGAACATCATCTGTTACCTGTTCCATCTATACAGGTGTAATCTGGCATATACTTCCATGCGCATTCACCTGTCTGCGATGGCCGCATACCTCCAAAATAGACAGCACCTTTCACTTTTCAAAGTGCCTGCCATCAAAGCCTTTCTGGAAGGCCTCAAAAGAGTCATTCCGCCGCGAACTCCACCAGCTCCTGAATGGAACCTCAATGTGGTTCTTACAAGACTGATGGGTCCTCCCTTTGAGCCACTACATTCCTGCGAGATTCAGTTCTTGACATGGAAAGTGGCTTTCCTTGTAGCAATTACATCGCTACGGAGGGTTAGTGAACTGCAAGCCCTCACAATCCAAGAGCCTTTCTTCCAAGTTCATTCAAACAGGGTAGTGCTACGCACTAACCCTAAATTTCTACCCAAGGTTGTGTCTCAGTTCCACATCAACCAAACCATTGAGTTGCCGGTGTTCTTTCAAAATCCAGAGTCACTGGCGGAGCGGATGCTCCACACCCTTGACGTTAAGCGGGCCCTGATGCATTACATTGATAGGACCAAGGATTTTAGAAAGACTAAGCAGCTTTTTGTTGCCTTTGCGCCACATCACAAAGGTAACCCTATTTCCAAGGCTGGTATTGCTAGGTGGATCGTGAAATGTATTCAAATCTGCTATGCAAAGGCAAAACGCACTCTTACCATTCCACCAAGAGCCCACTCCACCAGAAAGTTGGGGGCCTCTATGGCTTTCCTTGGAAACATTCCCTTAGAGGACATATGTAGAGCAGCCACATGGTCTACCACACACACATTTACTAAGCATTACTATGTAGACGTGCACTGCAAACAGCAGGCAGCTGTAGGGCAGGCTGTTCTCAAGACACTTTTCCAAACTGCTGTAGCTGGCACAGGCGGCCGCCGCTAATGGAGGGACTGCTATGTATTCTATGCACAGATATGAATTCAGCAGCCCACATGCCTCGAACTGCAAATGCTACTTACCAGTATGCATCTGTTCTTGGCATGTAGGGCTGCTGACATTCATATCGCCCGCCCTCCTCCCCGGCGCCTGTAGCAGCTGCAGTGTTCACATATCATTTCATGGCATGGTCATCATTCACTGAGTTTCACTCCATCTTGGCCACAATGGCTAAAAACAATCTGGGGATGGAGTCGATGCCCATGCGCACTGTAGTCCAGGGGAGGAGCCACCTATCTCGTGATACTTCGAAGACTCTTCCAGGACAACAATGTGCAATCATCCGTACCCAACACTAGGCGGCGATCTATGCACAGATATGAATGTCAGCAGCCCTACATGCCAGGAACAGATGCATACTGGTAAGTAGCATTTGCATTCCGCTGCGGTTCCGGCGTAGAGGGTGTTCCCGTAGTCCAGTCGGCTGGTGACAAGTGCCTGGGTGACGGTCTTCCTGGTTTCCGTGGGGATCCATCTGAAGATCTTGTGGAGCATGCGCAGGGTGTTGAAGCACGAGGATGAGACGGCGTTGACTTGTCTGGTCATTGACAGGGAGGAGTCCAGAATGAAGCCCAGGTTGCGTGCGTGATCCGTCGGTTTGGGAGCGGTGCCCAGGGCCGGGGGCCACCAGGAGTCGTCCCAGGCAGAGGGTGATGATCCCAGGATGAGGACTTCCGTCTTGTCCGAGTTCAGTTTAAGGCGGCTGTACCTCATCCAGTCGGCGACGTCTTTCATCCCTTCGTGTAGGTTGGCTCTGGCGGTGGTGGGGTCGCTGGTGAGGGAGAGGATGAGCTGGGTGTCGTCGGCGTAGGAGATGATGTTGAGGTTGTGCTGGCGTGCGATGGCTGCGAGGGGGCTCATGTAGACGTTGAAGAGGGTTGGGCTGAGTGAAGATCCTTGTGGTACGCCGCAGATGACTTCGGTGGCCTCGGATCTGAACGGAGGGAGGCGGACTCTCTGGGTTCTTCCAGTGAGGAACGAGATGATCCACTCCAGCGCTTTTTCTCGAATTCCGATGTTGCTGAGGGGCTTCACTAGAGTTCGGTGGCAGACGGTGTTGAATGCCACAGAGAGGTCCAGGAGGATGAGGGCCGCTGTTTCCCCGTTGTCGATCAGGGTTCTGATGTCGTCGGTAGCTGCGATCAGGGCGGTCTCGCAAAGGCATGTGAAATCTGATAGACGACAGATTTCATATGACGAACACAACAAGCACAAGCAACAGCAAATTATAACACAAATCAATGCAAGGGGGACATGTCTGGGTTGGGCCAGCGCCACAACCTTAGGTTTGATGCCCAACCAGATGAACTAAAGTGGCCTGATCTAGCTTTGCTCCAAATTTTACCACCCAACAAAAGCAGGTGGAAGCAAGGACCTTCTTAAATACCTCCATGTGTGTTATATCCCCTTAAGCGTCTTTGAATGTAATCCAGCCTAGCTGTCTCCTGCTGCTCCGCCAGAGTGAGAGATGGTGACGGAATGCCTGGGTGCCTGTGTGGATGAGTGGCGGCAGTTGGAGATGGGCTGAGAAGCAGGGAGGCTGCTCCTGGTGGGGCTGGAGAAGGCTGGCACCAGAATAAGGACTAATGTGTTTACTACATGGAACTAATAAAGAAGACTTCAAAACTCTACATGGCTACCGTTGTCAACTTGTGTGCAACGGCACAACATTAATACCTATATGTGCTTCTGCCCTAATGGGCGCATCTGACATTTCTGACCGCTCCACTGATGTCTACACATAAGAGCTAGTAATGAAAGATGTACCTCCATTACAAATCCTAGGCTAGATATTAATGCAAAAACCACAGTTGATGGACAGAATGCAGAACAATGTCATACATTCACCCCAGTACAGAGATCTGGGCCTAAATCCATCGTTTTTTTGCCCTCCACACCACCCCAGTTCAGACATGGCCATATGCAAATCAGTCTGACCCTGTGCCTCATGGGAACAGTCCAGCCCGAACTGCCAAGCCATGCCTTCCCTGGACCGGAAACAAGCTTCCGAGGACCGGTTTCTGGCATTCCAGCCGTCTTCAGCCCGGCTTGCTTGAATCCAGTGGTGTGGAGAGCATGGGACTCACGTCTGAGCATACCCATCCCACTCGGGGTGACAAATGCAAAAACCACAGTTGATGGACAGAATGCAGAACAATACCATACATTCACCCCCGTACAGAGATCTGGGCCTAAATCCATCGTTTTTTTGCACTCCACACCACCCCAGTTCAGACATGGCCATATGCAAATCAGTCTGACCCTGTGCCTCATGGGAACAGTCCAGCCCGAACTGCCAAGCCATGCCTTCCCTGCACCGGAAACAAGCTTCCGAGGACCGGTTTCTGGCATTCCAGCCGTCTTCAGCCCGGCTTGCTTGAATCCAGTGGTGTGGAGAGCATGGGACTCACGTCTGAGTATACCCATCCCACTCGGGGTGACAAATGTAAAAACCACAGTTGATGGACAGAATGCAGAACAATGTCATACATTCACCCCAGTACAGAGATCTGGGCCTAAATCCATCATTTTTTGCACTCCACACCACCCCAGTTCAGACATGGCCATATGCAAATCAGTCTGACCCTGTGCCTCATGGGAACAGTCCAGCCCGAACTGCCAAACCATGCCTTCCCTGGACCGGAAACAAGCTTCCGAGGACCGGTTTCTGGCATTCCAGCCGTCTTCAGCCCGGCTTGCTTGAATCCAGTGGTGTGGAGAGCATGGGACTCACGTCTGAGCATACCCATCCCACTCGGGGTGACAAATGCAAAAACCACAGTTGATGGACAGAATGCAGAACAATGTCATACATTCACCCCAGTACAGAGATCTGGGCCTTAATCCATCGTTTTTTTGCACTCCACACCACCCCAGTTCAGACATGGCCATATGCGAATCAGTCTGACCCTGTGCCTCATGGGAACAGTCCAGCCCGAACTGCCAAGCCATGCCTTCCCTGGACCGGAAACAAGCTTCCGAAGACCAGTTTCAGGCATTCCAGCCGTCTTCAGCCCGGCTTGCTTGAATCCAGGGGTGTGGAGAGCATGGGACTCACGTCTGAGCATACCCATCCCACTCGGGCTGACAAATGCAAAAACCACAGTTGATGGACAGAATACAGAACAATGTCATACATTCACCCCAGTACAGAGATCTGGGCCTAAGTCCATCGTTTTTTTGTACTCCACACCACCCCAGTTCAGACATGGCCATATGCAAATCAGTCTGACCCTGTGCCTCATGGGAATAGTCCAGCCCGAACTGCCAAGCCATGCCTTCCCTGGACCGGAAACAAGCTTCCGAGGACCGGTTTCTGGCATTCCAGCCATCTTCAGCCCGGCTTGCTTGAATCCAGTGGTGTGGAGAGCATGGGACTCACGTCTGAGCATACCCATCCCACTCGGGGTGACAAATGCAAAAACCACAGTTGATGGACAGAATGCAGAACAATGTCATACATTCACCCCAGTACAGAGATCTGGGCCTAAATCCATCGATTTTTTGTACTCCACACCACCCCAGTTCAGACATGGCCATATGCAAATCAGTCTGACCCTGTGCCTCATGGGAACAGTCCAGCCCGAACTGCCAAGCCATGCCTTCCCTGCACCGGAAACAAGCTTCCGAGGACCGGTTTCTGGCATTCCAGCCGTCTTCAGCCCGGCTTGCTTGAATCCAGTGGTGTGGAGAGCATGGGACTCACGTCTGAGCATACCCATCCCACTCGGGGTGACAAATGCAAAAACCACAGTTGATGGACAGAATGCAGAACAATGTCATACATTCACCCCAGTACAGAGATCTGGGCCTAAATCCATTGTTTTTTTGCACTCCACACCACCCCAGTTCAGACATGGCCATATGCAAATCAGTCTGACCCTGTGCCTCATGGGAACAGTCCAGCCCGAACTGCCGAGCCATGCCTTCCCTGGACCGGAAACAAGCTTCCGAGGACCGGTTTCTGGCATTCCAGCCGTCTTCAGCCCGGCTTGCTTGAATCCAGTGGTGTGGAGAGCATGGGACTCACGTCTGAGTATACCCATCCCACTCGGGGTGACAAATGTAAAAACCACAGTTGATGGACAGAATGCAGAACAATGTCATACATTCACCCCAGTACAGAGATCTGGGCCTAAATCCATCATTTTTTGCACTCCACACCACCCCAGTTCAGACATGGCCATATGCAAATCAGTCTGACCCTGTGCCTCATGGGAACAGTCCAGCCCGAACTGCCAAACCATGCCTTCCCTGGACCGGAAACAAGCTTCCGAGGACCGGTTTCTGGCATTCCAGCCGTCTTCAGCCCGGCTTGCTTGAATCCAGTGGTGTGGAGAGCATGGGACTCACGTCTGAGCATACCCATCCCACTCGGGGTGACAAATGCAAAAACCACAGTTGATGGACAGAATGCAGAACAATGTCATACATTCACCCCAGTACAGAGATCTGGGCCTTAATCCATCGTTTTTTTGCACTCCACACCACCCCAGTTCAGACATGGCCATATGCGAATCAGTCTGACCCTGTGCCTCATGGGAACAGTCCAGCCCGAACTGCCAAGCCATGCCTTCCCTGGACCGGAAACAAGCTTCCGAAGACCAGTTTCAGGCATTCCAGCCGTCTTCAGCCCGGCTTGCTTGAATCCAGGGGTGTGGAGAGCATGGGACTCACGTCTGAGCATACCCATCCCACTCGGGCTGACAAATGCAAAAACCACAGTTGATGGACAGAATACAGAACAATGTCATACATTCACCCCAGTACAGAGATCTGGGCCTAAGTCCATCGTTTTTTTGTACTCCACACCACCCCAGTTCAGACATGGCCATATGCAAATCAGTCTGACCCTGTGCCTCATGGGAATAGTCCAGCCCGAACTGCCAAGCCATGCCTTCCCTGGACCGGAAACAAGCTTCCGAGGACCGGTTTCTGGCATTCCAGCCATCTTCAGCCCGGCTTGCTTGAATCCAGTGGTGTGGAGAGCATGGGACTCACGTCTGAGCATACCCATCCCACTCGGGGTGACAAATGCAAAAACCACAGTTGATGGACAGAATGCAGAACAATGTCATACATTCACCCCAGTACAGAGATCTGGGCCTAAATCCATCGATTTTTTGTACTCCACACCACCCCAGTTCAGACATGGCCATATGCAAATCAGTCTGACCCTGTGCCTCATGGGAACAGTCCAGCCCGAACTGCCAAGCCATGCCTTCCCTGCACCGGAAACAAGCTTCCGAGGACCGGTTTCTGGCATTCCAGCCGTCTTCAGCCCGGCTTGCTTGAATCCAGTGGTGTGGAGAGCATGGGACTCACGTCTGAGCATACCCATCCCACTCGGGGTGACAAATGCAAAAACCACAGTTGATGGACAGAATGCAGAACAATGTCATACATTCACCCCAGTACAGAGATCTGGGCCTAAATCCATTGTTTTTTTGCACTCCACACCACCCCAGTTCAGACATGGCCATATGCAAATCAGTCTGACCCTGTGCCTCATGGGAACAGTCCAGCCCGAACTGCCGAGCCATGCCTTCCCTGGACCGGAAACAAGCTTCCGAGGACCGGTTTCTGGCATTCCAGCCGTCTTCAGCCCGGCTTGCTAGAAACCAGTGGTGTGGAGAGCATGGGACTCACGTCTAAGCATACCCATCCCACTCGGGGTGACAAATGCAAAAACCACAGTTGATGGACAGAATGCAGAACAATGTCATACATTCACCCCAGTACAGAGATCTGGGCCTAAATCAATCGTTTTTTTGCACTCCACACCACCCCAGTTCAGACATGGCCATATGCGAATCAGTCTGACCCTGTGCCTCATGGGAACAGTCCAGCCCGAACTGCCAAGCCATGCCTTCCCTGGACCGGAAACAAGCTTCCGAAGACCAGTTTCAGGCATTCCAGCCGTCTTCAGCCCGGCTTGCTTGAATCCAGGGGTGTGGAGAGCATGGGACTCACGTCTGAGCATACCCATCCCACTCGGGCTGACAAATGCAAAAACCACAGTTGATGGACAGAATACAGAACAATGTCATACATTCACCCCAGTACAGAGATCTGGGCCTAAGTCCATCGTTTTTTTGTACTCCACACCACCCCAGTTCAGACATGGCCATATGCAAATCAGTCTGACCCTGTGCCTCATGGGAATAGTCCAGCCCGAACTGCCAAGCCATGCCTTCCCTGGACCGGAAACAAGCTTCCGAGGACCGGTTTCTGGCATTCCAGCCATCTTCAGCCCGGCTTGCTTGAATCCAGTGGTGTGGAGAGCATGGGACTCACGTCTGAGCATACCCATCCCACTCGGGGTGACAAATGCAAAAACCACAGTTGATGGACAGAATGCAGAACAATGTCATACATTCACCCCAGTACAGAGATCTGGGCCTAAATCCATCGATTTTTTGTACTCCACACCACCCCAGTTCAGACATGG
Organism: Lissotriton vulgaris; assembly: GCF_964263255.1. Classification (NCBI taxonomy): domain Eukaryota; kingdom Metazoa; phylum Chordata; class Amphibia; order Caudata; family Salamandridae; genus Lissotriton; species Lissotriton vulgaris. Next base: position 17,663,649 of record NC_141693.1, on the reverse strand, counting down.
CCATATGCAAATCAGTCTGACCCTGTGCCTCATGGGAACAGTCCAGCCCGAACTGCCAAGCCATGCCTTCCCTGCACCGGAAACAAGCTTCCGAGGACCGGTTTCTGGCATTCCAGCCGTCTTCAGCCCGGCTTGCTTGAATCCAGTGGTGTGGAGAGCATGGGACTCACGTCTGAGCATACCCATCCCACTCGGGGTGACAAATGCAAAAACCACAGTTGATGGACAGAATGCAGAACAATGTCATACATTCACCCCAGTACAGAGATCTGGGCCTAAATCCATTGTTTTTTTGCACTCCACACCACCCCAGTTCAGACATGGCCATATGCAAATCAGTCTGACCCTGTGCCTCATGGGAACAGTCCAGCCCGAACTGCCGAGCCATGCCTTCCCTGGACCGGAAACAAGCTTCCGAGGACCGGTTTCTGGCATTCCAGCCGTCTTCAGCCCGGCTTGCTAGAAACCAGTGGTGTGGAGAGCATGGGACTCACGTCTAAGCATACCCATCCCACTCGGGGTGACAAATGCAAAAACCACAGTTGATGGACAGAATGCAGAACAATGTCATACATTCACCCCAGTACAGAGATCTGGGCCTAAATCAATCGGTTTTTTTTTGGATGCTTGATTCCGGTCTGGGAAAGACATGGCTTGGTCGTTCGGACTGGACTGTTCCCATGAGGCACAGGGTCAGAGCTGATTTGCATATAGCCAGCGTCTAACCCAGGGTGGTGTGGAGTGCAAAAAAACGATGGATTTAGGCCCAGATCCTTGTACTGGGGTGAATGTATGACATTGTTCTACATACTGTCCATCAACTGTTTTTTGCAATTTTTACCCCAAGTGTGCTGGGTATACTCAGACGTGAGTCCCAGGCTCTCCACACCACTGGAGTCAAGCTATCCAGGCTGATGAAGGCTGATAGCCAGAAACCGGTCCTTGGATGCTTGATTCCGGTCTGGGAAAGACATGGCTCGGTAGTTCGTACTGGACTGTTCCCATGAGGCACAGGGTCCGAGCTGATTTGCATATAGCCAGTGTCTAACCCAGGGTGGTGTGGAGTGCAAAAAAACGATGGATTTAGTTCCAGATCCTTGTACTGGGGTGAATGTATGACATTGTTCTACATTCTGTCCATCAACTGTTTTTAGGCTAGATATTAAAGCCTCCTTTGTGCCACAAGGCGAGGCTCAGCATGACGAAGAACAGGAAGATTTGGAGTGACCACCACTGTTGACATCATCAGCGAGTGACTCTTTCTAAATGTGGCGCTGCACCTCTTCTCTGTCCTTGCAACACAACAATTCTTCGAGCAGCGCTCCCTTGTGTGAAGGACAATAACTCCATTATGCAACATAGGTTAGACATAAATTTAAAGTAAGAGCGTTCTGGACAGAGTGTAGCTACTGGGGCTGTACTACAAACATTGCCCTGCGGTGCTGCTGATGTGTGCCTGCTTCATGCACTCCTGGGGCACTTTGGTATTACAGAAGGTGCCGCAGATGCTTGCACTGTCCATCCTATTTTAAGGGTTGCGCCGGAAGGTTCACAAGAGGGCACTTCCGCCTTTGCATGGGGCTGAACCCAAAACAAACGAGGAAACACTATCTTTGCAGGCATGGGGCACAGAGGTGGTCAGGGCTGTGCATGACAAGAGGCGGTGCACTGTCAGAGTGTGAGGGGGCCACAGGGTTCCCAAGCCACCACCCCCCGGCAGACAGATTCATTCACTCACGCACCACATATCTCTTCCGGGGGGGAAAGGTGAATCGACGACCTCAAACCATTGGTCCACCTTTCACTAATGCGTTTTTTTTATCACTGGCAAACCACTGTAGGGCACCAGAGCTCTCCACCAACATACACAGCACCGCATGCAGACACCTGCCATTTAAACTCACATTCTCTGAAACAGAAAGAGAAAACGCTTTAATTTTGTTGGTCAAATATTTACAGACATTAACGTGAATGTTTGAGTTTTAACGCCACAGCTCTCATGGTCCTGTAAATGCAGCCTTATCTAAGGTGACAGCCTGCAGGAAGCGGGAAATGTCCAATGTCCAGGGAGAGGCGGGACAGGCTGAACAACAAACTGCAGGGATGGAATAGAAGGACTCAGAGACAGGGGAAGGGCTTCACAGGTGGAACAAGAGCAGGAGGCGTGGAGACTGGAATGGACTTCTAATGTAGCACAGGCACAAAAAAGAGCCTGCAGGAATGGGGGACCTTGGAGCCGGGTCGAGGATTCTTAAGAAATAAAAGGGGGTTCACCACCTATTTCCTACAACCCAGAACAACTGAAGGAGCCTCTGAGGTCACAGACAGGATGCATCTGCTCATCACAGGAGTACAGAGATGGCAGAATTACAGGATTTCAGTTACATTCAACCCAGACCTGCAGGAGTGCCTAAAGGCCGCTCACACCATCTATTTATAAAACATCACTAATAAAGCCTATTTCACAAAAAGGAGACTAGTAGTTTTAGCTGAAAAACAAAATGTCTTCACCAAAAAAAAGCAACACGTCTTTTTACCTGCGGTACGCAGTCCTCCATTGTACGCACTGTGTTTTCTGCCGCAAGGGTAAATATCAAAATAATTCTGCATTACCAATCTTCACACAGAAAAAAAGATTCACCGTAGAGTCCTCCACGACACTGACCTACGAATGTGGCTCACAATGCTACGGGAAATAAAATACAATTTCTACTTTTATTTAAACAAGGGAGTATTATTCCTCACCTCAGAAAGAAAAAAATGTTATATTAATATGTATCATAAATTAAATATTTTCAGAATTATCAGAGATGAAATGCACCTCTTGAAGAGAAGATAGCATCAAAGCCATCATCACTTAAATAGACTGTGATGTCATCAACAAAGCGCCAGTCTTATGACACCACATGTGTCCTGGTGGCTTTTAAAGACTCTTGTCACATGAGCATTAGTTGAGGGGAGGAGAGAAGCTAACAAGTCACCTGCATGGACTGCACTCTATTCTGTCTAATGCCCCCTCCCCCCCAGGCCTGAGGAAGACCCAAGGAGTAATACACCAGAGCGAAACATCGTCAATGTAACACAAGTACTTCGACAGGAAATAAGGGTCTTACATAAGAACTTATCATCCCATGGGGAATTTGTTTGGACTCTCGCCCTTCCAAACCATCCCATCACTTGTTACCTAATTAGGGGCATGCTTTGTCCATAATTGTGCTCTGTACTCCAGTCTGAATGCGTGTTTGCACAGAGCACTGCATTGTTTACAGTGAAGACCAATTTATGCTTTTGCAGGATAACATAATGTGAATAAATCAATTTAAACTTTCTTTGTGGTCATATGTCTTGGCTCTACATTTAATAAATTTGCATTTACTAATTTATTAAGCAAATCCTGAATTGTATGGGGAGTTCCTTGAAGCATAGAGGCATCGGCAAAGCCAATGCGCCTCACCTTTGAATTAGTAGTTCATGTCCAGGACATGTTGCTTATACAGCGCGTGCCACCTTGGAACAATGAACCAATGATAAATGATGCCACCATTAGGGAAAGATGGCCACCCATACTTTAAAAAGCACTGGCAATTGGATGGCCATCTTTGAGTAGTTTCTGCCATACATTGTCATTGGCTCACTACTCCAAGCTGAATGCAAGACAGTGATGGTGTTGCAGTGAAAAACTAATAATAAAGGTTGCTTTCACTCATCATTGGGTAACTTTGTTACCATACTCTCCGGTATGGTGACGTGTCGCTTTGTCGCACTATCCTCTGCTTGCTCTATGTATGGGGCTCCACTTTGATACCTTAAACCTCCTTCCTAAGTATTCACTCCCCCGTGTAACCAGGCTCCACTCTTGTTGAGTCTCTGGGCTCGCCGTTGCTCAATATCAACTGATTCTTTCTTTGCTCAGTGGCCGCTCCCATTTTCCAGGAAGCGCCGCTGGACTAGTCGCTGGTAGAGTCCCTCCTTCTCCATCAGCTGCTGGTGAGTTCCTTCTTGCACTACCCGCCCCTCCTCCATCACGATGATGTGATCCGCATTCTCCACTGTCTTGAGTCTGTGAGCGATGATCAACATGGTCAGCCCCGGGATCCGTGACAGAGCGTCCTGCACCTGGAAGAGAGTGAGGGAGAGGCTTACACCTAAATCTGGAAGAGACTGAGAGACTTACACCTCCAGCTTGAAGAGAGTGAGAGACTTACTTCTACATCAGGAAGAGAGTGAGAGACTTACACCTGCATCTGGAAGAGAGTGAGAATCTTACACATGCATCTAGAAGGGAATGAGAGGCTTACACCTGCATCAGGAAGAGAGGGAGAGGCCTACATCTTTATCTGGAAGAGGCTACACCTGCAACTAAAAGAGAGTGAGAGACTTACTTCTGCATCAGGAAGAGAGTGAGAGACGTACACCTGCATCTGGAAGAGAGTGAGAATCTTAAACATGCATCTAGAAGGGAATGAGAGGCTTACACCTGCATCTGGAAGAGAGGGAGAGGCCTACATCTGTATCTGGAAGAGGCCTACACCTGCAACTGAAATAGAGTGAGAGACTTACACCTGTGTTTGGAAGAAAGGGAGAGGCTTAAACCTGTACCAGGAAGAGAGAGCAGCTTAGAGCTGCACCTGGAACAGAGTGAAAGTCTTATACATGTATCTGGAAGAAAGTGAGAGGCTTACACCTACATCTGGAAGAGAAAGAGAGGCTAACATCTGCCTTGGGAAGAGAGGTAGAGGCTTACACCTGCACCTGGATGAGAGGGAGAGGCTTACACCTGCACCTGGAAGAGAGTAAGAGTTATACACCTGGAAGAGAAAGAGAGGCTTACACCTAAATCTGGAAGAGACCGAGAGACTTACACCTCCAGCTTGAAGACAGTGAGAAACTTACTTCTGCATCAGGAAGAAAGTGAGAGACTTGCACCTGCATCTGGAAGAGAGTGAGAATCTTACACATGCATCTAGAAGGAAATGAGAGGCTTACACCTGCATCCGGAAGAGCGGGAGAGGCTATATCTGTATCTGGAAGAGACCAAGAGGCCTACACCTGCAACTGAAAGAGAGTGAGAGACTAACTTTTGCATCAGGAAGAGAGTGAGAGACTTACACCTGCATCTGGAAGAGAGTGAGAATCTTACACATGCATCTAGAAGGGAATGAGAGGCTTACACCTGCATCTGGAAGAGAGGGAGAGGCATACACCTGCAACTGAAAGAGAGTGAGAGACTTACTTCTGCATCAGGAAGAGAGTGAGAGACTTACACCTGCATCAGGAAGAGAGTGAGAGGCTTACACCTGCATCTGGAAGAGAGGGAGAGGCCTACATCTGTATCTGGAAGAGACCAAGAGGCCTACACCTGCATCTGAAAGAGAGTGAGAGACTTACACTTGTATTTGGAAGAAAGGGAGAGGCTTAAACCTGTGCCTGGAAGAGAGGGAGGCTTACACCTGCACCTGGCACAGAGTGAAAGCCTTGCACATGTATCTGGAAGAAAGTGCGAGGCTTACACCTACATCTGGAAGAGATAGAGAGGCTAACATCTGCACCGGGAAGAGAGGTAGAGTCTTACACCTGCACCTGGAAGAGGGGAGAGGCTTACACCTGCACCTTGAAGAGAGTGAGAGGCATACACCTGCACCTGAAAGAGAGGGAGAGGCTTACACCTGCACCTGGAAGAGAGTGAAAGGCTTACACATGTATCTGGATGAAAGTGAGAGCCTTACAACTACATCTAGAAGAGATTGAGAGGCTAACATCTGCACTTGGAAGAGAGGTAGAGGCTTATACCTGCATCTGGAAGAGAGGGAGAGGCTTACACCTGCCCCTGAAAGAGAGTGAGAGGCTTATATCTGCATCTGGAAGAGAGTGAGAGGCTTACACCTACATCTGGAAGAGATTGAAAGGATAACATCTGCACCTGGAAGAGAGGTAGAGGCTTACACCTGCAGCTAGAAGAAAGCAGGGACTTACACCTGCACTTGGAAGAGAGTGAGACTTACACCTGCAAGAGAATGAGAGGCTTACACCTGCCACCTAGAAGTAAGGGAGAGACTTACACCTGTACCTGGAAGAGAGTGAGGGGCTTACACCTGCACCTGAAAGGGAGTGAGAGGTTTATGCCTGCGCTTAATGAAGGGTCAGAAGCTTACACCTGTTTGTGCAGGATAGTGACAAGCATCTTCCAGCATGCGGGGGGAGGGGGGTGGGGTCATAGTGGTATTGATATTGTTAACAGTATTGCCTAAAAACACAAAACTGTATAGGATACTAAATAATAAAATACATTGCTATCATAACTATTACAGATAATTATTGTATTAAAACAATCCTTCCAGTTGCTTTACATTTGTTATCGTCATCATGTGGGCCCCATCAAGGAATATTAAAATGTGTAAATTACAGCTGGCTCGGATAATATTAATATAACTGATGCTAAAATGTTCATAATCCATTTCCAAATGTACCAGATCGGAAGTACAGGTTAGTGGCAGCAAGACAGGTGAATGGCATCTTTCCCAGTTCTAATTCTAATCACTAATTAATGATTGCTCCGAATTCTTTCAAACCCAGGGCTTGATGTAATCAGATGAGACATAAGTGACATCATCAACATGGTTTGTTAGGGGCGGCTCCCCATGGCCTCTGATGCATTCAAACGTGTCCAATGTAAATCTCATGAGATCCCTTCTGATTGGAGGTAAAGTCTGAGGACTGCATATCTGTGGGACAAGGTCAAGGGGTATTGAGACCTAAACCTATTTGTAACATATGAAGGCAGGTGCGTCATCCTGATGGCGCTTTTCATTATTTGTTTTGGGAGTCATTGCTCGGATACACGATGCAGAACACGAGGGACCTTCCAGGATGTGTTCAAGATTTATCTGCTGCAAGAAAGGGTTTTCAGATGAAAAATAACAGAATGACAAACCCGTTGAGGTTATATCCCTGGTGCAAGCCAGTCGTTTTCAGATCATTGCATATCATTTAAATGATAGAATTCAGTTGTCAAACTTTGATACCACGGGTATGCCTGATTTCAGCACAGCTTTACTGGACCTTCATCACCGAGGCTGTTAATCCCCCACCCCTATATGAAATGCAAGATCTTTAAACTCTCCCAAGTTCTGGTGACTTTTGAAACCAGACCATTCCAATGCTCAGATCAGTTTGAGTGGGTGTAAACAAAATGCCTCAGTACTTTTCATGTGTAAGTATTTCTAACTTGGTTTTACTTGCAAAGAAGAAAAGTTATTGTTGCCCTAACCGAGAGTCATTATCTTGGTTCTGAATCCATTTATCTAGAATGTGTTAGTTCAAATTGCCTTTTTATCAACAACTTTTAGCCATTTACCTGCACATCTGACAAATGCCAGGGTTCTTGTCTCTGTATGGCATCTGCATTTCAATAAAAAATGATATTTCAAAGTGATCTAACTGAGGTTGGGTCTCGGCTCTGTTCCAAGATAATAGTGTCAAAATCTTTTGTTCAGCTGCTTCTGTTGAATGTGTCCTTCATGGCTGTGACAGCCATCCTTCTGTGTCTTAGAACTGTCATGCTGAGCACTGCCTATGAGATCCAAGAGAGTCACAGACTTTTCATGTCAGAATACCCCCTATACTCATGGATATGAATTCCGTATCAGATCTCGAAGTTGCCCATCTCCCTAACCCATTTAGTCCTACTTCTTCCTTCTTTCTGTACTTTGGTCAGAATAATCAGTATTTTAGCTTCTGAGTTTGAGACTCACATGATCGCTGGAATAGCTCATTTTAGGCTTTCATGTATCCCTCCTAGAGAATGCCTCTGTAGCTAGTTTCTTCTACTGACTAAATTTATTGAGGCGTCAGTATGGTTGTCGCCATTTGTGGTTGAGTGCAAAACTAACAGTGAACTCCGTATGTGCATTGACCTGTGATTACAGCCAGATGGTTTTCGTAGATGTCCCTCATCTGCCAAAGATGGATGAGACTATTGCCACGCTGTGCTCAGCCAGGTTATTTTCTAAGATGTATCTACATAAGTGTATTTTCTTGCGGTTTTGGTGAAGATGTTGTGTCTGCTTAAGTAACACATAATGGCATGTTTCAGTTCAGAGTAATATATGTTTTGGCTTATTGTTCAAAGTCTTCATGAGGATTGGATACACCTGTTTAAGGTAATGAATGTATTTCTGGCCTTTTAGGAGAATATCCTGAGGTTCAACGAGAATCACAGACCATACTAAATGTTAGGATGTAGAAACTGTTGGGTTTAAGGGACTAAAACACAAATGTGCTTTTGGAAACAAGGAAGTAGAATACCTGGCTTATCATTGCTACAGAAGGACCCAAACCCTCCTTGCTAAAGGCAACTGATGTTTATTTTCAACCTCAAAAGAGAGGGGTTTATTCACTTGCTAAAGGGAGCATTTACTAGATTAATGTGGAAGGGGAGAGATTTGTCTAAGGGAAGGACCAAACTCATTCTTTCTCATATTTGTCAAATAGACCCTAATATTAGCTCCCATTTTACACGCCTTTGTCCAAGGAAAGTCTCCATATCTAACCGTAAATGCTAGTGAAGGTGGAGTGTTGTAATATGCTTAACATTGTAATCTAAGACTCTGTTAGTCTTTATGTAGTATGTTATACTTGCCATATTCTATATGACAGTACTGTTCTGTAAATTGCATCTTGAGAATGTTTAGATTTAAGAAAGCAGTTGGATGGACTAAAGCTGAGGTGACAGGCTGAGGTGTAAAGAATAAACTTCAATAAACCTTTGGATTTATATTTAACTGGATTACCGTGATCTTTACTATGACGATGAGGTTAAGAACTCATTGAGCTCCACTTTTCATAATTTTGAGAACATTTCTTCAACTTCATCAACGTTACAAAGTTGCCTCAAAACTCTTTATCAATCTTCATATGGATTGCCTTCTGTTGGTATCGTATTTACCTATTTTGGTTTGAGCCATTTATTAGAGAAATTCTCCTCAGAATAATTTTTTCTTTCATTTAAAAAGAGGAGAGAGAATCCCTTTGTGTCTGTTAAATGTGCTTCTGTTGAGCACATTCTGTACACACTTCTCTCTTTGTGTTCTGAAGTTGGAGAGGAAAGCTTATTTTATTCTATTTACACCAAGCCTATGTTGGTCTTTACCGTTGTTACAGAGGAGCGGTAAAACCATAGACAAAACTTTCTAATTTGAGAGATTTGGATGGGTTGTGTGACCGTACACACTTCTCCCTTTGTGTTCTGAAGTTGGAGAGGAAAGCTTATTTTATTCTATGTTCACCAAGCCTATGTTTACTGAGGAGCCGTAAAACCATAGATAAAACTTTCTGTTTCGAGAGATTTGGATGTGTTGTGTGACCTGCGCTACTTAACGTGCGTGCAGACAGGGGACGTGCAGACAGGGGACAGGCAGCGGTTTTGATCCTGCTTGACATGTCTGCCGCCTTTGATACGGTTAACCATGAGATCTTGCTGGGCCGCTTAAGTGATGCTGGGGTGGGAGGCAGCACTCTGAGATGGTTTTGGTCATTTTTGCAGGACAGACAGCAGGCGGTATCCCTGCCTCCTTTCCAATCGGCTATTTCCAGTGTCTTACACGGGGTGCCACAGGGATCAGCAATTAGTCCCATTCTTTCTAACCCCTTTGACGCTCGTGACGAGCTCAGCTCGTCATGAGGCACACCTCTTGTACGCTCATGATGAGCTCAGCTCGTCATGAACCGCGGGTTTTTTAAATCTTTAGCGCACCGCGGAAATCTGCACCGCGTTGATGCGGTTAACCTATATTTAAGACCTCTGATCTCACTTAATAAAGCCTATAAAATTAAAATATTAAACTATGCTGACGACACGCAGATGATCCTCTCCTTTGAGGGAGAGGAATCAACACCTGTGGAAGTATTCCACAACTGTCTGCGTGATACGTCATGCTGGCTAAAGAATAATTCCCTCCAGTTTAATGCTGGGAAGACGGAGGTGCTTTTTAGCACTGGGAATAAGATCTCCCAGCCATTTCCAGGAAAATTTTGGCCTCCGGAGACAGAGACGAAAGTGCGGCCAGTGAAATCAGTTTGCAACCTAGGGGTCATGCTTGATCATGCTGGAGCATGGAGACACACGTCAAAAAGACGACCTCCTGCTGTTTTGCTATTCTGCGGTCTTTGCAGAAGATCATGCCACTACTACCATCCGAGGCGCGCGCCCAGGTGGCAAGGTGTACAATCCTCAGTAGGTTGGACTGCTGTAACGCCTTGCTATTTGAATCCCCTGGTTTCCTTTTGGATAGGCTCCAAAGACAGCAATCACCGGCTGCTAGGTTGGTCCTGGGGCTTCCTAGGAGAGCACATGCGCCGGTGGCCCTGGCGAAGCTGCACTGGCTCCCCCTGAGACAGAGGGTTCAATTTAAGGCCCTCTGCCTCGTGTTTAAGGCCTTACACGGAATAGGCCCTCTACCCCTGCAATCTAAATTTGCGTGGTACTCCCCAACCAGGCTGCTTCGTTCCTCAGCGGCTAGGTTGGTGAGAGTGACTAGGTTTAGGAAGGTCAGATCAGGGGGCAGATCTTTTGAGGTGGCAGCAGCAAAGCTGTGGAACCTGCTCCCGTGCGAAATAAGGCAAATCAATGAGCTTCTCCCGTTCAGAAAAAGGGTTAAAACCTGGCTGTTTCCTTAGGATGTGTAACTGCCTGCTCTGTCATGTTCTGTCTGACACTTTTGCCCTCTTTGAGCCATCAGCGCCAGGATGCCTGCAAGGTGATAGTGCGCTTTATAAGACACATAAATAAATAAATAATTAACGAAGGAATGAAAAAACTGTGTTTTGACTTGTTTTTGTTAAAAAGGAGAAAACGTCATTTTAATGGAAGTTTACTTGCTTGGAAACGCTTTCAACTTACTGCCTTCACTATTGTTATCATTCAAATTACCTAGTGTTCTCTGCGCGCTGCTTCTTCGCACGCGAGGATTCTTTCTCTTTCTCCAATTGACGTCATTCTCATTCAACGAACACTAGAGAGCTAACCTTGCTTCCTGGTGAAAGTTAATTCTGCTTCCTGTTGGTAGACTGAAACGCTAACTTCTCTTCCTGTTCAACTTTTATTTCACTTCCTGTTGGTAAACTAGAGCGCATCATTAAAAAAAAAGACTAGAATGCTAACTTTACTTATTTTTAGAATACATTGTGAGTGGTTCTAAAGTTAGAATTTTCTTTGTTACAGAAGAGTGTTCTATAAATTTCTAGGAGCAACTTTCAAGGTTCTTTTCTTTCACATTTGTTCACACATGAATCAATAAAGAAGATTCTGTTCAACTATAATCCAACAAAGGAAGCTTCACCATCATTCTACTTCAAAGTATAATAGACAACACTCCATGGGAAACGTTCCATTTTCTCCTGTTCAGTGATTTATTATCTCTTTCATTTTGTCCAACATATACTCTTTTATTACAGGTGTTTCTATACACATCTTACTAATGTTGTCTCAAGCGTGCAAAATGTACCTTATCCTCCATTTTTCTTGTCTACTCCTGGGGAGCCATCCATTCCGTGGAAAAAATGGAAAATTGTGTTTTCACACTATTCAAGAGTATGTGGTGTGTCAGCGCGAAAAAAATGTCTCTTCTTTTGCCTTGTCTGGGCTCTGAGAGTCAGGAAATATTCCAACATCTTCCTGATTTAACCTCTCAAGATGCTGACAATCTTAATGATTATGAAATTTTTCTAAAAAAAATTAGATCTTCATTTCCTACCAAAAGTTTTAACTGTTTTAGAAAGACATCACTTCGGCAGGCGCATGCAAAGGTCTGGTGAAAATGCAGAAGAATACATTACTGAATTGAGAAAACTAGCTTCAACTTGTAATTTTGGGTCTAGTTATGAAAAGATGTTGAGGGATCAATTTATGTTAGGTTGTTCGTTAGACAAAGTAAAAGAGCAATGTTGGGCGAAAGATAACCCTTCTCTTACAGAAGTGATTTCTATAGCTAAATCTTATGAACACTAAAGCACATGTAGGCAAACTAAACAAGAAAGTTGATGAAACTCAAAAAGAAAGTGAAAATCATCTTGTAAACAAGATTAAGAATACGTTTAGCAATGTTTTACCGTCTCAACACAACAAAGAAGAAATTAATTACTCACTTCAAAACAAAAAGTGTAATAAGTATAAAGAAGAACCCATTGGTAGTTATAATTTCAAAAATGATTCTACTCAAAGAAAATGTCAAGGTACTAGATGTGGTGAGAATAGCCATACAGCAAATTTTAAAGTTTGTATAAGCTGTAGAGCCATTTGAATTTTTTATTAAAAAAGGGGTCACATTTCGAAATGTTGTCGCACTGCTTCCTTTAAGAAGTAAGTTCAAGAAATCTCTTGTGATGATGAGTGTGAAATTGAGGAAATGATTATGTCAATTAGTGATGGAAACAAAGATGGTCCTTTTCATGTTTTGCTAATTGAAAATGTACCTGTAAAAATGTTATTTGATACTGGTGCAAAAGTAACTTTAATTCCAAAAATCTTTAACGGTAATATCTCTTTCAAATCCAATTCAACCACAGAGAAGATTACGTATCAGAAACAGGTGATTCTCTGGTAAATTGGGCTCTTCAGAAAGATCTCAAAGTGAATCTGGATCCTAATGAAACTCCATCTATATAACTGAAACAAAATGTAGCAACCTGTGATCAGTGGAGTCATGTTACAACCACTTTAAGTGATCAAAGTAAATTACTACAAGCATCTGTGTCCTCATTTGAGAGTGAATTCCCAGAGGTATTCAGAGAACAATTATGTTGTTTGAAAGGGTATTCCCATTAGATTTTATTGAAAGAAAATTCAATACTGATCATTATAAAAGTTAGAGGTGTTCCCATCAAGGTCAAGGAAAAAAACAAAGTTGAACTTGATAAACTTTTGAAAAATAGTATAATTGCTGAAGTTGAAGCCACAGATGGTTTTGGTCCTGTTGTAATGGCACTCAAAGCCAATGGGGAGTTAAGACTCTGCATTGATTTAAGAAAACTCAATAATTGTGTAGTCTTAGACCATTATCCATTACCTAATATTGCAGAAATGTTATCACTGTTGGGAGGGGCAAAATTATTCTCTTTAATAGACTTAGCCTCGGCATACCATCAAATAAAGTTGCATGATACCTCTCAATACCTCACAGCTTTTATAACACCCTTTGGCACTTACAAATTCTTGGGAGTGCCTTTTGGATTAATATTAGCTGCAGCAGTCTTTCAGAGAATGATGGAACATGTCTTTAAGGATTGTGAAGGGATAAAGATAAATCAAGATGATACACTCATTTTGGGAGTACAGAACAGAACACGATAATAGGGTCAGAATTGTACTAAATAAATTAAAGAAAGTGGTTTAACTCTCAAAGTGAAGAAATGCAAAATCAACAAATCTAGCATTGACTACCTAGGTCATACCATTTCTGATTCTGGCATTAAACCGAAGAAAGAACTAGTAGACACGATCAATGAAATGGCCACTCCCAAGAACAAAGAAGAAGTTGTAAAATTTCTAGGCATGTCAGAATATTATACAAAGTTCAGTCCCAACTTTGCAAGCAAAACACATAAAATACGACTTATTTTAAAACAAAGTACCAGCTTCACGTGGAATACTGAATGTGATGACGAGTTTCAACTAGTTAAGAGTCAACTTTCCAAAGCCTCTTCTTTAAAGAGCTTTGATTCAAATCAAGATGTAGTCATCATGACGGATGCAAGTGCGACAGGTCTAGAAGCAGTCATGATGCAAAATCTTAATGGAGTGGAAGCAACCATTTTGTTTTTGTCAAGAAATTTACGAGGGGCAGAATCTAATTACTCTGTTATAGAAAAAGAAGCCTTGGGAGTATTCTGGGCTGTGAGGAAGCCTCAAAAGTTCTTATGGGGTAATAGTTTTACTGTACAATCAAGATAGACGACAAGCCACTGAAAGGAAGTTTTGAAAAAAAGGTTTAGACAACGTATCTTCAAGAATACGTAAATTGGTGACTGTTCTCCAAGAATTTAATTTTCATGTTGAATATCTCCCAGGTGCTAAAAACAATATTGCAGACTGTTGTTCTCATTTAGTTTCAAGTGATGACACTGAGGAGGAAATTTTGGAGGACTCTTTTAGCGATTCTGATGATTATGCTGTTTGCAATATCACAGACAGCATAATAAAAGAAGATGTTTGGATTAGTGAATAGTTAAAGATAAAACTCTACAGTTTGTCTTGTGTTGCATCAAAAACTGTTGGAAAAGATGTGATGCAACAAGTGATACTTTATCTAGTTTATCTTCCCACTGTGACATTTTGTTTTGTGGAACCGGATTAATACCTTCATCCAACTTGAAAAATCAATTGATCAAATTTGCCCATGAAAGTCATCATGGTATTTCTAAAACCAAAGAAATTTTGAGACACACTTACTGGTAGCCAGGGATGGACATCTCCACAGAAAGGTCTGTGAGAGAATGTATTGAATGCAATAAATGTAACAAAATACTCAAGCCAAGAGTTCAACCCATGACCTTAAGAGAACTTCCAAAACTATGTGAGGAAGAAGTTGCTATAGACATTCTAGGTCCACTAAAGCACATAAGCACTGATAAATACATCTTAGTTCTTATTGTCTACTCATGATGGCCAGAGGTCAAGATTATTAACTCCGTAGAGACAAGAGATGTGGTAAATTTTCTTGAGGAAATATTTGAGAGGATTTCCTAACATTATGTTGTCAGACAATGGTGTTAAATTTACATCAAAAGAATTGGCGAAGTATTTGTCGGATAGGGGGATTAAGTACGAAAAATCTTCCTGAAACGAATGGTGTTGTTGAATGGTTCAACAGAGTACGTGAAGAAACCATTTGACGTGCTGTTCCACATAACAAGTGTTGGCAAATTGAAGTGTTGAACAAGGTTAAAACCTACAGATTTTCTCCTCATTCTGCGACTGGAAGAACTCCTTTTAAGCTACTTTGCAAAAGGAAAGCTAATACTGTGTTAAGTCCTTTGTGGATTCTAAACAAATTACCTGAATTGAAGAATGTTAAAAATGATCAGGAGAAATTTGAAAAAGAGATGAAAAATATGTCTGAAAACAAAAAATATTTTAATGTAAGGAAAGCAGTAAAAAGAACAATCGTAAAGGTAGGTGACTTAGTTAAAATAAAAATCCCTCACAAAGGATCTACCATGCTGTTTTCACAAAAAAGGAGCCATGAAGAAGCTGTGGAACCTTAAGTTCTCTTGTTTGAAGGCCCCAGAAAGAATCAAGTTCTAATGATAAAAGATGTGAACTCGCATGTGGACTGTGGACATATGTAAGCCACATCTGAAGGAACAAAAATAACATTGCAAACAGCCCATATACATTTTTAGTGGAACACTTGTGCATACAAGCAAACCCACTGTGAGCTTTGGCACACAACTGTGGAAATACTGCTGGGTCACGACAAGAAATCCGAGTGTATATCTATGTGGAAGATGGTTTGGAGAGAGCAGTGTTTAACCAGGATAAGGATTTATGGGCGGATTTACAAGCTTCTTGTGACTCTTTAACGCCGCTGTTGCGTCACTTTCGTGACGCAGCAGCGGCGCAAAGCCAGCGCCATGCTGCGGGGTATTTACAATGTGACGCATCTGGGAGATGCGTCACGTTGTAAAGCCCTACGCCACATGTAGGCGTTCCGGCGCAGGAACGCCTCCTAAAAGTGGCTAAGTGAAATCCACAAGATTTCACTCATTCACTTTTAGGGCCATGCTACGTCAAAACCCTGTGCCTGCTTGAAGCAGGCGTAAGGATTGGCGCAGCATGTTAGAGATAGGGCACCCCCAAGCTTTGCTGGAGCTGCATCGCGCTTGTGGCGCAACTCCAACAATGTGCCGCATTTCTGCTGAGGAAGCGTCACGCATTTGCCCACCCAAGCGCCACAGTGCGCCGCATTGGAAATGCGGTGCATCAGTGGTGGCGCACGGGTGGGCAGATGCGTCGCAACTGATTAGCAGAGATGCGCCAGAAGTCGTAAATCTGCCCCTGAGAATGTTTGGTGTAGCAAGTGAATCTTGAACAGAGTAAATCTGTTACAGAACAGGAATGGATGAAAGCTTTGCAATAGGATACCATGAGACTGATTTTATTAGAAAGGCATGACCTGTGGCGAGATGTCTTGTATGGTACCAAATCTTTGGCAGCAGGGTGCTCATTTAAAGATGGTAATTTACTTCGAGAAGAAACATGTATTCTGCCAACAACCTTTAGAAGCAAGATGGGCGATTCAGTGTATATGGACCTTTTAGATATGGCCCTGAACATGAAGTCACTTAGGGAAATAGATTGGAGGCCAGGTATGAGCAAAGATTAGTATTTGTGGAGTGAGTAGGTCAGAGGCTAAAGGTCAAAAGTGTCTGTAAGCACCCAATGCAGACAATGAATCCCACTCCTCCCCCAGTCAAGGGACTGGCATGGATTTTCTATGGTCATCTTATGTTTTGACTTCAAGTTTGTTTTATATTTGTGAGTAATCCATGCCCTTAGGTCCTGACATAGTAAAGGAGAGTGCTGCAACATGCTTCTCCCTCTGTGGTGCGATGAATGGGGGAACAGCCTTTACAACGCGGGTATTACCACACGCTACCATTACAACGCTGCTATTACAATGCAAGTTGTTACAACGACTTGCGCTGGAGGGCGCTGTTGGATAGGGAATAGTTAATTTTCTATTCCAACACATTCCCTACTGTAACGTGGGCTGGAGTTGGATTAGAAAATTAAACTATTCCACTACCCAGCACAAGTCGTTATAACGACTTGCGTTGTAAAAACAGCATTGTAATGGCACGTGTGGTAAAAGCCTGCATTGTAATGCCATACAACCGATGAATGTACATAGACCTTGCTCCATGAAGGGGCAGGTTGAACAAATTTGCCAACTTCTAACCTCATTAAAAATGGGTGGGAATCAGATTGTGGGTCCTTGCATCATGAGTGCTGCATTGGAGTCCTACCTGAGACCACAGTCCTCCTTCGCACTATGGATGAATCTAGCACAATACCCCACATTTGACAGCAGGAATTGTTCAGGTTGAGAGGTCATCAAACTTAAAACCCTGGGTGGTTCCCTAATACAAAAGCTCTGGAGTTGTTTACTCAGAAACAGAAGGGGTGGAAAGAGTATTAAGCCTAGGCTAGTGAAAACTATAACCATATGTGGTAGATTGAACTTTGTTAAGGGGATGATTTGTATGATGACGTCAGCCATTCCAAGGGGATACAGGGAGATCTACGGCCTTACAACAGTGCTGTGTTTACCTTGTGCTCGGTGTCCACATCTAGGCAGCTGGAGGCCTCATCCAGGATCAGCACCTGTGGGCGCCGGACCAGTGCTCGGGCGACTGCGATGCGCTGCTTCTGTCCTCTGGCCAGGAGACTTCCCTGCTCCCCAACATCTGCACAGCAGGGAGAGCAATCAGAAGGTGAGACACCAAATGAAGAATCAAGAAACCCAGAGCATGGACATGCAATCCCACTAAACCTGGCCTGGAGACTTCCCTGCTCCCCAACATCTGCACAGCACGGATAACAATAAGGTGAGAAACCAAATAAAGAAACATATGGGCGTGGACTCACATTAACCATGTGGAGGGACCTGAACTTCAGAACATGAGCGTTTGTAAGAGCAGAATCCTGTGGAAGGATGTGTGCTTCTGTTTTGTTTTATTGTATACAATTAAGTATTGCATACAGCACTGATCTAGGGAAAAGATACAGACGAGCACTGTACGTACTTTTGGGTTTGTTGTTAACATTGGACATTGAATGCATTAGGACCTAAAATGTATATACTGGCTCGGGCAGATCTACAATAACTGGCGCATCCCTGCATATCCTACTAGAGGGAAAAGCCTACCCTAATAAATTAAACAGTGGCCCGAAACGGGTCCCAACATATTAAATAACCCACAGCAAGAAAAGGCCTATCCATACCTCAATCCAGAATTTTATACGAACTCAGAACAGGGGAGCAGGAACCCAGGTAACACCAGAGGCAATAATAGGAGAGTGCAGACGTTTTCAGACACCACCGATTCGGATGGCGATAATAGTTCCAACAATGATCTTCAATATAATGGGGGCTTCCAACAACGCCAAGAGCATTTTGAAAGACCTAACGGCCAAGATCATTTTTTATCGCATCGAGGGGGCAACCACAGACCGAGGAACCGGCCACAATTCAATCAAGGCCAGGGACGTCCTCAAAGATATATACAGACGAGAAACACCCAGTACTGGAGGAGATGAGCAACATTCCAGTGTTCAATCTATCTAGAAGCAACATCCCAATTGAATCGATAGCCCTTCTGTCCCACGGTCTTTCCTTTGTCCCTACCACCAAGCTTGATAAATTTGAATTAATTAAAGACATCCACAGTTTTTTCAGGAAAATTCGCCTTAAAAAATTCTTTGCTTCTTGTCCATCTGTTGAAGAGACCGACAACTTGTCTGGTCTTAAACCGCCGTCTAGCTTCACCCCCAGTCTTGATACTATTGGCCCTGAAGTTGGAGTGTTCGAGAAGACTGTTATCCATAAAGTGAACCAATTGTTGAAATTTATTCCCAATTCTAGCAACAATTTGGCTCGTGGTGAGAACTTGGCCTTAAAAGAACTAGGGGATTGCTCAGAACTCACCATCAAGCCATGCGACAAAGGCGGTGAGATTATGGTGTTTAAGACTACCACATATATTGACAAAATGAATGCCTTACTTTCTTCTGATGTCCATTATCGACGAATCTTGAGGAATCCAGAGGAAGCTTTAAAACAGCGTATCCTCCGTCGAGTGACTGAAGCTGTGGATTTGGGACATATCTGTGTTAAAGAAGCTGAATATCTGACTCCTTCTCATACTAGAATGCCCATTATCTATGGACTGCCTATGGTCCATAAAAACAGAGACGATCCCCCTATGCGTCCCATCGTATCCACCATTGGTGCGGCCACGGAACCCTTGTCAAAATATATTGACAGGTTCCTGAAACCCTTTGTCAGTGAACTTCGATCCTTTGTGAGAGACACAGGTCACTTTATATCAAAAGTTGAAAACCTTCCTTTCAATCCCTCTACTGATCTATTGGTAACTATGGACCTGGACTCCTTATATTCTAACATACCTCAGGAGGGAGCATTGGCTGTTGTGGAAGAGATCATCAATGGAGAGGCGAATTTAGTGAATGCATCCACCATTTTGAGTTTTCTCAGGATTGCTCTCACTGAAAATTATTTTGAGTTCAATGGGCAATTCTTTCACCAAGTAAAAGGAGTAAGTATGGGGGCCTCTTGTGCCCCGAGTGTGGCATGCTTATATATGGGCCACTTCGAAAATATCAACATCTACAATGAGGTGGCACCATTCTTTGAGAACATCCGAGCCTGGTCGCGCTTCATTGATGATATTTTTTTCATCTGGAGTGGCGACCAGGCTCTGTTGGATGAGTTTGTGAGATGGATTAATGCCGCATACTCGAACCTACGTTTCACGGCGAATGCCAGCTGCACTCAAATTGAGTTTCTGGATGTTTGGGTGAGACATAGGGAGGGATCTCTCTTTGTCTCCCTCTACACCAAACCGACTGCTAAAAATACCCTGTTGGAGTATGGAAGTTTTCACCCGCGCAGTCAACGCGACTCCATACCATTTAGTCAATTTCTTAGACTGAGAAGAAATTGTTCTCTTTTGAACGACTTTCTAACCCAAGCTGACATTTTAAAGGAAAAGCTGTCACTGAGAGGATATCCTCGTCGACTGATTAGAGACCAGTGGCGGTGCGTCCATTGGGGGCATTGGGGCGGTGCCCCACTAGCCATGGACGACCGCACTGCCAAAATGAGCGTAATTACTTTTTTTAAAATAAAACTGAGCCGAGCGCGCAGGCACCCGAGCACTGCACGCTACCGGCCTGGGACAAGCCCGACTGAATCGGGCATCCATTAAGGAAGTGGGCCGTGGGGGGCGGGGCTGAGGCAGAGAGTGACAGGCAGAGGCAGGCAGCACACAGTTACCGTACAGACAGCTGCCCGCTGACAGCGCATGTAAAATCCCGGAGTCTTTAATATTTTGCCTGGCCCGCGCATGCGTTGACTGTAGCCCTCCTCCCCCCCCTCCCATCTTGCACTCAGAGACATAGGCAGGACCCGGGCCCCCGGTCTGATTTAGGGCAGATACTATCCTGCTCTTAAGCCAATCCTGGCGCAGTGGCACTGTTAACGCTGCGCAAGGATTGGCTGCTGCAGCAGGATGGTGCCACGTGGGTGTTGGCTGCTATCTATGCTGAGGGCCGCACACTATGGCCAATCACATATGGCTATATCGCCATGTAGTTTGTGATTGGCCATTTGCCTACGCTGTGGGGACGTCACCGTGCGTGGCACACCAGTGCTGGAGACTCCTCGTCGTGACCAGCAGTGAAGTCGTCGTTGCGTTGCCGTTTCAGAGTGCAGCCTGCGGCCTGCCTGGACCTTTGCTTGTGCAGCAGAGTAGGCACTAGCAGCAGAAGTAGTGTGCGTGCAGTCTGAGTCAGTGCCAGCCGTCCGGTCCACCGTCCACCCACCGTAAGTTAAACCGAAACTGGTTAGAGTTGTGTGTGTAAGAGCAGGCACAAGTTAACAGCACACCACTGTTCCAAAATCACGCAGCACCCATCGGCTGTGCATCTGGTAACGCTGGGAAATGGTCTCAAAGCTGGGGCGGCCACATTCACAAGAAACAAGGCAATTAGTGTAAAACGCCCGATTTCGTGGCAAAAATCCTACCTAAAGAGAAGCGCTGATTCCTTGCAGAACTTTACCGTCTGATCCCCTGCATTTCCCCTTTCCCTGTCCCCGTGTGGGTGGGCAGCACAGCCTCGCCGTCAGCATCAGCATGCCAGCAGCTGCTCTCCAGCTGGCCGTGAGAATGATCAATTCATTTCACTACCAAAGAGGGTAAAGGCAAAGAAACAGGCGCCAATCAGTTCATTGCCTCACAGCAATAACCCCCAGCAAAAGTGGCATTTAAGTGAATTATGATATTTGTTTTGACGAAAAACACCAGTGTGCGGGCGTTGGAGGCAGCTGAGGGAACAGGGCCCTGCATTTCCAACTCGTTCTGCTGCCTGGAACCCCCTCTCCTGGTTTTTTTGAGGCACCCCAGCCTAAATATTTAATTTGACTCCAATTAATAATCAGCAATCTTCCACTCATTGTGCGAGCAAAAAACACGCCCTGCCGTTTTTCCCCGGGCCGTCTCCTGCGTGCAGCTAGCTATGTGTTATTGAATTAATTAAGCGCATTCTCACTAATCTAATGCCCATGATTGGGAACCAATTCTAGCCTGCAACAAGAGAGCATTCTCTCTGCTGCCGGGGCAGCCGCCTCAGAGATCTGACTCTTTAATAGTGTATGCAAATCCTGTTTGATTACTGCAATGCACAGGATTTGCTTCTCCCGCTATATGGTAAATAGTAATGAGGTAACCCAGGGCCAGAGCTGCTTCCTAGAAAAAGTACAATTAAATGTGCCTTTTATCTTACCAATTAATATTCCTGTCTAAATACATTAATCACAAATATGTCTGCCCCTAAATGCGCTTTAAAGACTGGGAGAAGTTATAGGCCAAACTAACTGAACATTTAACCCGTATTTACGCTTGTCACGTGGATGGGGTATAGTATAGGTAGTCTAAAAAAATGAAGGAACAGTTTTTTTAAAAGTTATATATAGCGCGAACTCGATCCGACCGAAGGTGTTGGACTCGGAGCGCTTTACACGAGCACCAATTGTATTATGCAAGGACACCTTTTTTGAGGCACAAGGATTGTAAAAGATTTGCCCAGAATCACAAGATGTTGAGCTAAAGTGCCGAGACTCGAACAGGGTTCCTCATTTCTTAAAGACGGGGTCTCTGGCCTTCCCCCCCATCCTCCCCTTTACCTTCAGAGGTCAAGTCAGCTAGCAACGTACAAGCATTGGTATTTATTTCATTTTCCATGGACCAAACGTGAGAAACAAAAAGAGAGGTTTCTCTCCCCGTCCTCATGGTTGGTCAGCTGATGTTGAACACATCTGCTATATCAAGAACTAACAAAGCAACCAAGAGGTTTGAATTTTGTGAACTGCTTGCATACAGAGGCAAAAACAGTACTGGGGCACATCCACACAAAAATGGAATGTTATCCACTGTAACACAGATATGCATTATGCACCCTAGCAATCGGTCCCATGAGTATACATATATCCAGGGCTTTACGTGGGCCAGGTCACTGTTCTCAGCCCCTGACCCGACTAGTAGCTTCCTGACCTTTGCTCTGCATTCTAAACTATGCTCAGCGCTCCATCTGGTACTTGTGCTGCCCATTTATAACGCGCTCCTTTTCAATTGTCCAAACCCTCTGTCTGGTTCTCATTGGTAAAGCTCTGCCATGCACATGAACTGGCTTCTCTTCCGAGCTGCAGGCCAGCAGCAGCACCTGAAGGAAAGGATGAAAGGCGGAGTCGACCCACTTGGATTTGAACCGTCCGTCGCTATGAGGTCGAGCTCAGCCTCAGATTCCTAAAGTGTATAATCAATAATTAATACTCTGCGCCATGGCGGCTGGTACATCCAACAAAGTTAATTTTGTTTGCAAAGCGCACACTGTTACTAGTTAAATTGCTTCTAGGAGGTGCTTTCGAGAGCAGCACCAGTACGTGTGAGAGAGGTTTGCACTCAGCGCTTGTGATTGTATGCTGCATTCATTGGTTGGTGCTGTCTTCCCTGCTGTGGTTACAGTTGTGGTCACTGCGTTGGTCTCTACCCTGATGGCACCTTTGATCACTACTGGAGTCCTGTTATATCTTTAGCTCTGTAGTACTTGCAGCCGTTGTTACTGTTGTTGCATCAGTTGTTGCTACAGTGGTGGTGGCAATTGTCGCATCGGTTGTGACTCAATCGGAGGCAACTGTTGACGCTATTGTACTCCACTGGTGTGGTTACTACTGTGGTCGCTGCTGTTGTCCCTGCAGTGCAGACAGCTGTTGTTGCCTGTATGGTCCTTGTCATGATGGAAGCTGTGATTGCTTCATTGGTAACTGCTATGACAGCACATGTGTTACTGCTGTAAGGACAGCTGTTGTTGCCGCTCTGGTCCCTTCTGTGGTGATAGATGTGGCTACTACTGTAGTCCCTGCTGTGATTGTTCACTCAAGTCACTGAGAGTACCAGGGGCAGAATGTGTGTCAGGAAAACTGCATAATTCAGTCGCATAAAGGGACTGTTTTTCATTGCCCTTACGAATGAAAAACGCAATTCAAAATGTACAAGTGCTCAAAAAAGCCCAGAAATCCCCTGTTTATATTTTCCCAGCCATTCTCATGTTTGCTGTTAACCCCTTCCATGCTGGGCCGTTTCCGCCGCTGTGCGGTAAACAAAAGAACAGGGCGGGGCCGTGACGAACCCCAGCCGTCATCAGCACACGAGCGCCGCAGAGCGTGACGGCTGGGGTTCGTCACCAGCATGGAAGGGGTTAAATTAGATCTTGCCAACGCAAAATCTGTCTCTAGCAGACCTGATAAGATATAGCCAGGGGCCACGAAGGTAGAATGCAATTTTCATTTTAAAGGGCCAGTAAAGCATTTTATCCCGCTCAGTAAACTGTTCCTTTCTCTAGCTGTCAGTACCAAACAGAGTTGAGCTTTATCCCCATTCAGGGAAACATTCTGTTTACAAAGAATGGAAAAGCTGGTAGCCGAAGTGGAATATTTCCGTGTAGCGTATGTAAACACAATTCCTTTTTTCAAGTGCTACTGAATAGGTTTTCATATTATGGCAGGCCGTCATTAGCTCAACTCTAGCTTTTCATGATGTGTGGGTAGTGAGACAGACCGACCCTCAATTATAATCAATGTCAATGTTGTTTGTAAGGCGCACGCAACATAATTGAACTGCTTCTAGGTGCTTTTCTGAACAGAAACGGTATTAAGTGTGAGGGTGGTTTGCATAGAGGGGGTGTAAGACCTGGGGTCACCAGCTCTTAAGGGGGTAGCATGGCTCGAGCAGGAAGGCAGCCAGGGGCTTGTATGTAAAGCAGCTACTTAACGCACACATCCAATGAAACACACAGTGGCGCAATAATGGAGACCACACCAGTAGTTGTATTTGAAAGAATCAAGATCTTTTATTTAGGCTTTCAAATAGAGCGTTGCATTATTAATTCATCAGCATTTCAGGTAAGCATTTCATCGAGACATTTCATGAATCACGTTCAGGTTACATTTTTCTATGAATGGGTGAACATTTCATTAGAATAATAACCAGCTCATCTAGCAGTGAAACGCTAGCTAACCCCGCCTGTCGTATCAAACTCTCTGACAGGCAACGGGGTAACTGTATTAACCTGGAGGATCCTACAAGAAGTGACTATAGTAATGCGTTTAAATATCACATCAAAACCTCTCATGGATGCTTCTCCTTAAAGGTAATAACACATATCGGCAAGTACTTCTCAGTCCAACAAGGAACTCCAAAGAACACAACCTTTAATTATTTGTGACAAGCCTTTCTTCTTGTGAATTCCGGTCGGCTTGCGACCTAGAGCAGATCATCAGAGTACTGTGGAAGCCCACCTCTGCAAGAAAACTCCGTACAGTGAAGTAAATCTCCCTCCCAGTTCAGGCTTGTAAATACAGTGCACTATAACATTTCAGGCTCGTAAATACGGTGCACGCTAAACATTTCAGGCTTGTAAATACAGTGCACGATAAACATTTCAGGCTTGTAAATACGGTGCACGCTAAACATTTCAGGCTTGTGGATACGGTGCACGCTAAACATTTCAGGCTGGTGAATACTCTTGAGGCACATTCGAAGGGGAAAGGGGCCAACAGGGCCCAGTCTCAGAGAACCTCGGGGGAGGGGCGACCTCGGGCCTCTCCCGGCCTACCACCCTCCTCCCCAGGGGGTTACCTCACTTCTTCGGGTCACTCCCAGTAGCATAGGTTCCTCACTAGGCCCTCCCGCCTAAAACTCCTGCGTGGGTTCCCCAGGTCAGTGATGCCCCAACTGACTAGAAAGTTTCCCTCCTTTTCCTTATAAAGTGGCAGTTGGCAGTGGCAGTTGGTGCCTCCCCTATTCCAGAAGGTTCCAGGAGCTTCCCTCATTCTAGCTATGGGCAGGCTGGCAGGCTGGTATGGCAACATTGTTTATGGGTTCCAGCCAGCTCCTGGCTACTAGAGTGCGCCTATACAGACCATGCTGCAGTAGCAGGGGTCAGTGGCAGCCATATTGGGGGAAGAGAACACCTGCACCCTGGCATTGGTTAGCAATGGAAGGGTGCCCAGAGTCCTAAAGCCAACAAAAAGTAGGTGTGAAAAATGAGGCAAGGGCAAAAAATACAGGAAAGACCACCCAAGGGCTGACAGGTCTAACAGGGGGCTTGTGGGATTTTAAGGCAGGCAGGCAGGCAAGCATTGCTGGTTGAGTTAGGTGGATCAACTCTAGCTTTTCATGGTATGTGACGAAGGGACTTCACTGCCCACAGGGCCACTGCTGTAGGGTTACTTGGCGATCTGCTTTGGGTCCAACACTTAGGGTTGAGCCTCTGGACATCAACAGCAAAAAAAGGGGTCTGGTTGTCAGAGGACAGTAGTCGCTGACTGCCCGGGCGCCCCTAAAAGGAAAGGCACTACCGAGGTCTATTTGGTGCTGCTGACACTGCTGAGTGCTGGGCTCATGGTAAGGGGGGGGCGAACTATAGAGGTGAAGAACTGAAAAGAATTGACTCAGTTGGAGCCCATGACCCCTCATTGCCATGGGACACCCTAAAACACTCCCCGCATTGCACTGCCATAATTTGTGGCCCCAGGTCATGTTTATCCTAGAGAGAGATCAGAGTTTTGTCTAATGGAGGTTTTGACTCATGGAAAGGTAGCAGAGAAGGTTAATATGCCTGCTGCAAGGAACATGTACCTGATCCAGATCACAAAATGCTGTAAAGAGGTCAGTGAGTCACTGCATTTGTGTGTTATGAAGCTCTGTTGTTATACTGAATAAGCAGCTACCTAGTATGTTATATGACAGCTCTTTAATAATGTAATACCTGCAATTTCACAATTGCTTTATTAACCTTCCTGCTTTCTCAAATTTGCTTGAAAATGCACCATTTTTCCACTATTTTTTCAAAATTTTCTCGGGGGGAAATCCCCCCCAACCCTCCTTGGGGGGTCCAGGCTCGCTTGCTACGCTCGCTCGCTACGGTGCAGTATCATTATCACTTTCCGCCTCACCACTTTCAAATGTCACCAGCCGCCACTGTTAGAGACTCTTTCAAAAGAGCTAGATATTTCAACAGGGAAAGCATGTTCACGGAACGCAGTCGCGCCGAAAAGGATTGTATAGTATGTGTCCTGAAACATTCGGGAATAAATAATAAGATCAGACAAGTCATTAATTCGCAGTGGCATATTCTCAACGCCAACGACTCAGAAGAACAGATCCCCAGGACCATTTTTGCCTTTCGACGCAATAAAAATCTGCGTAACTATCTGGTTAAGGGGTCTGTCAGGAACACTAAAGAACTAAAACAAGTTGGGATAATGGGTCTCCCCCCGGTGATGGGGAATCACCGATGCAGTAATTGCCATGCATGCCCGCAAGCTCTGACTGGCAGTACCGTGTTGGCAGGCAATCGGACCATTCAACTTAATGGCATGAGCAATTGTCGCAGTTCGAACATTATCTATGTCATCATCTGTCCTTGTGGACTCCCCTATGTGGGTGAGACAGGACGTGAGTGCAGAACCAGGATTGGAGAGCACAAATTATGTATCCGAAACTGCAAAAGTGGGGCCCCACTTGTATCTCACTGGGTCACTGCGAATCATTGTGAGGACGACCTGAGATGGTCGATACTTGAAAAAATCCGCACTGTCCCGGGAAAAGATGTGACTTCCATTAGAAAGAAACGGGAAGTGTTCTGGATTTTTCTCTTGGATTCAGTAAAAACTGGTTTGAATGATTGCTGCCCTTGGGAGAATGCGTTATCATAGGCTTGTTAGTCCTCGGGTGGTTCTTCCCCGTCTAAATTCGCTGATTATCTGAAGGTTTCAATGTGTTGAAACTGAAACATCTCTCTGATTTATTGTGCCACTTCATCAGCACTGTGTACATTTCCGCAGGCCTTCGTCGCCTCTTCTTCGTGCTCCTTTCCCCCTTTCTATCGAGGTTGAGGTTACGCGAGAGAAAAAAGTTGTTTTATTTTTCCTCTTAGATGGAAGCTATTCTCCTATTTTGCCTAGGCAGTCTTGCTGAACTAGAACAGTCCTTTTCCCGAAACCCAGGCCATGTCTTGCCTTGAGCTTAGTTAGCGAACCACACAGGTGTGTGTGATGAGTGGGGAAAGGGGGCGTGGCTATCACAGCCTTATTTAGTAGCAGAAACCAGCGGATTTCCCACGCTTGAGTGTTGCGAGCTCCGGTTACTGCCTGGAGGAACCCCGTATACGCTGATTAATCGTCTGTTACAAGGTAAGAGGGCTCCCCTTTTGGGATGTGACTCAGGCTTGAGGAATCCCCTAGCTGCTAAAATCGCCCTGATCTTATCTGTAGTCGCCTGGATTTGCTAAAAGCGCAGCATGTCACGTTTTTTAACTTTTAGCGGTGACTACACCACGCCGAGCTTATGTGTAACGCTTCGTGCTCTTTTAATTTTGTTATAGAGCACATGTGTGATTGCCCGCTGAACCTCTGACTCGGACGGCTGTGAAAGGAGCAGAATCAGAGGTGCCTTATGTGCTGGTACGTTTTGCGATCTGTTTATACTCTTGCACTTAGACCGCACCGGATAATTACTCGCTCCTCAATGAGACCAAAAACGCAGGGACAGTTCATCGTGCGCCTTGAAAGTATTTTCTGGGAGGAGAGACGAGGGGAATCGTGAGGCGCTGTATTGAAGCCCTGTGGGTCATTCCGAAACTTGTTCTTCGAAGGGCATTAGGCCTGAGGTTGATTGATGTCTTTTCAACCTTTTAGGTGAAACTAGGAACAAGTCGTCTCACGGAGTCTGATGTACAGATCGGAAACCTGATATTCAAAATGGGGCTACATTAACTCTTCCAGAGCGGGTAAGTCATTGAATCGAAAAAGAGGTTGTTCCGTTGGCTCGGTTGAAATAGACTTGAGAAAAAATGTTGCGCTGGTCTAGAACATGTTTTGAAGTATTTCGCTCGGGGGTGTTCTTCATCTCTACCAGGCGCCACCGGACGAATTCTGTGTAACCTGTCATCGTACTGGAGAGTGTTTCCACTTCATCCGCAAAGAATGTGGAATCTAATAAGATTAAGTAGGACAAGAGGTAAATGGATGTTGTTTTACTAAGGAAACTTCCTTTTCTCTCCCTCTTGTTTCTCGCTTTTTTCTCTGAAGCATGTCTTCTTGAATATTCCGATAATTATAAGTGACAAATGATTAGAATGATTGCTGACACTAGGTATGTAAGTGATGTTTTGAAACCCAGGAATTTCCCCAGGCATTAGATGCTAAGTTTTTAACAGTACTATTGAAATTCCCTATCTCTTCAGCATTGGAGCTCACCAAAATTTGGGTTTATGTTCGAATCCAGTAGATCATAGGATATATATTGTATGAACTGTTACTGTTCTCCCCAATTGATGTTGTTTATTATCTATGAACTATTATTGTTCTCTTGAGCTGATGTTGTTTATAACTTATCATATGTATAAAAAAACAAATGAAAGTATTTGAGATGGTGGAACGGTTCAAAGTGGTGTATATTCTAAAAATGTGATTATGTTTTCTGTTAACAATAGATTGAATACGGACTATTTTTGCTTATACGTTGTGTCCCCCACTACCTCGACGTGAGAGCCCTGATGAAGGTGCGCCTGTTCATCTAGGCAGAGCACTGAAACGCGCGTTTGCTTTACATGTGTTTTGGATCCTGTGTCTGGCAACTGGCCACGAAGATCTTCCAGGATCCTATTATTTACTGTGTCACTCTGGTGATTGCGTTGAGGAATGTTTTATTCTTTTTGCTGAATGTCTGGATTTGAGTGAAAGATACGAGAGGATGTGGTGTGTGAGAGGTGTTGTGGGGTGATGATGTTGAAAATATATATAATATCTATTTGAATATGTTTTAAAACTTTATGAATTAATGTGTCAAAACATTTCAATCTTTTCGTGAAGTCTGTTTTGATGAAATAGAAAAAATGTGGAAAAAAGAAAATAAAGATTTTTATATTTTTCTATAATACCTTCTGTGTACCGTGTGACCTCTCTATGACCCTCAGGTGAGCTCCTTGCTGTGGGTTATTTAATATGTTGGGACCCGTTTCGGGCCACTGTTTAATTTATTAGGGTAGGCTTTTCCCTCTAGTAGAATACTTTTCCCCTGACGTCTGCCCGTATCGTTTACAGGGAGCCCCTTTTGTGTATTGGCAGCATCCCTGCATATCAGCAGGGATGCACCAGTAATTGTGCGCCACAGCTCCGCCAACATGGATGCGCCGCATTTACAATGGGGTTTTGACGCAGAATGGGCCCAAAAGTGACTGAGTGAAATCTTGTAGATTTCGCTCAGCCACTTTTAGGAGGCGTTCCTCGTGCCAGAACACCCCCCACCCCCGCGCAGGAACTTACAATGTGATACATTTCCCAGATGCGTCACGTTGTAAATACCCCGCACCATGGAGCATCTTTTGCGCCGCCGCTGCGTCACAAAAGTGACGCAACGGCGGCGTAAAAGAGGCGCAAGGGGGTTGTAAATCTGTCCCACTGTGTCTTGGCCACTTCTGCAATAGGCAAAGAGTGGGTTGGAACAAAGATGGATTCCACTAACAAACAGTGGTCAGGGTCTTCTGAAGCCGTGTGGCGCTCCATCGGAGCTACAGACCACAGGGATTCAGTTGTACCTAGTCTGAGTGTTTGTAAAGTGCACATTTACATCAAGGGGTTTCTTAGCTCTATGTAGTATTTATATTTACCAAACTCAATTGTATCCATTTTGTGATATGAAACTGTGTCCATAGGGTCAAACACAGACTCATGCCTTGGGTGCAGCAGTCCACTGAGCTGTCAGCCAGCGCTGGACCTCACGCACATACCTGAAACCTATGTTCCCCACCAGAACTGCCTTCTCCTCTTTTGTATCAAAGGTGTGCCTGCAGTGCATGCAATGAACATGATGCATACAGTGGGCATCACTAGCTGACCAAGGCACAGAGCCTCTCGCCAGCCTTCATTCCTTGAATGTCCAAGCTCATAAGACACCTACACGCGCTCAAGGTGTGCGATGTGGGATCTCACAGCTTACGCTGTCTTGGCTTTAAGTGCTGAGGGTCCCTTCATAAAAGGGTGGAATGATGAACCTGGTTATAAAAGCACCAGCCTGAAGATACTTTAAATCTGTGGGTTTAACTTTGTCTCTTTCTAAAGGAATTGGTGTCTTTTAGGGGTAACACCTTTGTCCCTACTGCTCACAGCTGCACATAGTTGTGGCTAACAGGAGTAGTCCTATGGCGCTGTGCTGATGACGAGCTGAGCTCGTCATGACCGTTACGGAACGCCCACGTGGGGATAATATCCCTGCTGTGCTGGGCGTTCCATTGACATGGGTGTGGTCATGACGAGCTCAGCTCGTCATCAGCACAGCGCCACTGTTGATTGATAAAACTGAAGTATTTTCGTGGGTATGACCGAATAGAAGCTTTCAAAGAAATGTTTCAACCCCACCTTTCACGGAATTGTCAGTTTCAATGTAATGTAAGCAAATCGCACTTCAGATTGTGTTCAATGCAAACATTTTACTAGCACTGTAGTCGTCATACATGCACTGAGAAGAAACAGATCTAACAATTCACAGTCCTTAAAACACAAAAAATAAATGTGTGGACAATGGCGCGCTTTGTAATGGGACGCTAATCACAAAATACCAGTTGGCGCCACACTATGCTAAGCACAGACTTTTAGCTCAAGTGTTTTTAAGCCACGCCTTTATTTACATCGGCCACTCCCCTTGCCCCATTCTAATGAGGAAGGCTGCCAGGGCCCGACAGACACACTTATGTGGAAAAATTTCAAACTAACCGTCGAACCTTCTCACTGCCAGCACCAAACCCACTATTGCTCCAAAAGTATTATCCCTTATGTACTTGCAAGGGTCCGTGTGCACACCGAATAGCACCCATCGTCACAGTGCTTGTTCCCTCAGGAACTCAACAATTTGAACCAACAGCACAGGTGCACCACACAACAATAGATCAATAGGAACAATTATAAAGTCCATATCCAATAAACAACGAGAGAAGGATTCCTCATTTTTTTTCTCTTTATTCCATTTCCATGTTAGGTAGAAAAAAACACAGTGGAACTGGAATAAAGAGAAAAAACTGAGGAATCCTTCTCTCCTTGTCTATTGGATATGGACTTTATAATTGTTACTATTGATCTATTGTTGTTGTGTGGTGCACCTGTGCTTTTGGTTCAAAGAGACGCTAATGTGCTAGGCAATTCCTGACATGTGAGTAGCTGCACCAATCCGATGAGCCTTTCAAGGGCCACATCTGCCAGTTATGATTTCTCCAACGACTTCAGTAGTGTCAGAGATCTGAAGTTTCCCAGCTCCATAAGCGGGCAGCTAGTCAATGTATGACTTGAATTCCTTCATTTAAAATGACACGAGCAGGACCGCAAGTCCCAGAAAAGAGAATTGGACAGAAGGTGCAACTCGTTCACGGGCCTAGTAAACTGCGGAGTTCGCTAACCAAGTCCGCCTTTGACACATAAAATGTATGTGAAATAGGTTCAAAGGTCATCTTTACTTACAAGTCACCAGGGAATAGACGTGGCCAAACTTCGTCGAAGTGGTTGCACGCCCGCCTCCCCGTGGCCAGCAGCTGCTCAATATCTTTCGCCGTTGGGGGCGAGCCTTCCTCGGACCTCCTAGTGGCCACGGCGCCCCCTTCATCTTCCATGCCACTGGCAAGGGTGTGTCCGCGGTCACTCACGGTCACTCACTGACTGCCACGCCTTGAAGCATGTCTCCATGCCTAGGGCCTGCCAGCGTTCCCAAATGCCAGTTGTATTTCTGGAGACACGAGACAACAGGTGCCCGCAAGAGTCACACCGCATTTTGCAATTTAATCAACGTGAAGTTACGGAATTCAGTTTTACCTGCCCGCTCGTCAGCATATCGCTATTAGCTGGACTTTCACATGGTGATAATGCTGGCCGATGACTGTGCTGTTTACTCTTGAGACAGCTGACGGGCACGGCGCGAAACATTGCAGCGCTGTGAGCAACTTGCAGGTCACCTTTTAGAGATCCATGATGTGGCGTAACGGCCAGAGCTGGGAAACTGGGTTCCAGTATTGGCATCGGCTCAACATCCTGTGATTCTGAGCTATCTCACTGAGTCTACAAAAAAGTTTAATGTGTCCTTGTTTAATGTAACTAGTGGTCCTGTAAAGCCTTCCAATGCCCTGGGGTCGAGTTCGCGCTATATAAAACTGCCAAACAAACACAGCATTTCAATCTTTCACGTGTGATTCAAATGACATTTTTCCCTATACTATTGTAAGAAAGGATGGCCCTTGATGATGACGTCCTCTATCGTACCCCAAACAAACTTGAATATGTTAAAATAGGTAATTATGTCTCAGAAGTCACACTTACACACTAACGCCTTTCAGAGTGTGTCATTGCTCCAAGCCTGGCAGTTGGCCTCTATACTTTTAATATTTGTTTTGAAACAATATGAAAAATATTACGAGCTGGAAGTATCATTCTACCAATATGGTTATGGTTCTCCACCGTATATAACAAGCACTGGGGCACAGAAGGGCCTATGCTAGAAAATACCCGCCTTCACTTACCAGCAAAGGTGGAAGGTGTGTCCGCAGTGAATCGCCGCAACATCCCTCACGTTATCGAAGTAATCCGAGCAGATGGTGCACAAGGCACGGATCGGCATTTTAAACATGGAGAGCAGGTCTGAGAGAAAACGAAACCTATCGTGGGGCGAGACTTGCGGGAATTGTGGCCTGCTCAATGGAGCGTGCGTTCTCGTGCGCGTGGCCCGTTACAATCGCTTTCTTGGAGAGGAGATGCGCGCGGCCAGGTCCTGTCTCCTGGAAAGCTGCGTTGCTGACTATAGGTCTCTGGCGAGATCGCGCTTTCGCGCAGTTAACGCCACGAGCCCTAAAAAGGCTCACCAGAGCTACTTTATGGCTTTAAATGAACTGTATAAGAGCCATGTCAAATTGATTGGAAATTGAGACAGTCCTCAGACCATACGCCTGTAACTGTTCCTGCTGCCGCACTGTTTAATTAACCGAACTGTTTTGCCAACGCCTCTTGTCTCTTGTTTTTTCAAAATATTTCATTTTCAAGCAACATTTTGATGAGGCAGCCAGGAGCTTATTGGTAATTCGAACTCGACTGCAGCCAAAGGAAGAAGACCCCGCCAGGACAGCTTAATATTTGCGTATAAAAGAAGGTGAACAGAAAGCGCAATTGATTGGAAGATCTGCTGAATCCGCAGGGAGGAAGTCCGTCCTGAAGCAGCTGTCACAGAGGGTAAGAGACCACATCAGGGAGAAGAGTAAAAAGATAACATGAGTGTCCTACCACTGACAGAAATCTGGCATATTACCTCCTAGCTGAGTTGTAAGGTGGCCTTGGAGGCGATACAGCGGAAGTCACCGTTTTTTAAAATATTCAGCACGCTAGGAAAGGGGGATATTTATTTATTTCTCTAGCCCTTTATGGATCTCAGAATGCTATTTTTGTGTTAGGCTTTGCGGCTTGGGCAGAGTTGGCACCACAATCTTATTGTTTTAGTCTACAAGAGTTTCTCAGTGCCACCGGTTTCTTAACACTGTTGGTATCTGAAAGAAGTGAGAGGTGTTGTTCGTTTGGACCACTGGGCATCATACAGACGGAATGCTTGGCCCCTGGGTGTGATACAGGGTGTGATTAGGACATTTATGGAAAAATTTTGGACCTAGGAGATTAGGTGTAACTTGCGTTTGGCCAAGAGGGGACTGAGGTTCCCGAGTTATCCCTTCTTTCAGCAAACTATTGCTATTATCTTTGTTCCAGAGCCAATATAAAAAAACTACCAGGCTCACTTAGAGGCAAATTTACAAGGAACTGACGCATCTGCATAGATGCGTCCGTTTCCTTGCGCCTGCCCCAAATGTCCTTGCACCACCATGGATGCGCTGTATTTATTATGGCGCAAGGATTAACAGATGCGTCAGAAATTCTAACACATCTGTTGGCACAAAAGTGGCGCATTGCTGGAGTTGCTCACGGAAGTGACGCAACTCCAGCAATGCGCCACAATAGATGAGTGAGTCCCATTCAAAAACCCCTGCGTCATTCCTTACGCCTGGCCTGAGCAGGCATAGGGATTTTGACACAATTAAGGCGTAGAGTGACGCAGTGAAAGGTTGTAAATTTCACTGCGTCAGTTCTACATGGCTTTGTTCTTGGGAATGCCCAGCCTGCATACATTATACCTGCTGCAGGTATAATGTGACGCGGGGCTTTACAACGTGACGCATCTCCATAGATGCGGCACATTATAACTTGGCGGCATTGTTAGCGCCCCCGTTTGAGGTTCCGTGACGATTTGAACCCGTGTTCGTAAATACATAATTTTGGTATCAGTGAACCGCAAATGATCCATTTAGCATATCCTGGTGTTTTCGCTATGCTACGAGCAAGAGCACTCCTGTTACAAACACATTTCTGATCTACCCATGGCATCCATCTTAGATTATGGCAGCCATTTTGTATTTCTTGCCCTCACATAGTCAATGGACACGAAATGACCTTTGATTACTTCATTTCAATTAAGGACACATAGGCTTTGGCCGGCGATTCACCTCCCTAGTGACACATGCACCTTAATACAGAAAACGCCATGGTTGCATGACTCGACAGAAACTGCCTCCCCTGCCTGAGGCCAGTCCTGCTATACTGTTTCTCGTGTTCGTTGGCCTGATCATGATTAGGCGGCCGAAGCTGGTAGCCTTGCCCATTTACGACCCACAAACATCTCTTATCCTGCTCTTCTATCTTCTGCACCTGGCTCTGCTCCTTTCCTTCTGGGCCTTTATTAGGGGGAGGTAACGAAATTTACGATGAGGCGGTCCGGCTCTTGAATGAAAAGTTGACATGGGATTATGATGGAACAGTGGGAACCCCTCGTTCGTAATGTTTTGACATCAGATATTGTTGACGATTCCTGTGCAACGCCAAATATTTATTGTTTAGGACGCAAAGGTTTGGGAATGTACTAACATGTAAAGAATTTGCCCGAAGCCTAATATTTAGTATATAAGGAGCAACCCTCTTTGTACAAATCGAACAGGCTCCTAGATACTGCCCGTGTGTAGTTTCTGTGACTTCTGTGTCCCTGCAGTAATAAACCTTTGGTCTTTGACGCCACCATCGAGAAGCCCGTGTTTCTGTTTATTTGTGCACCGAGACAGGTAGAACTCCGGGGTCTTCGGGTGTTATCCCTGACACCTCTGGACGGAACCAAAAAGTCCAGAACTCCAATTGGCGCCCAACGTGGGGCAACGTCATTCGGTACCGGTCCAAAAGCCTGAAGAGTTCGAGAAGCTTCGTGTGAAGATTCCTGAGGGAGGCGCCCCACTTCATCGATCCCGGCATATCGCAAAAGTGGCCCGACGTTCTCTTCCACGAGGGTTCCCGTTCAGGACGGCTGCAGTGGTCCGTTGCCTTGACCGTCGCCCTGTCTTGGACCCGAGGTGCAGTCCTTAGTACGGCGAGACGTGACGGGTTTCTCCTTGGTGACGTCTTCAGTGCCTCAGTTAAGTATTAAGTGGTGGTTGCTAGTTGGTTACTTCGTAAGGGTTGTTCCTGTTTAGATAATCCATTTAGTTCTTGGTTTGGTCTGGTTTCGTTAGATTATCACTGGTTGTTCTGGTTACGATAATCTTTTGGTTTAGTTTGGGTATCGATACATTTGTTCGCTTTGGTAGGCCTAAGTTTTTGGTTCGAGTGCACATTTTTGTTTGTGTTTTGTCTGTTCTGTGTTCCGGATTATAAAATGGTAAGTCGGAAAAATTGTATGTTGTCGTGTTTTGGTTGCAACAGTGATTCCCGGTTGGAGGACTCATGTCTGGTTCCTCCGATTGGAACTCCTCTTTATGATCTGTATTGTAAGTTTGGTGTGGGTCCAATATCTTATAATGAGGTATGGATCCGATATACCGAGAAAGACGGTGTACTTAGTTGGCCACTGCATGGTAGTTTTGAACCCGAAGTCCTTGATAATTTGGAAGTGAAATTGTTTAAGAAGAAAGCCCGGCCGGCAATGTTTGATTCTTTCCGTTATTGGCGAAAAGAATCTAAACAGAGAGAAATTAAGAAGTTGAAGAAAGAACAGAAAGAGCAAGAGTTGACTT
This sequence comes from Lissotriton vulgaris, assembly GCF_964263255.1. Lineage (NCBI taxonomy): Eukaryota > Metazoa > Chordata > Amphibia > Caudata > Salamandridae > Lissotriton > Lissotriton vulgaris. The sequence goes on along the minus strand of NC_141693.1, from coordinate 17,627,162 downwards.
TAGAACAGTCTGCTAAGCAGCTGCAACTCAACGAGTCTGAGAAAGCAATGGAGGTGGCTGTTAGAGAGCGTAATCTAGCGATAGACAAGTGCTACCCTGCCTTGCCATCGAGTACAGCTAAGACAGTAGAGGACCCCGAAAATGATCCTCTGTTGTCTTATTTGTTAAAGTCACCCCCACCGTATGCACAGGGTGCTACGGCTCCACCTTTACCGAATGTTCAATTGCCGGTTGCTGGACAACCTGGTATTCCTGCTCCTGCCCCATCTGAATCAAGCTCCTGTACCTCCTGTGGTCAATGTTAATGTTCCTTCGACACCCCCTCTTCCAGGGTTGCCGGCTTCTTTGCCTATACCTGCACCGCTCATACCTGCTGTTTCACAAGCTACTTTGCCTAATACTCTTCCTGTTCTATCTGTTCCAACTGCTACTGTATTTTCTGCTTCTGCTAGTATTATGACTCCACTTTCTGTTCGACGGAGAATCACTGATTCTGTCTCTAATATTCTGTCTCCCTTCTATAAAACTTTAATTAAGACTCCTGCCTCTGACTCTGTTCAGAGACGTAGTCAGCTTCCCAGTACTGAAGAACGGGGAATATTGGATTCCACCGCTCTTAGATGGATTTCAAAAAGTAGAAGATATAGTACTAGAGGTACACAGACAAAATATCGATTTTTAAATATCGATATGCAAAAATATCGAAGTTTAAATATCGATATACAAAAATATCGAAGGTAAGTAATATCGACAGTCTAAATATCGATATTGGTATGATATCAGTAATATCGAAGTTGTAAATATCGATGTTAATAATATCGAAATTAATAACTTTGATGTTACTAATATCAATTTTTAAATAAATTTAGTGTATATTATATTGTATTTATTATGTTTTATTATTTATTTTTAATGTTATTTTATTAAATATTGTCTTGTACTACTGTAGCGGGTTGTGGGTTTATAGGGGAATAGGGTGGGAAGTAATTTAATTATGTTAAATTAATTATTAATTATTAGGAATTATTAATTAATTAATTGAGAATTAATTTTAAATTATTTTTAATTAATTTATTAATTGATAAATATGTTCTGTAGCGGGTTATGGGTTTATAGGGGAATAGGGTGGGAAGTAATTTAATAATAATTAATTAATTGATATATGTTTGTACATATTTTAATTAATAATTAATTGGTAATTAATTTCTATTAATTACTTAATTAATTATTATAATTTATTTCATATTTATAATGATTAATTAGTTGGTAATTAATTATTATTAATTATTTATTTAAATTAATTATAGTAATTTTTATATATAATTTATTGTTATTCTTAATTAATTAATTGTGCAAAATAATATTAATTTTTAAATTAAATTAATTACAGCAAATGTGCTAATATATTTACTTTTTTTGTTATTGTTAATTAATAATTAATTGGTAATTAAATAATATTAATTAATTTTGGGTACAGGGGTATTTTTAGGGTTCAGGGTCAGTTTTCAGTTCATGGGTACTGGGGTATTTTTAGGGTTCAGGGTCAGTTTTCAGTTCATGGGTAAAGGGGTATTTTTAGGGTTCAGGGTCAGTTTTCAGTTCATGGGTACAGGGGTATTTTTAGGGTTCAGGGTCAGTTTTCAGTTCATGGGTAAAGGGGTATTTTTAGGGTTCAGGGTCAGTTTTCAGTTCATGGGTAAAGGGGTATTTTTAGGGTTCAGGGTCAGTTTTCAGTTCATGGGTAAAGGGGTATTTTTAGGGTTCAGGGTCAGTTTTCAGTTTTTGGGTAAAGGGGTATTTTTAGGGTTCAGGGTCAGTTTTCAGTTTTTGGGTGAAGGGGTATTTTTAGGGTTCAGGGTCAGTTTTCAGTTCATGGGTAAAGGGGTATTTTAGGGTTCAGGGTCAGTTTTCAGTTTTTGGGTAAAGGGGTATTTTTAGGGTTCAGGGTCAGTTTTCAGTTTTTGGGTAAAGGGGTATTTTTAGGGTTTAGGGTCAGTTTTCAGTTTTTGGGTAAAGGGGTATTTTTAGGGTTCAGGGTCAGTTTTCAGTTCATGGGTAAAGGGGTATTTTTAGGGTTCTGGGTCAGTTTTGGGTTTTTGGGGTACAGTCGTACAGGGTAAAAATTAAAAAAATTTAAATTAAATCAATTAAATGAAATTACAAAATATAAAATTACATTAAATTAAGTTTTTAATTTATTTTAAATGTATATGTATTAGTTTTAATTTTTTTATTATGTTTTAATATTTGTATTTAATATTTGTAACATTATATGTATTTTATAATTATTTTAACATTATTATTAATACATTTAAAAAAACGATATTTTTAATTTCGATATTTTTGTACTACGATATTATTTTTTCGATATTTTTGTACTTACCTTGTTAGGGATAGGATTCCGATATTTTTGACTTCGATATTTTTGTCCCGATATTTTTGTATGTCGATATTTTTGGTTTCGATATTTAGTCAGACATTCAGTACTAGAGATGTATTAGATACATTCAGGCAATGGAATGAACCGACCCAACGATATGTATTCGATGAGATGTGCTCCCTTCTACGTGAGGAGTTGGAAGAGGATGACTCTGAATCAAATTTAGAAGAATTAATTAATATTCAGAAAGAGTTTGCTGCTGGTATGATAGTTGGTCAAAATATAAAAGAGGCGATGGAACTGATTTTACGCTATAGGAATGATCCATCCCTTCGTTCACCGAGAGTTAGAGAAACGTAGTACGAAGCAGAATCGCCAATATCCAATGAGAGAGGTTCCTCCAATTTGGCGCGAAGCTGTGCAAGCTGACGCAGTGAATGGTATTGTTGCCGCTCCGGCGCAATTCCAGAGAGTGTGGATATACATTCCGTGGAAGCGAGCCGAAGTGTTAGCAGTGAAACAGGCCTTGCCTGATCCGCGTAAGAATCCCGCCGGATACTACAAAGAGTTAGCGCAGACAGTTGAAGCTTGTGTGATGAATTTAGCGGACATTGACATGTTATTTGGGAATGTAGTTCCGCAACCAATTTGGGCTAAAATTCGTAAAGAGAATCATCCAGTTGCCCTAGGTGGTGATTGGGCAGCTATAATTGCAGCAGATGGTCAACAAATAGGTGGTTCTAAACCCGAACCTCTAATTGCTAATTTACCAGGTAGAATAATTGACTTAATGAAGACTTTGATGCCAGCATTGCGCGTGAACTGGGACAAATTGTCCGCATGCAGGCAGAAGAAAGACGAAAGTGTCTCCGACTTTTTCACAAGGTTCGAAGAGACTTTTGTAGATCACAGTGGTCAGGATATGAGCACAGAAGGAGGACAGAGACTGTTTGTTGACAAATTTGTGCACAATCTATTACCAGAGCTTAGTAATAAATTGAAAGATTCCGAGAGTGCGTGGGCTGTCTCTACAACTGCGCAAATACTTGCAACTGCACAGTATTATGAAAATAGGGATAAAGAGGAGAAAGAAAAGTCAGATAAGAAAACGAAAGATTTAAAAACTAAAGTTCTTTTACAGCAAGCGTATCCGCCTCGCACGAATCAGACTAATACACAGCAAGTATCATATCAAAGGACAGATTATAGTTCGCCGAGGCCACAATATCAGTGGAATCAGTGTGCGTACTGTAAAAAGGAAGGTCATTATAAGAATGACTGTCCAGTCTTAGCGCAAAATAATGCTGCAGCAGCTCAGAGAGGTCGTGGTGGTCCCATGCAAAATTCTAGAGGTCGAGGACGAGGTGCTATGCCTCCACAAGCGAATGATCGCCCTTCTAATCATTTTGATCAGCGGAATGGACAGTCTGCCCAACAAAATGGATCTCAACAGTATCATGTTGAAGACTATTGTGAAGTTGATGAGGGATTCCAACAAACTGAGTACTAGGACAACCATGGACAAAGAGAGGGAGTAGTATCAGTTCCAGTGGATCAGAGAGGGCCTTATGTCGCAGTCGCAACATCAGGTGTAGTCGAACCATTTCTGTTGGATACTGGTGCAGCAAAAAGTTCTATCATTCATGCGAAACTCCCTGGCGCACCTTTGTCTGGCTTAACAAATGTTTCAGTAGGTTTTTCAGGCGCCCCTGTTTACAACCCCGTATCTGGTCCGTTGTCTATTTCTGTTGGACCGCGTCAATTGAAAGCACCCTTGATTTTGACGACAGGTTGTAATGAAAATCTGCTTGGTTTAGACTTGTTAAAACGCCTATACGCGACATTGTACTGTTCTCCTTCAGGAGTACAGCTTACATTGGGTAAAAGAATCACCTCTCCGATGTACTTGTCAATGGATGCACTCCCGCCAGAGCTGCGTTCACTCCCTGATACTCTTTGGGCGACTGGTACTAACGATGTAGGCCTTTTGGAAATACCACCATATGTAGTCACTTTGAAAACGAATGTCAAATTTCGACGAATTCCACAATACAAGATTTCTAGTGAAGGTGAACGTGCACTTTTGTTGATTGTGCAAGACTTGATTAAGAAAGGCGTGGTTGAAGAAACTAGAGGAAATGTCTGTAACAGTCCCGTATTGCCAATTTTGAAACGTACTGATCCTTCAAAGCCTCCAGTGTATAGGTTTGTAATAGATCTTAGAGAGGTTAATAAAATTGTGGTTCCGCAGTTTCCTGTGGGTCCAGACATTACTGCATTGTTAACGTTGATTCCTGCTACAGCCACATGGTTTTCAGTTATCGACTTGAAGAATGCCTTTTTCAGCATTCCGATAGCCGAAGAAAGCAGAGATATTTTCGGCTTCTCTCTAAGAGGTCGAAGCTTCAGGTTTAAACGTGCTCCACAAGGCTATTGTGAAAGTCCGTCCATTTACAGTCAGGCATTAAAAAGTCAGTTAGACTCCTTTGTACTTCCTCCTGGTTCTGCCCTAGTGCAATATGTCGACGATCTTCTAGTGGCTGCCGATGACAAAGAAACTTGCAAAGCAGCTACAATTTCCCTATTGCATCATTTGTCCAATTTGAACCACAAGGTGTCACCTTCGAAAATGCAATACTGTTGCCAAGAAGTGACCTACCTAGGTCATCTCTTGTCAAAGGAGGGAAGGAAGTTGACCCCAGAGAGAATAAAAGCAATTACGCAGATGAATGTTCCCAGCACACAGAGAGAAGTACGTGCCTTTTTAGGTATTACTTCATACTGTAGGCAGTGGATCCCAAATTATTCCCTTTTGGCAAAACCATTGGTAGCCTTGACTAGGAAAGGTGTTCCGAGTCCGGTGCCATGGTCTGCTGAATGTCAGGAGAGTTTTTCTGAGTTACGAAATGCACTATGTTCAGCTCCTGTATTGGGTACACCCGATTACAGTAAGCCATTCACGCTCTATGTTCACGAGAGAGAAGGTTGCGCGTTGAGTGTTCTGACACAGAGATTTGGTGATAAACAACGCCCTTGTGCGTATTTTTCATCAACATTAGATCCGGTAGCGAGAGCGTTGCCTTGTTGTTTGAGAGCTACAGCGGCAGCTGCAGCTTCCATTCGACAATCTGCTGGTTTGGTGATGAACAACATGCTAGTGGTCATGGTTCCACATGCTGTGGACACACTCATGAACCGAACCAAGACGCAACACCTTACCAGTGCTAGATTATCTGGCTATGAGCTGACATTGCTAGCGAGTCATATTCAGATCAAAAGATGCAATGTATTGAATCCAGCAACATTGTTGCCGACTAGTCAGGAGTCGAGTGATTCTGAGCCACATGATTGCTGTTTCAGAACTGAGGAAGAGACAAAAGGACAAATTGATTTAACAAACACGTTGTCAGATCCAGATGGCACGTTGTATGTTGATGGGTCGTGCTTTAAATTGGAGAATGGTGATGTGACTGCTGCTTACGCAGTAACGACTTTGAGTACGATTGTGGAGACTGCGAGAGTGAGTCAGAATTCTGCCCAAGCTGCGGAATTAATTGCACTAACTAGAGCGTGTGTTTTAGCTAAGGGAAAGAGAGTGAATGTGTTCACAGATAGTCAGTACGTGTTCGGCGTGGCCCATAGTTTTGGCCGTTTGTGGAAAGAGAGAGGTTTCATTACGTCCCATGGGACTAAGATTCAACATGGTCAGCTAGTTAATGACTTGTTGGAATCTCTAACCTTGCCGACTGAAGTTGCGATTGTGAAGTGCAGTGCTCATAAAGCAATCACGGATGATGTTGGTCGTGGGAATGCTTTTGCTGATGAGACCGCTAAACAGACAGCTAGGAATATGATGAGTAGAATGTATGTTGCTACGTCTGCAAGATGGATTTCTGAGTCTGGAATGTGTGAGGACACAGTGGAAAGTGTGAAAGAAATTCAGAAAGAGGCGACTGAGGAGGAAAAACTCGTATGGAAAGAAAGCACGGGTAAATTGGACTCGAGTGGGTGTTGGATTGATCTGTCGGAACAACAGCGTTGGATGTTGCCTGATGCGTACGTGCTTGCAGTAGTAACGATGGCACATGGAGCAGCGCACATCAGTTCTAAAGGGATTTGTAAGATGTTGGCTCCAGTCTGGAAGAATGATGGAATTAGTAAGTGTGCAGAGAGAGTGGTGAAAAATTGCATGGTATGCCTGATGCATAATCCTGGCAAGGGAATCCCCACACCCGCTGGTCACTTCGCTCCTCCTCCTTGCCCCTTTTGAAGTGATTCAGTTAGACTTCATTCACATGGATCGTTGCAACAATCTAAAGTACGTCCTAATGGTAGTTTGTGCTTTTTCCAGATGGGTCGAAGCATATCCACTGAAGGACAATACTGCCTTGTCTACTGCCAAAATTATTCTCAAAGAATATTTCCCCAGGTATGGCATGCCACGGATTGTATGGTCAGATAATGGAAGTGAGTTCGTAGGGAAAGTTATGCAGAGTGTGTGTGCCGGCTTAGGGATCAAACAGAAGTTCCACAGTGCAAATCATCCCCAGTCTGCTGGTTTAGTTGAGGGTTACAATGGCACCCTCAAACTGAAACTTGCTAAGATACAAGCATCCACGGGTTTGTCCTGGCCAGATGCACTACCTTTGGCTCTGTTATCCACAAGAGCGACCGTGCATTCTAGAGTAGGGCTTAGTCCATACGAAATAGTATTTGGTCGTCCGGCCAATGTTTGGGGAGTACCTAGACCGAAGGAATTTAAACAGCTGGAATACCCAATGTTAATTGATTATCTTTTCGACTTGACTGCTAAATTGAGTCTTATTCACCAACAGGTTTTCGATGCATTGCCAAAGCCACCGGAGAGTCCAGGTCATCAGCTGAAACCAGGCGACCAAGTGGTCATCCGTAATTTTGCCCGGACGAAAAACCTCCAACCCAGATTCGTTGGCCCCTTCCAGGTGTTATTGGCGACGAGAACTGCTATTCGTGTGGCTGGACGGAAGAATTGGATTCATACAACACACGTCAAGCGTGTGCCTCTGCCGCTTCCTTATGATGATTGGGTAAAGAAAGGAGTCGGTGCCTCTGAATCTGAACAAATTCCCAGGTTTATCCCTTTCAGCGATGCAGAACTAATCACTGGTACTTCGAACTTTGACTCCCCTTCTGAAACTGCTCCTTTGAATTCTGAACATTTGCCCTCTGCATCAGAAGAAACTTTGCCAACTACGAACTTGAACATTGCAACCCCTGCTGAAAATACACTGTTTCCAGATCAAACAGCTCCTGCAAAATTGAGATACAATTTACGATCCCGAAATATGGACAAGTAAAGCAGGAAACTGCCTATTTTACACATTTGAATTTTGATACATTGCCTCCAGCCAGGAAGTTTGTTAATATTTTGTATTGCTTTGTTGTTGTAAAATTGCCTTGCCGTCTGGGTAGCCGTAGGGTCGTGGCTGTGTGCCTAGTTGAATCTGCGGGGGTCAGACACTAGGTCGATCTTTCTGTTAGTTCTGGGAACTCCCAGGGCTGATAGAGGCATTTTCATCTACGTACACATCATCAGTGGTCGCGAGCGGATTGTAGAAGATGGATCTTCCTGAGCTGCAACGAGAGAATGTAATTTATGTTCGCAGAAATAGACTTTACAAAATTCTTCACAGCAAGTGCTTTCTAATGCAATGTGCAGTTACGTTTTTGATTGTTTTAATAATGTTGGTGGGTGGAATCATCTTTGGTATGCATTTAATTTTTACACCGGTAGCAACTACAGTACCTCCCCTTGATCCTGTTTCTTCTACTGTTTCTTCTGTGCATTCTTTTCACTCGTTTCCCGAACACGAACCAGCTCGACGCTCCAAATTCATTAATAACACTTTTGTACAGCTCTTGCATCAACACCAACTGGTAGTTAACACTACAGACTGCTGGGTGTGTGGCTTGATACCCCACACTATGGATAAAGGCATTCCCTATCTAGTCTTGCCTTTCAGCTACAATGGATCATTTCAGGCCTTTCAAACCATTTTTGCTTATGCCCTTGAGACCTATCCTCCGCGCCCACCACGTTCCACTAAATACAACTCTGTCAACAAAGCTTTAGTCCAGGGAATTATTGACATGATTAAAGACGTCAATAATACTCCATCTTACCCTAGAGATGAATTACGGGTATATCTGAGTTGGAATTCTACAGAGTATCGCCTTAGTTTGGGAGAAAGCAAGCGTAAGAGCTCCACTCCAGTCTGGGTCGTACCTCACCGAGGTCAAGTCTGTTTGCAAGGAAATTGGAAGAATCCGAGAGCTCAGCTAGGGAAGAGTGAGTGCGTTGAGACTTACGTGTTTCCGTCTAACTCTTCCCCTGCCTTTCTTACTGCTAGGGGTACCTACTTCATCTGTCAAGACAGAGCGTATACATGGTTGCCTGCTGACTTTTCAGGTTCATGTTATATTGCTCGACTGTTGCCTCCTACGTACACTGCTTCTTCAGATTATCACAAGACCAGAGTAGCAAGGAAGATACCGCTGGTCAGGAAGCAGGAGACTTCTTCAAAGGTTTCCTTCCGTTCTGGGGGCCTATGGCCAATAGTAGAAATTTACGTCAGCTAACACGGGTAGTTGAATCTACTATTACGGAAACTGCTGGTGCCCTTAGTAACTTAGCAGCTGAGCTTCAGGCGGATCGTCTCATGACGTTGCAGAACCATATGGTTCTAGACGTAATACTTGCAGATCGAGGTGGGGTATGTAGAATGATCCAATCGAGCTGCTGTGTTTTTATTCCCAATAATGCTCCAACTGTCTATGAGGCGATCTCTAAGCTACACAAGATTTCCGACTCTATACACGTAGACAAGGGAAACTGGTCCTTAATGGAGTGGTTTTGGACTCTGCTATCAGCGTGGGGATGGAAGGTTCTGATGGTCATTGGTGTCATCCTAGTATTTCTGTTCTCGTGCTGCCTTATTATCCAATTTGGTCCCGCTTTGTGTAGCCTTTGTGCTGCAACCTGTTTCAGAAAACCACCTGCGTTTGGAGAAAAGGCACGAGAAAGAATGATGATGCAACAACATGTCACTGACCTGATGAGCATAGAGTTAGACTCTGACATAGATTAAGAAATTGCCTATGTAAGGGCAAAAGGAGGGTCTGAGGTTCCGTGACGATTTGAACCCGTGTTTTCAACATTGTCGTAAATATATAATTTTGGTATCAGTGAACCGCAAATGATCCATTTAGCATATCCTGGTGTTTTCGCTATGCTACGAGCAAGAGCACTCCTGTTACAAACACATTTCTGATCTACCCATGGCATCCATCTTAGATTATGGCAGCCATTTTGTATTTCTTGCCCTCACATAGTCAATGGACACGAAATGACCTTTGATTACTTCATTTCAATTAAGGACACGTAGGCTTTGGCCGGCGATTCACCTCCCTAATGACACGTGCACCTTAATACAGAAAACGCCATGGTTGCATGACTCGACAGAAACTGCCTCCCCTGCCTGAGGCCAGTCCTGCTATACTGGTTCTCGTGTTCGTTGGCCTGATCATGATTAGGCGGCCGAAGCTGGTAGCCTTGCCCATTTACGACCCACAAACATCTCTTATCCTGCTCTTCTATCTTCTGCACCTGGCTCTGCTCCTTTCCTTCTGGGCCTTTATTAGGGGGAGGTAACGAAATTTACGATGAGGCGGTCCGGCTCTTGAATGAAAAGTTGACATGGGATTATGATGGAACAGTGGGAACCCCTCGTTAGTAATGTTTTGACATCAGATATTGTTGACGATTCCTGTGCAACGCCAAATATTTATTGTTTAGGACGCAAAGGTTTGGGAATGTACTAACATGTAAAGAATTTGCCCGAAGCCTAATATTTAGTATATAAGGAGCAACCCTCTTTGTACAAATCGAACAGGCTCCTAGATACTGCCCGTGTGTAGTTTCTGTGACTTCTGTGTCCCTGCAGTAATAAACCTTTGGTCTTTGACGCCACCATCGAGAAGCCCGTGTTTCTGTTTATTTGTGCACCGAGACAGGTAGAACTCCGGGGTCTTCGGGTGTTATCCCTGACACCTCTGGACGGAACCAAAAAGTCCAGAACTCCACGTTGCATCACAAAATGTGATGCGATGGCAGCGCAAGGGGCTTGAAAATCTGCCCCATGGTCTCTTGTATAACACAGAGCTTCTCCGGGTTACAGGATAGCATGTGCAAGGAGCGGGCTAAGGGATTTTTAACAAAATCATCATTTTTTCTCTGTCAGTTCTTTTTATTGTTGAGATTGATACCAGGCAAATGTGATTTTGTGGTGCTGCTCATTACTGCAAAGTGTGTTTTGTCTTGAGTATTGTGCTTTTTGTTGATTATATTTTTCACAAACTGTATTTGATGTCAAGAGTCCTTATCATTCAGATACTTTGATTATTGAGCATTGCACTTTTTTCTATGTAACAACTCTTCATATGCATTGTTATCTGTGTTTATGAAACGTTCATGTTGTATTGTTGTTGCATGTGTAGATAGCGCTGAGCTCATAGTAACGTAATCATAAGCATTAAACCCAGTGTGTATTTCCCCCATGATTAGATCAAAACCAAATAATCCTTAAAACAAGAAGCTAAGGCGTATCTTGTCCTCTAAAACTACCAAGCTTATCCTGGAGTCACCATTAACAGACTGTTATGTTTCATGGGTACCCCAATATAGACCTGGGTAGTCTCCTGACCCTTCACCTACATTTACTGTACCATTACACAACATAACCGGTTTTGGTATTGACCTTTTGCCTAGTTAAGCGCTGCATAAAATGCCGTGTGGTTTCCCCCCAAAACTAGCCTAATTAATTATGCATCAAGATTCTCGGACTCACTGCAGGATTACCATCTTCTGCATAATACCTATGTATAAGGGTCATCCCTTCCGTCATCCTCGGCCGACATGACACAACAAGGTAGAATCCCTTGAGGGTACCTTCTGGGTATATATACACCATATATTTGCCAATGCAGGCAGAAGAGAAAGACTTCCATGCTGACACACTGACGGAAGATGCTTAGGTTCCAGACACTCCAGCTCGCAGTGGTCTGACAAGCCTCGCGGGGTGTCCATCTCGAGACCAAGACGGGGTCCCACAATCTCTCACTACAGGTAATGGGGTTGGCTTCAGCCTAGGGGGATTGTTAGCTCTACACCTACATATATGCTAGGTACACTTAGATACATCTAGTTAGGGTTGCATCGTAAGAGTATGCATTGTTACTGCTTGCATATATTCATTGTTTTTAGCACTATGGTAGAAATCTACCATCCATTTACTCTGTTAGTGTCTATAATTATTGATATCTGTTTCTGTCTTATTATTGTTTCAGCACACTTATTTTACACTAGAATAACGTTGATTCAATAAATACTTATTGAAAACGTCCCCACCTTTATTCAAAGTGAGCACGAGTGACTGAGCGAAAAGTACTGTACTATTTCCACGATGCCTGATGGGACAGAGTTGTTCGATAGTTACCAAGAACTATTCTCTCCTTGGTAATAGGAGTTTACAGTGGCACTGTGAGCTTGCTGGTATACAGGCTAACATACCCGGTGGGGATGTCTGGAATCAATCTGGACACCAATCCCACAGTCTATGTTGTCTAAACGAGCAGATCCTATATAGGTTTATAGGAGCTACATGAAAACACATGCAAATCAGGTTCCCCACACAGGCTAAAAAAGTAATAAGATTTTCCAAAAATGGCACACACACGTTTCCCTGACCAAAGGAGGGAACTTTTGACACTAACGCGATTGAACACTAAAAACACAAATATAAACCAAATAAACAGGTCAAAAGAAAGACAGGAGAGAGGCATTATTAGAACTATGGACCATCTTTGAGGAGGCCCACATCAGCAGTCTGACACTACAGATTGTAAACAAGGTGTCCGCACCTCCCCCACTCTCCCAACATTAAGATACTCCAATCCACCAACAGCAGAAGCCAGAGACTTCCCTGTCGAACGATGAATGGTTAGACCCAGGCATGAGAGGTAACAACAGACCAGCAGGCCCAGGAAATCCCAGCACTACCCCAGTCCAGTGCAAAGGCTATCAGAAGCTCGACACCCCTTTACTTCGTACCCAACTTATAGAGCCACAGCAGCATTGAGAGCACACATTCCTACTGGTTGTTGCAGAGGTCTTGTGAGGGATGGAATGTCAGTAGCATTGCCGGTGGGTTGGGTGAACTCCTTGATGATGCTGAAGAGTTCTTTGCTGTTGTGCGCGTGTGTGGAGATTCTGTCTTTGATCGCTTGTTTCCTCGTTTTTAGGTCTCGTCTGCGAAAAGCGCGCGAAAGTACGCTCTCGCTGCGAGAACTATAGCTGTCGGCTCAGCCCACAACGAGTGGAGACAAGAGATGGCCACGCGCACCACGCACAGCATTGTGACAGCATGGCAGAGTCGGATTCCAACGCGCGCCGTGGGATTGGGTCGCGCGCGTGAGCTTCTACCTTAGACAGCTTACGACGCGCGCCTTGTAGGTTTCTGTTTCGTTTGTAGTCCACGACGAGCAGCAACGGAGGCGGTGGAAGCGCTGGAGGAAGGGGTAATGCTTGTTTAAAATTGTAGCTTTCTACCCGCGCATTGTTTTCTGCCTTGCAGCCGTTTGTCTATAATGCGCACCCGCTTTTATGTTTCTTCTTTATTTTTACTCTGTTTAAACAAAGCAAAACTGTTTAATGTGTGAAGTAATTTTGTGATGCACCATTGCGTTTCACGGACAAGACCATTTTTTGCACAACTAATATCTTACGCAGAACTACCTTGGAAATAGGAGGACACATGAGGGTAAATCATAACAGTCACGATACACACACAATACGAAAATTCCCCAAACTCTCAAGTTGCAAAGTTTTCCATGGACTTTTGCTTACGTTGCAAAACAAATGAAATATGTCTTGCTGCTCCTAAGTCACATTTAAATGTGTCACGTCTGCTGTATCACGGCCCTGTGCTTTGTTTTGGGGAGAGGTATGTGTGCCCCGAGGGCAGCTCCGCCCGGGCTCTCTCTGCTGGTCCAGTTATGCGGGGGCTGCAGACGTGGAGAGGCCGGTGAGCTCCCCGTGCCTGGCCCTCCCTGGTTCCAATAGCCGTACCGTGCACCAGCAATGAAAAGCGCGACTAGGCCTAATGCACTCCTCCTCGCTTTAGGGAAATCTACAACTATCCGTATCTCTTGCTGGTCTGATGTGGTCTGGGGCTGGGAGAGACGCTGGAGGCTGCCCTCTGCACCCCCTGTTTATGCTATGTTTATCTCTAGCCTAAGCCTTGATGAAGCCTGCCTCCTGGGCGACGGGCCAGGCAGTGCAACAACTGAGCCTACTGGCAGAGGACAAATCGCTTCTGCCCTCCTGAGTATATAAGGCAGTGTGCGGGCCCCTCCATGTCAGCCAGGAAAGGGGAGGGCCGTAGTATGAGAAGACAAAGATGGACAGAGGAAGGACTGCATGCCTGCTGCTGTTCCCGCTCATGCATGTGGTGCTCAGCAGGCCACGCCAGGTGAGGGTGTCTGTATAGCGCACAGTGTCAGCTGAGCGTGCTCTTAGCACTTTGGTAAATATAAGGTATATAGGTGTGTATTGCCCTGGTGAGACCGCACTGGATTTTGACGTCCTTACACTATTGCAGTCCCTACACGAGTGTAGTGCCAGCCCTTCCCACTATGCTCCTGCACCAGACTATTGAACAGTAAAGTGTGGCCACCCCTTACGCTCCCATCAGATCGCGGTCTTAACACTACTGGTCGGTGCCTAGCAGTTACCTTCACATTATGTACTGCCCATCAGTGCCAACTTCTGTTGTTGTTAATTATTTCACTGCCCTCAGTGACTACTCATCTCACTATCTACCAGTGCATGCTCCCCACACAACTACACATCTCAAACTAGACATGTGAGCTTTTCACTCAAATTGCCAGCGTTTTCACACTGCCATTCTGTGCCACTTCTCACAATGTTCACCTTTGCAAGAATTTGCAGTGCCCAAAGAGCTAGTTTCTCACATTTCCCTGCACTGTCTGTAAACAACTCTCACTCTCACACTGTCCACCTGAGCCAGCTGTTGAAGCCCACCCAAGCTGACCAATGGCGGGTGCTGTTATTTCTCGCTACTCAATCACACTCCCTCTGATGGCGCACCCCACACACTGCCACCCTCTCCTCCTCCTCTCCTCCCCAGCGTCATTTTAAGGTACAGTGGGTCCGTGTTCACTGCTGGCTCCGATATGAGTCTAAAAGCAGAATGATGGCATCCCCTGAGTGGAGGGTGATTTATTGAGGAATTCGGTTTTGAATCCCTCAGCATTAATCTATGTGTGTCCTGTGCCTTGTGCTTTACCTGCCAGTCTGTGTGTGTGTGGTGCCATATGCTGACTTCATTGGCAGCGTATGATGGGCATGCAGTGTTAGATGAAGGCATGGCTGACAGTGTTTCATATTGACATCAAGGGCAGTGTAAACTTTTTACACCGACCACCTCTGTTAGCATTTACATCTCTAAACTGGCACCATCCATTTGCAGAGCAGGGCCAGTTTATCACGCTAACACGGTCCAGCAATGCCAACTTTTCACACTGCCCACTTGACACAGGTTGTAACACTGAAAGTAGTCACCTCTTCCACTGCTCGCCAGGATGTCACACTGGCCACCATCCAGAAAGCAAATAACACTCGCTTCTCTACTCTATGGCCCTTTCCGGGAACTGCACTTGAAGTTTTGAGCGTGCTTTTATTAACCCCTTCACTGCGGCGGCTATTCTGCCACAGTGCTAAATGGGCAGGGCGGCCGCGCGGCGGCCGCATGCTGGTGACGGAACTGCTCCGTCACCAGCCTCAGTTGAGCTGTGCTCATGACAGAGCGGTTCCGTCATGGCCCGCCCTGCTCAATAGAATGGTCAGCGCAGGGGCGGAATTCGCGCTGCGCATGAGCGGCGAGCGGGCCATGAAGGAACCGCTCCATCATCAGCACAGCGCACCCGCAGCTAATGACGGAGCGGTTCCGTCATCAGCGTGCAAGGGGTTAAAGATGGTGTAGTGCACGTAGAGAGATAACAGAGGCCCAGTGTAAATGATAATGCTTTTTATTTATCTGTTTTAAAAACAACACATGAATAAAAGGTATTGCCATTTACAATGCCAATAGCTCAAACTCTCATAAATGCGATACCTATTGCATTTTTTAACTGTCGCCTGCCCAAGATCAGGAAGCAGGCACACCGAACCGGCACCTCCTCACCACTTCAGGTCAGCCAATAGCAACCCCCATGCACTGCTATGGACAGTGGCTACATTGCCCGTGTCTGCCCCACAACACGTTGTTCCTGCCATGGAGGTTCCCCACAACCGGGTGCAGTTAATAAGTACAGGGACCCATAGATATGTGGCATCGCAGAATAAGAACGGACGTGGTACACAGGTAGGCTTTTTAAAATTTATTTATTAGTTTTCACTTATATAGCGCAAACTTTACCCGCAGGTATCAGAGCGCTTTAAATCAGCATGCTATAACAAGCAAGACTAGCACTCTATATTACTGCCAACTTTGCTTAGCATAAGCAACAGCTAACCATTCACAAACAATGTTTATATACCAATTGCAAATTAAAAAAAAATTAATGCAAAGCATTGTCATTTACAATGCCATTAACTCAAACTTTAATGTTGCAAGACCTATTGCATTGTAAATGCTTGTTCTGATGTGTTGGTGGTGGGCGTTGGTGGCGGCTCTGAAGTTGTTGTAGGCTTCTGTGGATTTGGAGTTCCTCCAGGCTTTTTCGAGGTGGGGGCATGTGCGTCTGGACTCATGAAGTTCGGTGGTAAACGATCTGGCTTTCTTGGCGTGTGCAATTGTTGTTCTTCTTGAGGGGGCTATGGTGTTGGTGCTGTCGGAGATCCATCTGTGCAGAGTTCGAGCTGCGGTGTTGGGGTCGTCGTTTTCCGTGATGGTTGGGGTGGAGTTGCTGAGTGATGAGGTTAGCTGGTCGTCGGTGGTTTTGGTCCAGCTTCTTCGTGGGAGCAGGTGCTGGTGTCTTTGGATGGTGGGTGTTCCTAAGGTGAAGTGGATGCATTGATGGTCTGTCTAAGGGAGTTTGGTGGTGTGGCTGAAAGTGATGGAGTTTCCTGTTGTGAACAGGGGGTCTAGGGTGTGTGCTGCTGAGTGCATGGGTTCGGTCATGATCTGGCTGAGTCCAATGTTGTGGAGGTTATCCAGGAGGGATGTGGTGTTGCGGTCTAGTTGGTTGTCGAGGTGGAAGTTGAGGTCTCCCAGCAGGGTGTAGTTGGTGGATGCGATGGCTTGTGGGGAGATGATGTCCATGATGGCATTGGTGAAAGGTCCGCGGGGTCTGGGAGGTCGGTAGGTGAGAGTTCCTTGGAGGGTGGTGTTAGGGCTGGCCAGTATTGTGAAGTGTAGGTGTTCCATCATGTCTGTGAGCTCGTCGGAGAGGGTGAACAGCCGGAGGGTAGATATGTGGATGAGGGCGATTCCTCCTCCCGGGTTGGGTGGGGCGGTCCTTTCGGGAGATCTTATATCCTTGGGGAATGGCGATGTCGGGTCCCGAGGTGGTGTTGGTCCAGGTTTCGATGAAGAATGCTACGTCCGGGGTGGTGCTGTCGAGTAGGTCCCAGATTTCTGTGGCATGTTTGTGGAGTGATCGGACATTGAGGAGAATGCATTGCAGGGTCTTCGGTTTGGTTGTGTTCCTGCAGGTGATGTGCTAGGTCCGTGTTCCTGTCGGTACTGCAGGTGTGCCGGCAGCGGTGACAGCGGAAGGATCCGTGGGTGTCAGCTGGTGATGCAAGCTTGCAGCTGTTGTTGCGGCCTGGGTTGAGTGAGAGGAGTGTCGCTGGGTTATAGCGTTGGTGGTGCAGAGGCCCAGGAGTCCTGTTGCTGGTTGGGGTCGAGTCACGGACAGGCGCTGACGGGCTTGCCTTTGGTGCACCAGTAGCCCGTCCGATAGGGGTCAGGGAGGGCTGGACAGCTGGGAAGCGGGAGCTGGGAGGGGAACTGGCTCGGGCTAGTCGTGCTGGGGGAGAGGTGCCGCAGAGGCAGCAGTGGCGGAAAAAGCAGGGTAAGAGCAAGCAATAGAAAGAGGAGGAAATAAAGAGTAAAAGGGTGTAAATGAAAAGAAAAAATATATAAAGAGTACAAGGATGAGAAGAATAAGGGGTGAAACGGAGCAGAAAGCAGAAGAAAAGTGCCCCAAGATGCCGTTTTTGATAAATACATCTGAAAGGTGACGGGGTCAATGGCGCTGCTCGTTATCTGTCGATAATAACGTCCAGCATCCCGGTTTAGGGTACTTCCCTGTCCTGGCTATACATTTCACCTAACATGAAACAATCTAGGTCACCAGTCACTGTTGGGTTTTAATTACAACCGCTCTGCTCCGCTTCAGTGATGCTATGATAGACTTAATATATTTAAACTAGAGCCAATTTGTCATTTGACTGTCTATATGGTCTGACTGGGCATTCTTATACTCAACGGGGGATGAACTAGTAATATGGCTGCGTATTAACTCCGGCTGGGTACTGTCCGGCAGAACTGGTTGGCCAGATCCCCGAATGTGCTATCCAATCTTCTCCTTCAATTGAACATTATGCGACACCTGGGCAGCAGTTTTTGACTGATTTACCAATTTCCAAAGCTATATTTGGTCCCTGACACTATTAATTCTTTCATTCCTCCGATCGGTTGTAATAGAACTGTCTTTTCTTTTCTCGGAACAGCCGCCTGTATTGAATTGTTAGGTGTTCTACCCCTTGTTTGTTTGTTGTTTTGAACTGCCTTCCTCATCTGACTTACATTCTGACATGTTAAATCAAACCGAGTGTTGTGAACTGTCTTTGCACGGGCTTGAACATTGTACCACCTTAATATATTTTCTTCCCTTTCTGGAACAATATCTAAATTTTCTACGGCTTGCAAGTTGGTTAGATATTAAAGATGTTGAGGGTCTAGACGGGTGGTATAAGGCCAGGAATAACACAGCTATGGGTAAAACCTTTTCAAGTATCGGAGCTTCCTCAAAATTAAAAGTAGCCACAAGTGCCCAGTGATCAGAAGAACATTAAAAGACTCCATAACCCCTTCACTGCTGTTGGAGACGGGACCCTGGCCGGCCAAGACTCGCGTCGAGGTCAGTCAGGGATCGCCATCTCCAAGTGTCAGGGCAAGGGAGTCACACGCCAAGGCAACCCCCACTCGCCCTCTAGGTAACGTGGCGCGAGCAGTCAAGGCTAAACTTGGAGGCGATGTAAGTTAAGTATTTGCGCACGCACCTCAGCAACAACAACCAAAGGCCCACCACAAAGGAAAACTCCACACACAAGATTATATGAAAATAGCCTTTGTATTATCATAAATATACATCAGATAAAACACACATCTTATTACACTGTGCCAACAGGCACGGGCGGAATTTACAAGGGATATTTGTACAGGACAGGGCCACTTGAACCACTGTCAAGGGTATCAACACTTTTAGCAGCAATACTTTCAGTAATAAAGCAATACTTTCAGTAATAGCACTTTAGCAATACCTTCAGTAATAAAGCAATACTTTCAGTAATAGCAATACAACCAGTAATCACTGGTAACAGGGCCTCACTAGCACCACCTGTACTAGGGAGAAAACAACCACCTACACGTCACACTACCTGTAGGGGTGCAAAAGCAACACACATGATGTCGTAACATTCAGAGGTGTAAAAGGACAAAGAGAACACATGATGAATAATCTACCCATTCAGAGGTGTAAGCAAAACACATGATGCCGTAACATTCAGAGGTGTAAAGGCACATGACGCATAATCAATACATTCAGAGGTGCAGAATCAATAACAATTTCCCCAAACTCACCAGTCCCCACCTGTGACTGTCCCGGTGTCCCAATGTCAGGGCCTAAACGTGGCAGTTGCCCACAAAGTGCTGGGCAACTGGAGCAGGGAAAGTTAGCGCAAAGTTGGAGCCTCTCTGGGCTCAAGGAACCACCACTGTGGCACTGGTGAGCCTCTCTTAGGCTCTCTCACCAGTAAGGGGGGCTGCTGAGCCTCTCAGGGCTCCAGCAACGAACAGGTGCAGCCTCGCTGGGCTGTGGGGTCCCCCTCTCTGGGGACCCAAAGGGATGGTGCTTGCCAAGAGCCACGCTGGGCTCTAACTCCACTGGTGCCCCCGGGGCACCTCGTGGCTCCACAGGAACGCGGAGATGTTTCCTCTCGTTGGAGCCTCTCTGGCTCGGGTTGGAGTCCCCCTCTTGGGGACTCGGGTCACTCACAAATGCCCCCTGAGCCCTCAGGCTCACAACACAAAGGCGCGAGGTCGCGCTACAGAGAGGGGGCGGGGCGGACACCAGCAATGTGTCCCGACGCTCCCCCCCCTCCTCTACAGGCACCTGCACTCACCGGGTTCGCAGCGACGGCGGGTCTCTCCCGCTGGTCCCGGGGCTCTCCTTTCCTCTCGGGGAGCCTCGGCAGGCTCTCTCGCGGCTCGGTGGAAAAGGCGGGACTTCCGGGTTGACTCTCCCGGGCCGCGCGGTGATTGGACGGCCTTCCCTTCACTTCCGGGTCGCCGCGGGCAGCGCGGCGGCTCGCTTCTAGGCAGGCAGGCGGCTTACCAGATGATCCGAGGAGTGGGCTCCCTCGTAGATCAATAAATCGGGCAAAACACCACAGCAATAAGCGGGGTGGCACCCACGCCGTCAACTCGCCACACGGGCGATCGGATGCCGGGTGGGCACCGGCCTCTGCAGACCACAGCGCTCCCAAGCGCTGCAGGCACCATAAAGCGTTCGTAAGCGCTAAACAGCAGACAAAAGCGCTCTCCAAGCGCTAGGGGTAAAATCCAGCGCTCTCCAAGCGCTAGGCAGGCGATTTCCGCGCTCCCAGCGCTGAAGGGCAGAGAGCAGCGCTCTCAGGCTGCAGGCAAGGAGTCCTCAGTGCTCCCCAGCACTGGAGGACAGGACAAGGCTCCAGCAGGGCTGGAGGCAGGCAGGGGGGCAAGGCTGGGCCAGAGCCAGCACACTGGGTCTCCAGGCAGGGAGACTCCCCAAGTGGCGGTCCTTCTGGCCCCAGCAGCGGCACAAGCCCCCTCTGGCAGGATTCAAAATTAGAACATTTTGCAAGGGGACACAGCCCCTTCTTATACTAACAAATCCTTTGTTACAAGGTGCAGGGTGGGGGGAAAACCAGTCGCAGCTGGTTCTGGAGCACTCTTGATGGCCCAACCACCCATTTCATTCACTGGGGAGGCTAGGGTCGTTAGACACACCACAGGGGGGCGGAGCCAGCATTGTGTGGGGAAAACCCAGCCTATCCAGGACACAGGTACACTCCTCCCACACATCACTCATGCTAATCTCCCACTCACCACCGGGCAGACCCATCCAGACTTCCTGGAGCCTGGCATGCCAGCCAGCTCCAGCCAATCACGCTCCAGCACCCTCACTGCACACATATCTCAATGTCCAGAAGTAGCACTTCCCAACTAGACACACACATGCCGCAGACACCATCTTGCAGCATTCACTCTCACGAGTTTAAGCATACTAAACTCGAGCCTGCACTCCCCACGCATCAGGAACTACCAGGGACACACACATTCCCCATGCATTCCTATGGGAGGGCAGGCCAGCCATGCTACACGCACGCACTTTCACTCTGGGACTCAGGGGAAAGTGCGCAGAGACCCAAAAATCACTAACACAGGGTCACAAATAAGGCAAAAAGTCTAGGGGTGAACCTGCCCTGCGGGCCAAGTCCAACAACTGCCATGCCAATACAAAATCTTATCACTTGGGCAGACGTGACTGCCAGTTTGAAGTGACCATGAGTCTTGCATATCTTTGTCCAGTCACCCATTCAAAGAAATTAGACCCGATGTAGCCAATCAATTCCCAGGATGATATTCTTCTTGGAAGACGCCCCCTCCTGGCTATACAGCAGTTGGTACATTATATTGGGCACGATACACAGAACTAATTTAAGACAAAATCCTAAACTTTCTACCCTTTTGATATTCACAGAAGGTACTTCCACATTTCAGTATTCACAGAAGTTAGGAGTCCTAACTTTACTACTCCTAAACTAAGAAAATTAAGGAAAAATTAAATAAATTTCCCTGTGGTCAACTCTCTCAAAATCCCCCCTCACCTGGCCCCTCCGCTCTCACCTGCAGCGGCTGGATTTTGGCTACAATTTTAGTAGGAATAAGGGTCATTGGCCCTAAAGATATGAGGAGTGTGAGAGTGACTGATGATCAGTGTGAGAATGACTCATGATCAGTGTGAGAATGACTGATAATGAGTGTGAGAGTGACTGATGATCAGTGTGAGGGTGACTGATGATCAGTGTGAGAATGACTGATGATGAGTGTGAGAGTGACTGATGATCAGTGTGAGGGTGACTGATGATCAGTGTGAGAGTGACTGATGATGAGTGTGAGAGTGACTGATGATCAGTGTGAGAGTGACTGATGATCAGTGTGAGAGTGACTGATGATCAGTGTGAGAGTTAGTGACTGATCAGTGTGAGAGTGACTGATGATGAGTGTGAGAGTGACTGATGATGAGTGTGAGAGTGACTGATGATCAGTGTGAGAGTGACTGATGATCAGTGTGAGTGACTGATGATCAGTGTGAGAGTTAGTGACTGATCAGTGTGAGAGTGACTGATGATGAGTGTGCGAGTGACTGATGATCGGTGTGAGAGTGACTGATGATCAGTGTGAGAGTGACTGATGATCGGTGTGAGAGTGACTGATGATCAGTGTGAGAGTGAGACCTTGTTGCAGCTGTGCTGCTGGAGCCGCGTTTTTTAATGAATGAATAGAATATCTTTATTGTAGGATGACTTAAAATCCTTTACAAAAACGGAGCAAGAAGATACAAATTAGAAAAAGTAAAATAGATAAAACTCTAAAAGGGGGGTTAAAATGCAGAGGGGCTACAATGTGCAGGGCGTAAGTAACTGGTGCAAAAAAACAAAAAGTGTGTTTAGAAAAACACATGAAGGATTTGACATGCAGAGGGTATGCAAAGATGCGTCCCCAGGGAGGGCTCTGTCTATTGGATCTCCTGCTGTTAATAAAGGTTGGTGCAGACAGTGACACGTGCAGAGCTGAGCTGAGCGCTGGTGACGCATGGGTCGTAATGTATTGAACTATCCGTTCTGGGCCGATGGTAAAGTCCTTCCAGCAGCCATAGAACTTACAACACCTGCAGCTCCATCGGGCCTGCAACGCTGGAGCACGTGCCCCCCACCAGCACGTGCCCCCCCCTCCCCTCTGAGCGCTGGGAGGAGTCAGAAGCCCCGCCCTCCCCAGGCCCTGGAACACCCCAGAACATTCTGGAACCTCTCAGATATAAAGGGCCCCGCCCTGGGGGCCACACCCTGCTCCATCCGTTCGCACGAGAAGAGCGGCCCCTCCGAGGAGAGAGAGGCCCCCTGAGTTCTGGCCCGGTCCCTGCTGGAGCCCCCGTGACCCCCGCTGCTTCCAGCCTCACTCACCCCCGGAGAGAGGCCTGGCCGGAGGATGTGCAGACAGGGTGATTGCAGAGGAGGCGGAGCGCGGCCTGGAGACTGGAGGTGAGTGACCCCCGACACAAGAGCATCACTCAGCAGGGCAGGTACAGAACCTTCACTCCTGATGACTATTTCTAGTTCACCCACACATGGGCACACACCCTCCTCCTGCACTCGCAGCCGTTCTGGAGACACAAGTTAACGTCGGAGCTTCTGATGACACGAACATGGACACATGTTGGTGAAAACTTTCAAGACGCGCCGGACGGAGGCCCCGCGACTCCCGCTTGTCTATCTTTTTATTCTAGCCCCTAATGTTCAGCGTCTTATAGAATGATAGGGCGGCCCTATTATGTTTTGTGTTGGAAGATGACAGTCTAAAGGGAATCGTGTAATCCCAAGACTGATGTGGTCTCTGTCTTTCAGATGGGTTTTCTGGAGTGCAGTGATGATGTAATTCCCTTTCATTAATGAATGCCAAACCTTAACCCCTTCAGCATTGGTTTCAGGGTAAAAAGAAACTGTGAAACGTTGTGGCCCTTTTTCCATCTTGGCTGTGGACCCTGTGGACACCTGCCCAGGAGAGGGGTCTGGGGATGGGATGTTCGTGTTGGGAGAGCAGAGCATGTTTTGGAGGGGTTGAGGTTGAGGCAGCTCCAGGGCATCAGCTGAGGAGCCTGAACTGCTCTTCGAGCTGTCTAAGGTGAGTTAAGAAGGTGTATTAAGGTTAACATCAGCCTTGGCACGTTACTCCTCGTGCTGGGCACTTTTGACTGCTGCTCGTTGCACAGATGTAAAGGTACCTTGTTTTTCTCTTTGTCATCTTTCTTATTAAAATTAGATATTTTGCTTAATTGAGATAAAAAGAAAAGAGGGTGGGGGCAAGGACACAACCTCGTTGAACACCTTTCTTAATGTCACTCGGTTCTGTCGACTCTCCCCCTTGACCCCATCTTACTTGAGCATAGGTATCCTGATGTAAACAAACAAATATATCCAAGTTATTGTTTGGAACCCTTTATTCCCTCAAACTGTCCCATAGGTGTACCCGGGGTACTAGGTCAAATGCCGATTATAGATTGACAAATACAAGATAAAGGAGCTCGTTCTGTAGAAGGTTTACAAGTTGTTTATAGGTAGATGCATGAGAACGCCCAGGCTACGCCTCTGCAACGCCTTCCCAACAGAAGGTAATGCAAGGTACTGGTATGTGCTGGCTTGCGCCACTTCAAATTGAGTAAACCACGTAGAGTGGCTTTGCGTGGCTTAATGAATGGCAAAAATGATTTTATGCCAGGGCAGCGCTATAAAAGTGATGCAATCTCAGCACAATATCTTAGTAAATGCGCCCGTCTATTTAGGGTCACATTTGTTAACACAAAATCACATTTGTACAAATGTATAGACAATTGCTACCTCATGCTCTCTTGCACCACATTGCTGTGTAAGTAGGAGAGGGGCAACAATCAGCTTGACTAGCTACATTTTGATCTGTTGACATATTTCCTTCAGCTTGGGCCCTGCATAAAGTCACAAAACATGGCGCTTACCCACGCAGCATAGTGCAAGGGCGTCTGCGTTACTTCCATTACAATTGTATTTTTTTTTTTCATATTGGTCGGCTCCCACTTATGTTGGCAAATTTGTATGTTGCGACCAACATGAATGTTATTGGAAAATGTCAAATCCTGTCATATAATGCTCAAACACAGTGAATACTTTTGATAATTATAATTATAATGACTATATATTTCCTTGTGTAGGTGGACTCCAGCCTTTTGATGCGGTTGAAGTAACCAGCTTTAGTGATCCTCCAGCAGAAGGTAAGTCGGTGTAAATCTTATCTCACAGCTTTAAAGCAAACAATTGGCCATATTCAGCACTGGGGGGTTGTTGTGGGTGATAGAAAGGGCAAAGGGACAGGGTTTCCCACTGACACTGTTTGCATTTGGAGTAGAGGTCTTGCCACTCCACCTCCGTGGTGTCTTACTGGGGGATACGCGTGTGTGGAGCTGCACATATAATGAAAATGTACGCCGACTTCACAGTAAGGTAGTTAGCATGAGTCTGTTCCTCACCTGTTCTAGACCCTGGAGAGATTTTGCGCTCCCTTTAAATTGTATATTGACAGAGTTTAAATGGCGCTGGTCCCACGTGCAGCCTTGATGGGATGCGAGGCCGCTCTCTGAGTTAGGATTGCCCTGGCAGACATAGAATGTCCTCTCTTGTGGTGTTGATTGGCTCACACCCCAGAGAAACAGTTTGGCAAAACATGGCCAGAGTTGAGACTGCGCAAATTGGACTACAGTCCTCCTCGCTCGTGGTTATGGGGCTGGGTACCAATCAGCAAGATGGCGCCTGTAAAGTAAATGTGCCTGATAACTACATCTGCCTTTTTAGAGTCTAAAGCCTATTCTGACCTCCCTGGTCTGGGCAGGTAACAGGAGTATGATTAGGCTCAAAACTATGAAATATGACAGTGAGTTGGGTGACTGGTCCACACAACCTACAGCTGCTCTATATGGCTGCATTTCTGTGCTAAGCTGCATTGTGGTGTGGAGATGTAATGCCCTGGTTGTATTAACCCCTCTCAGTGGCCTAGTTGAGGTCACTGGTCCTCTCGGGTGCCTTCTGAGGGGCTCCTGAGGCACCGCAGCGCTGCATTTCATAGCACAACTGGGAGCAGGGTACTGGGAAGGGGGAGTCTGACACATCTCGCAGCAGACACCATACGTCCAATTCTTTTGGATATGGTGCCTTAGTCACCTTCAATAATTACAAGAGTTGATGACCATGCACATGTGGACTGGCGGGATCTGCCAGACCCTGGGTGATCTGTGTAATATGGGAACGTTCCTACTTTTGACAAAGGTCGGTTTCTTAACTATTTATAGCAGTTCCAGTTCCTGAAATATGGAAAACTGTCCAGGATGGAAAGTGAGGTTTGCTACAACTAACAGGAATCCGTGCCTTCCTAAACTTTAAATCTTGACATGGGGTCTGACAGTGGCGTGTTAGCACACATGTGCGGCCCTAACATATCATTTTACATGCACAGCCCTCAAGCTTCAAAGCTTATGGGAATGATGTGCACAAATGGACTTTAGATGAAATACAGAAGCTTTGCAAGGTGAGACTAGATAAGAATAAGAAGCAGCGCCCTCTGGTCTTGTGTTGCAGACACTTTAGGGGCATCCATGCCACTTCACCTTCCCCGCACTCCCCCATTATTCTACTTCACGACACCAGAGTCCTTCCAGACATCTCCCGCCCACAATGCCTCCTTCTTCATACTGCTCTAGCCACAGCTAAAATCTGCATTCTTGGTCAGTGGTGGTCGACCGTGCCTCCCTCACAGGAGGACTGGATGGTGGCGACGATACAGACGGCTTCGATGAACTTGTTATTTACAGCATGCAGGACCAGACAGATGTTTACACACACATGGATACCCTTCTTACAGGACACCCGCTGAAGTGAAGGCTCTCCCAGCTCTCCTCCCCTTTTTCGCTGACCACTCATCTGCATACCTGTGGTGGGCCTACCAGGGAGCTAGATGGGCGGGCCCTCACTACTCCCCCGGCGGACTCTCCCTCGGACCTTCTGGACACGATATCTGCTCACTGCTCTGTTCCACTGCTGGCTGCGGCAACTGCTTCCCCCTCCACCCACCCATAGTCCCCTCCCTTACCCCTCCCCCTCCACCCACCCATACTTCCCTCCCTTACCCCTCTCCCTCCACCCACCCATACTTCCCTCCCTTACCCTTACCCCTCCCATACCCCACCCTTCCCCTCCACTCTCTTTCTTTCTCTCTTTCCCAGAGCCAGGGATGCACCATTGAGTCCCATGAGGAGCCCTGGTACTCACTCATGGAGGAGCCTGGGGAGGGTCTGCTCGAGGAGGGACAGAGAGCATGGTGACAGTGTGTGGACTTTAGGCCGGGTTCATTCTGCCAACACACATTTCACAGCCTGCACTGTAGAGCCTAATTAAATAGCACTGCAGTTGTAGGTGGGGAAATTCCTCTCAACTGGTTGGGATGAGAGAGTTCATAAAAATAAAAGAAAAACAAAACAAAAAGTGGCAAACACCATTTTCTAGAGAGTTGGTGTTTGGAACGCGGTGAAATATCGCAAATCCATCACGAGAGTGAGAACTGCCTGGATGGATGCAAGACTCGGCCTTACTGCTCTGAGAGGGAATCATCAGGAAATACACGTGTGTGCGCCATTGTAGATGTGACTAACTTTGGAGCCCTTTGCAATGACACTTTGACTTGAATCTACTCACTGCCTCGTGCTGTTTCCGCTTGGCTGGCCTCATAACATGTGCAATGGGCAGTATTTATGACAATCACTCATGCTGTGTTGTGGTGCTAGTCCTATATTTTTGGTAATTGTTCTTTCCTGCTGGCTGAATTTACCATCATCTTTTATAATCATGTCTAGATTGTCACAACTTCCCCAACTTACATATGATCAGTGGTAACTAATGTACATTTCTGCTTCACGCAGCTAATATCAATGCTGATGCCAAGAAGATCTACCGCCACGAAGGCATAATATGAACGCATAGAAAAATGGCAGCAGGATTTTAGAGTGTGGACAAAATCAATGATATTCAAAAGTGAAGGCCTAAAGACAGTGGAAGATCCGACAACCAGGCAGGAAGCCACATCACCGGGATCAACACTTAACCCGGTGCACAAAAGTAAGTAAAGTGAAAGAGGACAGGCCAAACCAAAGCAAAAGATTCTGACCCATCCCAAATTGAGAAAACAAAATATCACTTTGTTAAAATACAAAAACAAGCAAATGGATAAATTTTGATAACTTTTCCTGGTCAGCAACAAATTACTGTATTGATGTCAGCAGGCACTGTATCAAATGGTGTTTGCAATTCATGTTTAGTTTTATTTTGTAATACTTAATTAAAATTATGTTTGGTAATATTTCATTATGTTCAGTTTTTTAGCTGGATAATTTGCTAGATTAGAGTACGGGTTGGATTAGTTTTATAGTGTTAAGAAAAGATGGGGAACATCCATTACGACGCGGTGTTTACACCATGCTACCATTACAACGCAGGAATGACAACGCAAGTTGTTACAACGACTTGCGCTGGATGGCGCTAGAGATTAAGGAATAGTACATTTACTATTCCAACACCTTTCCTACTGTTCCGTAGGCTTGAGTTGGAATAGTAAATCGTACTATTCCTAAGTCCAGCACCTACAGCACAAGTCGTTGTAACGACTTGCGTTGTAATGGTAGCGCGGTGTAAACACCGCATTATAATGACATACATCCGTAAAGATTAGTGTTCGAGGCATGTGGGCTGCTGAATTCATATCTGTGCATAGATCGCCGCCTAGTGTTGGGTCCGGATGATTGCACATTGTTGTCCTGGAAGAGTCTTCGAAGTATCACGAGATAGGTGGCTCTTCCCCTGGACTACAGTGCGCATGGGCATCCACTCCATCCTCAGATTGTTTTTTTCCGCCATTGGGTTCGGATGCATATTTGTTAACTCAAGTTCGGAATCGATAAAAAACTTTCCTTTTGGCCAAAAGGCCTTTAGTATATTGTCGGTATTGCCTTGCGATCGGCGCCCATTTCTTGTTCCAGCTCAGTTCCCGAGCCGGACGTCCAGAGGAGCCGCGTGGCTTTTCGGCACTGAAGGCTTGATCAACGCCAGAGGCCTTATCGACGAACCATCATGGAACGGAGCCCGTTAAATAGGTGTCCCGTTTGCAACTCCAAATATCCTCACATCGATGTCCACCCGGTGTGCAACAAGTGCCTGTCTCCGGATCACGATGAAGCCAGCTGTATGGCTTGTTCTCGTTTCCGCTCCAAGAAGACGATTCGAATTAGACACGCAGCGCGCAAGGAGACCCAGCAGACGGCACCTGACCCGGTGAACATTTTCGATACCGAGGAGGATGAGGGAGTCGAGCAGGAAGCTCGAGAGAACCTGTCTGATCCTGCATTGGAGATCGACTCCAGTTACGACGCTGATGTTGAAATGGTCGATAATGAAGAAGTCGTCGACGAGGTAGGAGACGACGATGTGGCCTTTGGGGCCGTAGAAGATAGCTCGAGCGAGGAGCTAGGCCCAACCGTTGCTACGGGGGCCGAGACCAAAACACCTGCTAAGGCTCAGGTTGAGGGATCGCCACATGGCCTTACCCGAGATCGTACACTTGGTTCTACAGCCTCGCCTCAAGACCCGGCTTCGGACATTTCTAACGAGCCACTGGTTGACCGATCGAAACCGAAAGAGAAAGCATCGGTGTCTACACAACCGAAAGCACTGGAAGCAAAATTAAAACCAAAAGTGCGTATTGCTTTGGTCGGCTCGAAGACCTCTGAACTATCGGCACCGACAAAGCAGAAAGGTGTTATCGACCCGGTGAGGTCGCTAAAGGGTGTCGAACCGAAGACTGAGACACCGAAAAAACTGGTCAAGGACGTCGAGCCGAAAAAGTCGACGCCAAAGGCCGTCGACGGAGACAAAGGACTCGGAGCTCAGAAGGTTCTCGAACCTACGCGTCGACCAGACAAGGCTACGAGCGGTACTAACCTCAAGTCCACACCTGGCGGTAGCTCAAAGGAACTCGTCGAGTCGACACAGCCGTCCGCCTCCTTTTCGAAGCAGGTGTCTAAATCACTGAAACGCATTAAAGAGAAGGCTTCTACTGTCGGACCGAAGGATACTCCAACAACGAAGCCTACCACTAAACCTCAAAAATCGTCGGCACCCATCCAGTTCACACTGCCGCCGAAGGTGGTACCTAAGGCCTTCGCCCCTAAGATGGCCGTCGAAGCGTCCAAGAAGGTGTCCTCGGGGCCGAAGCCTACAACTGCGGAAGTAGTCACGAAGCATCGACAGCCTCCGCTTGAAGAGCAGTCGAGGCAATTCATAGACACAGACACGGGTAGACTTTCTATTTACAAACGAAAGATCGCCCCTGAACAGCCTATGGAGTCATATAAAATTCCATTGAAAAAGAAAAAGGATTCTACTACCTCACCTCTTCTTGTTGAACCTATATCACCACATGGCCAAGACACTGCTCCTATCTCGCCCACTTACTCGGATGTGGCGACAGGGGAAGGTGACAATGAGGAGTACAGTTATCCTAGAGACACTGATCCCGAGGATCACAATGAACCCTGGGCAGATGCTGCTGACCCAGGAGATCCACACACTGCCCCAGACACTCATGTGTATGCTGTAAAAACCTTGCCTACTGAAGTCTCGGCGGCGTTTAGTGCGCTTATTGAAAGGGCAGCCAAAAATCATGATGTCCAGCTCCATGCTGACCTTATAGAAGTGGATTTTTTGTTTGACACCTTCTCCACCTCAGAGAGAACTGTCAAGACTCTGCCTATGTTAAAGGGTGTCTTAAAACATGCAGGAGACATTTTTAAAGAGACCACGAGGGCAAGGGTGATAAACCCCAGAATCGAGAAAAAGTACAAAGCGGTGCCAGGGGACCCTACCTATATCAAGGGACAGTTGCCGTTGGACTCTCTGGTTGTTTCCAATGCCCGGAAGAGGG
This sequence comes from Lissotriton vulgaris, assembly GCF_964263255.1. NCBI lineage: Eukaryota > Metazoa > Chordata > Amphibia > Caudata > Salamandridae > Lissotriton > Lissotriton vulgaris. The sequence goes on along the minus strand of NC_141693.1, from coordinate 17,596,625 downwards.
CAAACTCTCAAACAACGGGTGATGCTCCTCCCCCCGACAAAGAATCTAAAGTGCTAGAAGCATCAGGGAAAAGGGTGGCAGCTCAAGCGGCCAATATCTGGCGCATTTCCAACACTCAGGCACTCTTAGCCAGATATGACAGGGCTCATTATGATACACTTGAGACCCTGTTACAACACTTGCCTGATGAATATAAGGAGGCAGCTGAGATGCTCATACAGGAAGGGAAGCTTATATCAAATGCATCTATCAAGTGTGCACTGGACGCAGCAGACACCGCGGCCAGAGCCATTAATACAAGTGTGATGTTACGGCGACATGCCTGGCTGAGAATCTCCGGTTTCAAGCCAGAGATACAGACCACCATCCTCAATCAGCCTGTAAACCCTGATAATTTATTTGGACCCGAGGTGGACACCACCTTGGAAAAGATCAAAAAGGACACTGAGACTGCAAAGTCTATGGGGGCTCTCCAGTCGCAGCAGTTCAGGGGTGGTTCTTTTCGTCGCTCAAACAATAGAGGAGTTTCCAGAGGCCAGCTGTCCCAGCAAACACAGTACAGTAAAGGAGGCGCGCAAACCACCTACACCAAACAAAATAGAGGTGGCTATCGTGGAAACAGCGCCAAGGGCAGAGGTCGTGGAAACAACAGCTCCCGATCCTCCGCCACTAACAAACAGTGACGCCTTGTCACTGCCCCCTGACCATACCACACCGGTCGGGGGGAGACTACAACAGTTCCTGCCAGTCTGGAAATCCATCACTACAGACAGGTGGGTGAGGAAGCTTATCCAGTACGGTTATTGTCTGGAGTTAACATCCACTCCACCCAACATACCCCCAAGACACCGTCCTATGTCCAACGAGCATTTGCACTTATTGCAGCAGGAGGTAGTCGTCATGCTGCAAAAAGGAGCAATAGAGCTCGTGCCTGTGGAAGAAAGAGGTACAGGAGTGTACTCGCTGTACTTCTTGATCCCAAAAAAAGACGGGTCCCTCAGACCCATACTGGACCTCCGACCCCTAAACCAGTACATTCTATCAGAACACTTTCACATGCTAACACTGCAGCAGGTTCTTCCGTTGCTCAATCAGGGAGATTTCCTCGCAACATTAGATCTGAAGGATGCATACTTTCATATTCCGCTACACCCGTCACACAGGAAATACCTCAGGTTCACCATTCAGAATCAGCATTATCAATTCAAGGTCCACCCTTTCGGAGTGACAACGGCACCCAGGGTGTTTACAAAGTGCCTGGCGACAGTGGCTGCACACCTACAGAGACAGAACTTTCACGTCTACCCTTATCTGGACGACTGGCTTATCCAGGCGAAGTCGGCCAAGCAGTGTGCCGCCCACATGTCCCACACCATTCACCTTCTTCACGATCCGGGGTTCTCACTGAATTATCCAAAGTCCCACCTTCAGCCCTCCCACGTACGGTAGTATCTGGGCGCGGCAATAGATACTCTGGCAGCCAAAGCACAGCCAAATCCAGTGAGGATCAACAGCATTCAATTGCTGATACAAAAATTCAGACCGCAACACTTGCTTCCGGCACGAGTGTTCATGCAGTTGATAGGCATGATGGCCTCCTGCATCTTCATAGTCCCGCACGCGAGACTACATATGCGTCCGCTTCAGGAGTGCTTAGCACGTCAGTGGAATCAGGCTCACGGACAGTTAAAAGACCTAGTGTTGGTGAGCGGTCGTGCATACAACTCTCTGCATTGGTGGAATCCACGAAACTCCGTACTAACCCTAAGTTTCTTCCTAAGGTGGTTTCACAGTTCCATATCAATCAGACTATAGAACTGCCTGTGTTCTTCCAAAATCCAGAGTCAGTGGCGGAGAGAAAGCTCCACACACTGGACGTCAAAAGAGCTCTAATGTACTACATAGATAGGACCAAAGATTTTCGGAAAACAAAACAACTGTTTGTTGCCTTTTCGCCACAACACAAAGGCAACCCCATTTCCAAAGCAGGTATAGCCAGGTGGATCGTTAAGTGCATTCAAATTTGCTATCAAAAAGCCAAGCGCACATTAACGGTTCCCCCACGGGCCCACTCCACGCGAAAGTTGGGGGCCTCCATGGCTTTCCTTGGAAATATTCCTTTAGAAGACATTGGTAGAGCAGCCACATGGTCTACCACACACACATTTACAAAACACTACTGTGTAGATGTGCACTCCAAATAGCAGGCAGCTGTAGGGCAGGCTGTTCTAAAAACACTTTTTCAAACTGCTGCAGCTGGCACAGGCGGCCACCGCTAATGGAGGGACTGCTATGTATTCTATGCACCAGATATGAATTCAGCAGCCCACATGCCTCAAACCGAATATGCTTCTTACCAGTATGCATCTGTTCTTGGCATGTAGGGCTGCTGACATTCATATCGCCCGCCCTCCTCCCTGGCGCCTGTAGCGGCTGCAGCATTCACACATTCTTCTAGCACGGTCATCATTCACTTAGTTTCACTCCACCTTGGCCACAATGGCTAAAAACAATCTGAGGATGGAGTGGATGCCCATGCGCACTGTAGTCCAGGGGAGGAGCCACCTATCTCGTGATACTTCGAAGACTCTTCCAGGACCCGGCGATCTATGCACAGATATGAATGTCAGCAGCCCTACATGCCAAGAACAGATGCATACTGGTAAGTAGCATATTCGTTATCATTAATAAGGCTCCTTATTTTCCATTTTCACTGATTTTTACAGATAAACACAGACAGAAAACTATTTGGTTTGCTGCCTGTATTTATTTTTAAATGTGGATGAATACAAAATAGAATATTATTTGAGTGATTCTAAATGCTGTCAGTCATGACAACTAGCCCAATAGCTGTGTGGATTTACAAGTGTGGGGGTTAAAAATACAATTTAGTAATGAGGCTTACAGAGCAGTAGACATGCATAAAATTGGTAAAATAATCTGCATGTTTTGATGTAAGTGCTGTGATATATCATCTGTCAGTGTTTATATAATTGAAACTTGTCAGGAATTCAAGCAAGGGTGTTCCTTCATCTGAAATATAAATGTGGAAATATACTAGTTTAAGCCTAATATTTTCACCCAAAATAAATATGTAAAAATACAGATAAAAGTAGCACAATTTAAATATGGATAAATATAGATTAATATAGATGTAAATGTAAAAAAAAAAATATATATATATATATATGTGTATATATATATATATATACTATAAAATATATACTATAAAACCAGAAGCTCTAATTATGACTGATTTAGATACATTCATTACTGAGAAGGAGTTAATGTTTATATGTAGTTAATCAGTGTTCTTGTACTCATTTATACACATAATATTTCTGTGTGTAGTAAATGTTGTGTTATATTAAGATGGAGGGATGATGTTTAGTTCTGAATTTAAGTAATTTGTTAGTATTAATGCACGTTAGTAGATAGTTGTAGGATTTAGTTATTAGTTATGAGAATTGGTTATGATGAGGTTTTAATGATTTTATTTAATGGAGGTATATTTAAGTTCGAGGCATGTGGGCTGCTGAATTCATATCTGTGCATAGATCGCCGCCTAGTGTTGGGTCCGGATGATTGCACATTGTTGTCCTGGAAGAGTCTTCGAAGTATCACGAGATAGGTGGCTCCTCCCCTGGACTACAGTGCGCATGGGCATCGCCTCCATCCCCAGATTGTTTTTTTCCGCCATTGGGTTCGGATGTGTTTCGGTTCCCTCTGTCGGAATCGATAGTTGTTTAACTTTCCTAACTTGAGACCAAAAGGTCTTTAGGACTTGCGTCGGTATTGTCCATCGTTCGGGTTTTGTTCTTCATCAGCTCCGAACTCTTGCTGCCCTTCCGCGTGCTGTCGGCGCGGACGGGCCTACACGACGCTCCAGACTACTTAACATGGAACGAACTCCGTTTAAAAGGTGCCCGGTGTGCACCTCAAAGTATTCGCACCTCGACTCGCACCCAGTGTGCAACAGATGTTTGTCGCCGGACCATGATGAGGCCAGGTGTATGGCCTGCTCCAAGTTCCGGTGTAAGAAGACTCTCAAGCTTCGTCAGGCCGCTAGGCTCCAGGCCCAGTTATCGGCGCCCCCGCCAGACAACATCTTCGAGGAAGACGTTGGTGACGACACCTTCTTACAAGTTTCGGACTCCAGCCCAGCGTCAGAGGATGAAAACTATGACGCGGGGGACGAGGAGTTTGATGAAGTCGTCGGAGAGGTAGGGGACGACGACGGGGCCATTGCCACCGTGGGGGATAGCTCAGAGGAGGAGCACCCTCAGACTGACTCCGGGGTCAATCCCCATGATACGGCCCAGGTCGAGAGATCGCCTTCGGGCCTTACCCAAGACCTCAAAACTCGTCCCACGGCCCCGCCTACGGGCCCGGCCACGGACATTGGTGATGCGCCACTCCCGGTGAAGAAACCGAAAGTGAAACCATCGGGGTCCACACCAACGGTATCGAAACCGAAAGTGAAAGTCGCACTGGTGGGACAAAAGGCTCCAGAGGCCTCAGCGCCTAAAAAGCCCAAGATGGCCGCCGACATCAAGAGCCACGCCAAGATGGCCGACCCTAAGACCCCGGTGTCGAAACCGAAGGCGAAGACGACCGACGCGACCGCGTCGGCGCCGAAGATGGTCGAGGTCGACGACCCGAAAAGAGCCTCAAAGAAGCGTCCAGACGACCCCAAAGCTCTGGCTGCGCCGATTCCGGTCGTCAAGGGCAAGGGTGGTGATGTGTCTGCTCCGAAGACCGTGCCTTTGATCGCCGACCCGACTCCGGACTCAGGGGAATCGCTCGAGCCGGTCCAGCCCTCCCCGTCCTTAACCAAGAAGGTCACGGAGTCCCTTCAACGTATTCGGAAGGACGCAGTGGGCCCGAACCGAAGAATGTGGTGCCGAAGCCTGCACAGAAGCCGGCAAAGGCGCAGACGCCGATCCACTTCACGCTGCCGCCGAAGACGACGCCGAAGGCTTTCGCTCCAAGGCGTGGGGCCGGGGTACCCTTGAAGCTGGTGTCGACGCCCAAAGCGTCATTGGTGGTATCGAAGCCTCGGATACAGCCACTCGCAGACGAGGAGCGTCGAGAGGTTGTCATCGACGCCGACACAGGCAAACTCTCTCTCCTTAAGAGGAAAATCACCCCGGAGCCGGTGTTGAAACATTTTCGTATTCCACTCAAAAAGAAGTTGGACTCTGCGGGTACTTCTGCCCCTATGGAGCCTGCATCTCCACAAAATCTAGAACTCTCACCGACTCATTCTAACACTGGGGAAGGTGACGGAGATGAGGAGGACGAGTACAATTATCCAGCGTACTCGGATCCGGAGGAGGTCAATGAACCTTGGTCTGCTGGAGGCGACCCTGTGGACCCTCAGTCAGGTCACGAACCGCAGCTTTTTGCAGCAAAAACTTCTCCAACAGAGGACTCTGCAGCCTTCAACGCTCTAATTGAGAGGGCTGCGGCAAATCATGATGTTGAACTCCATGCGGACCCTGTGGATGTCGATTTTCTGTTTGACACTTTCTCAGTGGCTGAAAAGTCGGTCAAAACATTGCCTATGCTCAAGGGAGTGCTGAAGCACCCGCCAGAGGTTTTCAAGGAGCCCACTCGGGCGCGAGTCATCAATCCTCGTATTGACAAAAAATACAAGGCAGCGCCCACTGATCCAACGTACATCAAGGGACACTTGCCACTGGATCCGTTGGTGGTATCCAACGCACGCAAGCGGGTGAACTCGCAGACCACGGGTGATGCTCCTCCCCCAGACAAAGAATCGAAGATTTGAAGCCTCAGGAAAACGTATTGCTGCGCAGGCAGCTAATATTTGGCGCATTTCAAACACGCAGGCCCTACTTGCACGCTACGATAGGGCGCACTACGACACCCTAGAAACACTTCTGCAACACTTACCTGATCAGAACAAAGAGGCAGCTGAAATGTTGATTCAGGAGGGGAAGCTCATCACCAATGCTTCCATTAAGTGTGCATTGGACGTGGCTGATACCGCTTTCCAGGGCTATAAACACTAGTGTGTTACTGCGTAGGCATGCATGGCTTACAATATCAGGCTTCAAACCAGACATACAGACAACCATCTTAAATCAAACAGTTAATCCAGACCACCTGTTTGGCCCTGAAGTGGATGCAACCCTTGAAAAAATGAAAAAAGACACGGACACTGCTAAGTCTATGGGGGCCCTCCAGTCCCAGCAGTTTAGGGGTGGTTCTTTTCGCCGCTCCAATAACAGAGGCACCTCAAGGGGTCAGGCATCACAATCCACGCAGTATTATAAGAGCAACACCCAGACCTCATACACCAACAAGGGTAGAGGTGGTTACAGGGGCAACAACGTCAAAGGCAGGGGACGTGGAAACAACAGCTCCAGGTCCTCCACCACCAACAAACAGTGACGCCTTGTCACTGCCCCCCGACCACACAACACCGGTCGGGGGGAGACTCCAGCAGTTCCTGCCCGCGTAGAAATCCATCACCACGGACAGGTGGGTCAAATCTCTTATTCAGTACGGTTACTGTCTGGAACTTACTTCCACACCACCAAACATACCTCCAAGAAGCCGTCCTATGTCCGGCGAGCACTTGCACTTGTTGCAGCAGGAGGTCAAAGTCATGCTGCAAAAAGGAGCAATAGAGCTCGTGCCACTGCAAGAAAGGGGAACAGGAGTTTACTCTCTGTACTTTCTAATCCCCAAAAAGGACGGATCCCTCGGGCCCATCCTGGACCTCAGGCCCCTCAACCGGTACATCCTGTCGGAGCATTTCCATATGCTCATGTTGCAGCAGGTTCTCCCTCTGCTTCGGCAAGGGGACTTCCTGGCTACGCTGGATCTCAAGGATGCATACTTTCACATTCCCCTGCATCCTTCACACAGGAAGTACCTCAGATTCACAATTCAAGACCAGCACTATCAGTTCAGGGTTCTGCCTTTCGGGGTCACCACAGCGCCAAGAGTTTTTACAAAGTGCCTGGCGACTGTGGCGGCGCATCTACGACGCCAGAACGTCCACGTCTATCCCTATCTGAACGACTGGCTCATTCAGGCACAGTCAGAACAGCAGTGCGCAGACCACGTGTCCCGCACCATTCATCTCCTGCACGATCTGGGATTCTCACTGAATTACCCGAAATCCCATCTCCAACCCGCCCATATACGGCAGTATCTGGGCGCGACAATAGACACTCTGGCAGCCACTGCGCAGCCAAACTCAGTGAGAATCGCCAGTATCCAGACGCTGATCCAACGATTCAGACCTCAGCACTCGCTTCCAGCGAAGGTGCTCATGCAGTTGATAGGCATGATGGCCTCCTGCATCTCCATCGTCCCGCACGCGAGGTTACATATGTGTCCGCTTCAGGAGTGCCTTGCACGTCAGTGGACTCGGGCTCATGGGCAACTAACAGACCTAGTGTTGGTGAGCGGTCGGGCGTACAACTCTCTGCATTGGTGGAATCCACAAGACCTTTGCAAGGGCCGACCGTTTCAAGAGCCAGTGCCACAGATTGTCCTGACAACGGACGCCTCTCTCCAGGGTTGGGGAGCGCATGTACTCCAATACACGGTGCGGGGACTATGGACGCAACAGCAAAGGAAGATGCACATCAATGTGTTGGAACTGATGGCAATCTTCATGGCCTTAAAGGCGTTCAAAGTACATCTGTGCAACAAGGTCGTGTTGATCCGGACGGACAACATGACGGCCATGTACTACATTCAGAAACAGGGAGGAACACACTCTCCGCAGCTGTCTCATCTGGCTCAGAGCATGTGGAAGTGGGCCATTCAGAGGAACATCTTCCTCATGGCGGAGCATCTCCCAGGCAAGGACAATCAGATGGCGGACCTGCTCAGCAGACACAGCCACCAAATGCACAAGTGGGAGATACATCCATCAGTACTCCAACCGTACTTCCAAAGGTGGGGTCATCCAGAGATAGACCTGTTCGCCACAAGGGAGAACGCAAAATGCCAAAGCTTCGCCGCCAGGTTCCCACACCCGCAATCCGCAATCGCAGGGCAATGCGATGTGGATGAACTGGTCAGGCAGATTTGCGTACGCTTTTCCCCAGCACCTCTGATTCCGCTGGTGGCACGCAAGCTCAGGCAACACTCAATGACTCTCATCCTGGTTGCTCCAACGTGGGCTCGCCAGCCATGGTACACCACGTTTCTGGAACTTTCCGTGGTACCGCATCAAAGGCTTCATCTCACTCCCAGCCTTCTGACGCAGAGCCATGATGACATTCAGCACCCAGATCCGCAACAGCTCAACCTGGCGATCTGGCTCCTGAAGTCCTAGAGTTTGGCTACCTCAATCTTCCCCCCGATTGCATGGACATCATTCGGGAGGCTAGAAAGCCCACTACTAGAGCATGTTATGCGGCTAAATGGAAGCGGTTTGTCATTTATTGTGTAAACCACAACATTGACCCGCTGGATGCTTCCATTCAGAACATCATTTGCTACCTGTTCCATCTATACCAATGCAATTTGGCGTATTCTTCCATCCGCGTTCACCTGTCTGCAATGGCCGCATACCTCCAGAATAGGCAACACCTATCTCTTTTCAAGGTTCCTGCTATCAAGGCATTTCTGGAAGGACTCAAGAGGGTCATTCCACCACAGACACCACCAGCTCCAGAATGGAACCTCAATGTGGTTCTTACAAGGCTGATGGGTCCTCCTTTTGAGCCACTGCACTCTTGTGAGCTTCAGTTTCTAACTTGAAAGGTGGCTTTCTTAGTAGCAATTACATCGCTACGGAGCGTTAGTGAGTTACAGGCACTCACCATCCACGAACCTTTTTTCCAAGTACATGCCAACAGGGTGGTGCTCCGCACTAACCCTAAATTTTTACCCAAGGTTGTATCTCAATTCCACTTAAACCAGACAATTGAGTTGCCAGTGTTTTTTCAAAATCCTGAGTCGCTGGCGGAGCGGATGCTCCACACCCTTGACGTTAAAAGAGCCTTAATGTACTACGTTGACAGGACAAAGGATTTTCGAAAGACCAAGCAACTTTTCGTTGCATTTGCCTCACACCACAAGGGAAACGCTATTTCCAAAGCTGGTATTGCTAGGTGGATCGTGAAATGCATTCAGATCTGTTACGCTAAAGCTAAACGCACTCTCACAGTTCCACCAAGAGCCCACTCCACCAGAAAGTTGGGGGCCTCTATGGCCTTCCTTGGGAACATTCCCTTGGAGGATATTTGTAGAGCAACCACATGGTCTACCACACATACTTTTACTAAACATTACTGTGTAGACGTACACTCTAAACAGCAGGCAGCTGTTGGTCAGGCTGTTCTCAAAACACTTTTTCAAACTGCTGCAGCTGGCACGGGCGGCCGCCAATAATGGGAGGACTGCTATGTATTCTATGCACAGATATGAATTCAGCAGCCCACATGCCTCGAACTGCAAATGCTACTTACCAGTATGCATCTGTTCTTGGCATGTAGGGCTGCTGACATTCATATCGCCCGCCCTCCTCCCCGGCGCCTGTAGCAGCTGCAGTATTCATATATATATATGCTCATAGCATGGTCATCACTCATATAGTTCACTCCATCTCGGCCAATGGCTAAAAACAATCTGGGGATGGAGGCGATGCCCATGCACACTGTAGTCCAGGGGAGGAGCCACCTATCTCGTGATACTTCGAAGACTCTTCCAGGACAACAATGTGCAATCATCCGGACCCAACACTAGGCGGCGATCTATGCACAGATAGGAATGTCAGCAGCCCTACATGCCAAGAACAGATGCATACTGGTAAGTAGCATTTGCATTTCATGTATGTACACTATATATGTTTGTATGTTGTGTCATAACAGATTGAGTTATAATTAGATGAATCATCTACAATGTTCCTCTTACATATACAACTTTGTGTGTTTTATGTCTGTAGTGTACTATGTATAAAAGGGGGAAAACATTGATACTGATGTATGTGCACAAAATGTGATAGAGCACAAATGTGTCATGGTGACAAACATATCCCGAGATTTATGTTAATTGTCAGTCAAATTAGCTTTATTCGACAATTAAGTGATCAAAGCACAAATACAAATACATGACCCAAAAATATTAATCATAAAAGTTTTCCAGCTAAAAATAATAGGAGCATGTTAAAATATTTTAAAAACAGCTTCATATCTATCATCAAACGGTTCTAAAGCCATATAATCATCCTTCATAGGTCGCTGCCGTTATCAAGAACATTCAAAGCTATCTGGACCAGGCCTAGCTTTTACATTATAATCCATTAAGGACATTTTCTAAATTCAATTGCAACACGATGACAACAGTGATCAAGATGTACATTCATAAAACAGGTATATAATACTATGTTTCCTTAATTGCCCGAGATCTAATAGACCATGCCCCTCCCAGACATGTTGCCAATGCTATGACAATAGATGCCTTAGTATCTGAAGGCAATACTCAATGCTGTGGAATTTTGTCTAGTACCCAAAGAACGACAAATTGGGGACAGCCATATATGACCTGGAGCTCTATAAGCTCGACATACAAATAACATGTGGGTCAAGGATACAGAGTGAACAAGACAAGTAGGGCAGAGAGTAAAATTTGGCTGAAAAAGTCCTTCTTGGTAGGGAGCCAATTCTGAATTGAAAATAAAGTTTTCTGTCGTGAGACTTGGTTATTGTGTCCCAGTATGGTTCCAGCTTTTGTAATGGCTTTACGGCCAGAAAATACCCTGTTAGTGTTGAAGGGACGCTACTCCTAACAATGTTGTCACTCACCCAGCCCCAATATAATTCCTTCAATAAAGTTTTTGAAGGAAATGGAATGCTTTCTGGGTTCTCCCCTAGTGTTGCCATACCTATACTCAGCAGAATCAATGTAACTTCCTGGAACGGTAAACAGCCTTTACAACGAAACTTTTACAACGCACTACCATTACAACGCGGTCATTACAACGCAAACCATTACAACGCATTGCGCTGGGGGGCGCTCTAGGATAGAGAATACGTTTAATTTTCTATCCAACACCTTCCCTAGTGTCCACGGGGACTGGAGTTGGAATAGAAAATTAAACTTTTCACTATTCAGCACCTCTAAGCGCTATGCGTTGTAAAGGTATGCGATGTAAAAACCGTGTTGTAAAGGCAGGAGTTGTAATAGCCTGCGTTGTAACGTCATACATCCTCTTGGAACCATTTGATTTCTTTTGAGAATCTGACCTCATTTGATCTTTAAGGCCAGCAGCATGAGATGATAGTTCTGGTGTAGACCAGATTCTCCTCTAATAAAGCAAAGGGCGCAATCTGGCAAAAGAGGGAAAACATTGATACTGACGTATGTGCCCGAAATGTGATAGAGCACAAATGTGTCATGGTAACAAACATATCCCTTGATTTCCTTTTTTTAGATGTATGTTAATAGTAAATAAATAAGTTTATCTGGACAGATATATCTATAAAACATGATCAAACGATTGCAGCACAGTAGAACAGACTAAGATCTAATTTAAAGTGCAACTTAATATTCATATTTACTTCCTAATGATGTTTAATACAGAGTAAAAAATCATGCACGGCCCACTGCTACATCAAAGGAGTACATTGGTCAATGCCATCTCTTCCTGTCTAGAACGTGTCCAATATTGAATAAATAAGGATTCAACCTGATGTAAAATATAGTCTATCAAAATATGGCATGTAGACTACTTCTTTTTTAGGGGGCACGGGCACACCCCTTTATGCTCCTATCAGCGTTTATACCATTCTTGGCAAGAAAAGATAGGCTTACACCCATACCAAATTTTAAGCAATTCTAAGCCACGAATGTGATCGTGCAGACTAAAAACATATGGGAAAAGGTATCCACGCCATAAGGTTTTACTAATGGAAGTTCTCACCGACAAGTAATTGCTGTCATGTCTAGAGGAGACTTGAAATGCTGAATCCTTCAATGATTGTTTGGAAGGAAACGGGTCCAATGGGAATATTTGGCCCAGAGAGGTATGTATTTAAATTTATTAATTCCTGTAACCCCTACTTTGCCCCATTACCTTTCACTCACACACATTTCCTTCCAACGCAACTTTGAGACACAACCTTGTTGCAAATCCATCCTAGTGTGCAATCGCACATAATTTGAAGCCTTGTCAGCTGTAGGATGACATTCACATACTGCACCTTGTTTGATGGGAAAGAGGCTGCTGACCCCAACCCATTCCTCAAGGGGAGTCAATACCATTTTTGAAAAGACCTCCAAAATTTCTAACAAGCTGATTAATCTAAAATTAAATGGACACCTCGGGTCACCTTTTTCAAAATGGGCTTTAACCCCTTCCACGCTGATGACGAGCTGGGCTCGTCATGGCGTAGCCTTCTTGCACGCTGACGACGAGCCCAGCTCGTCACGTAACATGTGATTTACAAAATCTCAGCATGCGAGCGGAATTCCGCTAGCGCGCATGAGGTTAAAATGGACCCTAGCCAAGATTTAGGGTACTTCCCTGTCCTGGCTGTACATTTAACTTAACATGAAAAACATCTAGGCCACCAATCACTCCTAAATGCCTTCTGTGAATACCCAAAGTCGTAAAGTTAGGGTTTTTCTCAGTTTAGGAGTAGTAAAGTTAGGACTCACTTTACTACTCCTAAACCTAAACTGAGAAAAATCCTCTAACTTTACTACTCCTAAACTGAGAAAAATCCTAACTTTAAGACTTTCGGTATTTACAGAAGAGTCCTAAAGTTAGGACTCCTAACTTCTGTGAATACCGAAATGAGTAAGTGCCTTCTGTGAATACCAAAATGGTAGTAAGTTTAGGATTTTGTCTTACGTTAGTTCTGGGAATCGGGCCCTTTGTTATTCATCTAGAGGACCGTGTTACAAATACATGTTTATTCAATTTTACAAAACCTAATATGATTTAGAATGAATTTCCAATACCAATAATGATACCTTTTCTTAATATGCACAGGTTGTCTACATACCACAGAACATGCACCTTCATGTGACCCAAGCCAGTCCCAATGCTGCTCTCTGTAGGGGCCAGAGACTAGGGAGCCCTGGCGCTGTCCTGCTGCACTTCACAGATGGTGGTGCATCTCCACGTCACTCATGGCAGCTCCCACATGCAGGATCAGTTGCCAGGTACTGTCTACCTTCAAGTGAACCCAGGCGCTTTCCTGTTGCATCTTTACGTCATTCATGGCAGCTCCCACCTCCTGGCCCCAGGGACAAGAGACTTTGTACCTTCAAGTGAGCCCTGGCGCTATCCTCCGGCACTTCACGGCTGGCGCATCTTCACGTCATTCATGGCACCTCCCACCTGCTGGCACAAGGGACCTGAATCGTGTACCTTCAAGTGAACCCTGACAGTATTCTGCTGCAGTGCCCAGATGGGGCATCTTCTCATCATTCATGGCATCTCCCACCTCCTGGCCCCAGGGACAGAGATTTTGTACCTTCTAGTGAGCCCTGGCGCTATCCTCCGGCACTTCACAGATGGTGCATCTTCACGTCTTTCATGGCAGCTCCCACCTGCTGGCACAAGGGACAGAGACGGTGCCTTCAAGTGAACCCTTATACTAGTGACATCAGTGACCCACTGAACCTCCTTTCTGAAGTCTCAAGCGGCCAATGGTAGCGCCCAGGTGCATCCTGAAGGTATAAGTGACTGTACGGTCAAGTGAATGGTGCACCTCGTGGATTGGACATCTTAACGTCATTCATGGGAGCTCCTAACAACAGGTCCAAGGTGCCGGAGACTGTGAACCCTGGCGCTATCCTGCTGCATCTTTACGTCTTTCATGGCAGCTCCCACCTCCTGGCCCCAGGGACAAGAGACTTTGTACCTTCAAGTGATCTCTGGCGCTATCCTCCTGCACCTCAGTTGTGGCGCATCTTCACGTCATTCATTGCAGCTCCCACCTGCAGATGTAAGGGGCAGAGACTGTGTGCCTTAAAGTGAACCCTTACCCTACTGACCCACAGAACCTCCTTTGTGTAGTCTCCAGTGGCCTGAGACGTCACATTCTGAAGCGGCCAATGGTAGCTCCCGGTACATCATGAAGATGTAAGTGACTCTGATTATTCCAGTGAGCCTTGCACTATGCGGGTGCACCTCAGAGATGGAGCATCTTTGTCATTCATGGCAACATCTACCGACAGGACCAAGGGGCAGAGATTGTACCTACATGTGAACGCTTGTGCTATGCTGCTGCACTGCACAGATGGTGCATCTACACGACACTCGTGGCAGCTCCCACCTGCCGGTGCAAAGGGTCAGAGACTGTGTGCCTTCAAGTGAATCCTGGTGCTATCCTGCTGCACTGCACAGATGGAGAATCTTCAATTCATTCATTGCAGCCCCCACCTGCAGGCCCAGGAGGCCAAAGGTTGTACAATAATTCATATTTGTAAAGCGCAAACATATCACCCCTTAGGGTTTCAAGGCACTGTGAGCTGTCGGGGACATTAAATGAGCTATTGCCCAGAGTCACATGATGATGAGCTGAGATGGCGCCAGAGCCCAAACCGTGAGCCCCGTGCTCCTGAGTCAGCCACCCTGGCCACTGCGCCACTCCTCTCACATGAACCCTGCCGCTATCCTGCTATGCTTTACAGATGGTGGTGCATCTTCACGTCATTCATGGCAGCTCCAACATGCAGACCGAAGGGGAAGAGCCTGAACCATCAAGTACCTTACCCTGTGGAATAGAAGACTGGGAACAGCAGAAAGAAGGAATACATGCACCAATAACTGGAACACCCTACAGGTGACAGATGTTTTTGGATTGTAAACTCTATGTTCCCCCATGTCAGGTTCTTGGGAAATTCTCCTTTTGCCCCCACGGATGTTTGGGGACTTCCACCCTTCCATCCTGAATATGTAAACAAGGTTGTGATGAAACTTGCTGCTGACAGTAACACACTGAACCTCATTGTCTTTGCTGTAAAGTAAACTTCCGAAATGACAGAAGCGAGCAGCACAGCTGCAGCAAAGACTCCAAGAGGTAAGAGAACAGTCTGGGTTTGTAGCTGCCACAAGGCACTGCCCACAGTATACACAGTACTTTGTATCTTCTCTCAGGGCCCTGCTATCACACCTCCGAGCATGGTATACACAGTGCTTTGTATCTTCTCTCAGGGCCCTGCTATCACACCTCCGAGCATGGTATACACAGAGCTTTGTACGTTCTCTCAGGGCCCTGCTATCACACCTCCGAGCATGGTATACACAGTGCTTTGTATCTTCACTCAGGGCCCTGCTATTACACCTCCGAGCATGGTATACACAGAGCTTTGTACGTTCTCTCAGGGCCCTGCTATCACACCTCCGAGCATGGTATACACAGTGCTTTGTATCTTCACTCAGGGCCCTGCTGTCACACCTCCGAGCATGGTATACACAGTGCTTTGTATCTTCACTCAGGGCCCTGCTATCACAGCTCCGAGCATGGTATACACAGAGCTTTGTACGTTCTCTCAGGGCCCTGCTATCACACCTCCGAGCATGGTATACACAGTGCTTTGTATCTTCTCTCAGGGTCCTGCTCTCACTCCTCCCAGCATGGTATACACAGTACTTTGTATCTTCTCTCAGGGTCCTGCTATCACACCTCCGAGCATGGTATACACAGTGCTTTGTACCTTCTCTCAGGGTCCTGCTATCACACCTCCGAGCATGGGATACACAGTGCTTTGTACCTTCTCTCAGGGTCCTGCTATCACACCTCCGAGCTTGGGATACACAGAGCTTTGTATCTTCTATCAGGGCCCTGCTATCACACCTCCGAGCAATGTATACACAGTGCTTTGAATCTTCCCTCAGGGTCCTGCTATCACACCTCCGAGCATGGCATACACAGTACTTTGTATCTTCTCTCAGGGTCCTGCTATCACACCTCCGAGCATGGTATACACAGTGCTTTGTATCTTCTCTCAAAGCCCTGCTATCACACCTCCGAGCATGGTATACACAGTGCTTTGTATCTTCTCTCAGGGTCCTGCTATCACTCCTCCCAGCATGGTATACACAGTACTTTGTATCTTCTCTCAGGGTCCTGCTATCACACCTCCGAGCATGGGATACACAGCGCTTTGTACCTTCTCTCAGGGTCCTGCTATCACACCTCCGAGCATGGGATACACAGTGCTTTGTACCTTCTCTCAGGGTCCTGCTATCACACCTCCGAGCATGGTATACACAGTGCTTTGTATCTTCACTCAGGGCCCTGCTATCACACCTCCGAGCATGGTATACACAGAGCTTTGTACGTTCTCTCAGGGCCCTGCTATCACACCTCCGAGCATGGTATACACAGTGCTTTGTATCTTCACTCAGGGCCCTGCTATCACACCTCCGAGCATGGTATACACAGTGCTTTGTATCTTCACTCAGGGCCCTGCTATCACACCTCCGAGCATGGTATACACAGAGCTTTGTACGTTCTCTCAGGGCCCTGCTATCACACCTCCGAACATGGTATACACAGTGCTTTGTATCTTCTCTCAGGGTCCTGCTATCACTCCTCCCAGCATGGTATACACAGTACTTTGTATCTTCTCTCAGGGTCCTGCTATCACACCTCCGAGCATGGTATACACAGTGCTTTGTACCTTCTCTCAGGGTCCTGCTATCACACCTCAGAGCATGGGATACACAGTGCTTTGTACCTTCTCTCAGGGTCCTGCTATCACACCTCCGAGCTTGGGATACACAGAGCTTTGTATCTTCTATCAGGGCCCTGCTACACACCTCCGAGCATGGTATACACAGTGCTTTGTATCTTCCCTCAGGGTCCTGCTATCACACCTCCGAGCATGGCATACACAGTACTTTGTATCTTCTCTCAGGGTCCTGCTATCACACCTCCGAGCATGGTATACACAGTGCTTTGTATCTTCTCTCAAAGCCCTGCTATCACACCTCCGAGCATGGTATACACAGTGCTTTGTATCTTCTCTCAGGGTCCTGCTATCACTCCTCCCAGCATGGTATACACAGTACTTTGTATCTTCTCTCAGGGTCCTGCTATCACACCTCCGAGCATGGTATACACAGTGCTTTGTATCTTCTCTCAGGGTCCTGCTATCACTCCTCCCAGCATGGTATACACAGTGCTTTGTACCTTCTCTCAGGGTCCTGCTATCACACCTCCGAGCATGGGATACACAGTGCTTTGTACCTTCTCTCAGGGTCCTGCTATCACACCTCCGAGCTTGGGATACACAGAGCTTTGTATCTTCTATCAGGGCCCTGCTATCACACCTCCGAGCATGGTATACACAGTGCTTTGTATCTTCCCTCAGGGTCCTGCTATCACACCTCCGAGCATGGCATACACATTACTTTGTATCTTCTCTCAGGGTCCTGCTATCACACCTCCGAGCATGGTATACACAGTGCTTTGTATCTTCTCTCAAAGCCCTGCTATCACACCTCCGAGCATGGTATACACAGTACGTTGTATCTTCTCTCAGGGTCCTGCTATCACACCTCCGAGCATGGTATACACAGTGCTTTGTACCTTCTCTCAGGGTCCTGCTATCACACCTCCGAGCATGGTATACACAGTGCTTTGTATCTTCTCTCAGGGCCCTGCTATCACACCTCCGAGCATGGTATATACAGTGCTTTGTACCTTCTCTCAGGGCCCTGCTATCACACCTCCGAGCATGGTATACACAGTGCTTTGTACCTTCTCTCAGGGTCCTGCTATCACACCTCCGAGCATGGGATACACAGTGCTTTGTATCTTCTCTCAGGGCCCTGCTATCACACCTCCGAGCATGGCATACACAGTGCTTTGTATCTTCCCTCAGGGTCCTGCTATCACTCCTCCCAGCATGGTATACAAAGTACTTTGTATCTTCTCTCAGGGTCCTGCTATCACACCTCCGAGCATGGTATACACAGTGCTTTGTACCTTCTCTCAGGGTCCTGCTATCACACCTCCGAGCATGGGATAGACAGTGCTTTGTACCTTCTCTCAGGGTCCTGCTATCACACCTCCGAGCTTGGGATACACAGAGCTTTGTATCTTCTCTCAGGGCCCTGCTATCACACCTCCAAACATGGTATACACAGTGCTTTGTACCTTCTCTCAGGGCCTTGTTATCACACCTCCGAGGATGGTATACACAGTGCTTTGTACCTTCTCTCAGGGCCTTGTTATCACACCTCCGAGCATGGTATACACAGTGCTTTGTACCTTCTCTCAGGGCCTTGTTATCACACCTCCGAGCATGGTATACACAGTGCTTTGTACCTTCTCTCAGGGCCTTGTAATCACACCTCCGAGCATGGTATACACAGTGCTTTGTACCTTCTCTCAGGGCCCTGCTATCACACCTCCGAGCATGGTATACACAGTGCTTTGTACCTTCTCTCAGGGCCTTGTTATCACACCTCCGAGCATGGTATACACAGTGCTTTGTACCTTCTCTCAGGCCCTGCTGTCATATGTCAGGCCCTTCTATCCCACCTCAGCCCACAGTATACACATTGCTTTGTACCTTCTCTCAGGGCGCTGCTATCACACCTCCGAGCATGGTATACACAGTGCTTTGTACCTTCTCTCAGGTCCTTCTTATCACACCTCCGAGCATGGTTTACACAGTACTTTGTACCTTCTCTCAGGGCGCTGCTATCACACCTCCGAGCATGGTATACACAGTACTTTGTATCTTCCCTCAGGGTCCTGCTTTCACACCTCCGAGCATGGTATACACAGTGCTTTGTATCTTCCCTCAGGGTCCTGCTATCACACCTCCGAGCATGGTATACACAGTACTTTGTATCTTCCCTCAGGGTCCTGCTTTCACACCTCCGAGCATGGTATACACAGTGCTTTGTATCTTCCCTCAGGGCCCTGCTATCACACCTCCGAGCATGGTATACACAGTGCTTTGTATCTTCACTCAGGGCCCTGCTGTTACACCTCCGAGCATGGTATACACAGTGCTTTGTATCTTCACTCAGGGCCCTGCTATCACACCTCCGAGCATGGTATACACAGAGCTTTGTACGTTCTCTCAGGGCCCTGCTATCACACCTCCGAGCATGGTATACACAGTGCTTTGTATCTTCTCTCAGGGTCCTGCTATCACTCCTCCCAGCATGGTATACACAGTACTTTGTATCTTCTCTCAGGGTCCTGCTATCACACCTCCGAGCATGGTATACACAGTGCTTTGTACCTTCTCTCAGGGTCCTGCTATCACACCTCCGAGCATGGGATACACAGTGCTTTGTACCTTCTCTCAGGGTCCTGCTATCACACCTCCGAGCTTGGGATACACAGAGCTTTGTATCTTCTATCAGGGCCCTGCTATCACACCTCCGAGCATGGTATACACAGTGCTTTGTATCTTCCCTCAGGGTCCTGCTATCACACCTCCGAGCATGGCATACACAGTACTTTGTATCTTCTCTCAGGGTCCTGCTATCACACCTCCGAGCATGGTATACACAGTGCTTTGTATCTTCTCTCAAAGCCCTGCTATCACACCTCCGAGCATGGTATACACAGTGCTTTGTATCTTCTCTCAGGGTCCTGCTATCACTCCTCCCAGCATGGTATACACAGTACTTTGTATCTTCTCTCAGGGTCCTGCTATCACACCTCCGAGCATGGTATACACAGTGCTTTGTACCTTCTCTCAGGGTCCTGCTATCACACCTCCGAGCATGGGATACACAGTGCTTTGTACCTTCTCTCAGGGTCCTGCTATCACACCTCCGAGCTTGGGATACACAGAGCTTTGTATCTTCTATCAGGGCCCTGCTATCACACCTCCGAGCATGGTATACACAGTGCTTTGTATCTTCCCTCAGGGTCCTGCTATCACACCTCCGAGCATGGCATACACAGTACTTTGTATCTTCTCTCAGGGTCCTGCTATCACACCTCCGAGCATGGTATACACAGTGCTTTGTATCTTCTCTCAAAGCCCTGCTATCACACCTCCGAGCATGGTATACACAGTACGTTGTATCTTCTCTCAGGGTCCTGCTATCACACCTCCGAGCATGGTATACACAGTGCTTTGTACCTTCTCTCAGGGTCCTGCTATCACACCTCCGAGCATGGTATACACAGTGCTTTGTATCTTCTCTCAGGGCCCTGCTATCACACCTCCGAGCATGGTATATACAGTGCTTTGTACCTTCTCTCAGGGCCCTGCTATCACACCTCCGAGCATGGTATACACAGTGCTTTGTACCTTCTCTCAGGGTCCTGCTATCACACCTCCGAGCATGGGATACACAGTGCTTTGTATCTTCTCTCAGGGCCCTGCTATCACACCTCCGAGCATGGCATACACAGTGCTTTGTATCTTCCCTCAGGGTCCTGCTATCACTCCTCCCAGCATGGTATACAAAGTACTTTGTACCTTCTCTCAGGGTCCTGCTATCACACCTCCGAGCATGGGATAGACAGTGCTTTGTACCTTCTCTCAGGGTCCTGCTATCACACCTCCGAGCTTGGGATACACAGAGCTTTGTATCTTCTCTCAGGGCCCTGCTATCACACCTCCAAACATGGTATACACAGTGCTTTGTACCTTCTCTCAGGGCCTTGTTATCACACCTCCGAGGATGGTATACACAGTGCTTTGTACCTTCTCTCAGGGCCTTGTTATCACACCTCCGAGCATGGTATACACAGTGCTTTGTACCTTCTCTCAGGGCCTTGTTATCACACCTCCGAGCATGGTATACACAGTGCTTTGTACCTTCTCTCAGGGCCTTGTAATCACACCTCCGAGCATGGTATACACAGTGCTTTGTACCTTCTCTCAGGGCCCTGCTATCACACCTCCGAGCATGGTATACACAGTGCTTTGTACCTTCTCTCAGGGCCTTGTTATCACACCTCCGAGCATGGTATACACAGTGCTTTGTACCTTCTCTCAGGGTCCTGCTATCACTCCTCTCAGCATGGTATACACAGTACTTTGTATCTTCTCTCAGGGTCCTGCTATCACACCTCCGAGCATGGTATACACAGTGCTTTGTACCTTCTCTCAGGGTCCTGCTATCACACCTCCGAGCATGGGATACACAGTGCTTTGTACCTTCTCTCAGGGTCCTGCTATCACACCTCCGAGCTTGGGATACACAGAGCTTTGTATCTTCTATCAGGGCCCTGCTATCACACCTCCGAGCATGGTATACACAGTGCTTTGTATCTTCCCTCAGGGTCCTGCTATCACACCTCCGAGCATGGCATACACAGTACTTTGTATCTTCTCTCAGGGTCCTGCTATCACACCTCCGAGCATGGTATACACAGTGCTTTGTATCTTCTCTCAGGGTCCTGCTATCACACCTCCGAGCATGGTATACACAGTGCTTTGTACCTTCTCTCAGGGTCCTGCTATCACACCTCCGAGCATGGGATACACAGTGCTTTGTACCTTCTCTCAGGGTCCTGCTATCACACCTCCGAGCTTGGGATACACAGAGCTTTGTATCTTCTATCAGGGCCCTGCTATCACACCTCCGAGCATGGTATACACAGTGCTTTGTATCTTCCCTCAGGGTCCTGCTATCACACCTCCGAGCATGGCATACACAGTACTTTGTATCTTCTCTCAGGGTCCTGCTATCACACCTCCGAGCATGGTATACACAGTGCTTTGTATCTTCTCTCAAAGCCCTGCTATCACACCTCCGAGCATGGTATACACAGTACGTTGTATCTTCTCTCAGGGTCCTGCTATCACACCTCCGAGCATGGTATACACAGTGCTTTGTACCTTCTCTCAGGGTCCTGCTATCACACCTCCGAGCATGGTATACACAGTGCTTTGTATCTTCTCTCAGGGCCCTGCTATCACACCTCCGAGCATGGTATATACAGTGCTTTGTACCTTCTCTCAGGGCCCTGCTATCACACCTCCGAGCATGGTATACACAGTGCTTTGTACCTTCTCTCAGGGTCCTGCTATCACACCTCCGAGCATGGGATACACAGTGCTTTGTATCTTCTCTCAGGGCCCTGCTATCACACCTCCGAGCATGGCATACACAGTGCTTTGTATCTTCCCTCAGGGTCCTGCTATCACTCCTCCCAGCATGGTATACAAAGTACTTTGTACCTTCTCTCAGGGTCCTGCTATCACACCTCCGAGCATGGGATAGACAGTGCTTTGTACCTTCTCTCAGGGTCCTGCTATCACACCTCCGAGCTTGGGATACACAGAGCTTTGTATCTTCTCTCAGGGCCCTGCTATCACACCTCCAAACATGGTATACACAGTGCTTTGTACCTTCTCTCAGGGCCTTGTTATCACACCTCCGAGGATGGTATACACAGTGCTTTGTACCTTCTCTCAGGGCCTTGTTATCACACCTCCGAGCATGGTATACACAGTGCTTTGTACCTTCTCTCAGGGCCTTGTTATCACACCTCCGAGCATGGTATACACAGTGCTTTGTACCTTCTCTCAGGGCCTTGTAATCACACCTCCGAGCATGGTATACACAGTGCTTTGTACCTTCTCTCAGGGCCCTGCTATCACACCTCCGAGCATGGTATACACAGTGCTTTGTACCTTCTCTCAGGGCCTTGTTATCACACCTCCGAGCATGGTATACACAGTGCTTTGTACCTTCTCTCAGGGTCCTGCTATCACTCCTCTCAGCATGGTATACACAGTACTTTGTATCTTCTCTCAGGGTCCTGCTATCACACCTCCGAGCATGGTATACACAGTGCTTTGTACCTTCTCTCAGGGTCCTGCTATCACACCTCCGAGCATGGGATACACAGTGCTTTGTACCTTCTCTCAGGGTCCTGCTATCACACCTCCGAGCTTGGGATACACAGAGCTTTGTATCTTCTATCAGGGCCCTGCTATCACACCTCCGAGCATGGTATACACAGTGCTTTGTATCTTCCCTCAGGGTCCTGCTATCACACCTCCGAGCATGGCATACACAGTACTTTGTATCTTCTCTCAGGGTCCTGCTATCACACCTCCGAGCATGGTATACACAGTGCTTTGTATCTTCTCTCAAAGCCCTGCTATCACACCTCCGAGCATGGTATACACAGTGCTTTGTATCTTCTCTCAGGGTCCTGCTATCACTCCTCCCAGCATGGTATACACAGTACTTTGTATCTTCTCTCAGGGTCCTGCTATCACACCTCCGAGCATGGTATACACAGTGCTTTGTACCTTCTCTCAGGGTCCTGCTATCACACCTCCGAGCATGGGATACACAGTGCTTTGTACCTTCTCTCAGGGTCCTGCTATCACACCTCCGAGCTTGGGATACACAGAGCTTTGTATCTTCTATCAGGGCCCTGCTATCACACCTCCGAGCATGGTATACACAGTGCTTTGTATCTTCCCTCAGGGTCCTGCTATCACACCTCCGAGCATGGCATACACAGTACTTTGTATCTTCTCTCAGGGTCCTGCTATCACACCTCCGAGCATGGTATACACAGTGCTTTGTATCTTCTCTCAAAGCCCTGCTATCACACCTCCGAGCATGGTATACACAGTACGTTGTATCTTCTCTCAGGGTCCTGCTATCACACCTCCGAGCATGGTATACACAGTGCTTTGTACCTTCTCTCAGGGTCCTGCTATCACACCTCCGAGCATGGTATACACAGTGCTTTGTATCTTCTCTCAGGGCCCTGCTATCACACCTCCAAGCATGGTATATACAGTGCTTTGTACCTTCTCTCAGGGCCCTGCTATCACACCTCCGAGCATGGTATACACAGTGCTTTGTACCTTCTCTCAGGGTCCTGCTATCACACCTCCGAGCATGGGATACACAGTGCTTTGTATCTTCTCTCAGGGCCCTGCTATCACACCTCTGAGCATGGCATACACAGTGCTTTGTATCTTCCCTCAGGGTCCTGCTATCACTCCTCCCAGCATGGTATACAAAGTACTTTGTACCTTCTCTCAGGGTCCTGCTATCACACCTCCGAGCATGGGATAGACAGTGCTTTGTACCTTCTCTCAGGGTCCTGCTATCACACCTCCGAGCTTGGGATACACAGAGCTTTGTATCTTCTCTCAGGGCCCTGCTATCACACCTCCAAACATGGTATACACAGTGCTTTGTACCTTCTCTCAGGGCCTTGTTATCACACCTCCGAGGATGGTATACACAGTGCTTTGTACCTTCTCTCAGGGCCTTGTTATCACACCTCCGAGCATGGTATACACAGTGCTTTGTATCTTCCCTCAGGGTCCTGCTATCACACCTCCGAGCATGGCATACACAGTACTTTGTATCTTCTCTCAGGGTCCTGCTATCACACCTCCGAGCATGGTATACACAGTGCTTTGTATCTTCTCTCAAAGCCCTGCTATCACACCTCCGAGCATGGTATACACAGTACGTTGTATCTTCTCTCAGGGTCCTGCTATCACACCTCCGAGCATGGTATACACAGTGCTTTGTACCTTCTCTCAGGGTCCTGCTATCACACCTCCGAGCATGGTATACACAGTGCTTTGTATCTTCTCTCAGGGCCCTGCTATCACACCTCCGAGCATGGTATATACAGTGCTTTGTACCTTCTCTCAGGGCCCTGCTATCACACCTCCGAGCATGGTATACACAGTGCTTTGTACCTTCTCTCAGGGTCCTGCTATCACACCTCCGAGCATGGGATACACAGTGCTTTGTATCTTCTCTCAGGGCCCTGCTATCACACCTCCGAGCATGGCATACACAGTGCTTTGTATCTTCCCTCAGGGTCCTGCTATCACTCCTCCCAGCATGGTATACAAAGTACTTTGTAGCTTCTCTCAGGGTCCTGCTATCACACCTCCGAGCATGGGATAGACAGTGCTTTGTACCTTCTCTCAGGGTCCTGCTATCACACCTCCGAGCTTGGGATACACAGAGCTTTGTATCTTCTCTCAGGGCCCTGCTATCACACCTCCAAACATGGTATACACAGTGCTTTGTACCTTCTCTCAGGGCCTTGTTATCACACCTCCGAGGATGGTATACACAGTGCTTTGTACCTTCTCTCAGGGCCTTGTTATCACACCTCCGAGCATGGTATACACAGTGCTTTGTACCTTCTCTCAGGGCCTTGTTATCACACCTCCGAGCATGGTATACACAGTGCTTTGTACCTTCTCTCAGGGCCTTGTAATCACACCTCCGAGCATGGTATACACAGTGCTTTGTACCTTCTCTCAGGGCCCTGCTATCACACCTCCGAGCATGGTATACACAGTGCTTTGTACCTTCTCTCAGGGCCTTGTTATCACACCTCCGAGCATGGTATACACAGTGCTTTGTACCTTCTCTCAGGCCCTGCTGTCATATGTCAGGCCCTTCTATCCCACCTCAGCCCACAGTATACACATTGCTTTGTACCTTCTCTCAGGGTGCTGCTATCACACCTCCGAGCATGGTATACACAGTGCTTTGTACCTTCTCTCAGGTCCTTGTTATCACACCTCCGAGCATGGTTTACACAGTACTTTGTACCTTCTCTCAGGGCGCTGCTATCACACCTCCGAGCATGGTATACACAGTACTTTGTATCTTCCCTCAGGGTCCTGCTTTCACACCTCCGAGCATGGTATACACAGTGCTTTGTATCTTCCCTCAGGGTCCTGCTATCACACCTCCGAGCATGGTATACACAGTACTTTGTATCTTCTCTCAGGGCCCTGCTATCACACCTCCGAGCATGGTATACACAGTGCTTTGTACCTTCTCTCAGGGTCCTGCTATCACACCTCCGAGCATGGGATACACAGTGCTTTGTACCTTCTCTCCGGGTCCTGCTATCACATCTCCGAGCGTGGTATACACAGTGCTTTGTACCTTCTCTCAGGGCCTTGTTATCACACCTCCGAGCATGGTATACACAGTGCTTTGTACCTTCTCTCAGGGCCTTGTTATCACACCTCCGAGCATGGTATACACAGTGCTTTGTACCTTCTCTCAGGGCCTTAATATCACACCTCCGAGCATGGTATACACAGTGCTTTGTATCAATCAATCAATCAATCAGTGAAACTTATAAAGCGCGCTACATACCCGTAGGGTCTCAAGGCGCTGGGGAGGGGGGGTGCCGCTACTGCTCGAACAGCCAGGTCTTCAGCTTCTTCCTGAAGGAGAGGTGGTCTTGGGTCAGGCGTAGGTCGGACGGGAGGGAGTTCCAGGTCTTGGCGGCCAGGTAGGAGAAGGACCTTCCTCCTGTAGTCGCTCTTCGGATGCGGGGGACGGCGGCGAGGGCGTGGTTGGCTGATCGGAGGTGGCGTTTGGGAGCGTAGAAGTTGACTCGGCTGTTGAGGTAGCTCGGGCCTTGGTCGTGTAGGGCTTTGTGTGCGTGGGTGAGGAGGCGGAAGGTGATTCTCTTGTTGATGGGGAGCCAGTGAAGGTCTCTCAGATGTCCGGAGATGTGGCTGGATCGTGGGATGTCGAGGATGAGTCTGGCTGAGGTGTTTTGGATCCGCTGGAGTCTCTTCTGGAGCTTGGCGGTGGTCCCGGCGTAGAGGGCGTTGCCGTAGTCCAGTCGGCTGGTGACGAGGGCCTGGGTGACGGTCTTCCTGGTCTCTGTGGGGATCCACCAGAAGATCTTCCGTAGCATGCGTAGGATGTTGAAGCACGCTGAGGAGACGCTGTTGACTTGCCTGGTCATGGAGAGGGAGGAGTCCAGGATGAAGCCCAGGTTTCGTGCATGGTCTGTTGGTTTGGGTGCGGTGCCCAGGGCGGGAGGCCACCAGGAGTCGTCCCAGGCGGAGGGTGAAGAGCCCAGGATGAGGACCTCCGTCTTGTCCGAGTTCAGTTTCAGGCGGCTGGTCGTCATCCACTCGGCTACCTCTTTCATCCCTTCGTGCAGGTTGGCTCTGGCGGCGGCGGGGTTGTTGGTCAGGGAGAGGATCAGCTGGGTGTCGTCGGCGTAGGAGATGATGCTGAGGTGGTGTTTGCGTACGATGGTCGCGAGGGGGCTCATGTAGACGTTGAAGAGGGTGGGGCTCAGTGATGATCCTTGGGGGACGCCGCAGATGACTTCGGAGGCCTCTGATTTGTACGGTGGTAGGCGGACTCGCTGTGTTCTTCCGTCGAGGAAGGAGATGATCCATTCCAGCGCCTTGTCCTGGATTCCGATGTTGCTGAGGCGCTGCACTAGGGTGCGGTGGCAGACCGTGTCGAATGCCGCGGAGAGGTCTAGGAGGATGAGGGCCGCTGTTTCTCCATTGTCCATCAGGGCTCGGATGTCATCGGTGGCGGCGATGAGGGCGGTCTCGGTGCTGTGTTTGGCTCGGAAGCCGGACTGTGAGGGGTCGAGGGATCCGTTCGTCTCGAGGAAGGCGGCCATCTGCTTGTTGACGGTCTTCTCGATGACTTTGGCTGGAAACGGGAGAAGCGAGATGGGGCGGTAGTTCTTGAGGTCGGTGGGGTCCGCTGTTGGTTTCTTGAGTAGGGCGCTGAGTTCGGCGTGTTTCCAGCTTTCGGGGAAGATGGCGGTGTCGAAGGATGTGTTGATGATGTCTCGCAGGTGGGGTGCGATGACAGCGTCGGCCTTGTTGGAGACGTGGTGAGGGCAGGGGTCGGTTGGTGATCCGGAGTGGATGGAGTTCATCGTGCGGATGGTGTCTTCTGTGCTGATCGGGGTCCAGGCGTGGAGGGTGGTGGTGGGGGGGGGTGGCTGGTCGGTCGTGGTGTGCGTTGGTTGGTTGTTGAAACTGCTGTGTATGTCCGTGATCTTGTTGTGGAAGTATGAGGCGAGGGAGTTGCAGAGGTCTTGCGATGGGGTGATGTCGTTGTTTCCTGCGCTGGGGTTGGAAAGCTCTTTCACGATGTTGAAGAGTTCCTTGCTGTTGTGTGCGTTGTTGTCCAACCGGTCCTTGAATGCTGTTCTCTTGGTGAATGCTGTATCTTCTCTCAGGGCCTTGTTATCACACCTCCGAGCATGGTATACACAATGCTTTGTACCTTCTCTCAGGGCCTTGTTATCACACCTCCGAGCATGGTATACACAGTGCTTTGTACCTTCTCTCAGGCCCTGCTGTCATATGTCAGGCCCTTCTATCCCACCTCAGCCCACAGTATACACATTGCTTTGTACCTTCTCTCCGGGCGCTGCTATCACACCTCCGAGCATGGTATACACAGTGCTTTGTATCTTCTCTCAGGGTCCTGCTATCACTCCTCCCAGCATGGTATACACAGTACTTTGTATCTTCTCTCAGGGTCCTGCTATCACACCTCCGAGCATGGTATACACAGTGCTTTGTACCTTCTCTCAGGGTCCTGCTATCACACCTCCGAGCATGGGATACACAGTGCTTTGTACCTTCTCTCAGGGTCCTGCTATCACACCTCCGAGCTTGGGATACACAGAGCTTTGTATCTTCTATCAGGGCCCTGCTATCACACCTCCGAGCATGGTATACACAGTGCTTTGTATCTTCCCTCAGGGTCCTGCTATCACACCTCCGAGCATGGCATACACAGTACTTTGTATCTTCTCTCAGGGTCCTGCTATCACACCTCCGAGCATGGTATACACAGTGCTTTGTATCTTCTCTCAGGGCCCTGCTATCACACCTCCGAGCATGGTATACACAGTGCTTTGTACCTTCTCTCAGGGCCTTAATATCACACCTCCGAGCATGGTATACACAGTGCTTTGTATCTTCTCTCAGGGCCCTGCTATCACACCTCCGAGCATGGTATACACAGTGCTTTGTATCTTCTCTCAGGGCCCTGCTATCACACCTCTGAGCATGGTATACACAGTGCCTTGTATCTTCTCTCAGGGCCCTGCTATCACACCTCCGAGCATGGTATACACAGTGCTTTGTACCTTCTCTCAGGGCCTTGTAAACACACCTCCGAGCATGGTATACACAGTGCTTTGTACCTTCTCTCAGGGCCTAAATTAATATCACACCTCCGAGCATGGTATACACAGTGCTTTGTATCTTCTCTCACGGCGCTGCTATCACACCTCCGAGCATGGTATACACAGTGCTTTGTACCTTCTCTCCGGGCGCTGCTATCACACCTCTGAGCATGGTATACACAGTGCTTTGTATCTTCCCTCAGGGCCCTGCTATCGTAACTCATCCTGGAGTATACAAAGTGTGTTGTACCTTCCTCAGGGCCCTGCTATCACACCTCCAAACATGGTATACACAGTGCTTTGTACCTTCTCTCAGGGCCTTGTTATCACACCTCCGAGGATGGTATACACAGTGCTTTGTACCTTCTCTCAGGGCCTTGTAATCACACCTCCGAGTATGGTATACACAGTGCTTTGTACCTTCTCTCAGGGTCCTGCTATCACACCTCCGAGCATAGGATACACAGTGCTTTGTACCTTCTTTAGGGCCCTGCTATCTCACCTCCGAGCATGGTATACACAGTGCTTTGTATCTTCTCTCACGGTCCTGCCTTTACACCTCCGAGCATGGTATACACAGTGCTTTGTACCTTCTCTCAGGGTCCTGCTATCAGACCTCCAAGCATGGGATACACAGTGCTTTGTACCTTCTCTCAGGGTCCTGCTATCAGACCTCCAAGCATGGTATACACAGTGCTTTGTACCTTCTCTCAGGGTCCTGCAATCAGACCTCCAAGCATGGGATACACAGTGCTTTGTACCTTCTCTCAGGGCTCTGCTATCACACCTCCGAGCATGGTGTACACACTGCTTTGTATCTTCTCTCAGGGCTCTGCTATCACACCTCCGAGCATGGTATACACAGTGCTTTGTACCTTCTCTCAGGGCCCTGCTATCACACCTCCGAGCATGGTATACACAGGGCTTTGTATCTTCTCTCAGGGCCCTGCTATCACACCTCCGAGCATGGTATACACAGTGCTTTGTATCTTCCCTCAGGGCCCTGCTACCGTAACTCATCCTGCAGTATACAAAGGGCTTTGTACCTTCCTCAGGGCCCTGCTATCACACCTCCGAGCATGGTATGCACAGTGCGTTGTACCTTCTCTCAGGGCCTTGTTATCACACCTCCGAGCATGGTATACACAGTGCTTTGTATCTTCCCTCAGGGCCCTGCTATCACACCTCCAAGCATGGGATACACAGTGCTTTGTATCTTCTCTCAGGGCCCTGCTATCACACCTCCGAGCATGGCATACACAGTGCTTTGTATCTTCCCTCAGGGTCCTGCTATCACACCTCCGAGCATGGTATACACAGTGCTTTGTATCTTCTCTCGGGGCCCTGCTATCACACCTCCGAGCATGGTATACACAGTGCTTTGTACCTTCCTCAGGGCCCTGCTATCACACCTCCGAGCATGGTATACACAGTGCTTTGTACCTTCTCTCAGGGCCTTGTTATCACACCTCCGAGCATGGTATACACAGTGCTTTGTACCTCTCTCCGGGCGCTGCTATCACACCTCTGAGCATGGTATACACAGTGCTTTGTATCTTCCCTCAGGGCGCTGCTATCGTAACTCATCCTGCAGTATACAAAGTGTGTTGTACCTTCCTCAGGGCCCTGCTACCGTAACTCATCCTGCAGTATACAAAGGGCTTTGTACCTTCTCTCAGGGCCCTGCTATCACTCCTCCCAGCATGGTATACACAGTACTTTGTATCTTCTCTCAGGGTCCTGCTATCACACCTCCGAGCATGGTATACACAGTGCTTTGTATCTTCTCTCGGGGCCCTGCTATCACACCTCCGAGCATGGGATACACAGTGCTTTGTATCTTCTCTCAGGGCCCAGCTATCACACCTCCGAGCATGGCATACACAGTGCTTTGTATCTTCCCTCAGGGTCCTGCTATCACTCCTCCGAGCATGGGATACACAGAGCTTTGTATCTTCCCTCAGGGCCCTGCTACCGTAACTCATCCTGCAGTATACAAAGGGCTTTGTACCTTCCTCAGGGCCCTGCTATCACACCTCCGAGCATGGCATACACAGTGCTTTGTATCTTCCCTCAGGGTCCTGCTATCACTCCTCCGAGCATGGGATACACAGAGCTTTGTATCTTCCCTCAGGGCCCTGCTACCGTAACTCATCCTGCAGTATACAAAGGGCTTTGTACCTTCCTCAGGGCCCTGCTATCACACCTCCGAGCATGGTATACACAGTGCTTTGTACCTTCTCTCAGGGCCTTGTTATCACACCTCCGAGCATGGTATACACAGTGCTTTGTACCTTCTCTCAGGGCCTTGTTATCACACCTCCGAGCATGGTATACACAGTGCTTTGTACCTTCTCTCAGGGCCTTGTTATCACACCTCCGAGCATGGTATACACAGTGCTTTGTACCTTCTCTCAGGGCCTTGTTATCACACCTCCGAGCATGGTATACACACTGCTTTGTACCTTCTCTCAGGGCCTTGTTATCACACCTCCGAGCATGGTATACACAGTGCTTTGTACCTTCTCTCAGGCCCTGCTGTCATATGTCAGGCCCTTCTATCCCACCTCAGCCCACAGTATACACATTGCTTTGTACCTTCTCTCAGGGCGCTGCTCTCACACCTCCGAGCATGGTATACACAGTGCTTTGTATCTTCCCTCAGGGCCCTGCTACCGTAACTCATCTTGCAGTATACAAAGTGTGTTGTACCTTCCTCAGGGCCCTGCTATCACACCTCCAAACATGGTATACACAGTGCTTTGTACCTTCTCTCAGGGCCTTAATATCACACCTCCGAGCATGGTATACACAGTGCTTTGTATCTTCCCTCAGGGCCCTGCTACCGTAACTCATCCTGCAGTATACAAAGGGCTTTGTACCTTCCTCAGGGCCCTGCTACCGTAACTCATCCTGCAGTATACAAAGGGCTTTGTACCTTCTCTCAGGGCCCTGCTATCACTCCTCCCAGCATGGTATACACAGTACTTTGTATCTTCTCTCAGGGTCCTGCTATCACACCTCCGAGCATGGTATACACAGTGCTTTGTATCTTCTCTCGGGGCCCTGCTATCACACCTCCGAGCATGGGATACACAGTGCTTTGTATCTTCTCTCAGGGCCCAGCTATCACACCTCCGAGCATGGTATACACAGTGCTTTGTACTTTCTCTCAGGGCCTTGTTATCACACCTCCGAGCATGGTATACACAGTGCTTTGTACCTTCTCTCAGGGCCTTGTTATCACACCTCCGAGCATGGTATACACAGTGCTTTGTACCTTCTCTCAGGGCCTTGTAATCACACCTCCGAGCATGGTATACACAGTGCTTTGTACCTTCTCTCAGGGCCTTAATATCACACCTCCGAGCATGGTATACACAGTGCTTTGTACCTTCTCTCAGGCCCTGCTGTCATATGTCAGGCCCTTCTATCCCACCTCAGCCCACAGTATACACATTGCTTTGTACCTTCTCTCAGGGCCCTGCTATCACACCTCCGAGCATGGTATACAGAGTGCTTTGTACCTTCTCTCAGGGCCTTGTTATCACTCCTCCGAGCATGGTATACACAGTGCTTTGTACCTTCTCTCAGGGCCTTGTTATCACACCTCCGAGCATGGGATACACAGTGCTTTGTACCTTCTCTCAGGGCGCTGCTATCACACCTCCGAGCATGGTATACACAGTGCTTTGTATCTTCCCTCAGGGCCCTGCTATCGTAACTCATCCTGCAGTATATACAAAGTGCTTTGTACCTTCCATCAAGGCTCTATCGTACTCCTCCCGACGGTATACACAGAGCTTTGTACCTTCTCTCAGGGCCTTGTTATCACACCTCCGAGCATGGTATACACAGTGCTTTGTACCTTCTCTCAGGGCCCTGCTATCACACCTCCGAGCATGGTATACACAGTGCTTTGTACCTTCTCTCAGGGCCCTGCTACCGTAACTCATCTTGCAGTATACAAAGGGCTTTGTACCTTCCTCAGGGCCCTGCTATCACACCTCCGAGCATGGTATACACAGTGCTTTGTACCTTCTCTCAGGGCCTTGTTATCACACCTCCGAGCATGGTATACACAGTGCTTTGTACCTTCTCTCAGGGCCTTGTTATCACACCTCCGAGCATGGTATACACAGTGCTTTGTACCTTCTCTCAGGGCCTTGTTATCACACCTCCGAGCATGGTATACACAGTGCTTTGTACCTTCTCTCAGGGCCTTGTAATCCCACCTCCGAGCATGGTATACACAGTGCTTTGTACCTTCTCTCAGGGCCTTAATATCACACCTCCGAGCATGGTATACACAGTGCTTTGTACCTTCTCTCAGGCCCTGCTGTCATATGTCAGGCCCTTCTATCCCACCTCAGCCCACAGTATACACATTGCTTTGTACCTTCTCTCAGGGCGCTGCTATCACACCTCCGAGCATGGTATACACAGTGCTTTGTACCTTCTCTCAGGCCCTGCTGTCATATGTCAGGCCCTTCTATCCCACCTCAGCCCACAGTATACACATTGCTTTGTACCTTCTCTCAGGGCGCTGCTATCACACCTCCGAGCATGGTATACACAGTGCTTTGTATCTTCTCTCAGGGCGTTGCTATCACACCTCCGAGCATGGTATACACAGTGCTTTGTATCTTCCCTCAGGGCCCTGCTATCGTAACTCATCCTGCAGTATATACAAAGTGCTTTGTACCTTCCCTCAGGGCTCTATCGTACCCCTCCCGACGGTATACACAGAGCTTTGTACCTTCTCTCAGGGCCCTGCTATCGTACCCCACCCGACGGTATACACAGTGCTTTGTACCTTCTTTAGGGCCCTGCCATCACATCTGAGCCCGCAGTATACACAGTACTTTGTACTTTCTCTCAGGGCCCAGCTATCACACCTCCGAGCATGGCATACACAGTGCTTTGTATCTTCCCTCAGGGTCCTGCTATCACTCCTCCGAGCATGGGATACACAGAGCTTTGTATCTTCCCTCAGGGCCCTGCTACCGTAACTCATCCTGCAGTATACAAAGGGCTTTGTACCTTCCTCAGGGCCCTGCTATCACACCTCCGAGCATGGCATACACAGTGCTTTGTATCTTCCCTCAGGGTCCTGCTATCACTCCTCCGAGCATGGGATACACAGTGCTTTGTACCTTCTCTCAGGGCCTTGTTATCACACCTCCGAGCATGGTATACACAGTGCTTTGTACCTTCTCTCAGGGCCTTGTTATCACACCTCCGAGCATGGTATACACAGTGCTTTGTACCTTCTCTCAGGGCCTTGTTATCACACCTCCGAGCATGGTATACACACTGCTTTGTACCTTCTCTCAGGGCCTTGTTATCACACCTCCGAGCATGGTATACACAGTGCTTTGTACCTTCTCTCAGGCCCTGCTGTCATATGTCAGGCCCTTCTATCCCACCTCAGCCCACAGTATACACATTGCTTTGTACCTTCTCTCAGGGCGCTGCTCTCACACCTCCGAGCATGGTATACACAGTGCTTTGTATCTTCCCTCAGGGCCCTGCTACCGTAACTCATCTTGCAGTATACAAAGTGTGTTGTACCTTCCTCAGGGCCCTGCTATCACACCTCCAAACATGGTATACACAGTGCTTTGTACCTTCTCTCAGGGCCTTAATATCACACCTCCGAGCATGGTATACACAGTGCTTTGTATCTTCCCTCAGGGCCCTGCTACCGTAACTCATCCTGCAGTATACAAAGGGCTTTGTACCTTCCTCAGGGCCCTGCTACCGTAACTCATCCTGCAGTATACAAAGGGCTTTGTACCTTCTCTCAGGGCCCTGCTATCACTCCTCCCAGCATGGTATACACAGTACTTTGTATCTTCTCTCAGGGTCCTGCTATCACACCTCCGAGCATGGTATACACAGTGCTTTGTATCTTCTCTCGGGGCCCTGCTATCACACCTCCGAGCATGGGATACACAGTGCTTTGTATCTTCTCTCAGGGCCCAGCTATCACACCTCCGAGCATGGCATAGACAGTGCTTTGTTTCTTCCCTCAGGGTCCTGCTATCACTCCTCCGAGCATGGGATACACAGAGCTTTGTATCTTCCCTCAGGGCCCTGCTACCGTAACTCATCCTGCAGTATACAAAGGGCTTTGTACCTTCCTCAGGGCCCTGCTATCACACCTCCGAGCATGGCATACACAGTGCTTTGTATCTTCCCTCAGGGTCCTGCTATCACTCCTCCGAGCATGGGATACACAGAGCTTTGTATCTTCCCTCAGGGCCCTGCTACCGTAACTCATCCTGCAGTATACAAAGGGCTTTGTACCTTCCTCAGGGCCCTGCTATCACACCTCCGAGCACGGTATACACAGTGCTTTGTACCTTCTCTCAGGGCCTTGTTATCACACCTCCGAGCATGGTATACACAGTGCTTTGTACCTTCTCTCAGGGCCTTGTTATCACACCTCCGAGCATGGTATACACAGTGCTTTGTACCTTCTCTCAGGGCCTTGTTATCACACCTCCGAGCATGGTATACACAGTGCTTTGTACCTTCTCTCAGGGCCTTGTTATCACACCTCCGAGCATGGTATACACAGTGCTTTGTACCTTCTCTCAGGCCCTGCTGTCATATGTCAGGCCCTTCTATCCCACCTCAGCCCACAGTATACACATTGCTTTGTACCTTCTCTCAGGGCGCTGCTCTCACACCTCCGAGCATGGTATACACAGTGCTTTGTATCTTCCCTCAGGGCCCTGCTACCGTAACTCATCTTGCAGTATACAAAGGGCTTTGTACCTTCCTCAGGGCCCTGCTATCACACCTCCGAGCATGGTATACACAGTGCTTTGTACCTTCTCTCAGGGCCTTGTTATCACACCTCCGAGCATGGTATACACAGTGCTTTTTACCTTCTCTCAGGGCCTTGTTATCACACCTCCGAGCATGGTATACACAGTGCTTTGTACCTTCTCTCAGGGCGCTGCTATCACACCTCCGAGCATGGTATACAGAGTGCTTTGTACCTTCTCTCAGGGCCTTGTTATCACACCTCCGAGCATGGTATACACAGTGCTTTGTACCTTCTCTCAGGGCCTTGTTGTCACACCTCTGAGCATGGGATACACAGTGCTTTGTACCTTCTCTCAGGCCCTGCTGTCATATGTCAGGCCCTTCTATCCCACCTCAGCCCACAGCATACACATTGCTTTGTACCTTCTCTCCGGGCGCTGCTATCACACCTCCGAGCATGGTATACACAGTGCTTTGTATCTTGCTATCGTAACTCATCCTGCAGTATATACAAAGTGCTTTGTACTTTCCCTCAGGGCTCTATCGTACCCCTCCCGACGGTATACACAGAGCTTTGTACCTTCTCTCAGGGCCTTGTTATCACACCTCCGAGCATTGTATACACAGTGCTTTTTACCTTCTCTCAGGTCCTTAATATCACACCTCCGAGCATGGTATACACAGTGCTTTGTATCTTCCCTCAGGGCCCTGCTATCGTAACTCATCCTGCAGTATATACAAAGCGCTTTGTACGTTCCCTCAGGGCTCTATCGTACCCCTCCCGACGGTATACACAGAGATTTGTACCTTTTCTCAGGGCCTTGTTATCACACCTCCGAGCATGGTATACACAGTGCTTTGTACCTTCTCCCAGGGCCTTGTTATCACACCTCCGAGCATGGTATACACAGTGCCTTGTATCTTCCCTCAGGGCCCTGCTACCGTAACTCATCTTGCAGTATACAAAGGGCTTTGTACCTTCCTCAGGGCCCTGCTATCACACCTCCGAGCATGGTATACACAGTGCTTTGTACCTTCTCTCAGGGCCTTGTTATCACACCTCCGAGCATGGTATACACAGTGCTTTGTACCTTCTCTCAGGGCCTTGTTATCACACCTCCGAGCATGGTATACACAGTGCTTTGTACCTTCTCTCAGGGCCTTGTTATCACACCTCCGAGCATGGTATACACAGTGCTATGTACCTTCTCTCAGGGCCTTGTAATCACACCTCCGAGCATGGTATACACAGTGCTTTGTACCTTCTCTCAGGGCCTTAATATCACACCTCCGAGCATGGGATACACAGTGCTTTGTATCTTCTCTCAGGGCCCTGCTACCACACCTACGAGCATGGCATACACAGTGCTTTGTATCTTCTCTCAGGGCCCTGCTATCACACCTCCGAGCATGGTATACACAGTGCTTTGTACCTTCTCTCAGGGCCTTAATATCACACCTCCGAGCATGGTATACACAGTGCTTTGTATCTTCTCTCAGGGCCCTGCTATCTCACCTCCGAGCATGGTATACACATTGCTTTGTACCTTCTCTCAGGGCGCTGCTATCACACCTCCGAGCATGGTATACACAGTGCTTTGTATCTTCCCTCAGGGCCCTGCTATCACACCTCCGAGCATGGTATATACAGTGCTTTCTACCTTCTCTCAGGGCCCTGCTATCACACCTCCGAGCATGGCATACACAGTGCTTTGTATCTTCCCTCAGGGTCCTGCTATCACTCCTCCGAGCATGGGATACACAGAGCTTTGTATCTTCCCTCAGGGCCCTGCTACCGTAACTCATCCTGCAGTATACCAAGGGCTTTGTACCTTCCTCAGGGCCCTGCTATCACACCTCCGAGCATGGTATACACAGTGCTTTGTACCTTCTCTCAGGGCCTTGTTATCACACCTCCGAGCATGGTATACACAGTGCTTTGTACCTTCTCTCAGGGCCTTGTTATCACACCTCCGAGCATGGGATACACAGTGCTTTGTACCTTCTCTCAGGGCGCTGCTATCACACCTCCGAGCATGGTATACACAGTGCTTTGTATCTTCCCTCAGGGCCCTGCTATCGTAACTCATCCTGCAGTATATACAAAGTGCTTTGTACCTTCCCTCAGGGCTCTATCGTACTCCTCCCGACGGTATACACAGAGCTTTGTACCTTCTCTCAGGGCCTTGTTATCACACCTCCGAGCATGGTATACACAGTGCTTTGTACCTTCTCTCAGGGCCCTGCTATCACACCTCCGAGCATGGTATACACAGTGCTTTGTACCTTCTCTCAGGGCCTTGTTATCACACCTCCGAGCATGGTATACACAGTGCTTTGTATCTTCCCTCAGGGCCCTGCTACCGTAACTCATCTTGCAGTATACAAAGGGCTTTGTACCTTCCTCAGGGCCCTGCTATCACACCTCCGAGCATGGTATACACAGTGCTTTGTACCTTCTCTCAGGGCCTTGTTATCACACCTCCGAGCATGGTATACACAGTGCTTTGTACCTTCTCTCAGGGCCTTGTTATCACACCTCCGAGCATGGTATACACAGTGCTTTGTACCTTCTCTCAGGGCCTTGTTATCACACCTCCGAGCATGGTATACACAGTGCTTTGTACCTTCTCTCAGGGCCTTGTAATCACACCTCCGAGCATGGTATACACAGTGCTTTGTACCTTCTCTCAGGGCCTTAATATCACACCTCCGAGCATGGTATACACAGTGCTTTGTACCTTCTCTCAGGCCCTGCTGTCATATGTCAGGCCCTTCTATCCCACCTCAGCCCACAGTATACACATTGCTTTGTACCTTCTCTCAGGGCCCTGCTATCACACCTCCGAGCATGGTATACAGAGTGCTTTGTACCTTCTCTCAGGGCCTTGTTATCACTCCTCCGAGCATGGTATACACAGTGCTTTGTACCTTCTCTCAGGGCCTTGTTATCACACCTCCGAGCATGGGATACACAGTGCTTTGTACCTTCTCTCAGGGCGCTGCTATCACACCTCCGAGCATGGTATACACAGTGCTTTGTATCTTCCCTCAGGGCCCTGCTATCGTAACTCATCCTGCAGTATATACAAAGTGCTTTGTACCTTCCATCAAGGCTCTATCGTACTCCTCCCGACGGTATACACAGAGCTTTGTACCTTCTCTCAGGGCCTTGTTATCACACCTCCGAGCATGGTATACACAGTGCTTTGTACCTTCTCTCAGGGCCCTGCTATCACACCTCCGAGCATGGTATACACAGTGCTTTGTACCTTCTCTCAGGGCCCTGCTACCGTAACTCATCTTGCAGTATACAAAGGGCTTTGTACCTTCCTCAGGGCCCTGCTATCACACCTCCGAGCATGGTATACACAGTGCTTTGTACCTTCTCTCAGGGCCTTGTTATCACACCTCCGAGCATGGTATACACAGTGCTTTGTACCTTCTCTCAGGGCCTTGTTATCACACCTCCGAGCATGGTATACACAGTGCTTTGTACCTTCTCTCAGGGCCTTGTTATCACACCTCCGAGCATGGTATACACAGTGCTTTGTACCTTCTCTCAGGGCCTTGTAATCCCACCTCCGAGCATGGTATACACAGTGCTTTGTACCTTCTCTCAGGGCCTTAATATCACACCTCCGAGCATGGTATACACAGTGCTTTGTACCTTCTCTCAGGCCCTGCTGTCATATGTCAGGCCCTTCTATCCCACCTCAGCCCACAGTATACACATTGCTTTGTACCTTCTCTCAGGGCGCTGCTATCACACCTCCGAGCATGGTATACACAGTGCTTTGTACCTTCTCTCAGGCCCTGCTGTCATATGTCAGGCCCTTCTATCCCACCTCAGCCCACAGTATACACATTGCTTTGTACCTTCTCTCAGGGCGCTGCTATCACACCTCCGAGCATGGTATACACAGTGCTTTGTATCTTCTCTCAGGGCGTTGCTATCACACCTCCGAGCATGGTATACACAGTGCTTTGTATCTTCCCTCAGGGCCCTGCTATCGTAACTCATCCTGCAGTATATACAAAGTGCTTTGTACCTTCCCTCAGGGCTCTATCGTACCCCTCCCGACGGTATACACAGTGCTTTGTATCTTCTCTCGGGGCCCTGCTATCACACCTCCGAGCATGGGATACACAGTGCTTTGTATCTTCTCTCAGGGCCCAGCTATCACACCTCCGAGCATGGCATACACAGTGCTTTGTATCTTCCCTCAGGGTCCTGCTATCACTCCTCCGAGCATGGGATACACAGAGCTTTGTATCTTCCCTCAGGGCCCTGCTACCGTAACTCATCCTGCAGTATACAAAGGGCTTTGTACCTTCCTCAGGGCCCTGCTATCACACCTCCGAGCATGGCATACACAGTGCTTTGTATCTTCCCTCAGGGTCCTGCTATCACTCCTCCGAGCATGGGATACACAGAGCTTTGTATCTTCCCTCAGGGCCCTGCTACCGTAACTCATCCTGCAGTATACAAAGGGCTTTGTACCTTCCTCAGGGCCCTGCTATCACACCTCCGAGCATGGTATACACAGTGCTTTGTACCTTCTCTCAGGGCCTTGTTATCACACCTCCGAGCATGGTATACACAGTGCTTTGTACCTTCTCTCAGGGCCTTGTTATCACACCTCCGAGCATGGTATACACAGTGCTTTGTACCTTCTCTCAGGGCCTTGTTATCACACCTCCGAGCATGGTATACACAGTGCTTTGTACCTTCTCTCAGGGCCTTGTTATCACACCTCCGAGCATGGTATACACACTGCTTTGTACCTTCTCTCAGGGCCTTGTTATCACACCTCCGAGCATGGTATACACAGTGCTTTGTACCTTCTCTCAGGCCCTGCTGTCATATGTCAGGCCCTTCTATCCCACCTCAGCCCACAGTATACACATTGCTTTGTACCTTCTCTCAGGGCGCTGCTCTCACACCTCCGAGCATGGTATACACAGTGCTTTGTATCTTCCCTCAGGGCCCTGCTACCGTAACTCATCTTGCAGTATACAAAGTGTGTTGTACCTTCCTCAGGGCCCTGCTATCACACCTCCAAACATGGTATACACAGTGCTTTGTACCTTCTCTCAGGGCCTTAATATCACACCTCCGAGCATGGTATACACAGTGCTTTGTACCTTCTCTCAGGGCGCTGCTATCACACCTCCGAGCATGGTATACAGAGTGCTTTGTACCTTCTCTCAGGGCCTTGTTATCACACCTCCGAGCATGGTATACACAGTGCTTTGTACCTTCTCTCAGGGCCTTGTTGTCACACCTCTGAGCATGGGATACACAGTGCTTTGTACCTTCTCTCAGGCCCTGCTGTCATATGTCAGGCCCTTCTATCCCACCTCAGCCCACAGCATACACATTGCTTTGTACCTTCTCTCCGGGCGCTGCTATCACACCTCCGAGCATGGTATACACAGTGCTTTGTATCTTGCTATCGTAACTCATCCTGCAGTATATACAAAGTGCTTTGTACTTTCCCTCAGGGCTCTATCGTACCCCTCCCGACGGTATACACAGAGCTTTGTACCTTCTCTCAGGGCCTTGTTATCACACCTCCGAGCATTGTATACACAGTGCTTTGTACCTTCTCTCAGGTCCTTAATATCACACCTCCGAGCATGGTATACACAGTGCTTTGTATCTTCCCTCAGGGCCCTGCTATCGTAACTCATCCTGCAGTATATACAAAGCGCTTTGTACCTTCCCTCAGGGCTCTATCGTACCCCTCCCGACGGTATACACAGAGATTTGTACCTTTTCTCAGGGCCTTGTTATCACACCTCCGAGCATGGTATACACAGTGCTTTGTACCTTCTCCCAGGGCCTTGTTATCACACCTCCGAGCATGGTATACACAGTGCTTTGTATCTTCCCTCAGGGCCCTGCTACCGTAACTCATCTTGCAGTATACAAAGGGCTTTGTACCTTCCTCAGGGCCCTGCTATCACACCTCCGAGCATGGTATACACAGTGCTTTGTACCTTCTCTCAGGGCCTTGTTATCACACCTCCGAGCATGGTATACACAGTGCTTTGTACCTTCTCTCAGGGCCTTGTTATCACACCTCCGAGCATGGTATACACAGTGCTTTGTACCTTCTCTCAGGGCCTTGTTATCACACCTCCGAGCATGGTATACACAGTGCTATGTACCCTCTCTCAGGGCCTTGTAATCACACCTCCGAGCATGGTATACACAGTGCTTTGTACCTTCTCTCAGGGCCTTAATATCACACCTCCGAGCATGGGATACACAGTGCTTTGTATCTTCTCTCAGGGCCCTGCTACCACACCTACGAGCATGGCATACACAGTGCTTTGTATCTTCTCTCAGGGCCCTGCTATCACACCTCCGAGCATGGTATACACAGTGCTTTGTACCTTCTCTCAGGGCCTTAATATCACACCTCCGAGCATGGTATACACAGTGCTTTGTATCTTCTCTCAGGGCCCTGCTATCTCACCTCCGAGCATGGTATACACATTGCTTTGTACCTTCTCTCAGGGCGCTGCTATCACACCTCCGAGCATGGTATACACAGTGCTTTGTATCTTCCCTCAGGGCCCTGCTATCACACCTCCGAGCATGGTATATACAGTGCTTTCTACCTTCTCTCAGGGCCCTGCTATCACACCTCCGAGCATGGCATACACAGTGCTTTGTATCTTCCCTCAGGGTCCTGCTATCACTCCTCCGAGCATGGGATACACAGAGCTTTGTATCTTCCCTCAGGGCCCTGCTACCGTAACTCATCCTGCAGTATACCAAGGGCTTTGTACCTTCCTCAGGGCCCTGCTATCACACCTCCGAGCATGGTATACACAGTGCTTTGTACCTTCTCTCAGGGCCTTGTTATCACACCTCCGAGCATGGTATACACAGTGCTTTGTACCTTCTCTCAGGGCCTTGTTATCACACCTCCGAGCATGGGATACACAGTGCTTTGTACCTTCTCTCAGGGCGCTGCTATCACACCTCCGAGCATGGTATACACAGTGCTTTGTATCTTCCCTCAGGGCCCTGCTATCGTAACTCATCCTGCAGTATATACAAAGTGCTTTGTACCTTCCCTCAGGGCTCTATCGTACTCCTCCCGACGGTATACACAGAGCTTTGTACCTTCTCTCAGGGCCTTGTTATCACACCTCCGAGCATGGTATACACAGTGCTTTGTACCTTCTCTCAGGGCCCTGCTATCACACCTCCGAGCATGGTATACACAGTGCTTTGTACCTTCTCTCAGGGCCTTGTTATCACACCTCCGAGCATGGTATACACAGTGCTTTGTATCTTCCCTCAGGGCCCTGCTACCGTAACTCATCTTGCAGTATACAAAGGGCTTTGTACCTTCCTCAGGGCCCTGCTATCACACCTCCGAGCATGGTATACACAGTGTTTGTACCTTCTCTCAGGGCCTTGTTATCACACCTCCGAGCATGGTATACACAGTGCTTTGTACCTTCTCTCAGGGCCTTGTTATCACACCTCCGAGCATGGTATACACAGTGCTTTGTACCTTCTCTCAGGGCCTTGTTATCACACCTCCGAGCATGGTATACACAGTGCTTTGTACCTTCTCTCAGGGCCTTGTAATCACACCTCCGAGCATGGTATACACAGTGCTTTGTACCTTCTCTCAGGGCCTTAATATCACACCTCCGAGCATGGTATACACAGTGCTTTGTACCTTCTCTCAGGCCCTGCTGTCATATGTCAGGCCCTTCTATCCCACCTCAGCCC
Organism: Lissotriton vulgaris; assembly: GCF_964263255.1. Classification (NCBI taxonomy): domain Eukaryota; kingdom Metazoa; phylum Chordata; class Amphibia; order Caudata; family Salamandridae; genus Lissotriton; species Lissotriton vulgaris. Next base: position 17,553,200 of record NC_141693.1, on the reverse strand, counting down.
ACAGTATACACATTGCTTTGTACCTTCTCTCAGGGCCCTGCTATCACACCTCCGAGCATGGTATACAGAGTGCTTTGTACCTTCTCTCAGGGCCTTGTTATCACTCCTCCGAGCATGGTATACACAGTGCTTTGTACCTTCTCTCAGGGCCTTGTTATCACACCTCCGAGCATGGGATACACAGTGCTTTGTACCTTCTCTCAGGGCGCTGCTATCACACCTCCGAGCATGGTATACACAGTGCTTTGTATCTTCCCTCAGGGCCCTGCTATCGTAACTCATCCTGCAGTATATACAAAGTGCTTTGTACCTTCCATCAAGGCTCTATCGTACTCCTCCCGACGGTATACACAGAGCTTTGTACCTTCTCTCAGGGCCTTGTTATCACACCTCCGAGCATGGTATACACAGTGCTTTGTACCTTCTCTCAGGGCCCTGCTATCACACCTCCGAGCATGGTATACACAGTGCTTTGTACCTTCTCTCAGGGCCCTGCTACCGTAACTCATCTTGCAGTATACAAAGGGCTTTGTACCTTCCTCAGGGCCCTGCTATCACACCTCCGAGCATGGTATACACAGTGCTTTGTACCTTCTCTCAGGGCCTTGTTATCACACCTCCGAGCATGGTATACACAGTGCTTTGTACCTTCTCTCAGGGCCTTGTTATCACACCTCCGAGCATGGTATACACAGTGCTTTGTACCTTCTCTCAGGGCCTTGTTATCACACCTCCGAGCATGGTATACACAGTGCTTTGTACCTTCTCTCAGGGCCTTGTAATCCCACCTCCGAGCATGGTATACACAGTGCTTTGTACCTTCTCTCAGGGCCTTAATATCACACCTCCGAGCATGGTATACACAGTGCTTTGTACCTTCTCTCAGGCCCTGCTGTCATATGTCAGGCCCTTCTATCCCACCTCAGCCCACAGTATACACATTGCTTTGTACCTTCTCTCAGGGCGCTGCTATCACACCTCCGAGCATGGTATACACAGTGCTTTGTACCTTCTCTCAGGCCCTGCTGTCATATGTCAGGCCCTTCTATCCCACCTCAGCCCACAGTATACACATTGCTTTGTACCTTCTCTCAGGGCGCTGCTATCACACCTCCGAGCATGGTATACACAGTGCTTTGTATCTTCTCTCAGGGCGTTGCTATCACACCTCCGAGCATGGTATACACAGTGCTTTGTATCTTCCCTCAGGGCCCTGCTATCGTAACTCATCCTGCAGTATATACAAAGTGCTTTGTACCTTCCCTCAGGGCTCTATCGTACCCCTCCCGACGGTATACACAGAGCTTTGTACCTTCTCTCAGGGCCCTGCTATCGTACCCCACCCGACGGTATACACAGTGCTTTGTACCTTCTTTAGGGCCCTGCCATCACATCTGAGCCCGCAGTATACACAGTACTTTGTACTTTCTCTCAGGGGCCTGCTATCGTACCTCGCCCGACGGTATACACAGTGCTTTGTAGAGTTCCGCAAGTCACTGCTATCACACCTCAGCCGACAGTATACTCCGTACTTTGTAGCTTATCAAAAGCACTTCAGTGACACCTCAGCCCACTAAAAACAGCGCTTAGTAGCCGTCCTCAGGGAACTGCTCCGACCCTACAACCCATGGTAAACTCCGTGCTTTGTATCCTCTCCATGTACGCTGCTATCACACCTCCGTCCAGTGCTTTTTCTTAAGGGGCACAGATGTGATATCTCAGCAAGTGATGTACACTGTGTGTGTAGGCTTCCACGGGTTATGTCCATCACACCTCAGCTCAAGGTATAGTCAGTACTTAGCAGCCTCTCCAAGGGCATTGCTATCATTCTTCGGCATACGGTATACTTGACGCTTTTTAGTCTTCCTCAGGATGAGGCTTTGGTACCTCGCCCACAGTATTCACAGTGTAGTCTTCCTCAGGGTGCTGCTATTGCTTCGGGCATGCAAGACAGCTTCTGTGGGAGCAGGAAGTACTTGTAACATCCGAGTCGGCCGCCATGAACCTTACTCAGGTAGAAGTAATTTCCCTCCACTTCTGTCTCTACAACGAGAGTGGGAAATGCTGACGATGCTGCAGATCCTAAGGTCACTCCAGTCTACCCTGACCTCGGATATCAAACCTCTCCATATCACAGAAGGACTCGAGGTTTTTGCAAGCTGAAAAATGCTGATCTGAATCCCATCAATATGTAAAAGTGAACAGTTACTGACATCTCCATTACACCACCCATGAGAGAAAATCAAAGGGAAATTGATACACTATATAATTTTTCAAATATTGTATAATGATATTCCAGGAAGATACAGAATGTTCTACTCTCTCATCTGCTTCATATATGAACCCACGCTCCAATCCTGGCATAAATGGGACGCAGATGGCACGTCCAGTCCTATCACTCCTTCAATGCCGAGTGCCAGATCCACGTTGGGTTTTCGGGCTATCGGCATAAACACCTTTGCAGTTTCCCCTGTCAAATGTTGGTCCGTAAAATCTGCAGGTTACCTGGGGAAACACTGATACCTTCTATTTGTGTAATTCCTCTTTTCCTTCTGGCAAAAATCCAACAAGGGCCTCCAGTCGGTAGTGATTCTGAAAGTTTGGTACAAACTCCGCGGCATCTACACAGGACAAGCCATACTTGGAGGGCCCATAGTTAAAAAAAAAGGAATATGGAAACCGCCACTGCCTACAACATTGAACAATTGAATCGCCCTGTTGTTTGGTAAAGCATATCTGGTTTAAGTTGTCCCATTAAGTGACCTGGCTGGTGTTGTCTGTGCCCTCTTTGTACACCAGTGTGCATAAGCACACAGGAGCGGCTCGTATTGGGTAAAAGAGGGGGCAGGGGACTGGGGACGACTGAGACCAAAAATAAAACTTACCTGCTGCCCTCCAGCATCGCATCGCACTCTGATGCCGCCAGCCAATCCTGAAGCTGCTCTCATGCATCAGAGCAGATTCAGGATTGGCCTGAGCTCCGTTGATGTGCGCTCCAGCACAGACTGGGAGTCTGTGCTGCTCTCTCCAACCCCAGCAATGCCGTTTTAAACCAGTTTTAATATTGTTTTATTTTTACATTTTTTAAAGTGGTGTTGGGGAGGGGTGTTGCTCCTCCGCCATAGCGGAGGAGCCGCCGCTGTAAGCACGTGCCCTTCAAGGAGCCACTAGGTACTTCACTATATGGAAAGAGGGTTCAAAGATCAGGAATATTTAGGTCTAAAACACAGGAGTGTGGGAGGGGCGCAACCAGGAGTTCATAAAGATTTAATTGATCCTCTGTGTTCACCAGTTTCCAGCAAGTCAAATTGTAAATGCACTCGTCCCATAAATCTTGAGTAGTAGAGAAAGTACTTTCTTTTATTTTACAATATGATGGTTAATACAGCCAATGTGTATCATCCCGTAAAACAACCAAACTTCTTCAGGGCTGTCACAAAAAAAAACCTTACAATTAGGGATAAAAATAATGAAACATTTTTCAAAGCTAAAATATTTACACTAAGTAACATGAAAGATCTATGCTCATAACTCAGTGGGTTAATTGCCAAAGATGGTGAGTCACCCAATTTTTGCCATATACATTTGTCCAGTGACATCACGTTCTCCGTTCTTATCAGGAACAGATTTATTATTTCATAGCATAAAGTCGGATTGTTTATTCATACTAGAGGAGTGGCTCAATTTTAAAAAAATGTACAATAAATACATTAAATTAGAACATTTATGGTATTATCGGAATCACAACATGGCCTGAGGGGATGTGGAGAAATTATACACCTAAATTACAGGAAAATAACGTATGACCATCTTTCAATTATGCGGTCTTCCCTAGAGTACCTTTCTCTGATTTGATAATATTAATCATTCCAGAAATATCTATCTCTAATTAAATGGTTACATGTGAGTAGGACACATTGTATGATACTTCAAATAAAACAATTTTTGTATTAAGCCAAATTTAATACAATTTGAAGCATAAACGTGCATGCTAAAAAGCCATTATTGTCTGGCATTGGAGAAGCCATCATCTTATGTGTAAGTTGAAATAAAATACCCTATTGATAATGAAGTAGAGGTAGCCAACTAGAAACGAAATGACGGTCAGATACCTTCTATATCTTTTTAAAAAAAAATCTTTTTATTAATAAACAGTTTACTTAAGTGATCATCACATACAGGGATTACATTTGTCACAGAATAAGCATTTCAGAACATATTACTGGGATATTTGTCCGGCACATTAGTTCACAGGATACCATCCATACCAAGTTTTACAGTGTACTTAGGTCGCCAATGGGTACTGTATAGGGCGGTTCACACAAATGACCTCGATAGTCATTCCAGTTTGACCACACAGCTGTCCACTTCCGTGGACAGCCCCGGGCCACATACACTGTCCTTTCTTGGAGCATACACCAGTCCATATCCTTCTTCCAGGAGCCGATTGTTGGAGGTGTTGCTGCTCCCCACAGTCGAGCTATATTCTTTTTAGCTATTGCCAGACCAAGCGTCACCCACAGTCTGCCCTTTGCTGATAGGTCTGTGGGTTCCCATATGTTCAACAGACACCTTTTTGCCTCTGGCCGGATTTCTACCCCCTTGACCTCCCTTATACAGTTGTGGACCCGTTTCCAATAGTTTTGCAGCACAGGGCATTCCCATAGTGTGTGGAAGAAAGTGCCGGTCTCCCCACACCCACTCCTGCAGAGCCCATCCTCACTACGACCCATCAACATTAGCCTAGTGCCGGAGATATATACACGATGGAGTATTTTCAGCTGAATTAATCTTAGCTTAGCTGAGATTGCTATTTCTTTTGGGGACGCAAGTGCTTCTCTCCAGTCCTCATCAGCAATTTCAAGTCTGTCTGCCTCCCACTTGCCCCTAAGGGCCTGTAAGGGGTTGAAGGGTGATTTATGAGCTTTTTGTAAGTGATGGAAATCACCTTTTCGGGGAGGTGGCCGTCCAGCAGCCTGTCCACGAAAGGGGAGGATTCCGGAAGTTGTGTCCCTGATGTAATGTTCGCCTGGAGAGAGTGTCTAACCTGCAGATATCTAAAGTGTTCAGAGTGTGCAAGGTCATATGTGCGCTGGAGCGTAGCGATGTCACTATACCGTCAGGACAACACGGATCTTTAATGTGAGAAATTCCTATCAGGTCCCATTTGTGGAAACCTTTGGTGCGACTCAATGTGCCCAGCCTCTCAGACACCCGTAGACAGTGTAAGTTTGCCCGCCCAGCCCAGTTTTCTGTTACCGATGTGCCAGAATTGGACAAAGTGTTTTGTCGGGCCTCTGAGGGGGGTATCGGTTGGGCCTAGAGTAGAGCGTAGCCTCGAAGTCCACCCCCCCGGAAGGAGCCATCTGTCCATCCCATTGCCAGGGCCCTTCCCGTCACAGTAAGTGCCTTGATTTATGGCGGAAAGATGTGCCGCCCAATAATAGTTGCGTATGTCCGGGAGTGCTATACCCCCGTCATACCATCCTAATGTGAGTTTCTGTAGGGATATTCGGGGTGTTCCGGTCCACAGTAGATCTCTTTGGGTGGCCTCGATGGCTGCAAAATATTTCTGAACCGTTGTAGAGGTGGCAATAGGTTTCTCTCATATCTAAGAGCCCTGTCCTTGGAGATAAAGATTCCCAGATACATGAGCCCATCTGTGGCCACCGTAATCGGGTAGTTGCGCGGGATTTGCGGGGGGCCCCAAGGAGGACGTAGAGGAGTGACTTACCCCAGTTTATACTGTAGCCTGAGCTCTTCCCGAAGCTATTAAAGATGTCTAAGACCACTAAAAGGGACTTGCGAGGATTCGTGAGATACAGCAGGATGTCGTCTGCATATAGCGAGATCCTGTCCTCCCATCCATCAGCCCATCTTAGCCCCCCCTTCTATAACTTTTTGTTATTGGGACAAGTTTCCCAATAGAAACCTCATATAAACGACCCCACATAATGAAGGTTAAAGGCATGCCCATCTGGCTTATATTTGTGATTGAAGACAACACACTGCTTGTGTTCTGTCCACTCAGTGATCTACAAATTTAGAATAATATTCAGCCAGTCTAAGTACTTCACTCTTTCAACTCCTTTGGACCTGGTGCTATTTCTATCAGTTCAAGTAATTTAATCTTTATTAGATTTTCATCACTAGATTTGGAATATCCCAGACATTCTACTTTTTTCACAACAAATTTTCCAACGTCACCAGCATCTCACTGATGTTAGTTGAAGGATGAGGATCTAACCATGTGTACTTGGTCAAGTCCTTCATACAAAAGCTGACCTTATCTTTTGACTTGTGCACCGAGGCTCTGGGCCTTGACCAGTCAATAGCCTCCGTCTGGTCAATTACCTTACTTCCGCACAGCGTATTCTGTTCTAACCTTAATGACTGCCTTATTCACTCCTCATTATACACCTTACCACATTTACTGCACTACGTTTCCTTACTACTTTCATTAGTAACCAACAACTGTTCTGTGTGATTTGGATTTTATACAGTTCCCAAACACCTTTGGTCTTTCCACCCCAACAAGACCTTTGCTTTCTTCTCCACACACACTTTTCCTAATGGCTCCTTTATCTCAAAAACAGTCTAGCATCAAATTACGCTACCACAGGTATTATCATGCCACAATATCCCTGTTTGTTTCCAAAACCTTTGCTTTATACTTCTTAAATATGTCAGCATCATTGACTATATATGGCGTAACTGAGCGCATACACATATACATATACGTACTTGCCCAGCAACTCTGCAACGCACCTTGGTGGACCATAGGATTCATCCACACTGCGAACAGTTTTATTTGTTTCCATTCATTCTGATACCACGAACAGCTCGTCTTTCCCTTCATCATCACAGCTCAAATCATGATCTTGCTCTCGAGTCATTCTCTTATTTGCGCCTCCCAATTCATTTTTGCACATGTAAAAACTGTCGCACCTTATTCCATTTATAACATTTTACTTTATAACGGTGGATTTGGAAGACACAGCCACATACCCCATGCTACTGAAGTAGTAACAATGCAGTTTCCCTCTCCATGTCCTTTTGCTTTACCTTTGGCCTCTGCAACACCCAGCTTCTTACTTCCCCTCATGGTCATCGATACACCATTAACTCTGCGTTCTTCCCTTTGAGCTTTCCACCGCCCTCTCTTTGTATCTTTAGCCACTTTTCTATGCTAAAGGTCTTCTAAATGGATGGTTCCTTCACAATCCACAATTTCTTCTGAATTTTGAATGTGTTGATACAATTAATCAACTGGTCCCTAAATATTTCCTCATGCAGATCTTTACATATACAAATGGCAGCAAATGTATGTATTACCACCTATTCATGTTTCATACTTTCTCCCACTCTTTTCCTTTAGAAAATAACTTTTTTCTTTCTCCTCAAGAGCTCTCATTGCTCTTTCGTACGATCTTTCTTAAGATCTAATGGTCTTCATCCAGATCTATATTGTGGTTCTCATATTCCTCCCCTCATCTAGGCACTAGCAAAGTGTTCAATAATTCTTCTCCTCTCAACACCTAAGTTATGTTTTAATGTTTAATGTGGCTAATGTGTGGACACACATGCTTCTCTCATCACAGTCCCTCATACTTCTCAAAAACATTGCTCCAAGCCTCCAGTTTCATTCCTCGTTTACTGGGACACTGCAGAAAAACATGAGGAGGTACATCAGCCCCCTAATACTTACAAGAAACAGGGAACAATGCACTACAATATCACAGTTATATATTGATGCTTTTCTTTACATAAACGACACCAGGCCTGGCTACATTTACATACAGTCGTACAGAAGTCCACTTGTATTGAAGTGTCACACTCTTGTGCAGCTGAGTCCTTTCTTTCTTGCTGTGGATTCACTGAAAACTAGTACCACACGCAGCAGTATGTGTAAAGCCTTAAGGACGCTGTTGCACATGTATGTTAAACTGCCCAGCTTCTCCTCATGACAAAAGACGCTACTTCCAAAATGCTAATATCAAACTTAATGCATGCTTTTCCGGTAGTCTTCACACTTTACAGAAATGAAGCAGAGGAGGCATGAGAATACACTGCACGTGTCACACTCACAAAGTGGTGCCTGAGATGAGAATTTGCTGCAGCTCCATACGCCGTTTATCTGTGACATACAGATTTAAGTATAGGAAATGAATATGGACAAGTTATTACCAAGACATTACACACCTCTGCTGCCTTGTAGTTGTGCACCTCTCGCCTCTGGTGTTCTGCCATTCCACACCTCCCACCTCTCCTCTCCAGATTGTCCTTTCCACACTTCAAGTATTTTTTGGATACTCGATGCATGTCTCCTCCACGTAGGCCTTCCCCACCGGCACGACACCAGAACTTTTTACTTGGGTAGGCCAAGGGTGCATGTGGGTGGGCCACTATAGGCCCAATTTGTTCCTTCTGGAGGTAGCCTACAAGCCCCAGATTACATTATATCTACTTGCAAGCAATCACCATGATACAACGGATCGATTCTGAGAATATACAGAGCATGTGGAGAGTTATTTGAAAGTTAAAGCAACGTCTGTACCTACGTGCAAACCCTCACATTCCAGCACGCCAGGCTTCAAAATAAGTACTTGAATACCAAGCAAATGGTAATAGAAGTTCAAGTTTAAGGAGGTCCTCATTACCGCATGAAAGCCTTGACATCATTGCACTAGAAAAGCTGGCTATTTATTCGTTGCGATTTGTCCAACACTTATTTCTCTGCACAAAATGAACTTATTAATTTTTCTTTTCTTGCCATTCTTTTGTGAAATACTTAAATAGATACAAGTTTTTGAAAAACTTAACTTTTGAAAATCGAGAAAGGAATATTTTTTAAAACCGCCAGCAGTTTTCACGCCTGACAGTTGAAAAACTAGTAGTTGCAGTCATAGAGCTAACCTTCTGTTACTCTTTAAAAACTCTCTTACAGACTCATCCATACTTGGGTTTGGGGTGAGCTCCTTTTATGTGCTAAAATAGTCAAATTCAGTTTTTGATCATGAATCATTGTGCGTGGGAAGGGTGTTAGGACACGGGACAGGGTTGACACCCCTATAACCATTGCAGATACATACATTTCATTGAGTGCTGGGAATGCTTCAGCATAATCATGCCCCAGTTCACAAATCATGGCAGCATCTGCACCATCTGGGACTTTTTTGTCACGAAAATGAGGCCATGAGGAAACCTAGATAGAAACGGTATTGATAAGTTCTATGTTCTTCTGGGAGAATCTGGTCTCCATTTCAACTATTGCTAGGTCCAGAATGTTTAAGAGCGGCAGCCTGAGCACTTGCTGTTGAGAAAAAAAAGTCTCAGTTGCTGATTGTCCAACTGTGGAAAGCACCACTGAATCTGCAAATCGGCAGTTAAGGTGGTCCTCCGTTTTAGGTCTCGGCCTAGCGTTGCACTGCGCAGCAGTGTTCGCGCAGCCGAGATTTAATGTAAACACAGTGTGGGGGCTGAAACCCGCCCCTCTTCTCCATTGGCTGGCTTCCTAAACGGAGGCCAGCCATTAGAGGAGAGGGGCGTCACTCCGTTCAAGCCCCGTCTTTTTCGGATTCGGGGGCGTATTTTTTGCAGTTTTTAAGTCTGTGACGTCATCTGTCACACAACCGCAAAAACACGCCCCCGAATGCGAAAATGGCACCCCTTTCCGGCCACCATTTCTGCCCGACCGCCGCTGGAAGAAGTCAAGAAGCTACGAGTCCTCCGGTGAGTACTCTTTGCTGTCCTGCCCCCACCTCGTTCGTTGTGCTGCCCCCCTCATTCGTTTTGCTGCCCCCCCTCATTCGTTGTGCTGCCCCCTCCCTCGTTCGTTGTGCTTCCCCCCGTTCGTTGTGCTTGCTGTCCTGCTCCCTCGTTCGTTGTGCTGCCCCCCATTAGTTGTGCTGCCCCCTCGTTTGTTGTGCTTGCTGTCCTGCTCCCTTGTTCGTTGTGCTGCCCCCACTCGTTTGTTGTGCTGCCCCCCCCTTGTTCCATGTGCTGCCCCCCTCGTTTGTGGTGCTGCCCCCCCCTCGTCTGTTGTGCTTGCTGTCCTGGTCCCTTGTTCGTTGTGAACCCCCCTCGTTCGTTGTGCTTGCTGTCCTGCTCCCTCGTTCGTTGTGCTGCCCTCCCCCTTGTTCGTTGTGCTGCCCCCCTCGTTCTTTGTGCTGCCCCCCCTCGTTCATTGTGCTTGCTGTCCTGCTCCCTCGTTCGTTGTGCTGCCCCCCCTCGTTTGTTGTGCTTGCTGTCCTGCTCCCTTGTTCGTTGTGCTGCCCCCACTCGTTTGTTGTGCTGCCCCCCCTTGTTCGTTGTGCTGCCCCCCTCGTTTGTTGTGCTGCCCCCCTCGTCTGTTGTGCTTGCTGTCCTGCTCCCTTGTTCGTTGTGAACCCCCCTCGTTCGTTGTGCTTGCTGTCCTGCTCCCTCGTTCGTTGTGCTGCCCTCCCCCTTGTTCGTTGTGCTGCCCCCCTCGTTCTTTGTGCTGCCCCCCCTCGTTCGTTGTGCTTGCTGTCCTGCTCCCTCGTTTGTTGTGCTGCCCCCTCGTACGTTGTGCTGCCCCCCTCGTTCGTTGTGCTTGCTGTCTTGCTCCCTCGTTCGTTGTGCTGCCCCCCCCTCGTTCATTGTGCTGCTTGCCCCCCTCGTTCGTTGTGCTTGCTGTCCTGCTCCCTCGTTCGTTGTGCTGCCCCTCCCTTCGTTCGTTCTTCTCTTGTCTGACGCTCCAGCACTAGGAGAACCCCCGCCCGCCCCCTTCCATCATTCCCTCCAGCCGCTACTGCCCTTGGGTGGATGTCATGCTTAACAAATAATCTTTAACATAACAATTAGCAATTGACTTTAAAGTATCAGGACGCGATGTACAGTGTTCTGAAATCCAAGCACTATTCAAGACAAAGCAAAACTATATAATTAAATCTCATGAGGTGTAGAGGTCTGGGTGGACAATAGATTCCTGAAACTATTAGTACAAAATGGGAACTCCTATTACTAGTATAAGCAAATTCATTTTCAAAGGCCTAAGGCAACATGAGTGGTCCCACTTAACTATGTGTTAAGAAGCTCCTGAGAATCGAGACATGTCCAGCATACCAGCTCAACCATATACTTCCCATCCACAGAATAACCCTTATTTTTAATACAGGTGTAGTTGTGGCTTGCTGCTGATGCCCAAGGAAATGTCTACCCCCTGTTGTGGTCTCCAGAGAAATTCCCTTTCTTCTTTTTTTATTCTGGATTTCTACAAAGATCACAATATTCAAAAGTGACAATGTGCCAAACCAAGCCATTGGGACCAATGTTTCTCTAGCATAGCCTCAATGTGATTAACTGAGATAAACTAGTTCAACATCATGGGCTATGAACCAGAGTCTGTGCTCTAAATTTTGCCCACTGTGCAAAGTGAGATCTTGCCACCTTCCTCAGAATGAGATCTTGTTTGATACTTCAGAGTGACTTTGGCACCATGCAGTCAGAATATGCACTGGGGATGCCAAGAACGACATTTTGGTCCAGAATACCAGCAAAAATTCTTCAACACCAGTGGGCTGGCATACAAGGAAATTAGTGAATTTTAGATTAAAATGACCAAACAAGCAGCATATTTTTTGCTGAGCATGGGAGATCAGTCCGCCCTGCAGAACTTTTTTTTAATGTATTAATGCACAGCAGTTTCCCGAAGCCGGCCTGGTACATACTTTTTGGTGTGCATGCCAGCACTAGCCTGCAGCACTTATGCCAGTCATCTTACATGGCAATTTGCCAGTGTGCTGAAGGCATGAACCGATTCTCACACTGCATGGGTGCAGAATGTTGCTGTTCCCTCCTGATAAATGCCCTGGCACTGGTAACAATGGTAGCAGTGGAGGACCCTGGCAAGTGGCACAGATGTATAGCTAAAGAAGAGATTCTATTGTATTCTATTGAACACTAGTATAGAGCATGACTACTCGTAGGCATTCCAGAATCCTCAGAATACATTTAAGTTTTCTGTTTCCTCTATTGAAGGGAGGGCTCTGGCCAAGCTGGTAAGATTTTGTTTGTAGATAACAAAGGATGATCAGCAGGTGGGGGCTCCTGACATTTGCTGGTTGACACACCTTGAGATATTTCATGTATCCGAGGCATTTTGGTTGTCTTGGCATACAGTGGGCATTTTAGTCATAAATGTGGTACCGGCAAAAAGTTACCTTGAGGCATATTGTGCATAAGGTGGTTCTTCTTGGTATATTGTGTTTTGGTTCTAGTCACTATGGGATTGTCATTGACATATTTTGTGCATCCTATTTCAAAGTGTTAGGTTTCTTACCCATGGCATACGGTGGTCACAGTGACTTCTAGTAGACATCCGTGAATAAGATAAGCTTCCCTGAGATTTGGTAATAGCACTGGGATATCATGTCGATCCCTTGCAGGGCAATTTGAACAGTGCCACTGGAATCATGCAGCAGGGGAGTACCAAATTATGCTGCAAGAAAAGTGGCCCATTTTTTGGTAGTATTACTTCATTACTTTGAATTTTTTGCACATGTGTTGGGTTCTGTGTGTGTGTGTTGGGCTCTGTGTGTTTGTGTTGGGCCCTGTCTGAGTACCTTTTTTGTAGGCGGGTCTGTGTGAGAGTGGCTCTGTGTGTGTGTGTGTAGGTGGGTCTGTGTGAGGGTGGCTCTGTGTGTGTGTAGGTGGCTCTGTGGGTGGCTGTGTGTGTGTGTGGGTGGCTTTGTGTGTGTGGCTCTGTGTGTGGGTGCAAATGCAGTAGGTCTCGCATTTGCAAGAGATTAAGCTATTGGCATTGTAAATTATAATGCCATTTATTTATGTTTTAAAAACATAAAAATGTCATGGGCATTGCCAATAGTTCTAACTTTAACAATGCCAAGACCATTGCATTGTAAATGCTTGTTAGTCCATTATTAACACTTGTGGTTTCGTCTGAAACATCAACAGAAGCGCAGTACTTGGTAGAAAACATTAGATTTGCATGCATGGCTTTCATGTCACCAAGGGGCATATTTACAATAATGTGGCAGAGCACGGGTTGGCTCCAAAATAGCTAACGTTGTGCTTGGTCACTTTAGAAACGGAGGGATGTGTCATATTTACAATAATAAGGTGCACCACTGCGCTGATGCTAAATTAAGCTGCCTGGCACCAACGTGGGCACCCCTGCACCCATAGTACAAGCAGTCTTGCGTTGATGGAATGATTGTTTATGTGCAGGAAGGTGCCCCTTCCTACACATAAACAATCCATAATGGCGATTTGTAACTTCTATGTGAGCTGCATTGTGGAGCACACAGAAGTTGCAAATCGTCATTTTTGTAATGATTGTTTATGTGCAAGAAGAGACACCTTCCTGCACATAAACAACTATTCATGGCAATTTGCTGTTTCTTTGTGTGCTGCATAATACAGCACACATAGAAACAGCAAAAACGAGGAGAGAAAAAGCATTTCTCCTCGCTTCTCCATGTTAAGACAAGATTTTCCCTAGTCTTAATTTTGGCACTGCCTCCGATTTACCCCACCCTTGTAAATAGGGGGCAGCATTAAAATCAATAGGTTTTGTGGCAGAATGCCCACCGCAACACCCATGTGAAAGGAGGCCTTATTTACAAGGTGGCATGAAGCCACTTTAAGTGGCTTAATGCCGCCTTGTGAATAAGGCGAATCCCCTATTAACACAGGAACATCGCAAAAAGTGACGTTCCTGTTGTGGTAGGTGCTTTAAATATGCCCTTAAGTGTAGAATGTACAACTTACACTACAAGATACACGTTTTATTGCTGTGTCTGAAACACAGCATTTGCAGGTTTTAAAGCTAAAAGTAGATCTTGCAAAAATTCAATAACATGAACATTTTCCTTTTGAATATGGGACAATAAACCACAAACCTCTGCTTTAAACTCGATGTAGCATTGTCATCATGACCTGTGACTGATATAAGCTCAGAAATGCTGTCAATGTTTTCAACCACCCATTTTGTAACCCCATAATGGCTGGTCCATTGAATTTCAAGAAGACGTTTGAGAGTTGGTCCTTTATATTGATTTTTATGATGTATTTATTGAAGATTGCAGAATAAAACACAGCAGGTACATATCATATCAACACATGAATGTATGAAAAGACAAGTATTGTGGGCTCTGCTGTTGCATTTTACATAAGGATGAGATTTTTGTAAACAAAGAACAGAACAGGCCACCGTCAGTGCAAACATGAAGCAAATCTTACAATCTCAGCATTGTGTACAAAGTTAGGAACAGTCTGGTAAGAAACATATCATATGGAGTCATTACACAATTTGGTGGACAAATCTTATACTTCTACATACAGACGCATGTGAGTGTTTATCACAACTTCCGTCACCGTGTGGCCTGAGCGGAAAGCATCATTGTCTTAGGCCTATTTCAGTACAGTATATCACCAATGCGTTAGATGAGTGGTGCATTTGCACAGAAATAAGCAAAAGGTAATCCCAGCTCAACACTTCGCAACTATGCCACTGGGCCATCGGGCTCAGATGGGGGGGGATTCCGCTCTGTTTCGTGACCATTGCAAGAACGGCTCCCTAATATCCCTTTGCCGCAAGGCAGTCGGCATCAGATCCCAATATGTACCCAGCTGTGTGTGGCCGTATGTTACATCCGATAACCAGTTCGTAAATTTAGGCCGGGTTCTATGGCCCCATGTCATAGCCACTTGACGTTTAGCATATAACAACAATAAGGCATGCAATTTCCGACGTTTGGGTTCCGTGTTCGCCACCCACCCTAGGATGCCAAGGAGCGGGGAAGGAACGTCTGCTCTATTCAGGATTTGATTTATGGCCACAAAGATTTCTGTATTTTAAAAGACGTGAGAACGTCCCCACTAGAAATGGACAAATCAAACATGTCCAATTGCGAGGAGTAATTACTCAGTTGGGATTACTTATCTGAAAAACAGCAAGCCCTAAATTAGGCGGGAAAGGCCTTTGCCTTTTTATTTAAAAAATCATGCAAGGCCCACTGCTACATCAAGGGAGTACATTGGTCAATAATGCCATCTCGTCCTGTCTAGACCGTGTCCAATATTTAATAAATAAGGATTTTAAAGACTTGATTGAACCTGATGTAAAATATAGTCTATCAAAATATGGCATGTAGACTTCTTTTTTAGGGGGCACGGGCACACCCCTTTATGCTCCTATCAGCGTTTATACCATTCTTGGCAAGAAAAGATAGGCTTACACCCATACCAAATTTTAAGCAATTCTAAACCACATGCGATCGTGCAGACTAAAAACATATGGGAAAAGGTATCCACGCCATAAGGTTTTACGAATGGAAGTTCTCACCGACAAGTAATTGCTGTCAGGTCTAGAGGAGACTTGAAATGCTGAATCCTTCGTGCAGACTAAAAACATATGGGAAAAGGTATCCACGCCATAAGGTTTTACGAATGGAAGTTCTCACCGACAAGTAATTGCTGTCAGGTCTAGAGGAGACTTGAAATGCTGAATCCTTCAATGATTGTTTGGAAGGAAACGGGTCCAATGGGAATATTTGGCCCAGAGAGGTTTGTATTTAAATTCATTAATTCCTTTAATGACTGCTTTGTCCCATTCCCTTTCACTCACACACATTTCCTTCCAACGCAACTTTGAGACACAACCTTGTTGCAAATCCATCCTAGTTTGCAATCGCACATAATTTGAAGCCTTGTCAGCTGTAGGATGACATTCACATACCGCACCTTGTTTGATGGGAAGGAGGCTGCTGACCCCAACCCATTCCTCAAGGGGAGTCAATACCATTTTTGAAAAGACCTCCAAAATTTCTAACAAGCTGATTAATCTAAAATTCAATGGACACCTGGGGTCACCTTTATCAAAATGGGCTTTAACCCCTTCCACGCTGATGACGAGCTGGGCTTGTCATGGCGTAGCCTCCTCGCACGCTGATGACGAGCCCAGCTCGTCACGTAACATGTGATTTACAAAATCTCAGCGTGCGAGCGGAATTCCGGTAGCGCGCATGAGGTTAAAATGGACCCTAGCCAAGATTTAGGGTACTTCCATGTTCTGGCTATACATTTAACTTAACATGAAAAACATCTAGGCCACCAATCACTCCTAAATGCCTTCTGTGAATACCCAAAGTCTTAAAGTTAGGGTTTTTCTCAGTTTAGGAGTAGTAAAGTTAGGACTCACTTTACTACTCCTAAACCTAAACTGAGAAAAATCCTCTAACTTTACTACTCCTAAACTGAGAAAAATCCTAACTTTAAGACTTTCGGTATTTACAGAAGAGTCCTAATGTTAGGACTCCTAACTTCTGTGAATACCGAAATGAGTAAGTGCCTTCTGTGAATACCAAAATGAGTAAGTGCCTTCTGTGAATACCAAAATGGTAGTAAGTTTAGGATTTTGTCTTAAGTTAGTTCTGGGAATAAGACCGTGTTATTTAGTCTTACAAATACATGTATATTCAATTTTACAAAACCTAATATGATTTAGAATGAATTTCCAATACCAATAATAATACCTTTTCTTAATATGCACAGGTTGTCTACATACCACAGAACATGCACCTTCATGTGACCCAAGCCAGTTCCAATGCTGCTCTCTGTAGAGGCCAGAGACTAGGGAGCCCTGGCGCTGTCCTGCTGCACTGCACAGATGGTGCATCTCCATGTCACTCATGACAGCTCCCACCTCCAGGCCCCAGGGATAAGAGACTTTGTACCTTCAAGTGAGCCCTGGCGCTATCCTCCGGCACTTCGCAGATGGTGCATCTTCACGTCTTTCATGGCAGCTCCCACCTGCTGGAACTAGGGACAGAGACAGTGCCTTCAAGTGAACCCTGGCGCTATCCTCCGGCACTTCACAGATGGTGCATCTTCACGTCTTTCATGGCAGCTCCCACCTGCAGGAACAAGGGACAGAGACGGTTCCTTCAAGTGAACCCTTACACTAGTGACATCAGTGACCCACGGAACCTCCTTTCTGAAGTCTCAAGCGGCCAATGGTAGCGCCCAGGAGCATCCTGAAGGTATAAGTGACTGTACGGTCAAGTGAATGGTGCACTATGCTGGTGCACCTCGTAGATTGGACATCTTGACGTCATTCATGGGAGCTCCTAACGACAGGTCCAAGGTGCCGTAGACTGTGAACCTTCAAGTAAACCCTGGCGCTGTCCTGCTGCATCTTTACGTCATTCATGGCAGCTCCCACCTCCTGACCCCAGGGACAAGAGACTTTGTACCTTCAAGTGAGCCCTGGCGCTATCCTGCGGCACCTCAGTTGTGGCGCATCTTCACGTCATTCATTGCAGCTCCCACCTGCAGATCCAAGGGCCAGAGACTGTGTGCCTTGAAGTGAACCCCTACCCTACTGACACACTGAACCTCCTTTGTGTAGTCTCTAGTGGCCAGAGACGTCACATTCTGAAGCGGCCAATGGTAGCTCCGGGTACATCATGAAGATGTAAGTGACTCTGATTATTCCAGTGATCTTTGCACTATGCGGGTGCACCTCAGAGATGGAGCATCTTTGTCATTCATGACAACATCTACCGACAGGACCAAGGGGCAGAGATTGTACCTACATGTGAACGCTTGTGCTATGCTGCTGCACTGCACAGATGGTCCATCTACACGTCACTCGTGGCAGCTCCCACCTGCAGGTGCAAAGGGTCAGAGACAGTGTGCCTTCAAGTGAATCCTGGTGCTATCCTGCTGCACTGCACAGATGGAGAATCTTCAATTCATTCATTGCAGCCCCCACCGGCAGGCTCAGGAGGCCAAAAGTTGTACAATAATCCATATTTGTAAAGCGCAAACATATCACCCCTTAGGGTTTCAAGGCACCGGGAGCTGTCGGGGACATTAAATGAGCTATTGCCCAGAGTCACATGATGATGAGCTGCGATGGCGCCAGAGCTCAAACCGTGAGCCCCGTGCTCCAGAGTCAGCCACCCTGGCCACTGCGCCACTCCTCTCACGTGAACCCTGCCGCTATCCTGCTATGCTTTACAGAGGGTGCATCTTTACATCATTCATGGCACCTCCAACATGCAGACCCAAGGGGAAGAGCCTGAACCATCAAGTACCTTGCCCTGTGGAATGTAAGACTGGGGACAGCAGAAAGAAGGAATACATGCACCAATAACTGGAACACCCTACAGGTGACAGATGTTTTTGGATTGTAAACTCTATGTTCCCCCATGTCAGGTTTTTGGAAAATTTTCCTTTTGCCCCCACGGATGTTTGGGGACTTCCACCCTTACATCCTGAATATGTAAACAAGGTTGTGATGAAACTTGCTGCTGACAGTAACACACTGAACCTCATTGTCTTTGCTGTAAAGTAAACTTCCGAAATGACAGAAGCGAGCAGCACAGCAGCAGCAAAGACTCCAATAGGTAAGAGAACAGTTTGGGTTTGTAGCTGCCACAAGGCACTGCCCACAGTATACACAGTGCTTTGTATCTTCTCTCAGGGCCCTGCTATCACACCTCCGAGCATGGTATACACAGTGCTTTGTATCTTCTCTCAGGGTCCTGCTATCACACCTCCGAGCATGGTATACACAGTGCTTTGTATCTTCCCTCAGGGTCCTGCTATCACACCTCCGAGCATGGTATACACAGTACTTTGTATCTTCTCTCAGGGTCCTGCTATCACACCTCCGAGCATGGTATACACAGTGCTTTGTATCTTCTCTCAGGGCCCTGCTATCACACCTCCGAGCATGGTATACACAGTACGTTGTATCTTCTCTCAGGGTCCTGCTATCACACCTCCGAGCATGTTATACACAGTGCTTTGTACCTTCTCTCAGGGTCCTGCTATCACACCTCCGAGCATGGTATACACAGTGCTTTGTATCTTCTCTCAGGGCCCTGCTATCACACCTCCGAGCATGGTATATACAGTGCTTTGTACCTTCTCTTAGGGCCCTGCTATCACACCTCCGAGCATGGTATACACAGTGCTTTGTACCTTCTCTCAGGGTCCTGCTATCACACCTCCGAGCATGGGATACACAGTGCTTTGTATCTTCTCTCAGGGCCCTGCTATCACACCTCCGAGCATGGTATACACAGTGCTTTGTATCTTCCCTCAGGGCCCTGCTATCGTAACTCATCCTGCAGTATACAAAGTGTGTTGTACCTTCCTCAGGGCTCTGCTATCACACCTCCGAACATGGTATACACAGTGCTTTGTACCTTCTCTCAGGGCCTTGTTATCACACCTCCGAGCATGGTATACACAGTGCTTTGTACCTTCTCTCAGGGCCCTGCTATCACACCTCCGAGCATGGTATATACAGTGCTTTGTACCTTCTCAGGGCCCTGCTATCACACCTCCGAGCATGGTATACACAGTGCTTTGTATCTTCTCTCAGGGCCCTGCTATCACACCTCCGAGCATGGTATATACAGTGCTTTGTATCTTCTCTCAGGGCCCTGCTATCACACCTCCGAGCATGGTATACACAGTGCTTTGTATCTTCTCTCAGGGCCTTGTTATCACACCTCCGAGCATGGTATACACAGTGCTTTGTACCTTCTTTCAGGGTCCTGCTATCACACCTCCGAGCATGGTATATACAGTGCTTTGTACCTTCTCTCAGGGCCCTGCTATCACACCTCTGAGCATGGTATACACAGTGCTTTGTATCTTCTCTCAGGGCCCTGCTATCACACCTCCGAGCATGGTATACACAGTACTTTGTATCTTCTCTCAGGGTCCTGCTATCAGAACTCCGAGCATGGTATACACAGTGCTTTGTATCTTCTCTCGGGGTCCTGCTATCACACCTCCGAGCATGATATATATAGTGCTTTGTACCTTCTCTCAGGGTCCTGCTATCACACCTCCGAGCATGGGATACACAGTGCTTTGTACCTTCTCTCAGGGTCCTGCTATCACACCTCCGAGCATGGGATACACAGAGCTTTGTATCTTCTCTCAGGGTCCTCCTATCACACCTCCGAGCATGGTATACACAGTGCTTTGTATCTTCCCTCAGGGTCCTGCTATCACACCTCCGAGCATGGTATACACAGTACTTTGTATCTTCCCTCAGGGTCCTCCTATCACACCTCCGAGGATGGTATACACAGTGCTTTGTATCTTCTCTCAGGGTCCTGCTATCACACCTCCGAGCATGGTATACACAGTACTTTGTATCTTCTCTCAGGGTCCTGCTATCACACCTCCGAGCATGATATATATAGTGCTTGTACCTTCTCTCAGGGTCCTGCTATCACACCTCCGAGCATGGGATACACAGTGCTTTGTACCTTCTCTCAGGGTCCTGCTATCACACCTCCGAGCATAGGATACACAGAGCTTTGTATCTTCTCTCAGGGTCCTCCTATCACACCTCCGAGCATGGTATACACAGTGCTTTGTATCTTCCCTCAGGGTCCTGCTATCACACCTCCGAGCATGGTATACACAGTACTTTGTATCTTCCCTCAGGGTCCTGCTTTCACACCTCCGAGCATGGTATACACAGTGCTTTATCTTCCCTCAGGTTCCTGCTATCACACCTCCGAGCATGGTATACACTGTACTTTGTATCTTCTCTCAGGGTCCTGCTATCACACCTCCGAGCATGGTATACACAGTGCTTTGTATCTTCTCTCAGGGCCCTGCTATCACACCTCCGAGCATGGTATACACAGTGCTTTGTATCTTCTCTCAGGGCCCTGCTATCACACCTCCGAGCATGGTATACACAGTGCTTTGTATCTCCTCTCAGGGCCCTGCTATCACACCTCCGAGCATGGTATAAACAGTGCTTTGTATCTCCTCATAGGGCCCTGCTATCATACCTCTGAGCATGGTATACACAGTGCTTTGTATCTCTTCTCAGGGCCTTGTAATCACACCTCCGAGCATGGTATACACAGTGTTTTGTACCTTCTCTCAGGGCCCTGCTATCACACCTCCGAGCATGGTATATACAGTGCTTTGTACCTTCTCTCAGGGCCCTGTTATCACACCTCCGAGCATGGTATACACAGTGCTTTTGTTCTTCTCTCAGGGCCCTGCTATCACACCTCTGAGCATGGTATACACAGTGCTTTGTATCTCCTCTCAGGGCCTTGTAATCACACCTCCGAGCATGGTATACACAGTGTTTTGTACCTTCTCTCAGGCCCTGCTGTCATATGTCAGGCCCTTCTATTCCACCTCAGCCCACAGTATATACATTGCTTTGTATCTTCTCTCAGGGTCCTGTATCACACCTCCGAGCATGGTATACACAGCGCTTTGTATCTTCCCTCAGGGCCCTGTTATCGTAACTCATCCTGCAGTATACAAAGTGTGTTGTACCTTCCTCAGGGCTCTGCTATCACACCTCCGAACATGGTATACACAGTGCTTTGTACCTTCTCTCAGGGCCTTGTTATCACACCTCCGAGCATGGTATACACAGTGCTTTGTACCTTCTCTCAGGGCCCTGCTATCACACCTCCGAGCATGGTATATACAGTGCTTTGTACCTTCTCTCAGGGCCTTGCTATCACACCTCCGAGCATGGTATACACAGTGCTTTGTATCTTCTCTCAGGGCCCTGCTATCACACCTCCGAGCATGGTATATACAGTGCTTTGTATCTCCTCTCAGGGCCCTGCTATCACACCTCCGAGCATGGTATACACAGTGCTTTGTATCTTCTCTCAGGGCCTTGTTATCACACCTCCGAGCATGGTATACACAGTGCTTTGTACCTTCTTTCAGGGTCCTGCTATCACACCTCCGAGCATGGTATATACAGTGCTTTGTACCTTCTCTCAGGGCCCTGCTATCACATCTCCGAGCATGGTATACACAGTGCTTTGTATCTTCTCTCAGGGCCCTGCTATCACACCTCCGAGCATGGTATACACAGTGCTTTGTATCTTCTCTCAGGGTCCTGCTATCACACCTCCGAGCATGGTATACACAGTGCTTTGTATCTTCTCTCAGGGCCCTGCTATCACATCTCCGAGCATGGTATACACAGTGCTTTGTATCTTCTCTCAGGGCCCTGCTATCACACCTCCGAGCATGGTATACACAGTGCTTTGTATCTCCTCTCAGGGCCCTGCTATCACACCTCCGAGCATGGTATACACAGTGCTTTGTATCTTCTCTCAGGGCCCTGCTATCACACCTCCGAGCATGGTATACACAGTGCTTTGCATCTTCTCTCAGGGTCCTGCTATCACACCTCCGAGCATGGTATACACAGTGCTTTGTATCTTCTCTCAGGGTCCGGCTATCACACCTCCGAGCATGGTATACACAGTGCTTTGTATCTTCTCTCAGGGCCCTGCTATCACACCTCCGAGCATGGTATACACAGTGCTTTGTACGTTCTCTCAGGGTCCTGCTATCACACCTCCGAGACCGGTATACACAGTGCTTTGTACCTTCTCTCAGGGCCCTGCTATCACACCTCAGCCCACAGTGTACACAGTGCTTTGTATCTTCTTTCAGGGCCCTGCTATCACACCTCAGCCCACAGTGCTTTGTATCTTCTCTCGGGGCCCTGCTATCGTACCTCAGGACCCTGCCATCCCCCCTCAGCCCGCAGTATATACAGTGCTTTGTACCTTCTCTCAGGGCCCTGCTATCGTACCCCACCCGATGGTATACACAGTGCTTTGTACCTTCTCTCAGGCCCTGCTGCCATATGTCAGGCCCCTCTATCCCACCTCAGTCCACAGTATACACATTGCTTTGTACCTTCTCTCAGGGCGCTGCTATCACACCTCCGAGCATGGTATACACAGTGCTTTGTATCTTCCCTCAGGGCCCTGCTATCGTAACTCATCCTGCAGTATACAAAGTGTGTTGTACCTTCTTCAGGGCCCTGCTATCACACCTCCAAACATGGTATACACAGTGCTTTGTACCTTCTCTCAGGGCCTTGTTATCACACCTCCGAGGATGGTATACACAGTGCTTTGTACCTTCTCTCAGGGCCTTAATATCACACCTCCGAGCATGGTATACACAGTGCTTTGTACCTTCTCTCAGGGCCTTATCACACCTCCGAGCATGGTATACACAGTGCTTTGTACCTTCTCTTAGGGCCTTAATATCACTCCTCCGAGCATGGTATACACAGTGCTTTGTACCTTCTCTCAGGCCCTGCTGTCATATATCAGGCCCCTCTATCCCACCTCAGTCCACAGTATACACATTGCTTTGTACCTTCTCGCCGGGCGCTGCTATCACACCTCCGAGCATGGTATACACAGTGCTTTGTACGTTCTCTCAGGGTCCTGCTATCACACCTCCGAGCATGGTATACACAGTGCTTTGTATCTTCTCTCAGGGTCCTGCTATCACACCTCCCAGCATGGTATACACATTGCTTTGTACCTTCTCGCCGGGCGCTGCTATCACACCTCCGAGCATGGTATACACAGTGCTTTGTACGTTCTCTCAGGGTCCTGCTATCACACCTCCGAGCATGGTATACACAGTGCTTTGTATCTTCTCTCAGGGTCCTGTTATCACACCTCCGAGCATGGTATACACAGTGCTTTGTATCTTCTTTCAGGGCCCTGCTATCACACCTCAGCCCACAGTGCTTTGTATCTTCTCTTGGGGCCCTGCTATCGTACCTCAGGACCCTGCCATCCCCCCTCAGCCCGCAGTATATACAGTGCTTTGTACCTTCTCTCAGGGCCCTGCTATCGTACCCCACCCGATGGTATACACAGTGTTTTGTACCTTCTCTCAGGCCCTGCTGCCATATGTCAGGCCCCTCTATCCCACCTCAGTCCACAGTATACACATTGCTTTGTACCTTCTCTCCGGGCGCTGCTATCACACCTCCGAGCATGGTATACGCAGTGCTTTGTATCTTCCCTCAGGGCCCTGCTATCGTAACTCATCCTGCAGTATACAAAGTGTGTTGTACCTTCCTCAGGGCCCTGCTATTACACCTCCAAACATTGTATACACAGTGCTTTGTACCTTCTCTCAGGGCCTTGTTATCACACCTCCGAGGATGGTATACACAGTGCTTTGTACCTTCTCTCAGGGCCTTAATATCACACCTCCGAGCATGGTATACACAGTGCTTTGTATCTCCTCTCAGGGCCTTGTTATCACACCTCCGAGCATGGTATACACAGTGCTTTGTATCTTCTCTCAGGGCCTTAATATCACACCTCCGAGCATGGTATACACAGTGCTTTGTATCTTCCCTCAGGGCCCTGCTACCGTAACTCATCCTGCAGTATACAAAGGGCTTTGTACCTTCCTCAGGGCCCTGCTATCACACCTCCGAGGATGGTATACACAGTGCTTTGTACATTCTCTCAGGGCCTTGTTATCACACCTCCAAGCATGGTATACACAGTGCTTTGTACCTTCTCTCAGGCCCTGCTGTCATATGTCAGGCCCTTCTATCCCACCTCAGCCCACAGTATACACAGTGCTTTGTACCTTCTCTCAGGGCCTTAATATCACACCTCCGAGCATGGTATACACAGTGCTTTGTATCTCCTCTCAGGGCCTTGTTATCACACCTCCGAGCATGGTATACACAGTGCTTTGTACCTTCTCTCAGGGCCTTAATATCACACCTCCGAGCATGGTATACACAGTGCTTTGTATCTTCCCTCAGGGCCCTGCTACCGTAACTCATCCTGCAGTATTCAAAGGGCTTTGTACCTTCCTCAGGGCCCTGCTATCACACCTCCGAGCATGGTATACACAGTGCTTTGTACCTTCTCTCAGGGCCTTGTTATCACACCTCCGAGCATGGTATACACAGTGCTTTGTACCTTCTCTCAGGGCCTTGTTATCACACCTCCGAGCATGGTATACACAGTGCTTTGCATCTTCCCTCAGGGCCCTGCTATCGTAACTCATCCTGCAGTATATACAAAGTGCTTTGTACCTTCCCTCAGGGCTCTATCGTACCCCTCCCGACGGTATACACAGAGCTTTGTACCTTCTCTCAGGGTCTTGCTATCGTACCCCACCCGACGGTATACACAGTGCTTTGTACCTTCTTTAGGGCCCTGCCATCACATCTGAGCCCACAGTATACACAGTACTTTGTACTTTCTCTCAGGGTCCTGCTATCGTACCTCGCCCGACGGTATACACAGTGCTTTGTAGCGTTCCGCAAGTCACTGCTATCACACCTCAGCCGACAGTATACTCCGTACTTTGTAGCTTATCAAAAGCACTTCAGTGACACCTCAGCCCACTAAAAACAGCGCTTAGTAGCCGTCCTCAGGGAACTGCTCCGACCCTACAACCCATGGTAAACTCCGTGCTTTGTATCCTCTCCATGTACGATGCTATCACACCTCAGTCCAGTGCAATTAATTAAGGGGCACAGATGTGATATCTCGGCAAGAGATGTACACTGTGTGTGTAGCCTTCCACGGGTTATGTCCATCACACCTCAGCTCAAGGTATAGTCGGTACTTAGCAGCCTCTCCAAGGGCATTGCTATCATTCTTCGGCATACGGTACACTTGACGCTTTTTAGTCTTCCTCAGGATGAGGCTTTGGTACCTCGCCCACAGTATTCACAGTGTAGTCTTCCTCAGGGTGCTGCTATTGCTTCGGGCATGCAAGACAGCTTCTGTGGGAACAGGAAGTACTTTTAACATCCTAGTCGGCCGCCAGGAACCTCTCTCAGGCAGAAGTAATTTCCCTCCACTTCTGTCTCTGCAACGAGAGTGGGAAATGCTGACGATGCAGCAGATCCTGAGGTTACTCCAGTCTACACTGACCAAGGATATCAAACCTCTCCATATCACAGAAGGACTCGAGGTTTTTGCAAGCTGAAAAATGCTGATCTGAATCCCATCAATATGTAAAAGTGAACAGTTACTGACTTCTCCATTACACCACCCATGAGAGAAAATCGAAGGGAAATTGATACACTATATCATTTTTCAAATATTGTATAATGATATTCCAGGAAGATACAGAATGTTCTACTCTCATCTGCTTCATATATGAACCCACGTTCCAATCCTGACATAAATGGGACGCACATGGCACATCCAGTCCTATCACTCCTTCAATGCCAAGTGCAAGATCCATGTTGGGTTCTCGGGCTATCGACATAAACACCTTTGCAGTTTCCCCTGTCAAATGTTGGTCGGTAAAATCTGCAGAAGGTTACCGGGGGAAACACTGATACCTTCTGTTTGTGTAACTCCTCTTTTCCTTCTGGCAAAAATCCAACAAGGGCCTCCAGTCAGTAGTGATTCTGAAAGTTTGGTACAAACTCCGTGGCATCTACACAGGACAAGCCATACTTGGAGGGCCCATACTTTAAATAAAGGAATATGGAAACCGCCATTACCTACAACATGGAACAATTGAATTGCCCGATTGTTTGGTAAAGCATATCTGGTTCAAGTTGTCCCATTAAGTGACCTGGCTGGTGTTGTCTGTGCCCTCTTTGTACTCCAGTGTGCAGAAGCACACAGGAGCGGCTCGTATTGGGTAAAAGAGGGGGCAGGGGACTGGGGACGACTGAGACCAAAAATAAAACGTACCTGCTGCCCTACAGCATCGCATCGCACTCTGATGCCGCCAGCCAATCCTGAAGCTGCTCTCATGCATCAGAGCAGATTCAGGATTGGCCTGAGCTCCGATGATGTGCGCTCCAGGACAGACTGGGAGTCTGTGCTGCTCTCTCCAACCCCAGCAATGCCGTTTTAAACCAGTTTTAATATTGTTTTTTTTTTTACATTTTTTAAAGTGGTGTTGGGGAGGGGTGTCGCTCCTCCGCCACAGCGGAGGAGCCGCCACTGTAAGCACGTGCCCTTCAAGGAGCCACTAGGTACTTCACTATATGGAAAGAGGGTTCAAAGATCAGGAATATTTGGGTCTTAAACACAGGAGTGTGGGAGGGGCGCAACCAGGAGTTAATAAAGATTTAATTGATCCTCTGTGTTCACCAGTTTCCAGCAAGTCAAATTGTAAATGCACTCGTCCCATAAATCTTGAGTAGTAGAGAAAGTACTTTATTTTAATTTACAATATGATGGTTAATACAGCGAACGTGTATCATCCCGTAAAACAATCAAACTTCTTCAGGGCTGTCACAAAAAAAAACCTTACAATTAGGGATAAAAATAATGAAACATTTTTCAAAGCTAAAATATTTGCACTAAGTAAGATGAAAGATCTATGCTCATAACTCAGTGGGTTAATTGCCAAAGATGGTGAGTCACCCAATTTTGCCATATACATTTGTCCAGTGACATCATATTACATTTATACGTGCTATACAGCGTTCTCCGTTCTTATCAGGAACAGATTTATTATTTCATAGCATAAAGTCGGATTGTTTATTCATACTAGAGGAGTGGCTCAATTTAAATAAAATGTACAATAAATACATTAAATTAGAACATTTATGGTATTATCGGAATACACAACATGGCCTGAGGGGATGTGGAGAAATTATACACCTAAATTACAGGAAAATAGCGTATGACCATCTTTCAATTATGTGGTCTTCCCTAGAGTACCTTTCTCTGATTTGATAATATTAATCATTCCAGAAATATCTATCTCTAATTAAATGGTTACATGTGAGTAGGACACATTGTATGATACTTCAAATAAAACAATTTTTGTATTAAGCCAAATTTAATACAATTTGAAGCATAAACGTGCATGCTAAAAAGCCATTATTGTCTGGCATTGGAGAAGCCATCATCTTATGTGTAAGTTGAAAAAAAATACCCTATTGATAATGAAGTAGAGGTAGCCAACTAGAAACGAAATGACGGTCAGACACCTTCTATATCTTTTAAAAAAAAATCTTTTTATTAATAAACAGTTTACTTAAGTGATCATCACATACAGGGATTACATTTGTCACAGAATAAGCATTTCAGAACATATTACTGGGATATTTGTCCGGCACATTAGTTCACAGGATACCATCCATACCAAGTTTTACAGTGTACTTAGGTCGCCAATGGGTACTGTATAGGGCGGTTCACACAAATGACCTCGATAGTCATTCCAGTTTGACCACACAGCTGTCCACTTCCGTGGACAGCCCCGGGCCACATACACTGTCCTTTCTTGGAGCATACACCAGTCCATATCCTTCTTCCAGGAGCCGATTGTTGGAGGTGTTGCTGCTCCCCACAGTCGAGCTATATTCTTTTTAGCTATTGCCAGACCAAGCGTCACCCACAGTCTGCCCTTTGCTGATGGGTCTGTGGGTTCCCATATGTTCAACAGACACCTTTTTGCCTCTAGCCGGATTTCTACCCCCTTGACCTCCCTTATACAGTTGTGGACCCGTTTCCAATAGTTTTGCAGCACAGGGCATTCCCATAGTGTGTGGAAGAAAGTGCCGGTCTCCCCACACCCACTCCTGCAGAGCCCATCCTCACTACGACCCATCAATATTAGCCTAGTGCCGGAGATATATACACAATGGAGTATTTTCAGCTGAATCAATCTTAGCTGAGATTGCTATTTCTTTTGGGGACGCAAGTGCTTCTCTCCAGTCCTCATCAGCAATTTCAAGTCTGTCTGCCTCCTACTTGCCCCTAAGGGCCTGTAAGGGGTTGAAGGGTGATTTATGAGCTTTTTGTAAGTGATGGAAATCACCTTTTCCGGGAGGTGGCCATCCAGCAGCCTGTCCTCGAAAGGGGAGGATTCCGGAAGTTGTGTCCCTGGTGGAATGTTCGCCTGGAGAGAGTGTCTAACCTGCAGATATCTAAAGTGTTCCGAGTGTGCAAGGTCATATGTGCGCTGGAGCGTAGCGAATGTCACTATACCGTCAGGACAACACGGATCTTTATTGTGAGAAATTCCTATCAGGTCCCATTTGTGGAAACCTTTGGTGCGACTCAATGTGCCCAGCCTCTCAGACACCCGTAGACAGTGTAAGTTTGCCCGCCCAGCCCAGTTTTCTGTTACCGATGTGCCAGAATTGGACAAAGTGTTTTGTCGGGCCTCTGAGGGGGGTATTGGTTGGGCCTAGAGTAGAGCGTAGCCTCAAAGTCCCCCCCCCCGGAAGGAGCCACCTGTCCATCCCATTGCCAGGGCCATTCCCGTCACAGTAAGTGCCTTGATTTATGGCGGAAAGATGTGCTGCCCAATAATAGTTGCGTATGTCCGGGAGTGCTATACCCCCGTCATACCATCCTAATTTGAGTTTCTGTAGGGATATTCGGGGTGTTACGGTCCACAGTAGATCTCTTTGGGTGGCCTCGATGGCTGCAAAATATTTCTGAACCGTTGTAGAGGTGGCAATAGGTTTCTCTCATATCTAAGAGCCCTGTCCTTGGAGATAAAGATTCCCAGATACATGAACCCATCTGTGGCCACCGTAATCGGGTAGTTGCGCGGGATTTGCGGGGGGCCCCAAGGAGGACGTAGAGGAGTGACTTACCCCAGTTTATACTGTAGCCTGAGCTCTTCCCAAAGCTATTAAAGATGTCTAAGACCACTATAAGGGACTTACGAGGATTCGTGAGATACAGCAGGATGTCGTCTGCATATAGCGAGATCCTGTCCTCCCATCCATCAGCCCATCTTAGCCCCCATTTCTATAACCTTTTGTTTTTGGGACAAGTTTCCCAATAGAAACCTCATATAAATGACCCAACATAATGAAGGTTGAAGGCATGCCCATCTGGCTTATATTTGTGATTGAAGACAACACACTGCTTGTGTTCTTTCCACACAGTGATCTACAAATTCAGAATAATATTCAGCCAGTCTAAGTACTTCACTCTTTCAACTCCTTTGGACCTGGTGCTATTTCTATCAGTTCAAGTAATTTAATCTTTATTAGATTTTCATCACCAGATTTGGAATATCCCAGACATTCTACTTTTTTCACAACAAATTTTCCAACGTCACCAGCATCTCACTGATGTTAGTTGAAGGATGAGGCTCTAACCATGTGCACTTGGTCAAGTCCTTCATACACAAGCTGACCGTATCTTTTGACTTCTGCACCAGTTAATAGCCTCAATCTGGTCAATTATCTTACTTCCGTACAGCGTATTCTGTTCTAACCTTAATGACTGCCTTATTCACTCCTCATTATACATCTTACCACTTCTACTGCACTACGTTTCCTTACTACTTTCATTAGTAACCAACAACTGTTCTGTGTGATTTGGATTTTATACAGTTCCCAAACACCTTTGGTCTTTCCACCCCAACAAGACCTTTCCTTTCTTCTCCACACACACTTTTCCTAATGGCTCCTTTATCTCAAAAACAGTCTAGCATCAAATTACGCTACCACAGGTATTATCATGCCACAATATCCCTGTTTGTTTCCAAAACCTTTGCTTTATACTTCTTAAATATGTCAGCATCATTGACTATATATGGCGTAACTGAGCGCATACACACATATACGTACTTGCCCAGCAACTCTGCAACGCACCTTGGTGGCCCATAGGATTCATCCACACTGCGAACAGTTTTATTTGTTTCCATTCATTCTGATACCACGAACAGCTCGTCTTTCCCTTCATCATCACAGCTCAAATCATGATCTTGCTCTCGAGTCATTCTCTTATTTGCGCCTCCCAATTCATTTTTGCACATGTAAAAACTGTCGCACCTTATTCCATTTATAACATTTTACTTTATAACGGTGGATTTGAAAGACACAGCCACATACCCCATACTACTGAAGTAGTAACAATGCAGTTTCCCTCTCCATGTCCTTTTGCTTTACCTTTGGCCTCTGCAACACCCAGCTTCTTACTTCCCCTCATGGTCATCGATACACCCTTAACTCTGCTTCCTTCCCTTTGAGCTTTCCACCGCCCTCTCTTTGTATCTTTAGCCACTTTTCTATGCTAAAGGTCTTCTAAATGGATGGTTCCTTCACAATCCACAATTTCTTCTGAATTTTGAATGTGTTGATACAATTAATCAACTGGTCCCTAAATATTTCCTCATGGAGATCTTTACATTTACAAATGGCAGCAAATGTATGTATTACCACCTATTCATGTTTCATACTTTCTCCCACTCTTTTCCTTTAGAAAATAACTTTTTTCTTTCTCCTCAAGAGCTCTCATTGCTCTTTCGTACGATCTTTCTTAAGATCTAATGGTCTTCATCCAGATCTATATTGTGGTTCTCAGTTTCCTTCCCCTTAGATAGGCACTAGCAAAGTGTTCAATAATTCTTCTCCTCTCAACACCTAAGTTATGTTTTAATGTTTAATGTGGCTAATATGTGGACACACATGCTTCTCTCATCACAGTCCCTCATACTTCTCAAAAACATTGCTCCAAGCCTCCAGTTTCATTCCTCGTTCACTGGGACACTGCAGAAAAACATGAGGAGGTACATCAGCCTCCTAATACTTACAAGAAACAGGGAACAATGCACTACAATATCACAGTTATATATTGATGCTTTTCTTTACATAAACGACACCAGGCCTGGCTACATTTACATACAGTCGTACAGAAGTCCACTTGTACTGAAGTGTCACACTCTTGTGCAGCTGAGTCCTTTCTTTCATGCTGTGGAATCACTGAAAACTAGTACCACACGCAGCAGTATGTGTAAAGCCTTAAGGACGCAATTGCACATGTATGTTAAACTGCCCAGCTTCTCCTCCTGACAAAAGACCCTACTTCCAAATGCTAATATCAAACTTAATGCATGCATTTCCGGTGGTCTTTGCACTTTACAGAAATGAAGCAGAGGTGGCATGAGAATACACTGCACGTGTCACACTCACAAAGTGGTGTCTGAGATGAGTATTCTCCATATGGCGTACATCTGTGACATACAGATTTAAGTATGGGAAATGAATATGAACAAGTTATTACCAAGACATTACACACCTCTGCTCCTTTGTAGTTGGGCACCTCTCGCCTCTGGTGCCATTCCACACCTCCCACATCTCCTCTCCAGATTGTCCTTTCCACACTTCAAGTATTTTGTGGATACTCGATGCATGTCTCCTCCACGTAGGCCTTCCCCACCGGCACGACACCAGAACTTTTTACTTGGGTAGGCCAAGGGTGCATGTGGGTGGGCCACTATAGGCCCAATTTGTTACTTCTGGAGGTAGCCTACAAGCCCCAGATTACATTATATCTACTTGCAAACAATCACCATGATACAACAGATTGATTCTGAGAATATACAGAGCATGTGGAGAGTTATTTGAAAGTTAAAGCAATGTCTGTACCTACGTGCAAACCCTCACATTCCAGCAGGCCAGGCTTCACAATAAGTACTTGAATACCAAGCAAATGATAATAGAAGTTCAAGTTTAAGGAGGTCCTCATTACCGCATGAAAGCCTTGACATCATTGCACTAGAAAAGCTGGCTATTTATTCGTTGAGATTTGTCCAACACTTATTTCTCTGCACAAAATGAACTTATTAATTTTTCTTTTCTTGCCATTCTTTTGTGAAATACTTAAATAGATACAAGTTTTTGAAAAACTTAACTTTTGAAAATCGAGAAAGGAATATTTTTTAAAACTGGCAGCAGTTTTCACGCCTGACAGTTGCAAAACTAGTAGCTGCAGTCATAGAGCTAACCTTCTGTTACTCCTTAAAAACTTTCTTACAGACTCATCCATACGTGGGTTTGGTGTGAGCTCCTTCTTATGTGCTAAAATAGTCAAATTCAGTTTTTGATCATGAATCATTGTGCGTCGGAAGGGTGTTAGGGCACGGGACAGGGTTGACACCCCTATAACCATTGCAGATACATACATTTCATTGAGTGCTGGGAATGCTTCAGCATAATCATGCACCAGTTCACAAATGTTGGCAGCATCTGCACCATCTGGGACTTTTTAGCCACGAAAATGAGGCCATGAGGAAACCTAGATAGAAACGGTATTGATAAGTTCTATGTTCTTCTGGGAGAATCTGGTCTCCATTTCAACTGTTGCTCGGTCCAGAGTGTTCAAGAGCGGCAGCCTGAGCACTTGCTGTTAAGAAAAGGAAGTCTCAGTTGCCGATTGTCCAACTGTGGAAAGCACCACTGAATCTGCAAATCGGCAGTTGAGGTCCTCCTCCTTTTTAGTCCATTATTAACACTTGTGGTTTCGTCTGACACATCAACAGAAGCGCAGTACTTGGTAGAAAACATTAGATTTGCATGCTTGGCTATCATGTCACAAAGGGGCATATTTACAATAATGTGGCAGAGCACGGGTTAGCTCCAAAATAGCTAACGTCATGCTTGGTCCCTTTAGAAATGCAGGGATGCGCCATATTTACAATAATAAGGTGCACCCCTGCGCTGGTGCTAAATTAAGCTGCCTAGCACCAACGCAGGCACCCCTGAACCATAGTACAAGGATGCTTGCGTTGAGGGAATGATTGTTTACGTGCAGGAAGGTGCCCCTTCCTCCACAAGCTGGCGTAAGCAGCGGGAAGCGCTGCTGTCTCCAGCGAGCTCTATTGTTAGGGACTTGCTTTGGAAGTGGGACAGGAGATGGGCACGCGCAGAGCCCTTGGCGATTTCAGCAGCTGTACGCGCACGTACAGCCATGCGCTGTGCACATCTCCTGTCCTGCTTCTCAGGCAAGTCAGCCTCCTGCAATATCATGCACGCGCACACGCACACCCCTCCCCCCCCCCCCACAGGGTACAACTAAGCCCCACTCACCGGGCTCTTTTGTCGCTGCGCTGCTACAGGCTCTGTCACGCTCAGGACTCCCCTGGTGTCATCTCCGCCGCATCACCTGTCACACGATGGGCTTCCCTCACTCATGGGAGCCCCGCACTTGCATCGGCGGCCTCAGCTGCCACTTCTGCTCCTCATTATGTGTGCTTCCCACAGAAGGTGGATGTCCCGCCCCACGACCGGCTTCACGCTCCCGAACCATCGGTTTTTGCGCCAAATCGGGCTGGCGGCGGTGATACCTTCCCTGCTCTTGTTGGCAGAGCTTTGGCTATGGAAGGGCAAGGTAGGTGCATGCTGGACAGCAGTGTGAGAAGCTAGCGTGTATCGTATTCAAGAGTGCGCTTGTCTTCTTAGGGCAAACATGTTCTGTAATCCCGCAATGTTTGCTTCTCTGTAGGCGTTCGCCACACGAGAGCACTGCGCAGTGTTAAAGTTGACACTATGGGTGACGCAGGCATCGGACCTTTATTGATTCAGATGGCGGCCCAGTTACATA
The DNA here is from genome assembly GCF_964263255.1 of Lissotriton vulgaris. Taxonomy (NCBI): domain Eukaryota; kingdom Metazoa; phylum Chordata; class Amphibia; order Caudata; family Salamandridae; genus Lissotriton; species Lissotriton vulgaris. Next base: position 17,519,067 of record NC_141693.1, on the reverse strand, counting down.
ATAAATGAGTAACAGAAATGACATAGCCATGACAAGAGAAAACGCCCTTTCAGCTTTCACATGTAAAACATAATTTCATATCAAGTACTCCTAATTCAAACAATTAGTCTCTTATTCCGTTTTCCACGCATCCTTTTCAGGTATTATGTTTTTAAAATTATTATTTTTTTTTATCCTCCCACCGTCAACTTTACTGATATCAGCTACTCTTGTTGCGGTGTATCCACCCCACCTTTCCCGGCGTGAGCCAGCACTCTTGTGAGCATTGGTTCTAATGTTGCATTTCGTCAGAACTTTTCTTAAGACACTGGCGGTCTGTACATACCCAACACAGGTCTGATGACTGCAGGGGGCTAACACCTCATCTTACTGTGCTCTTGGTGTTCACTGCTCAATTTATAAAAAATAAATACAGAAGTAATATATATATGTAAATGCAGGGACTCATTCACACTCAGCCACACTCATTCTGACTCGCCCCAGTCTTACTGTGACTCAGTCTTACTCATTCACAGTCGGCCTCAGTCATTCTCTCTCCTTCTCAATGAAATGATTTGCGCACTTGGCCACACTCGCTCTCTCTCATACACACACACACACATTCATTCACACTCACTTGTACTCAATCACTGACTCATTCACTCTCACTCACTCTCACACTGACTCACTTATTCTCTGACTCACTCAGACTTGACTCACTCAGTCTCACACACAGTAACATTCAGTTACACTCTTGGTCATTCTCCCTCGCCTTATTTATTTTCACTTCTACTCTTATTACTCATTTTCCTCAATTTGAATTACTTTTTCACTGACACTCAGGGCAGGGCAGAGCACAGGAGCGGAGGAAGACAGGTGGGTGTTACATGCTTCAGGGCTACAAGCCCATATTCCCCGCCTACCGCTCTCTGTGTGTGGCAGCCCGGGATGAGACAGCTTCCTGGGCACAGGATGAGACAGCTTCCTGGGCACACACACAGCCACACCCGAGCACTTCACAGCTCTTTAAAAGACCATTTACATGTTAATGAGGCCTTGCTGTTGTTTCACTCCTTCTAAGAGCCCCTGCAGCTCCACTTTGCCTATTGCTTTTTCTTAGCCCCCCACCCCCTGGAATTTGGCTCTAGTTGCGCCTCTGTGTGCTGGTGAGCTGTTGAACTGGACTTTGTGATCTTGTGTCACGGTGGCATTACAGAGCACAGCAAATGCTTAGTTTATAGGCCCACCTGGTGGTGCGGAGGGGAGCATCATTCTGCTTGTGCCCCTCACTATCGCCGTCACTCTATCTATCTGTCTGTCACCCTCACTCTATCTGTCTGTCTGTCTGTCTATCGAGCTATCTATCTATCTATCTATCTATCTATCTATCTATCTATCTATCTATCTATCTATCTATCTATCTATCTATCTATCTATCGCCCTCACTCTATCTGTCTATCTATCTATCTTTCTATCTATCTATCGCCCTCACTCTTATCTATCGCCCTCTATCTATCTATCTATCTATCTATCGCCGTCACTCTATCTATCTATCTATCACCCTCACGCTATCTATCACCCTCTATCTATCTATCTATCTTTCTATCTATCTATCTATCGCCCTCCCTAACTCTATCTATCGCCCTAACTCTATCTATCGCCCTAAGTCTATCTATCGCCCTCACTCTATCGTCCTCCCTCTATCTATCTATCGCCCTCCCTCTGTCTATCTATCGCCCTCACTCTATCTATCCCACTCTATCTATCGCCCTCACTCTATCTATGGCCCTCACTCTATCTATCTATGGCCCTCACTCTATCTACCTATCACACTCACTCTATCTATCTATTGCTCTCACACTATCAATCGCCCTCACTCTATCTATCGCCCTCACTCTATCTATCGCCCTCACTCTATCTACCTATCGCACTCACTCTATCGCACTCACTCACTCTATCGCCCTCACTCTATCTATCCCCCTCACTCTATCGCCCTCACTCTATCTATCTATCTATCTATCTATCTATCTATCTATCTATCTATCTATCTATCTATCTATCTATCTATCTATCTATTGCCCTTCATCTATCTATCTATCGCCCTCCCTCTATTTATCGCCCTCCCTGTATCTATCGCACTCACTCTATCTATCTATCGCACTCTATCTATCTGTCGCATCACCACAGCATCACTCGGCACCACCACAGCATCACTCAGGGGCACCATAACATCACTATACGCTGCCACAGCATCACTCGTCGCCCCCACAACATCACTCAGCGCCACCACAGCACCAATCTTTGCAACCATTCAACAACAACGGGTTCAAATATGTTGTCTCAATGTTTCAAGCTTTATTACAAATGTCACAAAAAGATGTTAATATTTCACTTCTGTTCTTGGATTTTCGTCACAATAAAATACACTGAACATAATCTTCACAAAAGTTATTTACAAACGTTTAAGCTATTACCAATATAAATTACAATCACTTTTATTTAAGTATTAACCCCTTTACTGCTAAGGCATTACTCTTCTTTCTCATATAATTTCCATTGAAATCAATGGAAAGTCCATGACGAGTTACCCTTGTCATTAGCGGCGAAGAGGTTAATTATTCAAAAAAATTAAAAGACATTGTTATTTGTAATATCAATGCATCTAAGTCACGTAAATACAACACATATTGCATTACAAATGCTATAGGTGTCACATTTGTGAAAGTTGAAACTATTAGCATTGTAAATGACAAAGCTATTAATTTCACTATTTTCAAAACCAACACATAAATAAAATATTTGTCATTTACAATACCAATAGCTCAAACTTACCTAATTCGAGACCTATTGCATTGCAAATGCTTGTTTTAATGGTTGTTTATGTACAAGAAGAGACACCTTCCTGCACATAAACAATCATTCATGGCAATTTGCTGTTTCTATGTATTCTGTACACACAGAAACAGCAGAAACAGCAAAAATAAGGAGAAATTATACATTTCTCCTCGCTTCGCCAGGTTAAGACAAGATTTTCCCTAGTGTTCATTTTGGCACTGCCTCAGATTTACCCCACCCTTGTAAATAGGGGGCAGCGTCATAATCAATGGGTGTTGTGGCAGAACGCCCACAGCAACACCCATTGCCCCCCCTTTCATGCGTGAAAGGAGGCCTTATTTACAAGGTGGCATGAAGGCACTTTAACTGACATAATGCCGCCTTGTGAATAAGGCGAAGCCCTTATTGCCACAGGAACATCGCAAAAAGTGACGTTCCTGTTGCGGTAGGGGCTCTAAACATGCCCCTAAGTGTAGAACATACAACTTACACTACAAGATACAAGTTTCATTGCTGTGTCTGAAACACAGCATTTGCAGGTTTTAAAGCTAAAAGTAGATCTTGTAAAAATTTCTCAATAACATGAACATTTTCCTTTTGAATATGGGACAATAAACCACAAGCCTCTGCCTTCAACTCAGATGTAGCATTGTCATCGTGACATGTGGCTGATATAAGCTCAGAAATGCTGTCGATGGTTTCAACCACCCATTTTATAATCTCATAATGGCTAGCCCATTGAATTTCAAGAAGACGTTCGAGAGGCAGTCGATTATATTGTTGACTCACATAATGACGATGAAAGAAATTGTACAGCATATTAGAGAGTTTGCTTTGCTCTTGATTTACTCTGGGTAGCATGTATGACAAGATGAAGCTGATGATTGTAACAGCGTATGTAAGGAATATACTTATTTAATCTTCTCTGTATCACAGCCTGAACACCCCCATTGCATCTACTCATCACTGATCCTCCATCGTTGCACTGACTTAAAATATGTTCTGGCTTGAAATCCCAGACAACCAAGCGGCTTTAAATATGATAATAAATGCCTTTCAATGCAGGGATATAATGTGATGTACCATGGTGAATCACTCCTGCATGTTAAAGGAAAGCACTTTTTTAAAGATTTCACACACGATATGTTGTACAATTACAATACAAACATTTACAGGACTCGGCTTGTTGCCAGGGTCTTTGACCCAAGCCAAACATTTGACTCAACTCTCTAGGCTTTTCCTGTTAATTTATTGTTTCACCCAACCCTAAAGATAGGCTTGTATTTCTAGCCAGGACTACTTAAGGGCCTTTCTTTATTAGGTCGAGATTGTGTAAGCAGCGCGAAGCGCTGCATCCAGCGAAGCATATTTTGTCGTCCACTTCCTGGGAATGTAAGACAGGGGATGGGTGCGCGCAGGAGAATCCCCCATGTGAGCGTGCACGTTCACCCACACGCCGTGCACATCTCCTGTACCACATTGGCATCAAGTGGATAACACGCAGACACACGCGCGCGTGCACACACACACTCACACATACACGCACACATACACGCACACCCCTCTCCCCCTTACCTCACGGGGCTCTTGTCTCTGCATCACCTGGCACACACGGGGCTTCCTTCGTTCATGGGAGCCCCGCAGGGCACTCCAGCTCCTCTGCCAGCACGACGCGGGGCTCTCCCCTTAGGCATGGGAGCCCCGCAGTGCTATCCGCTGGTCTTCACCCGGGCCCCCTCCTGGGACCCGGGACTTCAGCTGCCGCACTTCGCTTTGGCGCCGGGGCTCCCTCTTCATAACAAATAGCGCGCATGCGCGGGCAGCCCCCGCCCTCTCAGTCACAGCCCAGATACTGAGCTGCTTTCTGTTTCGCTGTCAGTGATCCGGTCCCCAAGGTACGTCGGGGCACTTGGGAGCGCGGTAAACGATATATTTCTCATTTACTCCGGCTATAAATAGCCCGGGCTGTGTTTTCATCTCAGCCAGGCCTGGGGACTCCCCGGTAAATGAGCACCAGGTAACTGTGCAGTAATTACAGGTTTGTGCGGATTACTTGGTAAGTGACAAAAACAAGTCTCGAAAAGTGTTTGCATGAGACGGGGACTCCCTGCGGAGGGTGGATAGAGTGCTGGTCGAGGATGTTTGTCAAGGTGAGGAATCAGGGCAGAAGGTCAGCTGCACGAGTGCTGTTATCAAGCAGCAGACAGGCCCGCCTCGGCTGAGGGCTTCTGAGCAACCCTTTGGGCTGAGGGGTGTATTCACAAATTAAGCACTGGACGCTCTACATGTGTTAATTATAAAAACATTTCTCCAGAACCTGGTTCCGTTCTCTGGCACTTTTGTGACTATGGCACGAGCGCACACTAGGAGCTACCCAACCCCCTGCCCACACCCACACAACTCCAATCCTCATTGTAAAGTTTGGAGAGCAGATTTGCAGCCAGCCAGGGATTGCTCACTGAATCCAGTTCCTACTTTTTCAGGAGGTGGTGTCCGTCAGTCTGCGTGAGCCCGAAAGTAAAGGGCACATGAGGTCAAGGTCGGGGTCACCAAAGCTTCCTGATGTGACTATTATATTCGTCGCAGTGAGGGCAGCCAGGTAGCGTCGGCAGCAAATGATTTGCAAATCACTGCAGCACTAGAGCCATCAGAGGTAGCAATGTTCCCACTGACAGCACTTTCAGTGGTGTTTTTCAGGCCCCGGTCCCTAGTTGCTTCCTTCTACCTCCTGTGCGTTTCATTGCTCAGCGAACTAATACATGTACCCACTGCAGGAATCTGTGTTAGACCCCATAGTCACAGCTTCAAATACGTGCGGGTCTGCTCAGGTCATCAGCCTCCCAATGTCAATAATTCCTCTGTAATTCATCAGACACTGCACTTAACTATCCCCACGGCCAACCATACATATATATCAGTGTAATCAAATCCCATGTCTTCCTATAAGACAATGTATTGGAGGAAACATTTGCTCTATGTCTCAAGTCAGTACTGCTGCCCCATTCCTCCTCCCAAAGCTACTGCCCCGTTCCTTTCTCCCACATTCTGCCCTATTCCCTCCCCCAGTTCCACTGTCCAATTCCTTCCTCCCAGTCATTCTGCCCTATTCCCTCCTCATGGCACTACTGCCCCATTACTTTCTCCTAGTCATTCTGCCCTATTCCCTCCCCCGGTTCCACTGTCACATTCCTTCCCCTCAGTAATTCTGTCCTATTCCCTCCTCTCGGTACTACTGTCCCATTCCTTCCTCCCAAAGCTCCCAGTCGTTCGTTTCTCCCACATTCTGCCCTATTCTCTCCTCCCGGTGCTACTACTGTCTCATTCCTTCCTCTCAGTCATTCTGCCCTATTCCCTCCTCCTGGCGCTACTCCCCCATTACATCCTCCTAGTCATTCTACCCTATTCCCTCCTTGCAGGGCTACTGCCCCATTCTATCCTTGCAGTCATTCTGCCCTATTCCCTCCTCTCAATACTGCATCTCATTTCATTCTTCTCTGTACTGCTTTACCATTCCCTCCTCCGAGTACTACTGCCCCCTTCTCTCCTTCAGTTTTACCTCGATAATCCTTCCTCTTGGCCTTCCTCCCTCATGCCCCCCAAGCCTTGGCTGCTCACCAGGGACCTGGCATATTCTCAATGGGAAAGCAGTGCATGCACAGTCTGTGCCGTGCTCTCTGTTAGTGGGAGAGTGCACGCACAGTGGTGCATTCACTCTGGTCACTGCTCTTAGTGGAGAGTGGTGCATTTAGTCTATGCACTGATCTCCGTTAGTGGAGAGTGGTGCATACACAGTCTGTGCAGTGCTCTCCGTTAGTGGAGAGTGGTGCAAGCACAGTCTGTGCCGTGCTCTCTCTTAGTGGGAGAGTGGTACATGCACAGATTGCAATGTCTGCTGTTGGTAGTGCATACACAGTCTGTGCCCTATTTGTGTGCTGGAGGAGTCTTGCTTTTAGTGTAAGAGCGGGACATGCAGTCTGTGCACTGCTCTCTGTTAGTGGGAGAGTTGGGCATCCACAGTCTGTGCACTGCTCTCTGTTAGTGGAGAGTGGTGCGTACTGTCTGCTGAAAAGACCTGTGCGGTCTGTTAGTGGTGCACGTACAGTCCGTGCACTGCCTTGTTAGTGGGGGAGTGGTGCGTGCACAGGCTGTGCAATGACTGCTGTAAGAGCAGTGCTCTGTTAGCGGTGCATGCCCCATCTGCATATCCCTCTGTTAGTGGGAAAGCGGTGCATACACAGTCTGTGCAGTGCTTTCTGTTAGTGAGAGAGTGGTGCATGCAGTCTGTGCACGGCTCTCTGGTAGTGGAAGACTGATGCATGACCAGTCTGTGCATTGCTCTGTGTTAGTGTGTTCCAGTCAGTGGGCGGCGCACTCAATGTTAATTTTCCACACTCTCATTTAAAATTTATTTATTAATCTAACATGTTAATGTTGAAAGGCCTCTGGTCTCCAGTCTACGGCCTCAAGCAGCCAGTCCCGGGGCCTTTGTTTGGAATTTGAAGCACCGCGGTCTCTGTTTGCTCTCTGCTTGGGCGAGGCTTCAAAGTGGGAATGTAGGGTCTAGGAAGGATAAGCTTGAAGGGGTTCAAGACCCGACTGGCCGTGCCGGCTCAGATGCCTGCTTCAGCAGAGACCCTGTGCAATAAATGCGCCAAGATCCATCACACAACATACACTGCCAAGTGTTGCCTTGGGTCAATTCAATTGTGCAAAATGTGCAGTAAAGGTGCACATTTGCAAAAGTTTAAGCTATTAGCATTGCGAATGACAATGCCTTTTATTTGTTTTTAAAACCACAACATAAATAAAACACATTGTCATTTGCAATCCCAATAGCTTAAATAAAAGGCACTGTTATTTACAATGCCTATAGCTCAAAACAATGTAATTGCGAGACCTATTGCATTGTAAATGCTTGTTAATGTCCTGCGTTGTGTCCATTATAAGAGAGTAAAATGGTGCATTTTTTATTTCACTTATATCCCATTTTGCACATTATTTGAAAGCATTTCAATCAGCTCATTATGAATAGCAGGACTCAAGTATTTAACTCTACTCTCTGTTGTAATCAGACGGTTTAAAACAGGATCATAGTTGGCCAAAAGTTCAATGACTGCCAGAAAGTTCCCACTATCTTTTTCTTTCAGTTTTTCTCTATGTCCTCTGAAAGGTAAATTGCAAGTTGACAACAGAAGTGTAACATTGATGATCCTACTCGGAATTTGTGTCCAATAGTTCACCTGCTCTTTGTAGTCTGATTCCAGCTGTGTACAGCACAAGCCGCTAAATGTGAGCGCGTCATTTCATGTTCTTTAAATTTTCGAGACATGCCATGCCAATCTTTTATACCATTAGCCCATGCTTGCTGATAAGATGAAAGTTTTCTATCTACAAAAAGCCAACAGGGTTCACAGTATGCACTGTCCATTTTTAAATAGTAGCACAACCACAGTCTTGGAGTCTTATCTCCAGTCCTATTTTCCTTGTAGTAATAGTTTGTGGAAAAGCACCTGTATTTATTATCTCGTGGGAAGGGTCCTCTAGGCTTGCATGGGCCACTTCTAATGACAAACCTTCGTAACTCGGTATAATGCCAAGGTTTGTCTAAAAAGTTCCCTCTATCACTCGGGTACAAATCCTGGCAAAACTGGGCACTGCTTGATTCTACTTTTTAGGTCGAGCAGACCTGCATTCAATGCGAAGCATTGATTGCTGGTGTCTGCTCGACAACTATTGTCAGCCGTTTTTGGGAATGTGGACACGAGATGGGCACGAGCGCCGATTTCACCTCGTGGGCGCGCACATCTCCTGCCTTGCATCAACTGTGAACAGCATGTCAGTTTCAGTTTTACACACGCTTCTACAGTGTGCTACTTTGTTGCAGTTTTAAAGTTTCGTTTTTGTTCTTACTGGTTCAGGGGCAGTGCAGCACACACTATTTTACAACGCACACCATTCTACAGCACACACCATTCTACAGCACACAACGCTCTGCGGCATACAGCACTCTACAATGTACAGCACTCTACAGCACACAGTATTCTACATCACATAGCACTGCACTCTACAGCGCCCCGCGCTCTACAGCGCCCTGCAGTGCCCTGCACTCTACAGCGCCCCGCACTCTACAGCGCCCCGCACTCTACAGCGCACCGCAGCGCCCCACACTCTACAGCGCACCCCAGCGCGCCATACTCTACAGCGCCCGCACTCTACAGCGCCCCGCACTCTACAGCGCAACGCGCTCTACAGCGCACCGCACTCTACAGCGCACCGCACTCTACAGCGCACCGCAGCGCCCCACACTCTACAGCGCACCCCAGCGCCCCATACTCTACAGCGCCCGCACTCTACAGCGCCCCGCACTCTACAGCGCAACGCGCTCTACAGCGCACCGCACTCTATAGCGCCCCGCACTCTACAGTGCCCCGCACTCTACAGCGCTCTACAGCGCCCCGCACTCTACAGCGCCCCGCGCTCTACAGCGCACCACGCTCTACAGCGCACCGTGCTCTCAGCGCCCCGCAGCGCCATGCACTCTACAGCGCCCCACGCTCGACAGCGCCCCGCACTCTACAGCGCCCCGCAGTGCCCTGCACTCTACAGCGCCCGCACTCTACAGCGCCCGCACTCTACAGCGCAACGCACTCTACAGCGCAATGCACTCTACAACGCCCCACACTCTACATCGCAATGCGCTCTACAGCGCACCACACTCTACAGCGCACCGCAGCACCCCGCACTCTATAGCGCCCCGCACTCTACAGAGCCCCGCACTCTACAGCGCCCGCACTCTACAGCGCCCCGCACTCTACAGCGCCCCGCACTCTACAGCGCCCCACACTCTACAGCGCCCGCACTCTACAGCGCCCTGCACTCTACAGCGCACCGCACTCTACAGCCCCCTACAGTGCCCCACACTCTACAGCGCCCGCACTCTACAGCGCACCGCACTCTACAGCGCACCGCACTCTACAGTGCACCGCACTCTACAGCGCCCCACACTCTAGAGTGCGGGGGCACTGTACAGCGCCCCGCACTCTACAGCGCCCCGCACTCTACAGCGCACCGCAGCGCCCGCACTCTACAATGCACCGCAGCGCCCCGCACTCTACAGCGCACCGCAGCGCCCCGCACTCTACAGTGCCCTAAAGCGCCCCGCAGTGCCCTGCACTCTACAGCTCCCCACAGTGCCCTGCACTTCACAGCGCCCAGCACTCTACAGCGCCCCACAGCGCCCCGCACTCTACAGCGCCCCGCACTCTCCAGCGCCCCGCACCCTACAGCGCCCCGCACCCTACAGCGCCCCGCACCTTACAGCGCCCCGCACCCTACAGCGCACCGCACTCTACAGCGCCCCGCACTCTACAGCGCCCGCAGCGCCCTGCACTCTACAGCGCCCCGCACTCTGCAGCGTCCCGCGCTCTACAGCGCAGAATCAGATTTACACACACACTTCCACAGTTTGTTAGTTTTTTGCAGTTTGTAAGTTTCAGTTTCGTTCTTACTTGTTCAGGGGCAGCTGGCTTTTTAAGATTTATAGCGTGTGACTACATATTTGTTATCGCCCTGCACTCTACAGCGCCCGCACTCTACAGCGCCCCGCGCCCTACAGCGCCCCGCACTCTACAGCGCCCCGCACTCTACAGCGCCCCGCACTCAGTGCTTAATTTGTAAAATATGAAGTGCAGGTGCTCAAATGTTTGTCTGGAGGCCACACCCACTTTTCTCGGGCTCCACCCACTTCCACTGGCTCCACCCACTTACTATATTAGCTCCACCTACATCTCCAACTGGCACTGCTAAACGTCAGATGTACTATATACCTGATCTGAATGTCTGCAAGGGAGCCTTCCTCATAGTAAGGTTTTGATAGGAGGTTCCTCAATCCCCTGCCCTATGAACATTTTGAAAAAGATTAAATCAAAAGTGCATTTAAAGCACAAGTTTGGAATACATTTGCTAAAATCACTAATGCATTAAAAAGGGAAAATTTCAGTGCTGTATGTGCTGATTGACAATACTGGGGTAGGGTATGCCATATTTAACAGAGTCTATGAGTTCAAAGGTACAATTTTTAGACTCTGTTCCAGTTCAGTAGTATTCACTCACTGCTGGCCGCAGCTACGCTAGCCTATGGCCGGGCTACTCCTCAACGCCAACAACGTTGTCCGGCCTGGCCCGCCAGTTGCGCTTCTTGCTATTGGCTTACTTTCAGTTTGTTTCACACAGACTTACTTACATTTCACTGACACTTCACTTAGTGAACCCGTCCTGAACCAACGCTGCTGAATGAACTGTTTTTCAATCTTTAACCGAATGGCCAGTATTATCACGAGTGACTCGGTGGTGTCGTGAGAGGTGAGGGGGAGGCCAGTCGTGAGGCCTGGTATGCTGGGGTGTGCCAATTAATTGCCAAAGCAGCGAATGCACGCGCATTGCTTGCAATGCAATCTGAAAAAAAACTGCGCACGCTGCTTTCTGTGCACAGCCCCAACCCCCCCCACACTGTGTGTCCTACGGGTCCCATGGCCATGGCCATCCCCCTGATGACATCAGAGGCTACTGAAAGCAAGCATGTCCAACAAACTCCGCTGAGTTGGAGCGCCCGTGCCAGGTGCAGCTCAAGGATGGGCCTCGCCCTCTTCGCGTCCGAGGTTGTCCTCCACAAGCAGGCAGTGCACCATCCAGCGCAGCAGCCCAGGTGCACCACCTTCCTGGGTAGTACTAAGCACAGGGCAGCAGCCGGTGTGGTCAGTTTGGCCCAGTCCACCACCCGCAGGACAGAAGCGCCGAGCGCTGCCTGAAGCCACTTTCTAAAATCCCGTAAATGCCTTCAACCTCGGGGCTGAGGGGGGCCCCCCATCCTGATAGCAGCCATAGCCCGAATCGCGGCGCGTGTCTCTGCTATGCACTGCACAGGAGCCGCTAATCACATTAGCGCCGCTTGGGGTCTAAATGTGCTTGAGGGGGGAAGGAAGGGTTTAAGGACTGCTTTACACTAATAAATAGGGTTTCTGTTCTAACGAGCACCGAAATTCTAGCCGACCACATAACAATGTGAGGAAGTGGCACTGAGTGTCGTAACCTGGTGGTTATATGATGAACTTTTGCACTTTGCACCTCTAAGAAGCATCAAGATATGACCTGGTAAAACCGCTGGTAATTTCAGAGATGTTAGTGGCAGGTGTACTGGGGTGGGTGGTGTGTTCAAAACACCGGCGGAAACATGTCTCGATTAACACAAAACTAGAAATCTGCAGCTGCAGTTTTACAGCTGCACATGGGTGCAAATTATCGATTTTTGGGAATTCACATGCATTTTCCCTGGAACGTCTAGACAACTGTTGCAGGGTTCCAGGCGTACTCATGGAAATCTTTTGAGTATTTCGATTTAGTGGCCATGTCTAGACATGTCCACATGTGTAATTGCGCACTGACAGCTCCCTCCTCATGTGTGCAATACCTGCAGGCTGGTCAGTGTGCGACGCCTCGGAGGCCGCACATCACGACGCATGTCCAGGGCAGCTGAGCTCCCTCCCTCTCACCAGCAGGACCTGGGCAACCTTCCAGTCCTACTGCACTCGGTCCACCCTCAGGGCACTGCACACCCAAGTCTGGGCCCCCTCAGGATCAGCAACCCCCCCTTTTCTTTAGGGGTCCTGAATGGCAGGGTGATGCATGCACGTTATTTACCATAAAGGATGAAGAGGGATTCGAGGTAGGTGGCTCGGAGCTCACAGCGCTTAACTTGCGGCTGCCAGTGTCATCTCAGATTTACATTATTTTTTATCAAATATTTATTCATGAAAGAAAGGTAAACAACTTATATAGTCTAATTACAACCACCAGTGCCAATTGTTAGGTGCAATTTGAAGAATAAAGTTAGGTAACTACCCCAAAATAATAATTCAAAATATGTGGAATATGGTCCTAAATTGGCATCATACACTCAGCCTTCGGTCTTGTGGTTAGGTCACCGTCACCCACAGACTTTTAAAACGGAAACCAAAACAGAATTCAACCTCAACATCAAACTAAGGGCCCGCGGCCACCGGGCGTCCGGGCCACGCCATCGTCATCAACATATATCATCAGTGTGATCACCAGTCAAATCGAATAATCATAATCACCCACAGGCACGCCACACTCAATCAACATATTATTGTCAGTCGAATCGAAAAATACATTAAACAGTCGGACTCTCACTCACTCGGGATTACAATCATTGCTCGACTCTGTTAGGCAGACTGCTGCGCAGCTTCATTAACTGATCAGGGCAGGGCCGCAGCCTCGCCCTCACTGGTACGTGCTGCTGCGTACCTTTATTTATTTTTAACTGATGATTAGGCCTACCACCAGGCCTTGCCTCACCTGAAGCTGTGCTGCCTGACTGGTTGTAACTTTGGTATAACCACCAACGTCGTCCAGATCGCGCTCACCTCTCACTAGACAGAGGGAGCGAGGGCGGCCGTCTACGATGATGACTCGGTGAGGTGAAGGGCCGTGCGGGTATGCTGGGGCGTGGTGACAAAGCAGCATATGCGCGCGCATTCACTCTAAAAAAATATCTGCGCACGTTGCCTGCTGCCGCGCACAGCCCCAACCCCCACAGAAGACCGTCATCAAAGCCCTGCCCAACTCAGTGTCCCGCCCACTGGGCTGGCAACATTGAGCCGCTGCCTCTGCATTCAACACGTTGTCAAGAGATAATGAGATTGATCATTATTAGACTGAAATACAAAGTAAGTGAAAAGCGTGTGCTGTGACTTAGTCGTGAAGCAGACAGTCCTTAATGAACATAACTCTACAGTAACAACAGCACAACACTTATGACGTAGAACAGCAGTGCTGCACTCACTCTGTGCGCCACGTAATACTACAAAATCAATTAAGGGCACTGAACTCGTGTAGACCCGGCCCTGATAATTAAGTGCCGATGCTAAGCACCATCAAGCACCGGCACAAATTAAGCACTGCCCGCACTCTACAGCGCCCGCACTCTACAGCGCACCGCGCCCCGCAGCACCCCGCGCTCTACAACGCTCCGCAGTGCCCCGCACTCTACAGCGCCCCGCACTTTACAGCGCCCCGCAGCGCCCCGCACTCTACAGCGCCCCGCAGCGCCCCGCACTCTACAGCGCCCCACAGCGCCCGCACTCTACAGCGCCCCGCACTCTACAGCGCCCCGCAGCGCCCTGCACTCTACAGTGCCCCCCAGCACCCCGCACTCTACAGCGCTCTACAGCACCCCGCAGCGCCCGCACTCTACAGCGCCCCGCACTCTACAGCGCCCTCAGCGCCCCGCACTCTACAGCGCCCCGCAGCGCCCCGCACTCTACAGCGCCCCGCAGCGCCCACACTCTGCAGCGCCCCGCAACGCCCCGCACTCTACAGCGCCCCGCACTCTACAGCGCCCCGCACTCTACAGCGCCCCGCAGCGCCCCCGCACTCCACAGCGCCCCGCAGCACCCGCACTGTACAGCGCCCTGCACTGTACAGCGCCCCGCACTCTACAGCGCCCCGCAGCGCCCGCACTCTACAGCGCCCTGCAGCGCCCCACGGCGCCCTGCACTCTACAGCGCCCCGCACTCTACAGCGCCCCGCACTCTACAGCGCCCACACGCTACAGCGCCCCGCACTCTACAGCACCCCGGCAGAATCAGATTTACTCACGCGCTTCCACAGTTCGTTAGGTTGTTGCAGTTTGTAAGTTTCAGTTTCGTTCTTACTTGTTCAGGGGCAGCTGGCTTTTTTAAGATTTATAGCGTGTGACTACATATTTGTCAGCGCCCCGCGCTCTACAGCGCCCCACAGCGCTCTACAGCGCCCCACAGCGCCCCGCAATCTACAGCGCCCTGCACTCTACAGCGCTCCGCACTCTACAGCGCCCGCAGTGCCCCGCGCTCTATAGCGCCCCGCACTCTACAGCGCCCCGCACTCTACAGTGCCCTGCGCTGTACAGCGCCCCGCAGCACCGCGCACTCTACAGCGCACCGCACTCTACACCGCACTCTACAGCGCCCCGCACTCTACAGCGCACCGCAGCGCCCTGCACTCTACAGCGCCCTGCACTCTACAGCTCCCTGAACTTTAAAACACAAATATAAATAACATTGTTCACTATTACAATACTAACTAACAAATGCAGAAAAAAACCATGACTATAAATATGTTTGACAGCATTGCTAGCTATTCAACAACAAGTAACAACTTCCAAATATTCATCAAACATCAATATAGACTATAACAAAGAATTTATGCAAAAGATTGTTATATACAATGCCAAAAACTCAAACTTTAATGCTGCGAGACCTATTGCATTGTAAATGCTTGTTCTAAGTGTAATTCCACATCCTTACTCATAAGGTCTTCAGTTTCGTCTTCAATGTTTGGCAATACTTCAGAAACAAGTAGCACATTTGAAGGTTCTTCACTTTCTTTAGCCACTGGTAGCAGCAGTGATACATCTGGTGCACTTACAATTTCAGCACTTTATTTTATTTATTTTATTTATTTCTTTCGATTTGTATAGCGCTATATAACCCAGGGGTCTCTAAGCGCTTGTCCAGTAAGCACCGCAGGAAACCAAAAGAAAGACACTACCAGAAATTTATAGCCCTCCCCAGGCCTTCTGGAAGAGAACAGTCTTCAACCTCTTCCGAAAGGTCAGCAAATTAGATTCTTTGCGTAAGTCCACCGATAGACTATTCCAGGCTCCTGGGAGGGTATTAGAGATGGCTCGACCGCCCACTGTTGCCAATCTAAAACGAGGTTGCATGAGAAGAGTTGCCTCAGCGGATCTTAGCACCCTGGCAGGTTTGTATGAAGTCAGACGGGTCTTAATGTATCTCGGTGCCTTACCATAAAGGGATTTATGAGCAATACATAACCCTTTAAAGAGCACCCTCTGCCTTATTGGGAGCCAATGTAGCTCACGCATAAGTGGGGACACATGCGTGCTCCTGGGTTTCTTGTAAATGAGCCTAGCGGCATCATTCATCACCATCTGAAGTTTGTCCAGGAGTTTTTGGGGTAAGCCCAGATAGAGCGAGTTGCCGTAGTCCAGTCTTGCAAGGATCATGGCGGAAACCGCCCTTCTCAGGGTGGAATGGGACAATAATGGCGCGATTTTCCTAAGTTGACGAAGCATGCCAACACAAGTTCCTACCACCGTGGTAACTTGTTTCCGCATGGAAAGCTTGTCATCCACATAAATGCCTAGGCTTTTTACAGCCACTGCCGGCTCCGGAGGCGGTCCCAGTTCCCTCGGCCAGAATCCATCATGCCATGGATTACCAGCGATGGTAATAGGTAGAACTTCCGTCTTGTCCGGATTGATTTTTAGGGAGTTCAGCGACATCCAATTAGCTGTATACTTCAAGATGGTTTGCAGATTTGCTGATGCCCCAGGCGCATTATCCATTTGGATAATGATTTGGGTGTCATCAGCATAGTTATATACCTGACAATCCATTTGATTCAGGAGTGCAATCAAAGGTTGGAGGTATATATTGAATAACAGGGGCGACAAAGCCGACCCCTGTGGCACTCCACAAGAAATTGGTGTTGCAGTGGAGAGCAACTCTCCCAGCTGAACTCTTTGTGTCCTCCCTTGTAAAAACGAGGCGAACCAGGCGTGGGCTATGCCCTGGATGCCGAAGTCCCTCATCCGCGACAGAAGTTGTTTGTGACAAACGGTGTCAAACGCCGCGGAGAGGTCTAACAGCACCAGGGCGCCGGGTATCTTCTTATCTGCCCTATTTCGGAGCTCATCTATGATGGACAGCATGACCAGTTCCGTGCTATGATTAGCACGGAACCCCGATTGGTTTGGTTCCAACAGGCCGTGCCCTTCTAGATGGTCTAGCAGTTCCATCACTTGTTTGTAATATTAGACTCAGAGATACATCTGCTGATGGTGTATTCTCAGTTTCTGACCTTTCTTCGGTCACTGATAGCAGTGCAGGCCTAGCTGGTGTTCCTGCAATTTCTCTGACTTCTTCCGTAATAGATTGAGGCACTGCTGATAGCTTTTTAGGTCGAGGACCGTCGCACTGCGTAGCAGTGGGCGGAGTACGAAGATTTTATGTTTTTTAGTTACGGGGCTTCAACCCGCCCCTCTTCTCCATTGGCTGGCATCTCCAAAAAGCCAACAAGGTTCACAGTATGCACTGTCCATTTTTAAATAGTAGCACAACCACAGTCTTGGAGTCTTATCTCCAGTCCTATTTTCCTTGTAGTAGTAGTTTGTGGAAAAGCACCTGTATTTATTATCTCGTGGGAAGGGTCCTCTAGGCTTGCATGGGCCACTTCTAATGGCAAACCTTCGTAACTCGGTATAATGCAAAGGTTTGTCTAAAAAGTTCCCTCTATCACTCGGGTACAAATCCTGGCAAAACTGGGTACTGCTTGATTCTACTTCTTCTAAGTGTAATTCCACATCCTTACTCATAAGGTCTTCAGTTTCGTCTTCAATGTTTGGCAATACTTCAGAAACAAGTAGCACATTTGAAGGTTCTTCACTTTCTTTAGCCACTGGTAGCAGCAGTGATACATCTGGTGCACTTACAATTTCAGCACTTCCTTCACTTGTTTGTAATATTAGACTCGGAGATTCATCTGCTGATGGTGTATTCTCAGTTTCTTAGCTTTCTTCGGTCACTGATAGCAGTGCAGGCCTAGCTGGTGTTCCTGCAATTTCTCCGACTCCTTCTGTAATAGATTGAGGCACTGCTGACAGCTTGTTAGGTCGAGGACTGTCGCACTGCGTAGCAGTGGGCGGAGTCCGAAAATTTTATGTTTTTTAGTTAGAGGGGCTTCAACCCGCCCCTCTTCTCCATTGGCTGGCTTCCTAAATGGAGGCCAGCCATTGGAGGAGAGGGGCGTCACTCGGTTGAAGCCCCGTCTTTTTCGGTTTCGGGGGCGTGTTTTTTGCGTTCTTTCGCCCTGTGACGTCATCCATCACTCCGAACGCAAAAAACACGCCCCCGATTCTGAAAATTTCGGACGTTGCGGCCGCCATTTTGTTTGGGTTGTTGCCCGGAACAGCCTCGCTGCCAATTAGTACAGGTGCCCACCCCGTGTTTGTGTGCCTTAGCGAGTGCCCACCTCGCTTCTACATTTTTATTACCTACCGAGGGTGCCCACCACTCATTATGCCCGAGTTTGTCCCGCCGCGGCCGCCCGGAAGTCAGGCAAGACGGCCTGTGACGGGGACGGGGCCGCGGCAGCACAGGAAGCGTGGAAGGCAGGAAGTGGTGCGAGAAAGGAGAGCGGGAGCCTACCCCGCCTCCTCGAGTGCCGGCGCGGGGCTCCCTTGAGTTGATGGGAGCCATAGGAGAAGTGTCTTCCCAAGCAGGGCTCCCATCGGGGTCCGTGTGCCGATGGGAGCCCTGCGCATACCTGCGGTACCGGCCGCCGCCTGGGAAAGCTGCCGAGTGCAGCCGGATGGTCGACGAAGCCTCCCCAGCGGAGTGGGGAGAAGCAGTGTGCCGGCCCCGCTCTGGAGCCCGGAGGAGTGTTCTGGAGCCCAGAGGAGCCCCCCCCCCCCCCGCCAGAGAGAAGCCCGGTAAGTGAGGGCTGGGCAGGGGGAATGGCAGTCTCAGTCCCCGAGCGGCCCCATCCTGCAGCGGGCCGCTTTCTTGAAGAGGAGCACTAGTTGTGCAGAAAGGCCCCAGTCAGGGCGGCCCCGTTGGTGCTGTGGGCCGCTCCAACATTTAAACAATGGTTTAGAGGGCCCATGGGGGTCCCGAGGTCCCCGAGTCTGGGGCCCCATTTGATCGCATTATTGGCACCTGGGCGGGCCACCCCAACGACAGGGGGCATGATTGTTGAAAGAGCCTGTGTGGCTCTAGCTCGGCCATATTTACTTTAAGTGCCAGCGCGCTCCCTATACTGGGCCCAAATTAGTTAAGGGGCCTTGTGTCTATTTCTAGAGCCAGAGGGCACCAACCCGTGGCACATTTTTGCGCAGTCTTTGTCCCAGGGCCCATGTGGGGCTCCAACGTTTAAGGATAATTTTTATTTACAGAGCCCCGTGTGGCTCTACACTGTGCGCATTTGTTTAGAGCCTGTGTGGCTCCCTGGGGACACCGTACTGTTAGAGCCAGAAGGCTCAGTTTTGCGCAGTCCTTGTGTTTGAGGAGTCAGAGGGCACATGTAGTGTTCTAGAGCCTAGAGGGCTCCAATCCTGTGGCGCAGTTTTCTTTCAGAGGGCCAGTGAGTGTGTATGGGGCTTGCTGTGTGTGTGTATGGGGCTCGCTGTGTGTGTGGGGGGCTCGCTGTGTGTGGGGCTCTCTCTGTGTGTGTGTGGGGCTCTCTGTGTGTGTGTGTGGGGCTCTCTGTGTGTGTGGCTCTGTGTCCGTGAATACTCTCTACTACTCTCTAATGCTAACCTATTGCCATTGTAAATGACAATACCATTTATTTATGCTTTTTTTTAAAAAAGAAAAAAAATGTCATGAGCAATGCCAATAGCTATACCTTCAATAATGCCGAGACAATTGCATTGTAAATGCTCTTTTTCTTTTGCTTTCTATGTTTATTATAATCGTTGTTGCCGGCAGTGATGCCACAATTGGTGCTTTAATGCTAAAAGGTACATCTGTGGTTTGATCAGAGCACTAATGTTTTGTCATGTGGTGGGACCAATTGGGATTGTGGCAATGCTGCTTTGTCTCCTGTTGATGATGCTGCTGCACTGCCTTCTGGTAATGATGTATGAGATGATGATGCACCATGATCACCGGGACACCTAAACATAGAGTCAATTTTCATACATTTGCCTTTAAACTGCTCTTGTTTTGATTTAATTTGCCGCTTTTGAGCACCGCTTAAATACTTTCTCTACTGTTTGCTCATTTCTTTGATTAAAATGTAATTGTAGAAAGTCAATGTAGTAGTAGAGTCCACGAATATGAAGGTAGCAGTAAGAATATTTTGTGCCCACCACAAAGATTGTAATTGTGGGTTTTGTTCCATCAATACTGCCTAAAAGGAAGGAAAATACAAAGCATTATTATTAAACACTACGGTAGCCTAACCATACCAACTATTGATGTAGAGAGTTGGAGTAAGGGATACTTGAAGGCAGGCACGGGAGGAATGGATGCAAGAAAGGGAGTACTCAGGGGAGAGATACAAGAGAGGAGAGGAGAGGAGTTGGCCTAACGGCTAGGGTGGTCAACCTCGAATCTGGGGAACTGGGTTCGAGGCTCGGCAATGACGCTGAACATCCAGTGCCTAGCAAAAATGAATGTGTCCACATGTAACACAACTGGTGCGATGTAAAGCGCTCTGATACCAGATACCTTTGGGTCAAGTTCATGCTATATAAAACTCAGTAAAATAACAGAAAAAAAACCAAGAAGGAAATTGCAGAAGGGATGGAATTGAGGAGGTAATAACTCAACAGTTGGATGAGGATGGTGAGCGCGAAGAATGCAGGACTTGAAGGCAGATGCAAGAAGGCATTAACTGAATGGACGGCTGCAAGGTGGCAGGAGCTAAAGGACAGAGCCAAGAAGACAGGGGACGGAGTGGTTTTGAATGTCTTGTATTGTTATATGTATAGAGGGCCTACTACCCCTATGTGGAGCTCTAAAGCGTTGCATACATGAGTAGCAAGATACAATATGCATAGGGTGTGTGGTTGGAAGGCGTTGTATTGGTTTTGAATTTGATGCTATGTTAGAAGTGTTCCCATTCCATGCTGTGCACGAGGACCACCGACTGGGGTGCATGCAGATTATTCAGTAATAGGTGCAGGGATTAGCAATGGCTTAAGAGGTGAGAGATGTGCACACTATTTTGGTTTTCATCTCTGCAGGTTCCTTTATGGTATATATTTTGGTCATAATCCCACCTTGGTGATTACTGCATGGAGTCGTCCATTCTGAAAATACTATGCCTAGTGTTTAAAGTTAATGGTCCTGAGTAGGCATAGATTAAGTAGTACAAGGGAGTGATGCAACAGTGTGAGAGTAGGGTAATAGGAGTGACTGCAGGGTGAGTGAGGTGATCAGCTGCGGCCCATGGAGGGAGTTACGGTGGGGCAGGAAGGCGGGGAGGGGCAGGGTGGAATGTGCTAAAAACCGGCATATGGATAATTGCCGGTAAGTAAACAATTTAATTAAAAAAACGAATTTCGTAGCGCGCACTGCATCGCATTTTGCAATGCAGTGTGCGCTACAAAATTAGTTTTCTTCGCTCTTCTTCGTTGTGCTGGTGTCCCCCCCCCCACCCCCGCTCTTCTTCGTTGTGCGTGTCACCCACCCACCCCCGCTCTCAGCTGTTGTAAATAAACAATAAAATTAATCATCTTCCTGAAGTACTGCAATATAAATGAACTTTATTCCATCACAGTGTGCACTTCTCACTTCAGGGAAATGATGCATAAATATATTTTTACCCTTTTGTTTAAATTTAAGTGTGATCTGGGTTTCTGGGCAGAGCACCTAAATACGCCAACGTATTGTTATTTGAAAGCTTGAGAGCGGGGTGAAAAGGACTGATTACCAGGGTGTTTACATGTTTTATGCAGTGAAACAAATGTCTAAGGCCCTCGTTATGACTGGCCAAGCAAAATGGGCAGGAAGGTCCCACCTCCAGAGTTACTGATACAGGGAAAATCCAAGTTGGACCCTAACAGACCACTAAGAAATAAAGAATTTCTGGGTAAAATCTGTAACACTGGTACTAATTCCCCTGGTATTTTCACATTTTTTTCCATGCTTTCACACAGATTTCGTCTGTTTTCAGCAGTCGAAATCTCCGGGTAAAATAAAAAGATCCGTGGTGCTTCCACAAATCTCATAATTCCGAAGCGGTTTCTGGCCCCATGGGAATTAATAGGTCATTCATATTGAGGGCCTTATATGCTTGCAATTAGGAAGACTGCCTTGAAAAAGTATCAGCAAGTGGCAACCCTTCCTTCTGCTGTAAGAAGTAACTGCTCCTAGCAGTCAAGTGCTGGGCAGAATAATTCAATATAGTAGGCTGTGAGCTTAAGGCTTCATTGAGGTTTGTTTTTGACCTGAAATCAAATTATAAATCGCGCTGTTCCTCGTTGTGCTTGTGTCCCCCCCCACACTGTTCCTCGTGCTGGTGTCCCCCCCTGCTGTTCCTCGTTGTGCTGGTGTCCCCACCCACGCTGTTCCTCGTTGTGCTGGTGTCCCCACCCACCCAGGCTGTTCCTCGTTGTGCTGGTATCCCCCCCACCCACGCTGTTCCTCGTTGTGCTGGTGTTCCCACCCACGCTGTTCCTCGTTGTGCTGGTGTCCCCACCCACCCACACTGTTCCTCGTTGTGCTGGTGACCCCACCCACCCACACTGTTCCTCGTTGTGCTGGTGTCCCCACCCACCCAGGCTGTTCCTCGTTTTGCTGGTATCCCCCCCACCCACGCTGTTCCTCGTTGTGCTGGTGTTCCCACCCACGCTGTTCCTCGTTGTGCTGGTGTCCCCACCCACCCACGTTGTGCTGGTGTCCCCACCCACCCACGCTGTTCCTCGTTGTGCTGGTGTCCCCACCCACCCACACTGTTCCTCATTGTGCTGGTGTCCCCACCTACCCACGCTGTTCCTCGTTGTGCTGGTGTCCCCACCCACTCACGCTGTTCCTCGTTGTGCTGGTGTCCCCATCCACTCACGCTTTTCCTCGTTGTGCTGGTATCCCCACCCACCCACGCTGTTCCTCGTTGTGCTTGCTCCCCTGGCTGTGCTTGCTTCCCTGCCCCCTGGCTGTGCTTGCTTCCCTGCCCCCTGGCTGTGCTTGCTCCCCTGCCCCCTAGCTGTGCTTGCTCCCCTGCCCCCTGGTTCCCCTGCCCCCTCGCTGTGCTTGCTTCCCTGCACCCTCGCTGTGCTTGCTCCCCTCGCTGTGCTTGCTTCCCTGCCCCCTCGCTGTGCTTGCTTCCCTGCCCCCTCGCTGTGCTTGCTTCCCTACCCCCTCGCTGTGCTTGCTCTCCTGTGTGTGGCTCTGGGTGTGTGTGTGGCTCTGGGTGTGTGTGTGGGGCTGTGTATGTGTGGCTCTGTGTGTGTGTGTGTCGCTCTGTGTGGGTGGCTCTGTATGTGTGTGTGGGTGGCTTTGTGTGTGTGGCTCTGTGTGGGTGTAAATGCAATAGGTCATGCATTTGCGAGCTATTAAGCTATTGGCATTGTAAATGACAATGCCATTAATTTAACGATTAAGCTATTGGCAATGTAAATGACAATGCCATTTATTTATGATTAAAAAAAAAAAGTCATGAGCAATGCCAATAGCTCATGTTTCAACATGTCTGACTTGCCTGCTTGTCGACAACCGTGGTCTTCCTGTTCTTCCTCTGTCGTTCCTGAACTGCATTCCTTGACACACACTGGCATAGTGATTTCTCCCATTGCATTTCCTGCATGTCTGGCCAAATGCTGGGCATGGGCCTCGATGTGGAAATTCAAGTCCACACCTGTAGCATGTTCCTTCAGGTTGCTTCTTTGCTGTCTGTTCATTTCTGTCTTTTTTCCAGCCGCCTGCGCGATTGTTATTTGTCATGCGGCGTGCTTGTTCCACTCGTTTATCTTTTCCTTGCTCCATTTCCTTTGCGTGTGCTGTCGCTCTTGCTTCTGCTCTTGCCAGTGACAAGATATTTTCTAATGTTGTTGGTTCCTTTAAAATCCTTGCACAGAACGCCGTGTCACGGCAGCCCTCAATGATACGCAGTCTGATTGCTTGCTCATTGTCGAATTTGTCGAACTCACAGTGTGTTACGAGCTTTCTCAGTCTTGTTGCAAAGTCATCTAGCGTTTCATTCGGTTGTTGAAACGCGATTGCGAAGGTGTAACGCTCAAAGTCAACATTTCTCTGCGGGTCAAACTTGTCTGTTAGGCACTTGTTTAGTTTGTCATAGGTGGCAGTCCATGAATCTTTTGAATTCTTCCCCAGAAAATGGTGGGCCATTGTCTGTCTTCAGTGTCTGTGGTGAGCCCCAGGCTGCGAATATGTCATCCAGGACTGGCAGAGTTGCGGTTGCTGATGTCGATGCTACTTGTCTCACTATAGGGAACCTGGAGAACTCATCTATTATTACCAGCAGGTAATTTCCTGTCTCCAGAGGCCCATAGAAATCAGCTGCCAGTTCTGGAAGTGTGGACATTTTCAGTGGCTCCGGCTTTGATGGGGGCCCTGTTATTTGGCAGATGTTGCAGTGCATCACAGTCTCTTCTACCATGTTGACTAGTCCCGGGAACCATACTTTTTCTCACAGCATTTTTTTTGTTGCTACAATCCCTCGATGTGACTCATGTGCTAGTTCTACCGTCCTTCTCCTCAGCGTTCGGGGCATTACTATCCGGGTGCCTCTCATCACTATTCCGTTCTCGCTTTCTGATAGTTCTTCACTGATCTTTTTGAACTTGCGTAGCTCGGGCATTTGGCGTTCCTCTTGGTGGCAAAGAGGTCGATGTTTGGGACTCCCCAAAGGGAAAAGATGTGAGTGAGGGCGCTGTCCGATAGTTCCCACTCGTGGGAGAGGGACTTTTGCCTGCTCAGGGCGTCCGCGATGGTATTGTCCTTTCCCGGGACATATTCCGCTTTGAGTTGGATTTCGTGTAGCACCAGCCAGTTCCAGATCGTCTGTGATTCGCGTGAGAGCGAGAGCGAACGCGTTCCCCCTTGTTTGTTTAGATAGTGCATCGTCGTGGTGTTGTCTGTCCTGACGAGCACCGGGGATTTCTGGATGCGGGGTAAGAAGGCTTGAAGAGCCAGATACACTGCTCTTAGCTCCAAGAGGTTTATATGGAGCGATTGCTCGTGAGAGTCCCATTTGCCGCTGATCTGTAGGTCTTGGAGCACCGCGCCCCATCCCTCTAGGGAGGCGTCCGTTGTTATCACCAGCGGTGATGCTGGGAGGAGAAACGGTAAGCCCACTGTTAGATTTTGGCGACGTGTCCACCATTGTAGAGCTTTGGAAATTTTCGGTGTGATCCGAAGGATGTCCTCGAAGGAGCCAGTGCTTTGGGTCCATTGGCTCGCGAGTGCCTCCTGCAAGGGCCGCATTCTGAGCCTGCAGTGCGGGATGAGGAGTATGCAGGAAGACATCATCCCCAGAAGGGAGGTGTAAGTCCGAACTTTCAGGTGCGTTGTCTGCGCCACAGCCGTGGCCAGAGATAAGATCTTGTCTGTCCTCTCTTTTGAGGGGAAGGCTTTCGTGCACACTGTGTCCAACATGGCCCCTAGGAAGGTAATCTTTGTTGCGGGGACCATGCATGATTTTTTGAGATTGAGCGTCAATCCCAGATTTTGAAAGAGATTGGTGCAGGCGTTGGAGGACGTGATTGTGTCCCCAGGTGAGGGTGCTTTCACCAGCCAGTCGTCTAGGTAGGGGAAGACTTGGTGGCCCAGTTGACGCAGGAAGGCTGCCATTGGCGCAAGGCATTTCGTGAAAATGCGTGGCGCGGACTTGAGGCCGAACGGCAGGACTTTGAACTGATAGTGACGGCCCGCCACCTCGAATCTTAGGAATTTCCGGTGATTTTTGAGGATGGGGATGTGGTAGTATGCATCCTGGAGATCCAGTGACACCATGAAATCTCCTTTCTCTAGAATGCCTAGGATTTCTTGAATCGTCACCATCCTGAACGATTGGCTCCGCAGGAAGGTGTTGAGTCCCCGGAGGTCCAGGATGGGTCTCCACTTGTTTTCTTTTTGTTGAACAAGAAAGAAGTGGGAGTAAAATCCTTTCCCCTTTGAGGCTGTCGGAACCCTTTCGATTGCTCCTTTTTGCAGCATTGTCGAAAGTTCCTTCAGAAGCAGGCGTGGATGTTTGTGTGTCCGTCTGCGTGGAGGGGTATTGGGAGGGATGGAGGTGAACTCGAGAGAGTGGCCGAATCGAATAATTTGAAGAACCCACCGGTCCGTGGTGATGTACTGCCAATTGTGAAGGAAATGGGTCAGCTTTCCTCCAATTTGAAAGGATGGAGATGGTGTTTGGACTGGCTGGAGTAGTCGGTCACTGGCGGCCGCCAGCGCCCCTCTTGGTATTTTTACCTCTGTAGGATGATCTTCCGAATGAAGATTGTCGGCCTTGCTGTTGTTTGTTTTGGTACTGGCCTTTGTGATTGTATGAGAACGAGGACGAGGACCTGTTTTGATATGAGCCTCTATAGGAGGACTGACCTCTGGGCCTGTTGCCCCGAAAGGACTGGTTTCTAGACTGCAGAGAGCCCAGTGCCCTTGCCGTGTCTGTGTCCTTCTTAATGGCCTGTAGAGCCTCGTCGACCTTTACTCCAAACAGGTGCTGGCCGTCGAAGGGTATGTCCAGAACCTTTGCTTGGACTTCTTGGCGGAATGAAGTCGCTCTTAGCCATCCCTGGCGTCTCAGTACAGCAGCTCCCGCAAGTTGACGGAAGCCTGTCATGGCTGCGTCGATAGCACAGTCTATGAGTTCCGCTGCAGAAGATTGACCTTCCACGAGGAGCGCTTTCACCTCACCCTGGACGTCATCAGGCAGTTCCTTTACGTAAGGGGCAATGTCCTCCCACAGCTGGCGATTGTAACGCCCCAGCAAGGCAATGGAGTTGGCCACCTTGATGGACATGGCCGATGTGGATGTGAAACGTTTACCAATCGTGTCCAGTTTCCTGCCCTCTTTGTCCGGGGGAGCGGACAGTGGTGAGGAAGGGTTGCGGGAGTTTTTCTGGGCCGCCTGCGTCACTACCGAGTCCGGTTTGGGGTGACCATTAAGGCAAGCCGCCGCAGTGAGTGGTGCTCTGTATTTCTTATCTAGGCGTGGGACCACCGCCGGCACAGAAGCAGGAGTTAGCATTAACTTCTTTCCTTGTTCCCACAAAAATTCTATGATCGGAACAGCTTTTGCAGATTTTTGAGTCTGTTCCTTAAAGTCGTGCAGGAAACAGTCAGTTTCCGTGGATTCCACCACCATGTGGAATCTTTTCGCCGCTCTCTCCACCAGCTTGTGGAAACCAGCAATGTCCACTGGGGGGGAGTCTGCTTGGCGTGGTTGTGGTGAAGCTGGAGATGAAGCTATATATTCATCCTCTTCATCCTGGTCCGAGTGGTCCGAGTGAACCTCCTGGACCTCTCCTTCCTCCAGTTCTTCTTCTTCTTCCTCTTCTTCGTCCGAAGAAACCACCACTTGAGGTTGGGCGTTGTGGTGGGATTGATGTTGAGGATGAGGGCGTTCCGGTGCGGACACCTGTACTTGAGGTGGAGGTGTCTGATCCCCCTTGTCGCCTGGTGCGGGACTCTTAGGCGCTTGACCGCCTCTGTTAGCCTCCGGAAAGCGTTGCTTGTAGTCTTGCACAAGAAGTCGTAAGTCATCAACCAGGGTCGCTGGTAAGCATATCATGGGGGTGACTTCAGTGCGGACTCTGGCGTGGACGGAGTGTTCCTGATAGGTGAATTCCTCCTGTTCCTCATCAGTGCTTTGGCATTTTATGTGAAGTTCTGAGACTGAAGTAGCGGGATCCAGTAGGTCATCCTCTTCGGATTCTTCGCTTTGGAAAATTTCTTGAGGTGGATGCTTTTCCACCTTGCTTGGAGACGTCGTTTCCGGGGTAATTAGTGGTTTGCCTGGTTTGCCAGACTGAATGGTAGAGCTTGTAGTCGTCGAGGGGACCGTCGACGGTGGTAGCATCATGGACGTCGCCTCCACCAGTTTCGATTTTTTCCATGGTTCATTCGACGACGAACCGACCGTCGACGGTGTCATCGTCGAGTCCGTCGACGGAGCTTTTGGTGTCGTCGTCGACGGTGTCTTCGTCGACGGGGTCGTCGACGGTGTCTTCGTCGACGGGGTCGTCGACGGTGCCTTCGTCGACGGGGTCTTCGTCGACGGGGTCGTCGACGGCGAGCCTCTCGTCGACGGGGTCGTCGACGAGGTCTTCGTCGACGGTGGGGTGGACGAAGGGATCTTGGTTGTCGACGACTGCGAAGTCGTCGTCTTCGTCGACGGTGCCTTCGTAGACGATGGCCTCGTCGACGAGTCTCTCGTCGACACTCTCGTCGTCGCCGGCCTTGACGACGATGGGCTCGTCGCTGGTGACGGCGTCGTCGACGGTGCAGTCTTCGTTGTCGACATGGTCTTTGTCGTCGACGACAATGATGTCAGGGGAATAATTAAAGAAACAGGTCTACCTGAAGATGAGGAGGAAGTAGTCATCGTCGTCGATGCTGAGGGCGACGATGCTGATGTGGTAGACACTGTGGCTTTGACTGAAGTAGTCCTCTGGCTTTGTCTAGAGGACGGAGCAGGCATTTTGAAGGTTTTATCCTCCTTAGCAGACACTGAGGGTGACGCAGATCTTGCCTCTGAAGACTTTTTGTGGGTCTTCGTAGGAGGAGTGTCTGAGGGGCCCGGGGAAGCTTCCCTTGGCCTCTTGTTTGAGACAGCAGAGGTCCTGGAAACACTGCTGACAGAGGAGTCCCGACCGTCTCTGTTCTTAAGCCTGTCCAGCCAAATCAGAAGGCGACCTTCTCTGTCTCTCACAGTCTGTTTTGGAAAAGACCGACAGATTGTGCATTTCTCCGAATTATGGTCCGGATAAAGGCAATACAAGCACAGGTCGTGCCGATCATCCACATGTATTCTTTTCTTGCTGCAGGAAGAGCAGGCCCTGAACAGGGCTTTCTTCCCCGAGTCAGACATGGAAAAGGCAGTAGAAACACACACTTACTTCAGGGATAGTGTGTTGAAGAAGTCCTTGAAGAGTTTTGAGGTTTCAGAGAACCTTTCAAGAAAGTTTGGTGAATGTAGAGTAATCCTGAGGAGAGCTCAGGCAGGAGACTCCCTAGCACAACGTGCGGTAGAAAATCTGAGGGACTGAGGCTCCTCCCAGGAAGGTTCTAGAGGGAGGTCGGAGCTGATTGGCTGACTATGTCAGTTTGGTCCTTTTTACATAAGGACAAGGAAAGGCTACTAAGGGGAGACCCTTGGACCCTTTCTCTCTATGTATGTCTATGGACATTACTTTTTTATTTACCGGAGGCTCCCGTCTCGACGACGGGGAATGATTCAGGCATGTGAATCTATGAAAGACACCAATACTGGATAACTGCTGTTACAGGTAAGTAACGCATTTCTTGTGCAATGACACCTCGGGTTGAGGTACAGAGTGTGCATTGTGAAAACAGGACTGAAACCTAGAAATTGTGTACTGTGAACGAAAAGTAATATGCACTGTACGAGACTAAACTTAATTGTGCACAAATAACTGTAGAATGTCTAAAGACTGCGAAAACATTTACATAACAGTTGCAACATGTTCGAATGTATACCCAAATCACGTGCCTTAAATATGCATATGCAGGTAAGAATGCAAACATTACATTAAAATTTTAAAAAAAAATGCATCATGACTGGATTACATGAAAATAAAGAAAAATACACCTATATCCCTGTGGAAATAAACGCATGCTAAAAATGAGAATGTAGCTATTAACATGCCCAGAAGATGGCGCTCTAACCAGAATAAAACATAGGTGGCTTCCATTACATTAAATTTAGAAACTACTTTGATGAACTTATGAATATTTAACATTCTTAATGAGACTGAAAACTGCAGCAAAATAAAATGACTGGAATTATCCTCCCGTTACTATTTACTGATGAAAAACAGTCAGGAAGTAAAGCGAAAGGAGTCAAGAACATGCCAATATTATTTCCGAAAATCCGACTCATTGAAGTACCAACCGACCTCCAAATACATTGCAATCCAAAGAATCGTGCCAGCATAAATCATCCAGTAGTGCAGGAATCACTGGAGTACAAACAGATCTCCAAAGGCAGCGAAATTCGAAGAATCATGCCAGCACAAAACACGAAGTGGTGAAGGTCTCACTGGAATGCCAATTAAGGGACGGAGTGATGACAGACTAAATAACTTTATTGACAGTGATACGAGATCGGCAAAAATAACTTGAATTGCTTGCGTGGAGAGATGGTGTGCCAAATCAAGATGGCGGGACGCACAGCGATGTCGCACCGGATGGCTCAAGGCAGAAGAGAGCTCCAGAGATTCCTGCGCCGTTGCAGTGACGGAGAGAAGAACGTCACAGGGAAGGCATCACAGGGCAAGAACAGGTAAGCCGCGCGTGTGTGAAAGGAATCACGCACCACTTTAAACAGCAAAAACAGTTGAACTGACACCACAGCTTGTGCGCACCAAAGGCAGATTAATTGCCGTAAATTGTCACAAAAATAAAGAAACACCTGTGCCATATCCAGTAACACGGAGCAGAAAAGCCCGAGTTCTCCACATGTCCACATGTCCACGCTGTAACTTGACCAAATCAGATAACGGAAGGCTTTCTTGGAGACAGCCCAGGTGTTTGAAAACAGCTAGAAATACTGTAGACCGGAACTGGTTTGTGTAACATGAGAAATAGACGCTGTAGGAACAACTACAGTAGGCAGAGGCTTGAACTGTAAAAGGAGGTGTAACTCCTTGTTACATGTAAATAGGGAACGCTGTGAAGCACACAAACTGTATCAAGTGAGGCTTGAGGTGCTGCCTGCGTAGCTAAGAAAGCCTTTTATACACACTGTAGGAACAGCAGGCAAAGTGTGTAGGCATGTAGCTGGCAAACAGATCACGCAAGACGCATACTGGCAGGCTTACCCTCACTGAAGAAACTTGAACAGGCACTGTAGCGTTAAGTGCAGATGCTTAAACAACTGGCAGACTTCAGTGGGCGACTGGTGGCAGGTCACTGGTGGGGCTGATGTGTGCCAGATGAAGAGTTGGAGCAAATTGTAGTTCCAAAGGTTGCTTAAAGATACTTGAGGTTGAGAGTAGGAACACAGGATGTCCTCAGTGGTCCTCAGAGGTAGCAGATGCAGGTTCTTTAGTTCAAATCATAGCCAAATAAATGTAGTAACTGACTCCACGCAGGTTGGTGATGTTCAGGTAGATTTATTGAAGATAGATGGAAGATCAGAAGTACATCAGTATAAAGCCCCACCAGGAGCACCCAGCTAGGCACTCAGCCCAACTCCAACTGACTGCTTCATAGAAGAACATTCCAAATGACATCACACCAGAGTGTTCTACAGATGGAGTAGTGGGAAATATGCATACACACAATATACAGGATACTACAGAGAAGATGTGGCCAAAGAACACTAAATCATCCCGTTCCAGCTCACATTTGTCTTCATTTAGTGTCAGACCCACCTGCTCTAGGTGAGAGCATACATCTCTCAATGCTTTGTCATGTTCCTCGTCCGATTTTCCCAAGACTAAAATGTCATCGCTGTAGTTTAAACTATTTTTCACTGGTCTTATTATCTGTCGTATGGTTTCCTGAAATATCTCCGCAGCGGACGATATTCCAAAGCTCAAACGTTTATATCTGAAGAGACCTAGGTGTGTGGAAAACGTAGTGATGGACCATGACTGAGGATCTAGTTCTAGCTGGTGGTATCCCTTGCATAAGTCTAGTTTGGAGAAACACCTTGTGCCTGTTAACAGCTGATCATATCATCAAGATGTGGTCCGGGATGCCTCTCACGTTCAATTGCCTTGTTTGGTATCCTCACGTCGACACATATTCTTATTTTTGACCTGTCCTTCTTTGGTACGGCCACGATTGGTGACACCCACGGTGTTGGTCCTTCTGCTGGTTCTATGATGTCTTGCTTGAAGAGTGCTTCAAGTTCTTCTTCTACTTGCGGCTGCAGGTGTATTGGCACTCTCCGGTGATGTTGTGCTATTGGCCTGACCGTTCCGTCAATGTGTAGCATTATTTGTCGCCCTTTCAGTTTTCCTAGTCCCTGTAGTAGCTTGGGATATTCCTTCAGGATGCTTCTTTTCTCTGACATGTTGTAAGTCATGGCCATGAGACCCATCATTTGAGCCGTGATGTTGCTCAATAGGCATGGTGCTGGGATGTCACCTTTCAGCACATGAATTTCCTCTTTTGTCTTTTGGTCTTTGTATGTCAGTTCTTCTGTAAATTTCACCATGTTTGTCACTGGTTTCTGGGATCCCCAGGTGAAGACTTCCACTCGGGACGGCCTCAACGTTGGTTTTATCTTCATCTTTTCGTATTCCGACACACACATGATATTGCATGTCGCACCGCTGTCCAGGACAAACTTTGTTTTGTGTGGCCCTACACCTATGGTCACAGACTCTGTCTTTTTTAGGTCGAGGACCTAAAGGCTGCGCTTGCGCAGTCTTTGGTCGGAGATTTAATGTTTTTTAGACTGGGCTTGAACCCGCCTCTCTCCTCCATCTCTTTTCGATTGGCTGGCTTCCTAAACGGAGGCCAGCCATTGGAGGAGAGGGGCGTCACTCCAATCAAGCCCCGTCTCTTTCGGATTCAGGGGCGTGTTTTTTGCGTTCTTTCCACCTGTGACGTCACCCGTCACTCAGAACGCCAAAAACACGCCCCTGAATCCGAAATTTTCGGATGTTTGCGGCGGCCATTTTTTTTTTTTAGCATGCTTGCTCTCCTGCCCCCTGGCTGTGCTTGCTCTCCTGCCCCCTGGCTGTGCTTGCTCTCCTGCCCACTGGCTGTGCTTGCTCTCCTGCCCCCTCGCTGTGCTTGCTTCCCTGCCCCCTGGATGTGCTTGCTTCCCTGCCCCCTGGATGTGCTTGCTTCCCAGCCCCCCTGGCTGTGCTTGCTTCCCTGCCCCCTGGCTGTGCTTGCTTCCCTGCCACCTGGCTGTGCTTGCTTCCCTGCCCCCTGGCTGTGTTTGCTTCCCTGCCCCCTGGCTGTGCTTGCTTCCCTGTCCCCTGGCAGTGCTTGCTTCCCTGCCCCCTGGCTGTGCTTGCTACCCTGCCCCCTGGTTCCCCAGCCCCCTCGCTGTGCTTGCTTCCCTGCACCCTCGCTTTGCTTGCTCCCCTCGCTGTGCTTGCTTCCCTGCCCCCTCGCTGTGCTAGCTTCCCTGCCCCCTTGCTGTGCTTGCTTCCCTGCCCCCTCACTGTGCTTGCTTCCCTACCCCCTCGCTGTGCTTGCTCTCCTGTGTGTGGCTCTGGGTGTGTGTGTGGCTCTGGGTGTGTGTGTGGGGCTGTGTATGTGTGGCTCTGTGTGTGTGTGTGTGTTGCTCTGTGTGTGTGTGTGGCTCTGTATGTGTGTGTGGGTGGCTTTGTGTGTGTGGCTCGTGTGTGGGTGGAAATGCAATAGGGCATGCATTTGCGAGCTATTAAGCTATTGGCATTGTAAATGACAATGCCATTAATTTAATGATAAAGCTATTGGCATTGTAAATGACAATGCCATTTATTTATGATTAAAAAAAAAAAAGTCATGAGCAATGCCAATAGCTCTACCTTTAATAATGCCGAGACCATTGCATTGTAAATGCTTGTTATTTTACTCTTGTCTACCAGGCATATTCTTTCGTCTTTTTCACCCTCATTAGTTGATTCTGTAGTGACATCTGGCATAAGATAGAGTCGTTCTGTCTTTTCCTCTTCCTCCTCTTCACCTGACTCTAGTGATGAGCTCCTTGTTCCTGTTTCAACATGTCTCATGTGCCTGCTTGTCGACACCCGTGGTCTTCCTGTTCTTCCTCTGTCGTTCGTGAACTGCATTCCTTGACACACACTGGCATAGTGATTTCTCCCATTGCATTTCCTGCATGTCTGGCCAAATGCTGGGCATGGGCCTCGATGTGGAAATTCAAGTCCACACCTGTAGCATGTTCCTTCAGGTTGCTTCTTTGTTGTCTGTTCATTTCTGTCTTTTTTCCAGCCGCCTGCGCGATTGTTATTTGTCATGCGGTGTGCTTGTTCCACTCGTTTATCTTTTCCTTGCTCCATTTCCTTTGCGTGTGCTGTCGCTCTTGCTTCTGCTCTTGCCAGTGACAAGATATTTTCTAATGTTGTTGGTTCCTTTAAAATCCTTGCACGGAACGCCGTGTCACGGCAGCCCTCAATGATACGCAGTCTGATTGCTTGCTCATTGTCGAATTTGTCGAACTCACAGTGTGTTACAAGCTTTCTCAGTCTTATTGCAAAGTCATCTAGCGTTTCATCCGGTTGTTGAAACGCGATTGCGAAGGTGTAACGCTCAAAGTCAACATTTCTCTGCGGGTCAAAGTTGTCTGTTAGGCACTTTTTAGGTCGAGGTAATATCCGGTCTGCCGAAGGCAGAACCGGAAGTACCAAGATTTAATGTTTCTTAGTGTGGACTATTTGTCCCGCCTCTGTTTTTGCCTCTCTCCCATTGGCTGGCTTCCTAAACGTAGGCCAGCCATTGGAGGAGGGAGCTGTCCCTCCGAATAGGCTCCGTCCTTTTCGGATTTGGAGGTGTGTTCGGTGTTCTTCTTTCCACTTTTAGGCCACGCCCATTCTGAGAACACCGAACACGCCCCCAAATCCGAAAAATTTGGAACGTTCTGCAGCCGCCATTTTCTTTCCCCCCGCAGTGAAGGTGAGCCTCGAGCCTCTCCCTCTGCCCCCGTTTGTACCGTTTTTAGTGCTCCTGCACCTCTGTTTGTGCCGTTGTTCCAGCCGTGGGCTTTCCGCGAGAGGGCCTCGCTGGGGGCAGTCATGCAGCGAGCGGCAGCCTGATCCCGGCGCCGCCCCCGACGCAGCCATGATCTTCGACAAGGTGAGTTCGTGCTGACCCTGGACTGCCCGGAGCCGGGCTCCCCGCCCGTCTTCAGCGGCGGAGACACCGTGACGGGCCGGGTGAATGTCGAGGGCAGGACAGGTCATGGTAACAACAACACACGGTAAGTGAAAGCGACCCGCCACCACCCACAACAACCTCCTAATTATATTTATAGGGGCTGTTGTGTTTTTAATTTTGCCACTGCAGTGCTGAAGCCTGCGATCATTATTTACTTAAGTGTGTTACTGTTAACCTTAGTAGTACTCTACTGACGGCACAACACCTGGGGGCCGGGCCGCTGCCGGCAGGGGCTGACTTTGATTCGATCCATAGAGCCCGAGGCGGCGAGGCCTTGCCGTGGTGGCGTACGTTGTTGTTGATTGGCTCTTGGCTTTTGGTTTCGTTTGTGTCACTGGCACTCTGGCAGCAGACAGTTTGAGGCCCTGTGCGCCTTTGTGTGCAGTGCATAGTGCACGCCCCCACAGGGAGGTCTGGTCGCACTCGCTCCATAGGTAGGTGGGGGTGGGGGTGGTGGCGCTTAGTTTACTAATGAATGTTACACATGCACAGGTTTAGGTTTATTTTTATTTTAGTTTAATGCATTTTTATATAGCGCTGACTTTACCCGAAGGTGTCCGGGTGCTGTACAATTGAAGGAGTCGTCGTACATGCAGACAGCAGGCGGGGCCCAGGCACAAGCGGAAACACACATTCCCTGTCTCCCGGTGCTGCCCTCAGATTAAATGCATGCCCAAAACAGTATGGGCAATTAATGGCCATGACAGCCAGAAGAGCGCCCTGAAGAGCAGCATCTGGCATGTAAAGGCTGTGGGGCTGGGGCAGAGTCAGTCGCGTGTGAGGCCCTTGCCTCTGAAATGGTGGCAGCAGTAACAGGGGTGACTTTGATTTGATCCATAGAGCCCGAGGCGGCGTGGCCGTGCCCTAGTGGCGTGCGTTGTTGGTTGGTACTTGGCTTCGTTTGTGGCACTGGTAGCTGACAATTTAAGGCCCTGTGCGCCTTTGTGTGCAGTGCAGAGTGCACGCCCTCACAGGGAGGTCTTGTGGCACTCGCTCCATAGGTAGGTGGGGTGGTGGTGCTTAGTTTACTAGTGTATGTGTTACACGAGCACAGGTTCAGGTTGGAGTCGTCGTACATGCAGACAATAGGCGGGGCCCAGGCACAAGCGGAAACGTGCATTCCCTGGCTCCCGGTGCTGCCCTCAGACTAAATGCATGCCCAAAACAGTATAGGCAATCAATGGCCATGATAGCAAGAATAGCGCCCTGAAGAGCAGCATCTGGCATGTAAGGGCTGTGGGGCGGGGCAGAGTCAGTCGCGTGTGAGGCCCTCGCCTCTGAAATGGTGGCATCAGTAACACTGAAGCGCTTAAACACTGGGGTGATTCCAGGAGACTAGACTAACCCTGGGTTGGTAATGACTGATGGGCTCCTCTGGGGCAGGCAAGGTCAGTTACCTCTCAGACAAGTGCTTGTGAAAGGGGCAGGGGGTTGTTGTTCATGCCAGGCATGCCTGGCTCCCCTGAGCGCAGAACCCACTTCACTTGTCGTCAAATGCTTTCCTGACAGCAGACACCCGAAAATCCAGGGGAAAATAAATTATACCTGATGGGCAAAGCAATTGTTTAAATCAATAAAAACGGAAATCAGGGAGGCTTATCTATAACGCAACAGGCGCGCCAGTATTTGCCCGGACAGGCCCAGTTTTTGGACGTATGTCCCAGTGTTCTGCACCTTTCTCCAAAGTAAACACATGTCCCGGTTTTGCACTTGAAATTCTGCAAATAAACCAGACACTCTTTTGTTCATTAGTCTTATAGCGCCTTCGAAAAGTAAGCATCTCTTTTCCTGAAACAAGCACTCCATTATGCCAACGTTATTCCGAAAGAAGGGTTTACCGTTTGCTACCACATGTAAGTAACATGTCACATGCCACACCGCATGCCTGAGTTTTGTGGCATGTACCATTTTAAAAGCGGCCTGTAGTGACCTGCAAATCGAGTGTGACTAAAAAATAAAACAGCACTAAACCTTACCTGTCATGGCATAGTCACGGCCATGTTTTTATGTTGTAAATGGGCTTTTACCGTGGATCAGAATATTTGCAATTAATGTCCTTTGTGAGTGCCTATGTAATGAGTCTCACAACTTTTATATTCATCAATCGTCATTTTTATGCACAACCGTCTCTGCTTCTGTGTTATTGTAGAAAAAGGCCTGATTATACAAGTTGCATACATAGTACTGGGGTACACCACTCTCTTCCCCCACACCACTCTCTTCCCCCACACCACTCTCTTCCCCACACCACTCTCTTCCCCCACACCTCTCACTACGTCACTCTCTCCCAACTCTCTCACTAACACTCTCACTACATCTCTATCTCTCACTACCTCACTATCTCTCACTACCTCACTATCTCCCACTATACTACACTCTCTCACTAACTCTCTAACTCACTACTCAACTCTCTCTTCCTCACAGCAACACAATATCACTACAACAGTAACTATCTCTCACTCTAACACACTACTCAAAATTCACTCTCTCTCTATCTCACTACCTCTCTATCACTACATCACTCTATCTATTTCGATCTCACTCTCACTACCTCACTATATCACCACACACTCTCAAAAAATAACTACATCACTCTCTCACTACCTCACAACTTCACTCTCTCTTTCTAAATTACTAATTCACTCTATCTCACTAACTCACTCTTAAATACACTAAGTCACTTACACTCTCTCTTTCACTATCTCACTACATCACTCTGTTTCTATCTTAATACCTCACAACATCACTACCACTCACTACTTCACTCTCTCTTTCAATACATCAATCTTTCTCTACCTCACAACATCACTCTCCATCACTACCTCACTCTCTATCTACCTCACTCTCTCGCTACATCACTCACTCTCTATCTCAATACCTCTATATCTCGCTACCTCACTCTGTCTCTGCTAATGCAATATATCTAATGCAATATGTAACACATATGCAAACACTTAAGCTATTGACAATAGAAATGACAATAACATTTACTTAGAAATAAAAAAAAAATAATAATAATAAGCAATGCCAATAGCTCTACCTATAATATTGCCGAGACCATTGCAATGTAAATGCTTGTTTAGTTTGTCATAGGTGGCAGTTTCCTCCTTTGACAGTGTCATTAATAGGTCTTCAACATCATCACCTACGAAGTTTAGGAATTAACCTAGTCGTTTTGCGTCCATCACATCAGTCGCTTTCATGTATCTCTAGAAACGTCTGATCCATTTTTCCCATCGAATTCCTACTTGTGGCTCGGATAAATTGAATGGGAGTGGTCTTCTATATTGTGCACTTTGTCTTTCCGGTTTAGGATCTACCATCCTTTCTTTGCTTGTGCTTTTCTGTGTTCTTTTCTGCTTTTGCTGGCACTCTTTTGCTATTTTTTTTCTTTTGCCTTTGCTTGTGCTTTGTTTTCTTTCTGGCACTCTTTTGTTTCTTTGGTGTCTTCTGGCACTCTTTTATTTCTTTGGTATCTCTTTGGTATCTTCTGGCACTGTTTTATTACTTTGGTATCTCTTGTATCTGTTAATTTGCTTTTGCCAGTGCTTTTCCTTTTGTTTTTGCCGGTGCTGGCACTCTTCTGCCCTTTTCCCGGTTGCTTCCTGACCTTAAAATGGCCGCCATGCTGTTCTTTCTTCTTATTCGTGGAGTCGCCTGACTCCAAAATGGCCGCCGAAGTCTCGCGAGACTTCGCGACCAATCTGATCGTTGTCTGACTTAACAAAATGGCCGCTCGACTTTTCTTCTTTCTGATTAGTCCTCGCGCCTGGCTCTAAGATGGCCGCCTCTCTTCTCGCGAGATGTCGTGCTCAATTTTATTCTATTCGCGCTGTTACTCGCATCATTCGTTTCTTACAGTCCGCGATGTCGGATGCTTCTTTCTCTTCCCGCAATCGACCGGGGTGGGCTCCCGCACCGTTTTTTCACTTGTGCAGCACGAGACAGGGGTGGGCTCCTGTTCTCGTTGATGCTGTCGCTTGGTCGCGATGTCGACGCTCGGCAGCTCTTCGTTTTTCATCACTCCTGGTCACTGGATGCACCGCTTCGTCGCCAGTCGTCGTATCCCAGGAACACGCAGGACACAATGATGGTACCAGGTACTCTTTATTATGTTATCGTTGCAGATACAGTGTCCCCTGACCTCTCGCCTCGAGGTCCTCTTCTCAATGCCCTGTCCCTTCCTGTGCCCTCCCCTGGACCGGAAACGGTGTCCGGTGTCCCTTGGCCTCTGCCCTTCTGCCCAGGGTCCTAGTGTCCCTGTCCTGGGCATGACATCTGTAAGGAAGGCTTGTTTAAAGAAAGGTTTGATTTGAAAACTGTCAGGTATTCCATTTGGCCCTGGCGCGCCGTCATTCCTCATGCAGCTAATGATTTTATTTACTTCAGCTTCAGAGATGCCTGAGCCCTGGGTGTTATCATATTTTGGTGCTTGAGGTGAGGAGAAGACTGGCGGCTCCCCTGTCCCGCTCCTGTAGAGCTGATTGATGTGATCCACCCAAACGTTCTCCGGTACCCCGTTCTCCTTGGACTGGCCACTGTTACTGGCTTGATTGATGTATCTCCAGAATGAAGCTGGATTTTTTTCCTTAAGAAGAGAGAAGATTTTAAGCCAGGCTTCCTCTATTCGTTTAGTGCGTTGCTCCCATGCACGTTTCTTATAGACAGCTTGACACGATCCATTTGTGGCACCCCGCAGTGCTTTTTTCCCCTTTTGTCTTCCAATTTGGGTGATTTGACGCCTCCATTTGCTTTCCGGCATTTCCTTGTTGGGAGCTGTTTTAGGTTGTTTAGCACCCATTTTTGTTGGGCATCCAGTGCTCCCCCCAGCGCCCGATGCAGATCTAGCAGGAGGGTGGGCCAATAGTCTAGGAGGGCTTGCGAACCAAAAGCAGTTTTTAAATGATCGTTTTTAATTGTCCATGCAGACAGTTTTGTGCTAAGATTGGTTGTCCATTTTATCCTGCGTGGGACTTTGTCGCGTTCTTCGCCCGTGGATTCGCCTATAGATGTAAATTTGCAAGATGCGACAGTAGAAAGACTAAAAGATGCTCTAAGGGACATATGGTCACTCTCTACGCGATTATCGATGTCAAAGTCATTCAGATGTAAAGCTAGTGTGCTACCAATGAAAGGATAATCAATTGTGGGGATGTTCCTATATGTTGAAGGCGGGGTCCATGTTTGATCCTTGACTGTCTTAAGTTTATAAGCAGAGGATATGGAGCATGCATCAAATAGGGCTTGTAATACCTCGCCCCTTTGGGGTGCTTATTCTCATTTCCTGTTTTGGCGAGAGATCTATTATTAAAGTCCCCGACTATAAGTGGATTGAGATGAGGATATCTAATGAGATAATCTCCAATGATAGCTGCCTGGTCATTAAGTGCTTGATTTCACTGGTGAAGGGCTGGATTAACATAACAATTGAATAGTAATTGAATAGTAACAATCTGAGCGGATTATAATGATTTTTTATTCCATTAATAAGTAATACTTGAATCCCAGGTGAGGGAGGTGCAAGTGTGATTACTTCCAACCTTCAGGAGTGCTTGATAAAAACAGAAAGGCCACCCATTGGCCGCCCAAAAATATTACGTCTTAGAGCCGGGACATGGATTTCGAAGTACCCGGAAAGAACTGTGGGTGATGTTGCCCATGTCTCCTGGAGGCAAATTATATCACTAATTTGAAGGTAATGTAAGGCCGAGTCATCTTTAGTCAGTTTCTGAAGGCCAGCCTCGTTCCAAAAAATGATTGTTAGGTAGTTATTTTGCTCGTTTAATGTATGATTTGTGTTGCCTTTGAGAATCTTAGAAGTGTAGTCGGGCCGAATGAGGGCCATGTTTGGCCTGGTGTCCAAATCGGTTATTGATGTCCTGTTTGCTAGTAGAGACTCTTCTCACATAACCTACTTAAGACTTTAAAAAGTCCCTGCCCCCCTCTACTACTGTGCCAACAAGCTGCAGTTCCCTTTTCATATCACAGTGTCACAAAACTGTACAAACATGTAGCTCCATTCATACCTAACACACAAAATAGATCTCTATAACTAAAAGTGTTTCTCTGGCAGTCATTTACATGAACTGTAAGCCTTTTTCAGCAAATAATGTAGTACTACTTTAAGTTCCATTTTCACTTACTCTTCTGATATCTGTAAGGCACACACACCATTTTCCTCCCTATACTTTAGGACTATCGTATGAGCCAAACTGCTGTTGCCTATGATATTTAGTCTAGATTGTCTCCATCTATCATAACTGCTTATCCACCTGCACACTCTGGCTTTAACTTTATTATTAGTATTCAGCAGGAAGGTCATTGCTTTGA
Organism: Lissotriton vulgaris; assembly: GCF_964263255.1. Lineage (NCBI taxonomy): Eukaryota > Metazoa > Chordata > Amphibia > Caudata > Salamandridae > Lissotriton > Lissotriton vulgaris. The sequence goes on along the minus strand of NC_141693.1, from coordinate 17,478,286 downwards.
AAACATATTTACATTTCTTTTAACCTTTTCTTTACTGGCTATTGTGCTTTAAGCAACAAGCAGTGGGGTGGAGACTCCACCCCACCCCTCTCAGCAGTAAAGCCTGCTATACACACAGAACACTCTGTTCGTGTTTGGTACCGGAGCCTTCTTGTACTACTAGCAGTGACTGTCCAATCATGATGAGGTGATGATCGAGCAGTAGCCCGTGTGTGTGCCATGTCACGCAAGCTTGCGATTCATTCATAGTTTAAATATGCCTCCTTTTCCTTGTTTAGCAATATGAAAATGACATGGTCATTCTATGATGTACACATCTTTGATACTTGTATGGTGCAGACAGACATGATGTTCATACAGTTGGGTTTTCTGCAGTGCAAAATTACAGAATAATGTCACAACTGTGCAAATTGAAGGCCGTAGAAGGTTAAGCAAGTGATGGAGCAAATGCATCTTACCATGTGAGGCATACAAAGGTGTGCTGAGCACAGCAAGAAATGCAGCACGTACATTCATTATGCCTTATGCCCTGGTCTCCTGTCACACAAGGTGCTTCTCTGCAGTCTCTCTCACAGCACAGTACATCCAACATACTGTTCTGAACTTTAAAACATGGTTCTCACAATGTCTTAAGAAACATATAAGTGGGTCACATATTGTGGCTTGTATTCCACTTTTTATGATGGTAATTGTAGTTCTGCATTTGTATTATGGAACAATAGATCATAATTAAACAATGTGGTGCGTAGGCTGATCACATCCAAATTCACCGTGTTGACCCTCATTCCTCTACATGCCCATAAGCATAGGCTAGGCTTATCAGATCTATCAATGTCACTAACATATATGCCCACAAATAGAATTCTTATGGGAGGATCTGGCTGTCACACACAATTTTGTGAGCTTTTTCTAACACTATAAAATGATCCAGTGCAACTACAAATTGTGATAAAAGTAGGCGAAAATAACCAGGGGAAAAATCAGGATGAAGGCCCAAAGGAACATCCAAACTAGTCTTCTTCTCAGCCACACTATCCAAATTAAAATGATCTTTGTTAAGGAAATGGAAATTAGTTGTGTTATAATCTTTGATTTCTTCCAGGAGGGTTCCAATGTCAGAACTCTGGATATTTCAGGTACAATAGTCCCACCACAAAATACCAGAATCAATATAACAAGATAAACAATAACATCCACTGGTGAGATTGTATATCCTAGATTTCAGGGTAAACCAAACGTGTGTTCGATTAGATGCCATTTTGTAAACCTTAGACGTCAGCCAACACCAGAGGTCAAGCAACACATTTGAATAGATGTCATTGTGTAACTTGCACCATCTCGATGAAGAGCTTTGGGTTATGAAGCTTTTTGGCTAGGAGAAAGGTTGGAATCCATTTTAAAATCTGCTGTGCTTGGTAAGGTGTCTTAAAGCTTAAAGCCAGGGCCACTGGAATTGTATGAACTTGCGGACGTGGCGTTTTCCATATAAGTATTTTTTCTGCCGCACTTAACTCATAATACATAATCTTCTGCATTCTCTGCATATTTCAAAATAAACAAACAGACCTTTTGCAAAGGTTGGCCGGCTACCTCTCAGTTGCTTTTTCTGTACCTGGGTATTGAAATAGTACTACTGAGGTGAATACCTTGCACAGACTAGGGCGGCTAAGAAGAAGCCAAGGAGCAGCGAGCAGGCAGGGAGGAGATGAGATGAGACACACTCACTAATGTTTATTTTTAAAAGTTTGTTGCCGGTCGGGCGGGCCCCACCATGATGCCCCCCCCCCCTCCCTAATGTCCAAAAACCAACCCGCCACTGTGACTGCCACCCACTGAGACAGACTCTTCTCGTCTCCTACGGTCCTCGCCACCACCCGAACCAATCCTGCTGCCTATTATGTTGGGGACTGTCGGTCAGACTCAGACTCACTCACCTGGGGGCTGGGCCTGGCCTGCAGCTCAGACTTAGGCGCGAGCGGGATGGGCAGCATCAGAAGGCAGGGGCCGGCTGAGGGCAGCGCAAGGCTAGCCAGGTAGGGACCAGGGCCGGGCAATTTAAATTATGGCTAATAAAGGCACCCGCCGGTGACGGACTTCGGAAAGTCCTGACCTGGTAGGAGCGTGGCATGTCTTCTCTTGGCTACGCACGCCCTGATGCCACACCTTACTCTAACGCACATTTTTTATTGCGTGTGAGCTCATTGCACATGTGTTGTCACGACAAATGTAATCAGGGCATTGATCACCAGCCCTGCCCCCGCCTCCCACCCTGTATAACGCGCAAACGCGTCCCGGAACTTGGAGAAGTAAACAAGTATGCGCCGCTCCCGCGCGCACCCACCCTGTCCCGCTGCCATTTATATAAGCCTGCTCACTCCATTTCTGAAGAGCCTCAGGGCCCCGGCCAGGGCCCACACACCATTTATAACTACTTGTTGTATCAGGAATTTGTATGAACTTTATTAACGCATTCTGATTTTTATCTTGCACTGTTAGGAAGGTTTTTTAATGTTTTTATTTGTATAATGTATTTTATGATGAAAACATTTATTGTATAATAAGCTCGATTACTATAGCTTTGCAACAATAAAGTGTTTTTAACTTACTTTTGCCTAAAGTGGTTAGGTTTATGATTGCATGACAATATATTGTATAGAAGACTAAGGGAACATTTTTTTCTTTTTACATGTTTGGGTGGGCCAGGCTCATGTTTGGGTGGGCCAGGCTCACGTTTGGGTGGGTCAGGCTCATGTTTGGGTGGGCCTGGCCCATGTTTGGGTGGGCCTGGCCCACCCGCTACAACCATGCCTTCCTCCATCACTGAACTTCAGTCTTCTCTGAGTTTTACTAGTTCTGACTGCTTCTGGCTGGGTCCAGGCCTGTGATTAATGTCATTTGGTCTTTATCAACGCTGAAGAAGTGCTTTACGTTAACAAGCTACGGAAAAACACCAGTATGGAGGTGTCTTCTTGGGGAACGCTCAGACCTGAGGAGTGAACAGAAAAGAGAAAGAGGAACATCTGTGTATATTCCTCACTCTCCATTCACCTATCCTCCCATGACTCAGCCTGTTCTGCTGACACTCACTGCCTCTTTAACTTGCCCCCTGTTATATCCTCACTAGCACCCCAAGATTCAAACCTTTCATGTTTCTCATATCTGAGGTTGTCACGCATAAACTCCTACCCTGCAGCTGATCTCAGTCGCATATGCCCCATAAAGTGTGGCGGGTGGCCTGGTAGTGGCTCTGAATAGTGTGACTTGAGTAATCCTCAGACGTCTGGTTTGTGGTTGAAAAGTTGTGATGCTAAAGCTGCACATCACTGTGAGAATCCAAACTGGTTGCCTGGAGATCCCGACCCTTAGGACCATAGCAGAGGAAAGATTTCTACTTTTTAAACCCACAGTGGGGTTATAGGTTTGATGAAGGCAGGACCAGTTAGCCAGATGAAACTTGCAGTCATCTGCTGCCCCTTAAACTCACTGTGCCCCTTATCTTACCTGAGGCAAAGCTAGTCAAATAATGAAAGCCTGCCTACTGGTCCTTCCACTATTGTAAATTCGAAGTCCTTCCTGTAAGAAATCTAGAAATGTGCACATATGATGCCAGCGTTATTCCAATAGTCTCCATTTTGTCTACGACTTGCACCTTGGGAGGCAAGTCGCATGTTACTGAGGAGGTGGTGGCTGAGTGCCCATTCTATGGGATGGTTGAGGGGGAGACAGTACCTCAGTCTGGGAAGTTCTTTCATTTCTCTTCGTCCCTAGCACCTGCCGTTGACGTCATGGCCTTACTACCCAATCATACATCTACGTAAGAAGCTTGGGGAAGCACGTTAATGGAATTGAGTCTTACAAATCCACACATCTACAGAACTCAGAAAGGACTCCAGCAGTGAAGGTTGATAAGACCCTTCAATCGAGTCCATCCAGGTCCCTTCTTCCTTGGATGGGAGTGTCAGTAATAGGGCCTATAGTTGGTTTTAAGGCCCCCCCTCCCTCCACGTTGTGGATGTTTGAGACCAGTCCAGGAGGACCAATGAACTTAAAAGACCTAATGAAAGATGTGCCCCAAAATGATCCTCAGATGCCAGAGAATGCAACTTACTCATTTTTATCAACAAAGTATACTTTATTTCCAATTAACAATGCACCTTTTTCCCATGAAATTCCATACTGTCTGCCACTGGTTTCCCACAATCTGTTCTAGCTCTGTACTGTTACTTTCCTCTTTGGTAACTTGATGCTCACCAAATGCGGCTCCAACTATACCTGACGCTTCACCCGGTCTGTGTCTTGTTTTCGTCCCTAATGCATGCTTTGGTTGGTCACCTTCCTGAATGTGTTTCCTCCCTCGTTCTGTTTATTATAATAATAGTCAGAAATCAGTTTCCCCTCTACAAATGGCCCATGCCTTCAATACCCTACTCTTTCTGTTTTTAATTGAGTTTCTAACCATCTTTTCAGAATTTGTGTTGCAACTGTATTTTAGGGGTGCGGGACAATATAGACAATATGGCAGTAGAAGGACCAAGACAGGCCTCTGCTGGCCTCCTACTCCTACTAAAAGACAGGCTTCCTACCACTACTCCAAGACTGGCCTCCTACCCCTTCTACAAGAGTCGCTCCATATGAAAATGTTTACCTCACAGATTGTTATTCATCTATGAGCTTTTCATTAGTTGAATATTGCCAACCACATTCCACCAAAAGTGCTTTGCTTTATGCCCGATGCCTGTCATGGGTGTGGCCCCAGACGCTTGAGCTCCTTTGTGCATCCTTATGCACCCATGCACAAGCTTCCCATGTTTTCATATAGCCCATTCAAGAGCAGTCTTTCCTTTTCACTTTATTATAAACTAGTAGCCCGTCCCGACGTTGTCCGGGGAAGAAAAGAAATGTGTAAAATGTTAGTAAGTGTGAAAGAACATTTATTGCAATATTTCACGGTACACAACGTTTTTGGTTTCATTTGAATGTGGACATAGAATACATTGATTTTGCACATTCCCGGACCTAGAGAGAGCAGCATATAACTGGCCATGAGTGAAGCAGTCTTCTCGTAAGTCAATGCCTATAACTTTGTATGTTTGCCCATGAGATTTGTTAATAGTAGAAGCAAAAGCAATGTTAATAGGGAACTGCAAGCGTTTAAATTGAAATGGTAGATCATTTGGGATCATGGGTATGTGGGGAATGTGAGCTAAGTGGCCTGCCGCAGGGCCAGAGAGAATAGTTGCTTTAATAACATACGGTAAAAGACTTGTAGTCGTGTACCATTGCATAGATCAGGCGGATGTAGGTTCCGTAATAAGATGATGGGAATCCCAACTTTAATTTGTAGTAAATGAGGCGGAAGTCCGGATGTGTTAAGTGAGTTTAGGAATTCTTGAGGATAATGCACGGCGTCTTGAGTTTCTAATACTGTATCAATGGATTTATACACTTTTGTGTCCCCTGGTATTTGTTGTAGTATGTGTTCATTGATATGGTTGACACTGGAGTTTCTGGGTGCAACTATAGTTCTTTCGAAAATCCATCAGAAGTCTTTAGTAAGAATATGCTCAATGTCCGGGTATACATGTTGTATGAGTTCCTGTAAGGTAGAGACCGGCGTACCTAAGTTGTCAATATTAATATTACCATACTGTTAGGTTATTCGGGTTTCAATTTTAGAAAACCATAAAAGTACAATTTATTTTATACACCTTAAAACATACCATAAAATGCATAAAACATTTAAATTAATTAGATAAAATTTCATGACACATTCACCAAATCATTATATACAACAATGGATGTCACTTTGGACTGTAAACGTGTATCTTAATATTCATGATTCTCGAGAGAAAAGAAGCGCAATACAGTTCATTCAGTTAACCTAGATTTGCCCTATGTTTAACACAAAATTTCAAGAATCTTAACAATATTTTCTGCCATATATGTCGTCTCCAATAATTGTAAGGCGATGTAAGCTGGGCGACATATTCTTAAAGCCAAGTGTTTTAATAATGGGAGCAGCCAGCGGGTCCTAGGCTACTTATAAAACTTATAAAAGAGAACGACATGTATGGTAGACTGATTTGAAATATCGTCACATGGGCAAGTAATTAAGTGTGTAGCCCACATGTTCACCTCTGGGAATGACACCAGATGGTGGAATATATTCCACCTGAAGCGGTTCAGTAGAAATCTATTGTGGGCCTTGTGTTCGAACGTTAAATAGGGCTGGATAACTAGGGTAGGTTGTATCAATAATGCATGCTGAACAGTGGGTTTGCTGATCTCTTTGGCCAACCTGAGTTGTTCTAAGTGGCTCAAGCACATTGTTTTGAATTTTTTCCTAGATAGTTCGATTATTGTCAGAGGGAAAGAGTAATATTTCCCCAAGCCTAAATCATGGAAGAATTTTTTAATGTACGTGAGCCACTTAATTTTGCCCCCATTTTATAATAGGAGGCAATCTTCTAACAACCCTCGAGTAAGGGCGTTTTTTCGGAAGACCAAATGCGGTACCACAAAAGCATCGGTTGAAGCCTAATTATGTCGGTTAGATATGTGAGGCCGAGCTCTAGGTGACAGTTGTATGTTGAGGAACTTCGGGGGACGGCAAGTATGAATCTTAGGAAACAGTTCTCAGCTTTCTGTAGGGCTTCGATATTCTCATTACCCCACAGGGCCACTCCGTAGGTTGCTACGCTGATACATTTAGCTTTGTAAATTTTAATCAGTTCCGTTGGTGGTCTACCTCCCAACTTTTGTTTGAAGCTAACCAAAGCTGTTGTGGCCCTCGTGAAGTGCAACTTTCTTATCTCGATGGCCTGCTTCCAAGAACACTTGTCGTTGATCAAAACACCAATGTAAGGGTAGGTTTTTGTTGTTTCAAGTTTTACGTTTTCGACAAAGATGTCCCTAACCTTCTTGCGGCCCCTGCCTATAGACATAATGAAAGTTTTTTTGATATTGATATTAAGGTCTAGGTCCGCCATAAAGCTGTGGTATCTTGTCACGGCACGTTGGAGTTCAACGGGTGTATGTGCGAGGATCACGGCGTCATCGGCATACAGGAGGGCCGGAATTGGTCGACCATTTATCAACTGTAGGTCCTGGCACCCCTGTAACATAGCATGTTCCAGCCCGTTGGTATAAAGGGTAAAGAGAAAGGGGGCCAGGACGCATCCTTGTCGGACTCCTCTCTGCACACCGAATGACGCCGTGAGTTCCCCCTTATTGCCGAACCTGACCCTAGCTGTAGCCCTGGTATATAGTTTCCGTAAGAAATTTATTAAAGGGAGCTCAACCTCCATTTCCTCCAATATGCCCCAGAACTTGGAATGACTGACGCAGTCAAAGGCTGCTGAAAGATCAACGTATGCTAGGTACAAATTCCCACCTTTGGCCGTCACATACTTGCCCACTAAAAGAGAGAGATTTAGCACTTGGTCGATAGTACCAAGTCCTTCTCTAAATTCGTACTGTATGTCAGAGAGTTTTTCATTGTCTGTAACCCACATCTGCAGTCGATTGAGAACGACACAGTCTGCCACCTTACCTAGGGAATCTAACAGTGAAATTGGTCTATAGCATGATGGCAGATTACGGTCACCCTTTTTAAAAATTGGCACCAAGATAGAATCCGACCAAGAGTCAGGGAGACCCGTAGCACAAGATGCCTCCAAGACTCTCGTCAGAATTGGGGACCACAATTCCATGTTATATTTATAGAGGTCCACCGGAACTCCATCCGGGCCTGGGGCCTTTCCGCCTTTACCTACTGAGAGGGCCGCTTCTACTTTGTCAATAGATGTACCCAATGTAATCGGGAAGACGGAGTTGGATGGCGATTGAACTACGACCTCTTTGTTGTTAGATAGTGCCTGGGAGTGTGGAATCCCAAAAATTCCCAGGAAATGATTCACCCATGCTACCTCAACAATGGCTATATCCATAGTGTCATTGGTGTTAATATCTGCACGGAAAGGTGATCTAATAACCTTCCAGAAAATGGTGTTGTTTTTAAGGATACAGCTATTGTGTAATTGGGTCCAGAGATCTTTCTTAAGTTCTATTTTCCTGTTCTTTATCGCCTTGTTATATGCCCTTCTGGTAAAGGGATTTCCTGCTTGTCCCTCGGTGTTTCGTGTAAGGCCGTTTTTAAGTTAGAGTGGGTTTTTGAACAGGTCTAATCAAACCATCCTTTATTCTTTGGTGGATTGTCCTTTAATTCCCTATAAAGGGCTCCCTTTACTACCGCTGTTATTTTTGAGAAGCTCTTTAGGACCTCCGCATCGGTGGCGTTAAGGTCCAAAGAATTATTTATTGATTCTAGGGATTTACTTACCACCTCGGTGGTTATTACTAGTGGGTCAATTTTTTCCCATTTAAGGGAATACCCATTAGGTCTCTCCATGCGTGGTATGCCAAGGCTTTTGTTGTGCCCCAAATTTCGCCTTTGATTGTAACTTGGCAACGTTACAGATATGCTGATCGGAAAATGGTCACTAGTTGAGTTGTAATGAATAGTAAAGTTAGTAATACGGGACGCAGCAGTAACTGAGGTGAAAATAAAATCTATGGTACTCTCTGCTCCCCTCCCGTTATAAGTGCTAGTTAAGGGAACTGAGGGGGACACTAAATCGTTTGTCAGGCCCAAGTCCAAAATACTTATTGCCTCATTCAATCGCTCTCCAACCTTTGTATGGCAGAAGTGAGTTATTGGAAGTCCGTGTTCATCTAATGACCACAGTTTTGTTTACTGCTTTGGGGACAAAGAGTAAGGTTAAAATCTCCCCCCCCCCCAGATAATGATGTTCTTTTTGTTTAGCTTATTTTCCAGTTCCTGAAGCTGGTACGTTTATTTCCTGTAACACCATTGCTAGATCGGTCTGGTTTAAGTTGTTATAGAAATTTACCAGGTCATATGTGTCCTGACCATTAAGGTCCAGCAATAGTATTTGGAAATTTGGTTCGGTTTTATAAGGTACGATGTTCTTAAAAACCAAGAGATTTGAGATGAAAATTGACAATCCACCTTTCCTCTCCCTGAGACAGAGGGGAGGGCGCTACATAAAAATATCCCTGTACCCCAAAATCCAAACCTACCCCTGAACCCTAAAAATACCCCTGTACCCCACCATATGTAGTTGTTCCGTCGCCCAGGTCTCCTGAAGGCAAATGACATTAAAAAGGACTACAAATTGTAGCCAAATGTCATTCGTCAATTTAGGGCGAAGGCCAGCTACATTCCAAAAGGTGATTATTAGTTCTAAGTCAATAGAAGAGAGGGGATGCTCAATGCTTTGATCTAAAGGCTCCTCAGTCTGGCTGTAATTATCTTCATTACTCACTATGCTGGGAGTGGGTAGTGCCGGACTGGGAGGCCTAACAGCAAAAAAGTAAGGTGTATTGTCATTGTTAGTCCTATTCTTGTCTACTACCATCGAAGTAATTGAATTAGTGGAAGTGAGATAGTTATATTTGTTTACTGAGCTCTGCGCAGTTTCAGGTTCCTGTATGACAGGTTTCATGGCATTATCTTTCCCCAGTCAATCGATACCATCCAGCCCAGATTGCACATTAAATTGATTATGTGTCGGGATGCCATAATAGTTGTTCGACATTGGGGCGTTGAGTCTTTTTGCTGGCCAATTAATTTGATTAACGCGTGGAGGGTAGAAAAAGCCGAGTGGAAGAATATTAATCAAAGCTGGCTCCAGGGTGTTATGTCCAACCCCCCAAAGGATGTTCTTGACCAGCATGGGGGACCTAAATGTAAGTACTATGCAGTGCCCCAAATTTTTTTTATAGTGTTACCCACCCATTGGACCCTTTGTGCCATCTTAAATTCAGAGAAGAGTTGGTCTTCAAGACCTGTTTTCCTGCCCAGCCAATACAGGGCTTTATTCCTTAATGATTCCCATGTTTCTCTCTCTTCTAATCCCTTTGGTGGCACATTTGCTAAGACTATTACGTAGGGAGTAGCGCATGGCGGAAGGTCAAGCACGGAGTCTGGTGCCGAAGGGGCCCAATTTTGAGTTGGAGGTGGTTGGGCAGCCTGTTGTCTGGGGAAAAATACAGGTGGACAGGTGTTTTGGCCTAAGGATTTTGGGTATGATGTTGTTTCCAAATACCTTTCATCAGTTAGTGGAGTGATTACCGGATTCTCATGAAACTTTCCCGTTAAGGGATGTTTCCCGCCAACTATTTTTGTGGACAGATCTTTAAGGAGGGGTTCTCTGGACTTTGAGTTAGAATTGGGCTGGTCGTTGCGAGTAGCTTGGTCATTGCTGGTCTGTGAGATTTTCCCTTCGTTTCTCACCCGCAACCCTTGAACTACGGGATTTTCCTTATCTGGGGACACGTGATCCTCAATAAGTGTCAGTCTGGCCCTTACTTGGTCCAGGCTCACCCTTGGATAAAGATCCAGTCGTTCCACCAGAGTGAATAATCTCTTCAGATCAATGGTTAATCCCTCTAGCCTCTTTATGGGGTCCTCCTTCCCTCCGTTGGGGCCCTTCCTTATTGTTGGCTTTTTTTCCCCCTGGTGGGCAGATTTCGGGGCGGTCGCTGCTGGTGTTACTAAGTGATTCTTGTCCTTTGTTGTTATTCTAGTTCCTAAAATAGGAGTGTTCTCTGGGCAGAAAGGGATTTTGTGTTTTTTCTGTGGGGGCTCTGAAAAGGAGTCCAGCTCACTTATAAGGTCGTCAGAAATAATTTGAATACAGCCATTAGCCTGAGTTTCCGACCTTTTACTTGGGTCTTGTGACTCGTGGTCCAAGGGCAGCAGTTCGGCCAATTGTTCAGTTTCCATAGAGTAACGTAGGGAGCTTGCCTCTATGGATTCTTCTACCGATGTAATCTGCTTATTTATGGCCCCCATAGTTCAATAGGGATTGTTAAGAGGCTGGTAGGTTTTGTAGGGGAATCTTTGGGCTCGTCATTTTCCGCTTCCCCATGATCTTTCAAGTTTTATTAGCTTTTATCTATACTAATATAATAAAGAGAGAGCCCAAACCTTTGAGGCGGGTAATCTCAGGAACCACAGCACCAATCACAACACCCAATATAGCGTTGGAAAGGGCAGTTGCAGCAGAAGGACATAGGCTATGCAGACGCCCACCATATACATTTAAAAGGTAAAAGAACCGTGCCAGCAAAGTAGTCCCTTTTGGGCGGGTCTGCATTGTGCTGTGGGCGTGTGCTGGAGGCGTGACAAACGCAGGGGCGTGTGGTTCGTTCCGCCCTTCATGCCATGTCTCATGTGTTGTGGGCGTGTGCTGGGGGCGTGTGCGGGGCACGGGATTACGGAAAAAAAAGTGAGCGTTGTGCCCAATATTTCATTGTTTTTTCTTCCCAGGTTCTGTACATTCCAGTTCCGGGTGTCCACCCTGCTCCCTTTAAATAGCCCTGCACCCCATAATCATAACCCACCATTACTCCTTAAAATACCCCAACACCCTTAAACACTAACCCATCTTAACCCTATAAATATACCCTGTACCCCAAAACCCAAACCTATCCCTAAATCCTAAAAATACCCCTGTACCCCAAAACCCAAACCTAGCCCTGAACCCTATAAATACCCCTGTACCTCAAAACCCAAACCTACCCCTGAATCCTAAAAATACCCCAGTACCACAAAACCCAAAGCTAGCCCTGAACCCTAAAAATACCCCTGTACCCCAAAACCCAAACCTACCCCTGAACCCTAAAATACCCCTGTACCCCTGAACCCTTAAAATAACCATGTACCTCAACATCCAAACCTACCCCTGAACCCTAAAAATACCCCTGTACCCCAAAACCCAAACCTAGCCCTGAACCATAAAAATAACCCTGTACCCCAAAACCCAAACCTACCCCTGAACCCTAAAATACCCCTGTACCCCAAAACCCAAACCTAGCCCTGAACCCTAAAAATACCCCTGTACCCCAAAACCCAAACCTAGCCCTGCCCCCTCAAAATACCCCTGTACCCCAAAACCCAAACCTACCCCTGGACCCTAAAAATACCCCAAAACCCAAACCTAGCCCTGAACACTAAAAATACCCCTGTATACCAAAACCCATACCTATTCCTAAACCCTAAAACTACCCCTGTTCCCCATAACCCAAAACTATATCTGAAACTTAAAATACCCAAACACCCCAAAACATATACCTCAGTACCACAAAACATATACCCCTATACCCATACTTACCTTATCCAAACATTTAAAAAAAACATGCTTTTACCATTCATGCATTTACAACGAATTTCTTTGTGGTGTCGAGTTCGATCTCCGCGGTGGAACCAAGGGGATAGGCCCAGCCCAGCCTCTGCCAGCCGCTGACGGGCGCGGACGGGCTCCGATGGTTTTGAGCACCTCCGGGCGCTCTCAATGAGGCACTGCACCTGCGCCGCCAGGATTCTGGGAAACGTAGTCCCCCACCTTAGGATTTGCGGCGTGGGAAGGTGGCTCGAGCGGCAGCGCCGCTAGAACAGCAGCAGGAGCAGAAACAGTCTCTCCCCAAGCAAGGGGTTTCCTCGCAGGTTAGGCTTTAAAACCGGGTCCTGGTCCAATGATGAATGCAGGCACCTCAGGCAATGTGTCCTGTTAGGTACCTCACCATTACCAAGTTGGAGTAGAAGATCAGCAAAGTGACTATCTCCACCTCCCAAATGTGTCCGCATGTTAGTGCGTAAGGTGAGAGTTTGTACACAGTCCCAGAGGTGTGCTGCCTTTAAGCATGCTTTTAGTATGTCAGCACGCGTTCCTCTTGGAACAACAGGAAGAGTTTGTCTGAAGTCACCAGCAAAGACAAAAGTGACCCCACCCATTATGCATTTAGATTTTCTAATGTCTTGGAGAGTTCTGTTGACGGCGTCTATATGTGCGCGGTGTGTCATAGTACATTCATCCCACATGATAAGAGACACCCTTTGAAGCAGTGTTCCTAATGGTCCGTTTTTGCGTACAGAGCACGTGGATTCTTTTTCAAGAGAAACATTTAAAGGTAGTTTAAAAGTAGAATGTGCAGTTTTTCCACCAGTTAGCAAAGTAGCAGCTATTCCGGAAGATGCAACAGCAAGAGCCAATAGTCCTAAAGAGCGTATTTTACCTAGTATGAGGTTTATTAAGTAAGTTTTCCCTGTTCCTCCAGGAGCGTCTAAGAAGAATATTTTCCCTTGTTTACTTTCAACACTAAGAACAATGGTGTTGTATGCGACTGTCTGATCATGAACCAAGTTTGGCAAATGTTGTGCAACGTATTCATGTACGTTGTTAGTTGAATGTAGTATTTCTGTCTGGTTGTATGGGGTATGTATAGTCCTATTAGTTTCCGGCAGTTTGAAATCTGGTTAAGATTTTTCACTTGGTACATACAGCGAGTCTTCTATTGCTATGAGTCCTTGGTTGAAGATGTCATTAGTGAATGGTATTGAGTCATCATGTGTTTGTTGTCGTTTACTGCATAGTATATCTTCACATAAATGTTCTTTGTATTCCTCCCATAAAGACATAGGATAAGAAGGGTTACAAAACAACAGAATAGTAACAAACAATTGACGTAGTTTAGATGGCCAATCTGAACGGGCAGCATCACTGCAGTAACCACGCTACGCTGGTAGGATGTAAACCAAGTAGGTTTATTCACAAGTAAGTTAACAGGTGGTAAAAGTCATGTAGGTGGTAATTCACAGCCCCACCAGGAGCAGCCTGCTAGCTGCTCAGCCCCTCTCACCAACTGTCACACCTCATCCAGTCACACAGGCATTATAGTGAAGATCCACTCACCAACATTCCATACAGAGTAGACACACACAGGCTGAGCAGCGAGAGTGAAGAAACATAGGGAATGAAACCTCACGTGAGAATACTACAATCACCTAATGTATGTTTCCAATTTTGGTCGTCTTCAATGAGTCCAAGTTTTTTACCTGCAGCCTGGTAGGTACTGATACCAAAACAAGAAGAATCCTACTGCTAGTGTGAGGAAAGAAGGGGAAGCACTCAGTGTTGTGTAAAATACCCCTCACACACCAACAGGCCCCTTGGTGTCATGCTTCATCATCGGGGTCTTCGCACCCTGCTAGAGGGATGCGGCACGCTGCGACCTACGACTACGTGGGAGCGTTGACAGGTGTAAACTATGTGTGGTGTGTGTTGATTGTGAGTGATAAGGGGATTAAATGTGAGTGGGAAACGTGGTGAGGAAATTTAAAAAGTACCTGGCTAGTGGGAAAAATGAAAAAAACTTTATTTCGTACCCCTAGCTGGTGCTATTAAAAGGTGTGCAGAAAAAAGACGAGGTTGGCTTGTCTTAATTAAGGACAAAACCTCTGGTGTGCGTCGACATGTTTCGGTACGTGTGTACCTTCTTCAGGACGGGGCACAACTCCCAACCCTACTCACGTGCGTCGACATGTTTCGGTACGTGTGTACCTTCTTCAGGACGGGGCACAACTCCCAACCCTACTCACGTAGGCATTAATTGTCCATGAACGGTTAAGACTGTCAAAGCATGTAGGTCCACGAACATGTTGTAAAAGAATGCGTAAATGGAAGCACTCCGATTGGTTTGGGTGAATAGTGTACATTCTCCCAAGAGCTGAGTCCTTCTTGACACCAGGGTGGCCTAATATGTTAATGCCACGATTCCTCCGTGTAAATGTAGATTTACCCCAGGTATAGTATTGTGGAACTTCTTGGTATAGCAAAGTTTTAGCGAAATTGTCGGTGGCACACAATTTGAAGAAGGCAGTAAGTGTTGTGGGTGCAGGATTTTGTGCCACGTGTCTCATGTTTTTTTCATGGAAATATACTCTTTGTCCATTTGGCAGATGTACAGCTAGATGTGTGACCGTGGGATGTCTTTCATGAATGCAAAACTCTAGAATGCGCCAAACAGCCTCAGAAGTATTAATATACCTGCCATTTAGATATGTTTCAATTTCATTATGTTTGTTTTCGATAGTAGCAGTTGCTTGATCTGAGCCTTTGTTTATATATTTGCAAATATATTTGATAGCGTTAACTGATTGGCAGTATTCAATATTAATGTGAGCATTAAAACTGCGACACAGTACAGGAGTATATGGAACCACCCACTGATTATCGACAGCAACTTCCTGTCCTCTAACAGTCATTGTGAGTGTATGTCCGCCATGTTCTGGGCTCCTTCGACGGTAAATGGGATAACCGTTAACACCTGTTTCCGTTTCATTAGTGAGAGTGCGTGGGTATTTCTTAGTACAAATACCATTTTTCATACATGGTGAAAGAAAGTTGTGTTCACCACATGGGCCATGCAACATGTTTTTCTTCACAATCATAAATAGTTGTTCATCGTTGACCGGATCTGGCAGCTCAGCGGATATAATGAGATCCACCTCGTCTGCTTGTATTTTAGGTTCAAGCCACAATAGGATGTGCACGTGTGGCAGTCCTCGCTTTTGCCAGTCAATGGTAAAAATCTAATCTTTGGCATATCCAAAGACATTTTTTTGTGTTAGTATTTTCATTAGTGCTTTAACCTTTAAATTGAATACACGTGCAACGATGTCATGTCTATCACATGATCTTTGTTTTTGAAACAATTGCCTTTTAATTTCTGGCCACTCTGGATTGAATGTGAAAGTGATGAACAAATCAGGTCTCCCAGAATGTCTAACGTATGTCATTGCATCCTGTGTCTTTTCGTGCATGCACCTTGGTGAGCCAGTGAAGGTAGCAGGTAAAATTACGTGTTGTCCAATATCTGAAGCCTGAACGTGCTGATCTTGATTGAGTGCATTTTTAAAATTGATGCCGTTTTCTGCGTGTAGTTGTGTTTGATTGCGGCGTATGAAGTCGAGCCTTTCGGTGATCATTTTTGCCATCATATCCACAATATATTAATTAAATAGATTTCTGAACCAATGTAAGGTATTGAACGTTGTGGATCTAAACATTAGAGTATAGGCATAGTACTGCATGCATGTTACAGTTTTGTTAGTAGCGCTGTTAGCTTGTGGCATGGTCAGACAATAACCATCTTCCCCTCTAGGGAATAGAATGGGGTATTGTAAGGGATCATATGATCTATGCAATTCTGAGACTTTACGTAATAGTCCGTCTCGGGTATGTAAGACAATGTTGCGTGGGCCCTTGTTTTCGGTTACTAAAAGAACAGCAACCTCATCAGTTGTTGGTGCATTATATCTTCCCGGATGTGTATTTGGAGGGCGTTGATCAGCGTGGATGATAATTTTGAAATCTTGATCATGGGAATTGAGCTCATAGTTGTACTTAAGTGACTGAATGTAGGTGTTATGAGTGTGCAATGTGTCTTGTAGTTGTTCAATAAGGTGTCTGTTTAAGTTTGGGATCATGTGTGAGCGTGCATCTACTTGTTGCATTTAAGAAAGGAAATATATTTGTAGAAACTGTGGGGACTTTCCTTCTTCTGGAAGCAGGCTGCCAATTAAGTGGTATAACTGTCTATGTATTTTAAAAGTAGGCATGAAATAGCCTTCCTTGACTTGATTAGCACCAAAGGATGTCATTTGGAATAGAGTATTATAACGGTGAGTGTTTGTTAAGAAATGATTAGAAAGTGGGTGAGTGCCATCAAGTAGTTGTTTAATGAGTGGAGGTGGCTCTTGTATGTTATTGATAATGATCTTTCCAGAGGAGCAGCAAAGGCCTTTAGGTTCCGCTTTCCATTTTAGTGCGTAGCACTTGCCACAGACACTGTCCATGTTGCCAATTATTACATGTGCATTGTTGATGTAGTCAATAATTGCGTTGTAGTTGAATGCAGATCTGAGACCGTGTACAGTGTGTGGTTGTTGTAGTAAAGGGACTTGTGTAACTTGTGTTTCAGATGTCATTGTTGTTATTTGTAAAGTCGAAGTATGAGGTATGTTGTCATTGTTGTGGCCCGCCGGTGAGGGTAAATGTCAGGTATGTGTGTTACAATGTTGTTATTGTGTATAGTAATGGATGTTGTGGGCTGGGCACTGTTGTGATGAATAGGCTGTGAAACATCGGAGGTTGATGGAGCACAGATGTTTGTTAAACTTTCGTGATCATGTAGCTGTGTTTGTCTTATGCGCTTATTCCTTTGTGCCCGTGTTTTATATGTTGTCCTTGAAAGTTGTGTTTTCCTCTTAACATTGTTAAAAATGTAGTGTAAAGGATTAAAAAAGTGTAATGATAGTGCAGCTAAATTGAATTGTTTATTGCAGTGGTGTAGTTGTCCTTTAAAGTCTATGTTGTGCGCCGTTTCTGAATAGGCGATGTAGGTTTTGGATAAGGTATCAAAGTTTAATGGAAGTGTTGAAGGTGGCAAACATAGTGCTGTGCCTGTTAGCAGTACAGTATTCTGAAAGGGTCTCCTTTCCGAATGTATTATGGTTTTTAGGTCGAGCAGCATAGTCTGCTCGAGACCTTTTGTTGCCCGTATCTGGGAATGTGGACAGCAATGTGGCACGCGCCTTTCCTTTCCAGTTTTCACCGCGGGAGCGCGCCTCTCAGACGCGCTTGCGCAGACACGCACACACAGCCCCTGCTTTTGCTTGGCTTGCATGCAAACACAGCGCACACACACACAGCCAGCCCCCACCCCCTGCACACACACAGGCGCGCGCACACATACACACGCTGCCGCCCCCCCTGCACACACACATACAGACACGCACACACAGACACGCACACATACACACGCACGCATACACCCGCCGCAGCCCCCAACCCCCCCCCACCCCCCCCGGCCGCCGCCACCGCCGCCGCATACATACAAGGGCCCCCCCAAAGCCCCACTTACCGCCATTCTAAACTTCTGCAGCCTCCGCGGGGCTCGCCCTCGGGCATGGGAGCCCCGCGTCACCAGCACTGCTCCTCTCCGTGGGCGCGTGCGCGGGCTTCCGAAGACGGAAGTCCCGCCCCATGGAAGGTTTCGGTTTCGCGCACGTCGCCCTGCCGGACTAACCATGCTAGCACAGTCAGATTGCGCTGTAGCCTGTCCGACCCACATCAGACCCGAGGATTAAAGGGGTGCCTTTCGGATGCTGGCCGACGAGGCAGCCCCTTGTGAGCTGGCACCGGGCTGGGCCCGAGAGTCGGAGGTCATCCGGTGAGAAACAGAGTAAACTGGAACTAGGAGCTTCTGGGAGAAGAGGGCCATTTGTCCGGTCAGACACCAGAACCAAATTGCAGAGGCGCTCTCTGTAAAATTATCCAATAATTTTTTTCAGGTCTGCGAGTGGTTTGACTAACTGAGCTACCGACTGAGAGTGAGTGAGGGCATGGCGAGTAGGCTAGGGAAGCGACTGAGTAAGCGAGTGAAGGAGTGAGTGTATGGCGTGAGTGAGCGAATCAATGATTGAGTACATGATGTTAGCGAGCGTGGGAGCAAGTGAGCGAGTGAGCATGGGCTGAGTAAGGAAGTGAGTGGATAGCTGGAGCGAGGGCACGAGGAACAAATTGAAGGACTGAGTACTTAGATGCGCTGACCGTGGAAGTAAACACCGGGATGGTGAGACAGCCGACGCCGTGTGTGAGTGACAAAGATAGTGAGGACGTTGTTACTAAACGGAGGAGCGAGAGGCGCAAGTATCACTAAATATGAAAAGTGAACTACCTCCAGGCGCTGGCTGGTTAAACTGAACAAGAAAATAAAGCCGCAGGTACAGGGGTGCAGGTGACAAGTAACCTCCCTTGGCGTTCTAAGGAGTGACTGCCATACGGGGGAGGTCAGAGACGAGTCCCTCTGCTCCTCGTGCCCCGTTAGCTGGGCGTGGTCCGGCCCTTTATCACTGACATAAAAATGTTTCGTCACCTTAAAGCACCCGCAGCCGCCGAGCGTCCTCAAAGCGCCTGACCTCAAAGCGGAGACGCGGTGCAGGCAGGTCAACTCTGCGAGACTGCTGCAGGGAGGGGCGTCGGCCTGCTCCCAAGCCCTACGCCTGCCCCTTTGCTCACTTCAAAGCTGAGGCGCCTTGATGCGCCGGATGAGATCAAGGCACCTGCGTATTTCCAGACCGTGCGAGGCGCCAACCGTGCCGCACGTGGGATCACAGCAAGTGTATGTGGGGGACACCAGCGCTATGCGGGAAAACTACAGCGACAAAGCGACATGTGCCCCATCTGTCTGCCCATCTATCTATCCACCCATCCATTCAATCCATTCATCCGCCCATTTACCCCTCTGTCCATCCATTCACACCTACATCCATACAAATGTTCATCCGTCAAGTGTTTCTGACCGTCTGTCATAGATGTATTGGTGTTCGTATTCATGCATTCATCCAGCATGCAGTCTCATTCCAGTGTTTGTCATTGTTCCGCCCAGTCTGCAATATCCACCCATGCAGCCAAACAAACCGTAGTCTAGTATGTCTGCTCAGCCATTCTGCAATTTATATCAATCCATCATTCAATCATCCATTCAACATGCTTTACCCATTCTGCCTGACCAGCTCTTCAATCAACAATATCTATCCCTCAAGCCATCAGTTCATCCATCCAACCATGCGTGCAATATGTAGGATCGATCCAATGTGGTGTTCTGTAGGCAGTATGTACAATCTACCCTATCCACCCAAACAAACATCCGTCCGTCCGTCCGTCCATCCATCCATCCATCCATCAGTACATCCGTCCATCCATCCATCCGTCTTCCCGTCCGTCCATTCATCCATCCATGTATTCGTCCGTCCGTCTTTCCATCCATCCAGCCATCTATCTGTTCATCCAGTATGTAGTATCCTTCCAGACAGTTTGTCTGCTCTTTCTACAGTATCCATCTAGATGTCAATAAGCTGCACCAACAAAGCCACCACATCTGGTACCCTTTGTTCAAACTACAAAAACCATCCGCATAGCCAATAAGCAATATACATCCACTCTGTCTGCTCTCTGACCACTCCATCTATCCATCATCCCATCCATCCATTTACTCATCCTATCCATCTATCGTCCTCACTCTATCTATAGCCCTCACTCTACCTATAGCCCTCACTCTATCTATAGCCCTCACTCTACCTATAGCCCTCACTCTATCTATAGCCCTCACTCTATCTACAGCCCTCACTCTATCTACAGCCCTCACTCTATGTATCGCCCTCACTCTATCTATGTATCGCCCTCACTCTATCTATGTATCGCCCTCACTCTATCTATCTATCGCCCCCACTCTATCTATCTATCGCCCTCACTCTATCTATCTATCGTCCTCACTCTATCTATCTATCGCCCTCACTCTATCTATCTCCCTCACTCTATCTATCGCCCTCACTCTATCTATCTATCGCCCTCACTCTATCTATCGCCCTCACTCTATCTATCGCCCTCACTCTATCTATCGCCCTCACTCTATCTATCAAATGGTTCAAATAAGTTCTTCAATGTTTCAAGCTTTATTACAAATGTCACAAAAAAGATGTTAATATTTCACTTCTGTTCTTGGATTTTCGTGACAATAAAATACACTGAATATAATCACAAAAGTTGTTTACAAAAGTTTAAGCTATTGCCATTACAAATTACAATAACTTTTATTTAAGTATTAATTATTTAAAAAAATAAAAGCCATTGTTATTTGTAATATCAATACATCCAAGTCACGTAAATACAACACATATTGCATTACAAATGCTATAGGTGTCACATTTGCAAAAGTTAAAACTATTGCTATGGTAAATGACAAAGCTATTAATTTCGCTATTTTCAAAACCAACACATAAATAAAAAAATTGTCATTCACAATACCAATAGCTCAAACTTTCCTAATGTGAGACCTATTGCATTGCAAATGCTTGTTAAAAGTAGTGGCCCTTAATTATTCCTTTTTATGGTTGGCCATCAGGGAGAAGTGTGAGTTGCAGAGTAGAGTTAATGGTACTTAAATTTGGCAATAGGTTAGTGGATAAAGCCAAGAGAACTGTGCGATTGACAAAGCTTGCTTAATTAGTATACAGCACCTCTGAGTGTGAAAGTTAAAGTAGCATTTGTGAAATAGGCATGGCGTTTTTGATGTGAGCCCCCTGTTCGAACGTGCGATGTAGTCAAAAGTGTCAAAGTCTGTTTGAGTTTGCGCAGGTATTATTGTTAGTGTTTGCCCCCAGGGAGAAATAAGAGTTGCTGAGCCAAATTAATGGTACTTAAAATGACAGTAGTGGAGATGAAATTTTCTGGATTGTGACGACAGAACTGTGTGATTGAGAAAAGCGCAGTGAATTAGCATACAGCACCTCTCTGTGGCAAAGTTAAAGTTGCGGTAGTGAAATCGCCATGGTTTTTTTTATGGCAGCCCCCTGTGAGAACGTTTGATGTAGTCAAAAGTGTGAAACTCTGTTTGAGTTCGCGCAGCAATTAGAGTGAGTGGCACTGTGAGAACGCCTTTCTCCGGAATTCCGAAATAATGGCTGCACTCAGTAATAATTGTGAGTGTTTTTAACGAAATGGTGTTAATGAGAATGCAAGTGACTTCGTAGCTTCAGAGGTCTGTGTCTTGTTTCCCTCGGCTAACCCCCTATTTAGAACATACGTGTTTGACAAATACCTAAAGGTTTAGCAGAGTTCTCGCCGCAAGTAGTGTGAGACATTTGAGTAATGTAGCGTGATTGGTTGGTTGTGCAAGGCGCGCCCCTTTTTGAACCTTGACCCCACTGACAACCAACGTGTAGTGAAGTGGGCTGTGACGTATGTTATTGAAAGCCGCGCCCCTTTATCCGCGCAACTTGGTTTATGAGAAAGAGTTTCCCCCTAATTTTGAAACGATGATGCAAATAAAGTATTGTGCGTGTTGCTAGTATACTTGAATTTTTTTTCGTGGCGAGTGAATTATGCTGTTCATAAGGCCGCACCTCTTTTACTTGTGCCCACCCCGTATGACAGCGTGCGTGTGTGAGCAATGCTGACGTGCGTCCCTTCTTTCAAGAATGGTCCGATGTATTATTTTGAAAGCCGTGCCCCTATATCCGCGCCCCTTTCTTGAATCCTGGCCCTTGTGCATACGTAAGGCGCATTATTTGTGTAAGCTGCGCCCCTTTGTTTATGGCAGCCCCGGCCCCTGTGATAGCGCTTACTTGTAGAAAGGCATGAATGTAGCGCCAAGTGTTTTAGCGATCTTCTGCCTGAAGTCACTGGCCATGTAAGTCGCAGCCCATGTAAAAGAGTGAATGTGTTGCTTTTTGGGCCATGCCCTTCTGACAATATTTTCGCCCACATTTTTAGTTGTGTGGAAAATTAATACAGTTTGGTGAACATTATCTACGCCATCTTGCCTTTCTCCGATGCCACACTTTCCGTCATGCACATCTGCCATATTTTAGCCGTCACGATCAGAATCACCCTCACGTAAGACCCCCCACACCGGTCATTCCCACTCTCACATGCCTTGCGCATAGGCAGCAGCCATTTTGAGCATCATGGTCTCCCGGCCCCTCGCTGATAGCCAGCGCGTCTCTCTCTCTCTCTCTCTCTCCTAAACCTCGCAAACATCCCCCGCACGTTGACAACCCCCGCTCTCTCATGCCTTGGGTCATAAACCCCTCTTCAGCGCAGCTCCGCCACAGAATCCCATCCTGTTCCCAGCGTGACACCTCCCTTCATTCCTTTCATGGTCTCAGATCCTTTTGATGCAAACCCCCTTTTCCTGTGTCCCCGTTTGTCTTCCTTATTCCCAGGCCGCCACCTGGCCCTGCGGATACTGTTTATTACCCCGTACAGTAGGAAGCTTCCCCTCCCCATCAAAAGACCCTCGAGCCGATCAAAGCCCCCACCCTATGAGATCCGATCAACCCCATGCATTCCGTGAATCGGCGGAATGCCCTGCTGCGCGACAATCATCACCTGTTGTGACCGGGGTGGGGAATTCAACTGTAAATGTATGTGGGAACGGGCCTGTAGGGGAGATTCCGAGGATGTTCTTTCAAATATCAAAGTGTTGCGAGAATGTGTTACGTGCAATAAAGGTCATAAACCCTAGTATAAGAGGCCAAGCCTCAGAAATGTGGTTAGAGCACCTCGTGACGATACTTGCTGTCTGAATTGATGTGTTCTCCTCCGGAGAGAATAATATCCTCGTTTCCTGCCTTCCAGTCTCCAGCGCCTGCTTCTTCATTGATTAATATTGGTGGGTCATAGAGGCGACACCGCCGGGCAACATAAAAGGGTCTTTGGTTACTGGTTGTCTTTGAACCCCTTTTTTACAATTGGCGTCCCAAACGTGGGGCCCATCAGCGACTCGTGGATCCAGTGGGAGAGGTCCTGACGACAGAGTGAACGACTGCAACGATCGGAAGGTACCCTGTCCGATAGACCCTCGTCTGACAGCCGATCATCCGAACTTCACTGGTTCCGAACAGACCTCTCTCGAGTGATCTGCGGTCCTGACTGGGAACCATCAGGAGTGCCACGTGGATTACGAAGAGAAGAGGACGATCGGGCGCTGGATTCGGAAGACAAGAAACTGTCCATGCGGTCCGGGTAAGGTCGTGTAAACACGACGAATTGCGAAAGTGATTGATAATTGAAAGTGATTGATAATTGATAAGAAAATACTAGTATTACTTTTTGTTAATTTATTTGGAGATTCGCTGTCTGCAAACGGAGAAACAACAGGCTCTCCCTTTATAAACAGCGAAGGATAGGTACGCATCCGTCGGACCTATCTTTCTCCCCCACTGAACAATTGCCCCTCCCCCATTGATTAACTGTTATAGATTGTTTTCTGGAGATTCTCTGTCTGCAAACAGGGAAGAATAGGTCCCCTCTTTGCAGATAGTGAAAGGGTAGGTGACGCGGACCTTTGCGAGCCTACTTATTCTCCCCATTGACCATATTGATTTTTTATTTTTGACCTAACATTGATTGCTCAAGATTGGTTCATGAGGTATTCACTACCTGCAAACAACGTAGAATAGAAATATTCTGTCTAGTCTTTGCAAGCAGTGATAAGATAGGTAGTGCTGACTATTATCCCACTGTGATCCGTCATGCCTGTCTTCTCCCCACTGGTTAGTAGCCTGTTTAGCCCGGACCGCTTATTAGAGATGAACCATCCGGCTCCGCTGGAAGGCACCCCTAATAAGGACATGTTCATGAAGCATGGATTGATCGCTATAGCCTATAGTGAGCTGTGGCATAATTATACGAAAAGGGATCGAGAAAGTCAGTGGCCACTGAGAGGATCCTTCGATCTTGACAAAATAGAAACGGTAGAAATAGCCCTTCGTAGGAATGAAACAACACCTATTATGCTCGATAGTCTCGGTATGTGGCGCAAAGAAGCCACACGACGAAGGGAAAGCGACGAATTCAGAAAAGGTGAAGGGACACGGCGGACAACCCTCCAAACGTCTAGTAGGCAAAGGGAAGGGCCAGCGATGGCACAGCTCCGAGGAGTAGACATGAAAAGGGAACGGTATAAAGGGAAGTGTCGACAGGACAACCCCGGGACGCGACGACCCGAAAGTAATCCCCCGACACTATGCACAGGACGAACAGATTTAAAACAAAACCAATGTGCTTTCTGTAGACGTCTCGGGCACTGGAAAGCCCAATGCCCGACTCTGCAGAGCATAGGTAAGAACGAAGGGTCGACAGAAAGAACAGGCCGACAGAAAGGGAAAAGGCGCGAGATAAAAACCAATCAGACTAGTGCAGACGGAACAGATAGAACCACCCCGTTTGATTATGCTCGATGGCATAGATTTCGTCAGACCAATTTTAACGACATGTTAGAGTTCTGGGACTGATTGCTCTCTGTTGCTCCCCCCCACTCTGAAAAACAAACACAATTACAGGCCAGTGTAAACAACCCCCGTTAGAGAAAGGACTCAAGGAAGCCAAACGTCTATTATATAACTCAGGATTTAATTACGGTAAAGAAAACACACAACCAACGGTAAATAGAATAACTAGTAGAACTCTCTCTAAAACAAACTGTACTAATAGGAGAAATACAAAACATATTATGCTCACTCCGGAAGTCCTCGAAATGTAACAGTTCGATGGTCCCGCCCACCTGAAACACATAGCACGTGTGGGGCGGGGCCTGCCAGCAGCCAAGGACCAAAAGAGATCGCCGGCGAGAAGGTACCGGAGGCTCCACAAAGCAGGCAATGAAATGGTCTTCCCATACTACCCTTCCAGGGATGGCGTCCCCCGGGCCGCGAGTAGGGAGGGGGCGGATGCAAATGACCCCCTCCCTCGTATCTCCTGGTCCGGCCATCACGAATTCCTCCATCGAACGGATGCAGGGTGGGCGGGGAGGGAGAGGCGACACGGACGAGCCCTCTCCCGCCTCCGCAGGTAGGAGGCCTCCCTGCCCTGGTCCGGCGCCGATGTCCTCCAGCCGGGCGACGGCCATATACCTGCGCTGCACAGAACTTACAATGTCCGACTGGTATATTTTCGCAGCACAGGACATACAATGCCCGACTGGTATATTTGCGCAGCACAGGACATACAATGTCCGACGGGCATACTTGAATAGCACCGGACGTACAATGGTCCCCCAAGAGTCGGAATCAGGGGTGTAGGGTGGTCATCATGTGCACCCCTGATTCGAAGGGACGGCGTGGGATGCGCCGGGAGAGGGAGGCGGCACGGACGAGCCTCCCTCACCTCCCCAGATGAAGGCTCCACTGCTGCACCCTGGCGCCCCGAACCAAAATGTCCTGCTCCAACAGCATGATGTTCTGTCATTTTCACCACAAGAAGTTTCTTCCACTCCTGAAAGATACGACGGAGGGCGGCTGCCGCAGGGTCTCAAAATGGCGTCTGGGCCCTCGGAAGGCGGGTCTAGGCCTCTGGAGTAACTTTGTCCGAAATTGCAACTCGGGCATTTGCCCACCTGGGCGCAAGCCCCCACCATCGACAAACATCCCCTCGACTTTGAAGATTCTACCAAAGTCCCAAGAGCCCTCAGCCCCTTCAGACTTCCGGTGGGGAACAGCTGCATTGATCACAAATGAAATAACCACGGCACAGCAACAAGATGGCGGTGCTCTCGTGTCTGCATCAGCTTCCGTCTGAACCACCCAGGAACATTATGGGCTAACGAACTCGAGTAAGTTCCGGCTGAACATCAACATGACCCGGTAAGAAAGACTCTACCCCCCTCCCTCTCTTGATTGACGGTCCACACCACCAGCCCCTCTGTTAGCACAGGATTTTTTGAACTGCCGAAAGGGACCCTGGTCCAACCGCCAAATCGTCGGAGACATTTTTTGCCCCTGATGCTACTTCCGGACTAAACCGGCTTCGCCCAAAAATGGCGCCGGTATCAATAGGAACTAACAGATGCCTCGTGGTTTTCCTTAGCCACTGAAACTTGATGTACTAAGATTTATATACGAACCTTTGCGCACTTGATGAAAAAGGGAGGAGGGTTCACTTGACGAACATTTGAAAGGGGTCCCGTAAATATGTTGATTTCAATGAACGATTTATTTTGATATTTATTTTAACTGGTACATAACGTCGCTTATGATGCACACCCATGGTATACATCTAGGAAATGTGATTACAATGAGCTTGACTGTGCTTCCATTTATGGACTGAAATGCCCCTGATCCCTCATCACGCAATGAAACGTTTTTAGTTACTTGCAAATAATTAATTAGGCCTTTTTAACATGTTCTTGTGCCGCAAAATAACCCCCCTACTGTATGTGCTTCCATCGTCGACATGTCCGACCAGAATATGATTGCGCTCTCACATTTTACGTACTGAACGATTATGCAAATAAAGGTTTTCCAAACTATGAATAGGCATCACATGCTTTTGTAAATGTGGGGATTGGTGGGAGGGCTTTTTCTGTGCACAACCGTTCTGCTCTTTTTTTTTATCTGAAAAATGGTTGTTCGGCCCTGAATTGATGATCGAATCAAAAGGTATGATACGCTGCCTCCAAAATATGCAACTAAGATGTGTGAACTAACGTATGAAGAAGGACCTCGACTTCTGAGAATGGGTAAAGTAATGCGGTGTGATTGTTAAAATGTTATAAAGGTATGGTGGTCGAAAATACTAAGGGACAGGGTTGACCGAAGAACTGATATGCCTTAGAACATCACAGCTTTGGGAATGATTTAAGGATCCCGATGGCCAGATACATTTACAAAACTGGGTACCTCGCGCTAGGCACCTCTGATTCCTCTTTTTAACGTTTCCCTACACACGATCCATAATGTCATCCTCGAACCCCCCATGAACCACCTATCACACTGTCCGCCCCCTTGACTTCAGAAACCAAGACCCTAGGGATTATATCCCGAGGAGATAAGTACGAGTATGCGGTAAGTAAAGGACTTTCGTGCCCGTACATTTGATGTGCTCGAATGTTGTCCCCCTCCCTTTTCCTCCTTTTTCCCTCTGCAGGTTACATTGGAGTCCCGATTAGGGTATCGTAAGGGATCTGGAGCCGCATCACGTCCGATGCATGAAAACGGACTAACGCTGCAAGACGACACAAAAAGACACCCTACCCAATGCGCGACCTTTTTGTACCTGACCTAATGCTCTTCCGTCCCAAAATTGCATGCTTTCTACATCCTAACACAGACCCGAAACGACTAACGTTGGGTAATGCACTGAATAGCCCAAACAATACACGGTCATTCTCCATGTCACACGTGTACTGTTTGGCCTATTGTTACACTCTCTCTCTCTCTCTCTTTCTCTCTCTCTCTCTCTCTCTCTCTTTCACCCCTCCACACTTTCCCTCTTCCTAGCGACTGGCACCTAATTGGCGAACCTGGTGCACCTCCTGATTGGCCCCAAATACCACAAGTATTTGCACAAATTCGTCCTAAATAAAACTGTATCGATACCACGTTACTACCTCTCCTTTTCTGCTAAATACGGATGAAATTTAAATTGGCCAAAAGGAAAGGGACAGGTAAGACGACTAAGGTTCCCTAAATTTGACCCACAGTCAGGGAGCTATTTGTCAGTGGCTTCTATGATAAAAATGTGTCTGTGGTAATGCGACCTTCCCCATTCCAAATTGTCTCCATACCCCAAGCAGTAAGAAATGATCGAGACACCCCCGTCTTCCCAAAATGCCCCCAGTTTGGTATCAGCTGCCCTGAACGAGGATCTGAAAAACGCCCCTTGCTCCAATTCGCTGTGTTCCTATCGTTTTCCATAAGATCCCACCCGCCCCAAGGATAAGTTTAATAATTATCGCAAGCCCCCCCGAGTTTTTGTAGTAACCAGGTTGCGAGAATTTATATAGAAAGTTAGAAAGATGTGTGCAAAGTTAAAATTAGATCGAAAACCGAAAGAACTTGTTGCAGTAAACCTTGTTGAAAATAGGATGTTTTGATGTAATGGAGAGTCGTTTAGCCTATGTTCATCCCTCAGAAGGATGCCTATCAGACTATGGTGAATAGCACGTTGCACTTTTTCGTAAGATACAAAGCCCTGAAGACCGGCCTAGCCTTGCAAGACTCGTACTAGGGAAATGGGTCTCTACCAGAAGAACTGACATCTACTGTAATAGACGAATGCAATGAATGGGTACCAGACCTCATACCACGACAAATGAATGTGATAACCAACAAAACGCCAAAGAATTAGCCACAAAGGGAAGTTGTAGGAAATCCAGCAAACCCATCATCAATTGTTTATACGTTGGCTGCAAATCTCAAATGTAGCGGGTGTTTACCCCAGTTGCTTGGTGTTGGGAGAGAAATAGATTTATGTAATTACCTTCTTCTGCAAAATCTCTAAAGACTGTCTTTTCAAACTCATTTAAGGGTACCACTGTCGGAGGAGAAAGAGACCGGATGTGGGAGCACGCGGCCTGACTGCGGATCGTGGAACCTCAGCGACGGAGGCCAAGGCGAGAACACAGCAGTAAAGAGTCGCAGGATGAGGCACTGTTTCAGACAAAGCTAAGGAAAGGGCTGACCTGAAGCCCCTGCTCTATGATCGACGTGTGCCAAAAAGTCCCCGCTCTCTGAACCTGGTTATGGACCCGCCTGTCTCAAATTCTCCGTCCCCCCGATCTGTTCCCGACTTGGCCCTGCTCCATCCCCTCCTCCTCCGACCTACCATAAGGACTGTTCACACACACACCTCTCCACCTGAACTTCCAAGTTCCTCCAAAATCCTACTGAGCTATCCAGAGAAGGGTATTCCCTGCGTCAAAAGGGAGGGAGCTCCGACTAAGTAGACCACGAACTATGTTAATCTCAGAACGGTGACCCAGAACTCCACCAAGGGTCGCCCCTAAAGAGAAGATGAACGAAGTATGTGGTTCTACCCGCTGCTGAACGCCTCGATGATGATGGAAGCAACAGGAAATACCCACCACAGAGACTCAAGAAACAAACAGACCCCACAACTCAAAGACAATTGCACTTTTCATCACAATCCTTCCTCTGCCTCCTAATAACTATGCTCTGGGTCACGGAAGAAAATGCACCTGCTCCAAAACCGTAACGCATTTCTCCTATGAGGTCTGGCGAAACAAAACAAAATGTACCCCTGCCCGCAGACCTCCAACGGCTCAATCCACATGAACATTCCTGTTGACAGAACGAATTGTAATCCGGGTGCTTAACAGTGCCAACAGAAGACGACAAAGACACTGTGAACTCTGATTTTTATTTTTATTATATCTCATTTCTCTCCCAACCACCATTGGACTGACTATGCTCTCGCCGAGTACAAAAAGGACTTACTTATATGATAACTTACCAGTTCCTATTCCAAATGACTATAAGTATCTATGATCTGTACCCAACGCCCTCGCTACATAATTCTAGTCTGATATTGCATTACGATGACTTTTTCTGCAACCAACTTAACGATGAACCTACCTACTAGATGATGTGATGGGTATAATGTGATGTTTATGTACAGTTCATTTGCCTAAGTCCCCTCTCCCTTATTTATGACCGCTGCAATAGGTATAGATAGGAAATAGGCCAGCAAGATGTCTTGGAAATGTTAAAGGGAGGACTGTGGAAAATTAATACAGTTTGGTGAACATTATCTACGCCATCTTGCCTTTCTCCGATGCCACACTTTCCGTCATGCACATCTGCCATATTTTAGCCGTCACGATCAGAATCACCCTCACGTAAGACCCCCCACACCGGTCATTCCCACTCTCACATGCCTTGCGCATAGGCAGCAGCCATTTTGAGCATCATGGTCTCCCGGCCCCTCGCTGATAGCCAGCGCGTCTCTCTCTCTCTCTCTCTCTCTCTCTCTCTCCTAAACCTCGCAAACATCCCCCGCACGTTGACAACCCCCGCTCTCTCATGCCTTGGGTCATAAACCCCTCTTCAGCGCAGCTCCGCCACAGAATCCCATCCTGTTCCCAGCGTGACACCTCCCTTCATTCCTTTCATGGTCTCAGATCCTTTTGATGCAAACCCCCTTTTCCTGTGTCCCCGTTTGTCTTCCTTATTCCCAGGCCGCCACCTGGCCCTGCGGATACTGTTTATTACCCCGTACAGTAGGAAGCTTCCCCTCCCCATCAAAAGACCCTCGAGCCGATCAAAGCCCCCACCCTATGAGATCCGATCAACCCCATGCATTCCGTGAATCGGCGGAATGCCCTGCTGCGCGACAATCATCACCTGTTGTGACCGGGGTGGGGAATTCAACTGTAAATGTATGTGGGAACGGGCCTGTAGGGGAGATTCCGAGGATGTTCTTTCAAATATCAAAGTGTTGCGAGAATGTGTTACGTGCAATAAAGGTCATAAACCCTAGTATAAGAGGCCAAGCCTCAGAAATGTGGTTAGAGCACCTCGTGACGATACTTGCTGTCTGAATTGATGTGTTCTCCTCCGTAGAGAATAAAATCCTCGTTTCCTGCCTTCCAGTCTCCAGCGCCTGCTTCTTCATTGATTAATATTGGTGGGTCATAGAGGCGACACCGCCGGGCAACATAAAAGGGTCTTTGGTTACTGGTTGTCTTTGAACCCCTTTTTTACAGTTGCACATGCCAACGCTACTCACTAACAGCAGAACAACGCTGTTTATGTCAGCACCGGCACCTGTGATAACGCTTACTTGGAGAAAGCCAAGAATGTAGCGCCAAGTGCTTTTGCAATCTTTTCTGTGTGCCTGAAGTCGCTGTCTTTTCTGTGTGCCTGAAGTCGCAGCTCATGTAACAGAGTGAAGTTGGTGCCACCCACATGTTTACTTTGGCGCGCCCATGCTACTCCCTAACAGCACAACAACGCCCACAAGGAACTACTTTACCCCTAATGTTGTTTGCCCTTTGTAATGTATATGGTGGCCAGATGTATAGCCTATGTCCATCTCCTGGAACTCCCCTTTACAACGCTGTATTGGGTGTTGTGATTGGTGGTGTACTTCTGGAGTATACCCGCCTCAAAGGGTTCCAATTCTCTCTTTATAATAGTAGTATAGACTAGCAGCCCGTCCCGACGTTATCCGGGTATGAATTGCTGTCGGCCAGTAGTATATTGTTTTGTAGGATTTCGTTTTGATAGCATTTCTTATCTGTGACAGGCCTGTGAAACGCTCCGATTCACAGTGCACTGCTGATGCACTTAAGAGTGCGCGTTCAGTAGTGTGTGAACTCGAGTTTCCCTGCTTTATTTTTCCTTGCAATATTATATAGCGCGAACTCGACAACATGGCATAAGCACAGTTTACATTACAGAAGAACACATTCATTTGTGGTAGGCACGGGAGACAAAGCGATTTGCCTAGAATCACAGGATGTTGAGCTGATGCTGAGATTCGAACGTACCTCCCCAGCTCTAAAGTTCGCAATTTTAGAACTTGTGGCGGGAGGTGTGTCTAAAAGTGTATGTCGGTGCTGGCCATCAATGAGAGAGACCTGTGCATTTTTCATATGGGTGTTGAAAAAATATGAGTATGTTGCTGGAGATGTGGGCTGCTGTGCCACCAATGTACTTACCGGGGGAAGGTAAACACCCATTATTCCGCAACTTTCTTTCCGCATACCATCACTCTGCATAATTTCATTACGAAAGTACCATGACTCCGCAATGCCATTATAACGCATGGCATTACATTTTATATGCTTTTACCACGCATACATTTACAACGAAATTCATTGTAAATGCATGAATGGTAAAAGCATGTTTTTTAAAAAATGTTTGGATAAGGTAAGTATGGGTATAGGGGTATATGTTTTGGGGTACTGAGGTATATGTTTTGGGGTGTTTGGGTATTTTAAGGGTTCAGATATAGTTTTGGGTTATGGGGTACAGGGGTAGTTTTAGGGTTTAAGGATAGGTATGGGTTTTGGGGTACAGGGGTATTTTTAGGGTTCAGGGCTAGGTTTGGGTTTTGGGGTATAGGGGTATTTTTAGGGTTCAGGGGTAGGTTTGGATTTTGGGGTACAGGGGTATCTTAAGGGTTCAATGCTAGGTTTGGGTTTTGGGGTATAGGGGTATTTTTAGGGTTCAGGGTAGGTTTGGGTTTTGGGGTACAGGAGTATTTTAAGGGTTCAGGGGTAGGTTTGGGTTTTAGGGTACAGGGTTATTTTTATGGTTCAGGGCTAGGTTTGGGATTTGGGGTACAGGAGTATTTTAGGGTTCAGGGGTAGGTTTGGGTTTTAGGGTACAGGGTTATTTTTATGGTAGAGGGCTAAGTTTGGGATTTGGGATACAGGGGTATTTTAAGGGTTCAGGGCTAGGTTTGGGTTTTGGGGTACAGGGGTATTTTAGGGTTCAGGGGAAGGTTTGGGTTTTAGGGTACAGGTGTATTTTTAGGGTTTAGGGCTAGGTTTGGGTTTTGGGGTACAGGGGTATTTTTAGGGTTCAGGGGTAGGTTTTGGTTGTGAGGTACAGGGGTATTTATAGGGTTCAGGGCTAGGTTTGGGTTTTGGGGTACAGGGGTATTTTTAGGGTTTAGGGATAGGTTTGGGTTTTGGGGTACAGGGTATATTTATAGGGTTAAGATGGGTTAGTGTTTAAGGGTGTTGGGGTATTTTAAGGAGTAAGGGTGGGTTATGATTATGGGGTGCAGGGGTATTTAACCCTATTAGTGCCCATTGAAAATCCTTCAGTGCTAAGCCATTTAATGACTTTTTGGAGTGCTTTGCTTTAACATGCTGTAGTTTGTATAATTATGATTATAATGTTGGGAAACTATACATTTTTGGTTTCAGTACTTCTTGAACTATTAATTTGCATATAAAACTTACATTTATAAAACACCCTGAAGTCACATGACACAATTCAAGATGGCCGCCAGGTGACTGAGAAAATGATAAGTGTAAATGACCGCGTTGGTAGGGTAATAAAAAAAATAGTGTTTTCCAAAAGCAGATACTCAGAAATATTTATTAGTTTGTTTGCTCAATGGTAATAGGGTAGATTTTGATTTTGATTTTGTTTTTTGTGTTTTTTATGGCTCTTTGTCAAACTATGACATAGATATAAGCCACAAACATTTGTCATGTTTTTTCTATTGTTGTGCAGAATCTAAACGTATAAGCCTAGCAGAATTGGTTCACAGAAGTAAAATGGATGGTTCAGAGACTACCGTTAGTAAATTTATGAAAATACATATTTTTGCTGCTTTTGACAGCACTTTACATGCTACAAAATGGCCGACATGCTGTTTCGTCTGTTGGGGTTTTTCATATAATGATCTCAATCTTGTTATTGGACATATGTTCAACATCTCAAAATATATTTTCTGACTTTTATGCACAGTAGTGATGCATATTTTGTGAATGGTTGGCATATGATTTTATGCATATAACTCCTGAAGGTCACAGTCCTTGACCTCTGACCCTAAATGGTAGTTACTGGAAAAGTGCAAAGGATATATCTTTGTAACAGTGAATTTGTTTTTGCAAAGTGAGGTATCTTTGTAAAGGTCGTTGTCTGATCTCACAGGTCAACTAGTCAAATTTTATAAGAGGTGAAAAAAACGTGACCTTTGACCCCTAAATACACTTTTTTAAAACCTTTTTTCTGTTTATTCTGTTACCGTTGGATCAATTTCAACAAGTGTGGCATTATTGGACTCGGCATGCAAAGTACTATGTTTTCCCTTGTTCAAATTATTGTAGAGGTCATAAAATTTGACCTTTGACCTCTATTTGCCCTTATTGCAGATGTATACGGAGTTTATTCCATTACGGTGAGACCATTGTTTACAAGTGTTGCAGTGTTTGAATTGTAATGATAATTACTTACATTTTTGTTCATTAAATTGTTGGGAGGGGGGTCATGTGGTTTGACCTTTGACCTCTATTTACACTGTTCTAAGTGTTTCATGGCCTTTAATCCATTACTGTTAGATCATTTGTTACAATTGAGGCATTATTGGAATTGTAATGATTTTTACCTGCATCCTCTTTAGTTATAGTGTTGGAGGAGGTTATGCTTTATGACCTTTGACCTCTAATTATACTTGTTTAGGTGTATCAAGGTCGTTATTGCACACTACCCTTGGATAATGTGTTACTAGTGTTGCATTATTGTAATTGTCTTGATAAATACTTGTGCTTTCATTGGTGTCTGGGATCATGTCTGTTGACCTTTGACCTTTAATTACACTTTTCCAAGTCTTTCAATGTCATTAATGCATTATGGCTGGATCCTTCCTGCCCATATGACCCTCTACACCTCTACTTACCTCTGCTATCATTGGTCTCTCGCCTGCAACCTCCGGTGCCACGCCTGCAGACTTTTTGGCAAAAGAAGAAACTCTATTGAGAAGCATTGGGTGCCTGGAACTTAATTGGCAACCTGCACTTGGCCACCCCTGTGCCCTTGGTGATGTATGTTTGGTTCTACTCTGAAGCCCCCCCCCCCCTGTGCTTGTGCTAACCCCCAACGCTTGTACAAAAGGGGGTGGTGATTGACAGAGCATCTGAATCAATCAAACACTCACACCCAGTCAAAAGATCTGGGTTTAATCCATCACCGTTCTTTAGCCCACTCTGCCACCCCAGTTCAGACATGGCTATATGCAAATCAGTCTGACCCTGTGCCTCATGGGAACAGTCCAGCCCGAACTGCCAAGCCATGTCTTCCCTGGACCGGAATCAAGCTTCTGAGGACCGGTTTCTGGCATTCCAGCCGTCTTCAGCCCGGCTTGCTTGAATCCAGTGGCAAAGTGAGCGAGGGACTCACGTCTGAGCATACCCTGCCAAAAGCGGTACAAAAGGGGGTGGTAATGGACGGAGCATCTGAGTCAATCAAACACTCACACCCAGTCAAAAGATCTGGGTTTAATCCATCACCACCCCCTTTTGTACCCCCAAAGCTTGGCACCTGCAACCAATCTACTTCTCTGCAAGCAATGTGGCTCTAGGCATTCCCAGTCTCCATTTGAAAGCATTGGGCCAACCCCTGACTTTGACTTCTGCACTAAGCCGCCCCGGTGCCACTGGTGGTGCAGTTTTGGTACTCTCCTTACCCTTTGCCCTAGCTGACCTTTCCAAATATACTATGAATCCTTATATGGATGACCAGACTAGTTAGACCAGTATGGCCTGGCACATTTCTTGAGAGCCGGTGTGGGATGGTGGTGTAAAAGTGGTGCTGTGGCACTGCTGGCAGTAAACGCAACTCAGTGAGGGCATTAGCTCAAGGAAAGCTGTCCTACAAGCAAGGAAAGCTGTCCTACAAGCTGTCCCTAGGCTAAACATATGTAGTTGACGGTTGTGGAAGTTCTGGTCCACAGAGAAGCGGAAAAAGAGAGAGGGAGTGTGCCCTCAACCTGTCTCTGTTCAAAACATTCATGGCAGAGCAAGGAGACAAAAAAGGAGAGGCAGGGCACCTTGAACCAACTGTACAAAGGGGTGCTGTAATAACTGACTAACATGTCCACCACTCAAATTACTTTCACTTTTCACAATACTAATTCACCACTAATCCTTTTTGGGTTCCGGAGGAAAATAAAAGCGATTTGACGTCTGGTCAGGGATAGTAAACGCTAAATAATTGCAATTATAATTACACTTACAATTAAAATGTTAAGAATAGACCTGTCTTTAGCCTCCATCACTACTATGTATGGGTTGCACCAGTCCAGCCACAGATATGCAGCCACTTTAAAAACTCCTCTCACTGTGCAGTCAGAAAAAGAAAAGAAAAGCTGGATACAATGGAAAGATTCAAAGCGATTAACTATCAGGAAATGGAAATAAGACCATCATTACAGTAGAGGTTAACATTACAAACAAATTCAGTGACCAGTATTAAACGTATTATCAGCTATTCAAAATTAGCAGAGAAAATATATGTATAATACCTATTTCGCTGTAAGCAGAATTAGCAGAAGAAAAATAAGTCATGTTGGTAATATCAAATTTGTTTTAGGCTATCTTTTTCAGTTTGTGAAAAATATATATGGCTGCGATGCTTTTGAAAAATTACCTCAAACAGTTATTACAAAATGGCCGACTCTTTCCACTGAAAGGTGCACTGTGTCTGCTTGTCCTTCTTCTCTTTCAGCGTACTCCTTCCATAAGCAGCCAAAAAGATACATTAGCCCCCTCACTGACAGAAATTTCTCTGACAGGGATTTGGGTGTGCTGGAGAGTGGTTGGGTTTTTAGGAGCTTGTGAGAGAATTACTAATCTATAATTGTTTTGTTTTTTCAATGCTAAAGATTCTTTTTTGTGAATATATAGGGTGTGTTAGAATTCATTTTTCAATTATTTTAAGTAAAACTTGGGCAGTGTGAAGGAGGGTTTGAATTGTTTTTCTGTTTTTTTTTTTTTACATTAACCATAGTCCTCAACAATTTTTGGGGAGTAGGACGTGTTGGTTAATCATTTTTATCTCACAGAAGTTACACAACTAAGGCTTGTGAGGGAGGGTGCTAATTTTTTCACCTGTGCATTTTTTCAAATTAAGAACATGAACACCAAACGATTTAAGATTGATACAGAGGAATCTTTGTTCAAATGTTTGGATGAAGCTCCAGATATTTATTCAGAGGGTGACAGTGACATTGAGGTGGATTCTGGGTAGGGTCTGGAGTCCAGCAATGGGGAAGAGAGTGTAGGTGATGAGGACCTTGGTGAGTGTGGAGGAGAAGAAGAAGAAGATTTATCTCAAGAAGATCTGTATGAGACTGTCTGGGATGAAATTGCACCAGGCAATGATAATAACAATTATGGTATTGAGTTTATTGTGAGGAATCCAGGAGTCCGGAAAGTTCCCCCAAGAAATTCCCCCCCAGTTGCATATTTGCAATTGTTTTTAACTATGGAACTGCTTGTACACATAGTTCGTGAAACAAACAAGTATGCAAGAGATTTGCTGGACAAAATGGCAAACTGGATCAGTGAGCATCCCCATTCACGGCTACGTCGATGGATGAATGGAGGCTTGACTGTAGGCCTCTTGAAAAAATGGATTGGTTTATCTATTAACATGGGCCTCATAAAGAAACGTAACATGACACATTACTGGGATTTGTCACACCCTTCTCAGGCCACACCTTTCTTTGGGAAAGTCATGCCATTGTGGCAATACCTTATTGTCACAAGAATGCTTCACATAAATGACAATGCCACGGCAAAGGTGAGGAGAGTTGAAGGTTATGACCCGTGGCATAAGATTAGGCCAGTAGTTGATTCATTGAACCATGCTTTCAAGCGGTACTATGTGCCACATCAGGTGATTTGTATTGACGAATCAATGATTGGCATGAAAAATAGGGTGGCTTACATTCAATACATGCCTAATAAAAGGCATGCTAGGTTTGGCATTAAGAAATTTGAGGTATGTGACAGCAGTAACAGTTATGTCCTTCATGTAGATTTATATTCTGGGAAGGATAAAGCAATAGGAACAGAAAAGGGGTTTGTGTTCAACAAGGTGATGAGTCTTCTCCGCTCATGTGATTTACTAGGTAAAGGGTATCATCTAATGACTGATAACTATTACACAAATGTCAGTCTAGCGGAGGAGCTACTTGAGAACAAAACTCTATTAACAGGCACAGTGCGGGCAAACTCTAAAGGGCTGCCTCCAGAGATTGCAAGGGCCAAATTGCAGGCAGAAATGTCTAAGTATATGAGAAAGAAAGGGGTATTGGCATGCGCCTTTAGAGAAAAGAAAAGCCAACGCAAGCCTGTTCTACTGCTGTCCACCTCTAGCCTAGCAGATGATGTGACTGTACAGACAAGGTCTGGGAAGTCAATCATCAAACCTCAAGTCATTCTAGACTACAATAAAGGAATGGGTGGGGTTGATGTAAGCGACCGCAAAATATACGAATTCGCAGCAGAGAGATCAACACACAGATACTGGTCCAAGGTTTGGCGTAATCTGATTGATGTGTCAATCATGAATGCTTACGAATTGTATAAATTGAATACTGATCCATGCAATGATCAGAGGCGCCACAGTTTTATAGTGAGTCTTGTAGAGGCACTTTGTCTACGGCAGGATGGTTTCTCTCAAGAACAAATACCTACAACACCACTACTTTCTCTTTGCAGTGAGGACTGTGCTGTGTGCTCTGACAGGAGTCAGCCTGGGGGGAGAAAAAGGTCCCGCCACTGGTGTCCTGCCTGTAAACTTGGTGTTCATGAGCAATGTTATCCCCAGTTAAGTCACTGTCATCCCTCTCCTAGTGTTCAGGAGGAACAGAACTAGCTTTTTGTTGCCCTACAATTTTCTTCATAACTATCATAATATTTTACATTATTATTACTACATTACCATTTTAAATATTTCAGTGTTTGCAGTTTATTTGAAGTAGTTGTAGGTTGAGTAAGTAACAGTTATAAAAAAAATTATCAAAAATAAAAAAAAAATATATATAAAAATGTAAAAAATAAAAAAAAGTTTATTCTTTTTTTGTTCATTCTTTACAGTTAAAACCTGTAGTATAGTATATGTAAAGATTTTTTGAGTACCTTTTACGGAGGTTGCCTTGAACCAACTGTACAAAAAGGTGCTGTGGGTCTCCTGTCACCAAAAGCACCTCAGTGAGGGCATTAGCACAAGGCAAGCTGCCATAAACCTACAAGCTGTCCCTAGGCTAAACATGTGTACTTGACGGTTGTTGAAGACCCGGTCCACCTAGAGGAAAAAAGAGAGAGAGCGTGCCTATAATCTGACCCTTTACTAAACATTGTTGGTACAGCCAGGAGAAACCAAAGCAGACGGAGGTTGCCTTGAACCAACTGTACAAAGTGGTGCTGTGGGTCTCCTGCCACCAAAAGCACCTCAGTGAGGGCATTAGCACAAGGCAAGCTGCCATAAACCTACAAACTGTCCCTAGGCTAAACATATGTACTTGACGGTTGTTGAAGACCCGGTCCACCTAGAGGGAAAAAAGAGAGAGAGTGTGCCGACAACCTGTCCCTGTAGTAAACATTCATGGCAGAGCGAGGAGATACAAAACAAGAGGCAGGTTGTCTTAAACCAACAAGCTGTCCCTAAGCTAAACGTGTAGTTGACTATTGTTGAAGTTCCTAGTCCACTTAGGAGGGAAAAAAGAGTATGTCTATGACCTGACCCTGTGCTCCTCTTGTTGAAAGAGTAAAAACTAGATCCAGATTCCTAGAGCGTATACCAAGATGCTTCCCAGGAGGTCAACAGACTTGGTATACCTTCTAGTCACCGACTTACCTGACAAATGCTTCTTTGGCAACATCCAACAGTCTTTCCAGCGTGACATGATTATTCATCTTCTTCACCTTCATCACAGACACCATCCAAGTGTTCTCATGAGTACGGTTTCCAGCATGTGAAGAAAAAACATGATTTAATGATTAAGTACTACTAGTCACACATCCCCAAATCGCACAAATCCATTTATTTGATACTCGCCCTCTTACTATGCAGAGTTGGATTGGAAGTAGCATTTTCAGAAGCAGCGCATCCCATCAGAAACTCTCATGCAGAACACGGTTGGTATTAGTGAAACCATGTAGTGCTAAACCAAGGGCAATCAAATCACTTCTAAAAAGACATTGGTCACTCTCTCTCACCCCACATCAAATGTGACTGACTTTGCACTGGTTTATATCCACCCACTTGTCAGTCAAGACAGTATGCTTCCCTTTATCCTTGCCTGATAAGTTAGACTGCTATTTATTATGCAGAGTAGAGCAGTTCTATTTACTCTGCACTGTCCGCAAGGCATGCAAGGCTAAGCTCATTGTTTATCCAAGCTGAGATCAAAAGATAGTCACATAACAGGACCCTGCCTTCTAGACTAACAACCCATCTGACCATCCCCCTGCCAACAAGATACCAAGAGACCAAAGCTTGCTTCGGGTTCACCAAATGAGCCATGTAGCAAAAGCCCTATGCACGATATCAGATATCCATGTTATGTCATGTTATCCCAGAAGGGTATCCTGGTGCTGAAGCAAGAAATATTTTGGCCAAAGTAGGTGCTAGATCAAGAGTCAGGGCTTCACTTCCTAGTGGAATTCAAGAACTGAGGTGGTGGATCTGATGCACAGGGGCAGATCATTCCTGACTTTAGGAGGGAGGAGAGAGCATGACTGCCAGATCTGCCTCTGTATATGTAGGGGTGTGTGTGAGTCAAATGCCAAGGTTCACAAACACATAATAAGGAGTTGGGCCAAAAACTGAATTTCTAATGAGAGACTAAGTGTGGTAAACTGAAAAAGATAATAGTGAGTAAAAGACACAGAGAGAGCAGTAAGGTTGTTTATGCCACTGTAGGTAGAGGACAGTTGGAGAAATTAGCTGGTTAATTAGTGTGGTGCATGACTTACCTTGAGACTGTCTTTACCTGCCAATATGCCATCAGATACCCTAACAACGCCAACTCCTTTCACAGGTGGCCCAAGAGCAATACTGTACCAGCACTCCAAGAACTCTAAAATGCCTCTAGGCTCCCTCCATACAATTCCAACCTATACTCGTCGAAAAAAATGCTTCAAAACTCCATCAGGGGTAGCGAGGACTATATCAATGCAAATCTTTTTCCCTCTCTATCTCTCTCTGCTATTCTCCTCAATCAAAATAACTGACTAATATCCACCACTTAAATTACGTTCATATTTCACCATACTAATTATCCACTAATCCTTTATGGTTTCTAGAGTAGCGTGCTACTCGCCAAAAAAGCACTGGCTCCACCCGTCCCATTTTATGCCCCACTTTGCGGTTGAGGAAGGTTACATGGCGCAATAAACCACGCGGCTTATGTTTTCATGACAGTGAAGGCGGGGGAGAGAGATCCATCAACAGTGGATGGTACCGTCCTTGCATGGCACAAAATAGCCCGTAACCTTGCTGCGCAATCCCCTGCTGCAAGTAACGTGCGAAAGCATCTGCCGAAAGATGCTTGAAGACCTTAATTATTCTACTTGGGGAGACCTTTACATGGGAGGGCAATTTCGTACTAAAGAACAGTTCTTCACTACAAGAACACCGACCACAATGGATACATTCTTGTATATCAGGCTCCCACAGAGTGTGAAGGCTGTCACACCAGCATTTCCGGAAGGAGCCACCTACGTTGGAGCCTCTACATGCTTTCTCACAGGCAAGCCCTCCCAAACATGCCATCTCCCTTCTGTAGAAACACACACAAGCTGCGACCCCATCTCGCCCTATTAGAGCCAGGAGAGAATGGGATAAAGACCTGAACACCCCACTGATAGATGACCAATGAGAACACAGACTACGACTTGTCCATTTTACATTTTTAAATAGACTGTACTATACCCCGGCCAGACTCCACACGTTCCACCTCAGGGATAATGTTAGATGCGCTCGCTGTGGCGGGGGGGGGGGGGGTGCGGATTTCCTGCATTTGGCGTGGTGTTGCCCCCTAGTGGCGGAATATTGTACACAGGTGTTTGATTGCCTCTCGGGCACGTTGGGGTACAGCTGACACCATGCATACTAGTAGAGCTATTACACTACACTACAACAACACGGCCCATAGAAAATTCCTTGCTATGAGGCTCCTTTTGGCTAAACGACATGTAGCTTGTCGATGGGGGAGAGGACGTGCGCCTAAATTCAAATGTTGGATACACACAGTGTCTACTTGGCAAGAAAATCTGAGCTATTATGCAGAACTATTGCCCACTGAATCACACCCAAAAGATATTTGGGCCCGCTCACCTCCTACTTTCTTGCGCAAGAGGCGGACCACGATGGAGAGGCAGAAACTGAAGGCTTGGATGCTGGTAACGAGCCTGGGCCGTGAGGAACACATGGGCCGAATAGATGGGACTGGCTAGTTAAAATCTGGCGTGATATTGATGACAAGGGAGAAATTTGATGTTGATTTGGTGTGTTGATTTATCCGGATGTGTTGGTGGGGACGTACAGAGGGGCTGAAAAGGAAATGTGTGAGGTTTCTGTGCTTCATTGGCCGGGATTACCTGCCTTTTGTATAGCGCACTATTGTTGATTCTCTGCACTACACGACGTGATTACTGTTTGTTCCTATTAAAGTATGGATTGCAATGCTAGAAAGTTTGCCAACATCATAGACACTCATGGGAGGGGGGTAGTTGGGGTTTTAGATAGTTTGATGCAGGAAGGTGCTAATCTCTGTAGACTATGCTGTAATGTACGACTCGCTGACTTTTTATTGCACTGATGTACTGCTTAATATTTCAATAAACCACACAAGATGAACGACACAACTGACAGGCGCACAATAACCGCAAAATGAAACTTTGTGCCAAATCAATGCAGAAGACAAAATCCATGTAAATCTTCTGATATGCAACTTCACCCTACTAGATACATTCATGTTGAGAACAATAAGGTAGTAAGGTTCAAGGCTCTGCACCGGTGCCTCCAGACGGAAGCCTCACTGAATGCCACCTGTAGATTGCCACACTCCCAGGGCATTCACTTTTCTCCTTATATCTATCCAGATGCATAGGCAAATGCTGAAAGCTGAATTTCATTTGGTGCAGAGCATTGGGGATGGGCTAAAGACATTCAAAATTGGAAATCATGAAATGACATTTCGGGCAGTCACATTCGATACCACCCATAGGATTCCTGACTATCCTCCTGCAATCAGACACCCTGAATAGATGCCAAGTGGCATCAACACAATACAGCTTGAAAAGGCAGAGATTGGCAGGAATAAACCTGGTAGACAAGTCTGGAGAGAACAGATCAAGCTGCAACTCAACGTTTGCTGTCAAACAGGAGAGTGAAGCACACTATATTGCCATAATCTTGACTCCCCAAAATGTGAGAAAGTGATCCATATCCATGAAAAGAGTAAACATGACCATTTTGTAAATAATTTGTAAATCTTCAGATGGAAAAAAACACTGCTCAAGAAACAAAATCAAGCGTCATCGCCAGGGAGCGTGGCTAGGACAGGGAGCGAGGCTAGAACAGGGAGCGTGACAAGGTAGCCACGATGGCCGCGTGTCGTGCAGGTGCATAGCTGAGCTCGACATTGACCTCTCAACGTGATGTCTGAGCAGTGCAGATGGCAAAAATTGCAATGTTTACTTTGTGAAAAGTAAGTGCCTCGGCCCTCAACAGGACGTCACTGCAGCATGCATCACACATTGACCCTGCCATGCTGCCAATGATAGTACCAACACAACTACTAACCAATCGCACTCCTATAAGTGTGACAATTCTGACTATTCCAGGCTCCAAAAGCTATGAGAAGTACTTGTGTGGCAGGCATCAGTCATTTTGAATTAATATGGAATTAATAAGCTACTGTTGTGCTCATTGCTAAATTCCCCAGAGTCCAGCAGGCGTGCACACTCTCAGTCCTTGGACACCAATTGACAGTTGCTCCGCCTAAACTGCATGCCTGGAACCTGGATCTGTTCCACATCACTGAGGCATATGGCAGAACCCTGGGCCTGGTGGAGACAGAGGTGACCTGGGGATGTTGGGCCTCTCTAATTATACTGGTGAGGTGCACCAACCTCCCCACTTGCTACTGCCTCCAATAGACTCCCATGCCCACCTGTGCTACCCGTCGTGCAGCCCTCAGTGTCCGAGCACTGGGATTAGACATGGAGAACACATTGCTGGGAGCAAAGGAAAAGCTAAATATTACCCCAATCGCCCTGAAGACACTAAGGTCTCAGATGCCTCCTCACACTCTATATACAGTGTACTACTTCCTCTTCAGAATCATAACTGACACACAGCCACAGTTAGCTATACAAACATCTAGAGGCACCCTCATACATCCAAAATCACAAAGACTATTACCTCAGACATGACCCAACATCACAAACACCTAATATCCATATGCCTACCCACAAAGAGCAACACGGTCTATCACCAATCAGTACATATGAAGCAACACATCTGAATACTCTCACAATGGCCCATTTTATGAAAAGTAGCACATCACTGGTTGAAAACACGATGCGTCACTTTTAATTGTCAAATCCTTGCAACACTATGGATGTGATATATTTACACTACAGAGCTCCATGTATCAAGGATTCAACAGATACGTCAGGAATCCTGTCGTACTATTTGGCACAATAATGACGCATTGCTGGAGTCGGATACTTAACGCACCTCCAATAATGTGTCATTACAAAAGTCCCATGTGAAATGCCCTGCATCACTCCATAAGTCTGCTTGACGCAGGCGTAAGGATTGTTACACAGTCAAGTCGTAGGAGTGGTATAGTGAAATCTCAAAGATTTCACTACGCCACTTCTACAAGGTTTTTGCAGGGAAACGCCCACCCTCCATACATTATACTTGACGCAGGTATAATGTGGTGCATGCATTTACAAAATGACGCATCTGCCTCGGAACGTCGTTTTGCAAATAGGGTGCAGTGTGGCACATTGTTTACAACACCCGAGTGTCACAAAAAAGTGATGCAAGCCCTCATAAATAAGGTCCACAATATATATAACATGCTATTCATAATAAGAATCACCTCCGTCTCTCTGCTTTTCTCAGCATAAGGGGAGAAAGAGGTTGATGGGAAGAGGTACAGGATTACAAAAAAATCACATGAGTGATAAAACCAGCTGAATTTTTATCAGACTATCTTCGCACGCCACAGCCTTATG
Source organism: Lissotriton vulgaris (assembly GCF_964263255.1). Classification (NCBI taxonomy): domain Eukaryota; kingdom Metazoa; phylum Chordata; class Amphibia; order Caudata; family Salamandridae; genus Lissotriton; species Lissotriton vulgaris. The sequence continues at coordinate 17,433,328 of NC_141693.1, read as the reverse complement.
ATTACACAGGTCCCTCCAACAAGGAGGTCAACACATTTTACCCTGTGAAGTGATAGCTAAGGATGTTTTTCATTTTTGCAAAATGATCAACTTCAACAATGATACATTTTGAGAGCAAGAGAAAGGTGCCAGTCCAGCCTGATGCTTTCTCTTCAAGTAAAAACATAATAATGCAAAAGCCAAATTTGTTTTTTACAATTTTTAAAGTGTATTCGTGCACTAAAATATGGCATTTACCCATTTTTTTTAAGAGGAGAAAATCAAGCTTGTCAAGAGTAAACAGAGGCTGGTTGATATTGCGGTCTGCAGTTGGGCCTTGGTCTGTAAATACTAGTGTGTCTTTGCATGATAGCAAAACATGTAATTTCGAATTATTAGGATAGCAAGCAATAACATCTAACAGACACACAAACAATACTCACATACGCTTACCTATGCCCCTATTCATCTGCTAAATGGTAGGTAATAGGAGTAAAGGTGTCTGCAACGACACTGGTTGCGTCATGATGTTTTTTACAAGCAGATTCCTTGGTTCTGCTAAATGGTAAAAGCTTGTACTGACAGGGAGAAAGACATGTGAAGCGCTAACTCAAAAACTGGCTAGGCAAAGAGTGTTACGGACATTGCACTGCTGCCTATGACTGGATGCAAGACCCTTCGGAGCATATTTCATTGCTGCTGGTGAATGTCAGTCCACCTCCAAGCTTGTCAGTGTGCCTGCCCCCTTCCATCAAACCTCAACACAACTCTCCAAGAAAGTACAGGTCTTTTTCATAGCAAAGGTAATCTGAAGCCTATCAACAAAGATGGAAACACTGCATTCGTCAACCCATCCATCCAAAATGAAATAATCAAGTTAATTCCCTTCCCACATATTATTTATGTTGCTTACAAAAGCTGTAGAACGATGTACGTGGTACAACTTAGAAAAGTGAGCTGCTTCTCAAAACACAGACGAAACACACAAACACAGCTTCCAAACGATAGCCTTTCCTTGCCAAAGCTGTTTGATAGTAAAGACAGTTACGAAGCAGTAACTTTTATTTTCATTTCAAGGAAATACATTTTCCATTGCATGAGAGACTTTTATCACATAAATCGTTTTATTGCAGCTTGTGAGGGCACTGTGAGAATTGAGGGGCAAGGCCGAAAAGATTGCAAAACTAAAAACATTACATTATAGTCAAGTTTATTTTCAGTCAGAAGAGTTCTGATTTCAAAGGCACCGTCTACTAAAATTCACCCATTGTGCATGAACCACAGGCCTCGTTATGGCCACTGTTACTTGCTCTCTTCATTTATTGTTTTGTATTCCCTGCACGCTAGAATGCTTAAATTTTCTCACTATATATTTTATAATATTGCCTGCACATGCGTGATAGATACTTCCTTCCTCCCAACCGTGTAAACTGCCTACTCATGTTATTTTCATCGTGGCATGCTCCGAAGGCCTGCTTTCAAGGCCTGCTGCCACTGCTACGACAGGAGAGAACGACCTTTAGTAACCGATCCCTGTCTAATAAAGTGTAAATAAGGGTGGGAGTATTTAGAGGGATCGGTTGAAAAGAGGAATGCAATACAAAAAAAGTAGAATAGGCAAAGTGAACAGTTAATTTTGGAAACGAGTCGGAGAGTCACCCAAGATTTTAAAGTGACGTGCAATTTCTCATCAAATGAATCCTTTTGATTTTAGATAAATGAATTGGTACTGTGAGCCGTACCTGTTCTGGTTTGTGGATGTTTTCAGCCCGATTGCCAGAAGCTTCTGCAGTGCAGCACTCCAGCTCGGAGACTTGCTGCACTGTCTCTGGGGCTGCCGGCAGATTTGAGCCCTCTGCTGGTGAACAGGGGTTTGTGCAGCTTCAAGCAAACGCTCGTTTCCATTTCCTGAACCCGATTACTGCCTTACTTTTAGGTGAGGAAATATGTGTGATTGAGACTGAATATGGGCAAATACAGCTTTCACAAGAAAGATGAAAGTGTTCCAGATTGTTATTAGATGAAAATATTGATTTTCAAGCAACATAACTTGAAAGAAACCCCTGCCAAATGAGTGTCTGCTCTTGGGCCGATCAGATCGGCCAGAGCACTTTCACTTTTAACACAGGGCCGATTAGATCGGCCCGTGGCACTACTTAGGTTAAAGGGAGCAGGGTGGACACCCGGAGCTGGAATGTACAGAACCTGGGAAGAAAAAACAATGAAATATTGGGCACAGCGCTCGCTTTTTTTCCGTAATCCCGTGCCCGCCCACGCCCACGCCCCCAGCACATGCCCACAGCACACGATATGAGACATGGCATGAAGGGCGGAACGTACCACACGCCCCCAGCATTTGTCACGCCCCAGCACACGCCCACAGCACAACGCAGACACGCCCACAAGGGACTACTTTGCTGGCACAGTTCTTTTACCTTTTAAATGAGATGGTGGGCGTCTGCATAGCCTATGACCTTCTGCTGCCACTGCCCTTTCCAACGCTGTATTGGGTGTTGTGATTGGTGCTGTGGTTCCTGAGATTACCCGCCTCAAAGGTTTGGGCTCTCTCTTTATGATATTAGTATAGATACCAAGGTGCCATTACCCAATTTAGTGGTGCCAGTTGCAGCCACCATCACATATGAAAAACGACGCCTCCCCCAGCCCCTCGCAGTTGTCTCTTACACAGGATCTGGTTGACTCGTTCCGTTACGATCCTCACATATGTGTTGGAAACCAGCTGTGCTCCTCGGTTCATCTCCGTATTCCTGTCCTAGTACTGAAGCTTCCTCAGTGGTGAGATTCTTGGGATTCGAGATCCGGGGCGCCAGCCTGTGGCTCTCGCTTATATGACGGGAGATGGGGACGTCATCCACATACCTGACAGTTGAGAACTGGGGATCCCTGGTAGGGGCCAAGAGGTAGGAGTAGAAGTACCGTTGGGAGTGTGAGCCTGGGGGAGAGAGGGACAGAAAGTCAGAGAAGAGAGCGCACACCCCTCCCCCACATGCAATACCTTCTCTGTGCACCCCCTCACTGTCCCCCATCCACCTTTAGTCTATAGTGCATGTTACTCATCTCGATGAACTGGGGGAGCCCAGAGAGGGGTCTCGAGAGGGAGGAGTAGAAGTAGAGGAGGGAGTGCAAGCCTGGGGGGAAGAGGGACAAAGGGTGAGAGAAGAGAGCGCACACCCCTCCCCCACATGCAATACCATCTCTCTGCGCCCCCACGCAACACACTCCCCCATCCACCTTTCATCTATAGTGCCTGTTACTCATCTCAATGAACTGGGGGACCCCTTAAGTGGGAGGAGTAGAAGTACTGGAGGGAGTTTCAGCGTGAGGAGTGAGAGGGACAAAGGATCAGAGAAGAAAGCACACACCCCTCATAGACTGTCGACTGGGTAGGGGCCAAGAGGTAGGTGTAGAAGTACCAATGGGAGTGTGAGCCTGAGGGGAGAGAGGGACAAAAAGTCAGAGAAGCGAGCACACACCCCTATCCCACATGCAATACCTTCTCTCTGCACCCCCTCACAACACTGCCCCCCCATCCACCTTCAGTGTATAGTGCATGTTACTCGTCTCAATGAACTGGGGGACCCCAGAGAGGGGTCTCGAGAGGGAGGAGTAGAAGTAGAGGAGGGAGTTTCAGCCTGGGGAGTGAAAGGGACAAAGGATCAGAGAAGAGAGCGCACACCCCTCATTGACTGTCGACTGTTTAGTGTCCGCGTGCTACACGTGCCTTGAGCTCCACACACTCTCTGAGGTGTTAAAGCGTAGATGCCTGCAGTGGACTGGACTAAGCCCTGATTTAGATGTCTATGGTAACAGAATATTCTCCTATTTGTGCCTGTATTGCTAAACCCGGCAGAATATTCCTGCGGTGTCTTTCACAATACTGTCCCCAACGTGAAGGAAATTACACTGGTGAACTTTCCTCCAGATTTAGCACTCGTCCACATATTGATTTTGTCTCCATTACCACCCACCTTTAGATCAGACTGAGGAATCTGGGATGGTGCCACACACACATTATTCATCCTTCTCTGCTTATAGATCAGAAAACCCCTGACACTCGCTAGCTCTCTCTCTCCATCCATCACTTCACTAACTCTCCACGTTGCTCACCTGGTTCCTCTTCCCCCGGCGGCCACGCCCACGGACACGCCCACCGTCGAGCTACTCTTAACCTTTCGTGACACCCGCTTCGCGGGTGCCACTCACTTGCCTTTGTAGAACTCTGCTGCCTGTTGCGTTCAGGACGGAGCCAAGGTCCGCGCAACGCTGAAATTTGTTTGTTTTCCTGACTGCCGCCTCCCCGAGGACTCGCTGGTGTGAGCAAGCTCTGCAATCGGCAGAGCCAGCCTAGGGCTCCCAGCTGGAGTCCTAAGGGTTAGAGGCTTGGGCAAAAACTACCATCTGCAAGGCGGGGGACTGCGAGGACCAGCAATCTCCACGTTGCTCAGCTGGTTCCTCTTCCCCCGGCGGCCACGCCCACGGACACGCCCACCGACGACAAGCACATAACCACCATCACTTCACCCGCGACGCGGGACACGCGCTGGTCGTAGCCCGTGCGAAGACCGGGCAAAGAGCGGGCCGTTTTAGGCCGTTAGAGGCCGGATAGAGCAGAGCCGGGCCACCTCCCTAACTCCTAGTTTACAAACTTTTTGTTAAACATCTCCACTTGTATAAACATGTCTCCAAGGGGAAGCAGAAGTAAGACTGCAGCAAAAAAAGGACAATTAACTGGCCCCATAGACAGCTTCATAACTGAGGCTAACACCTTTATAGATCAGAGTATTTCACTCATAGAACGGAGAGTATCCCAAGACCTCCTGGAGGCCCGACGATCCTCAATGGGTCATCTAGCAACCGCTAGAACGCCAGTCCCTACCAAAGATCAAAGACATAGTGAGGGCGGGACCAACAACAGGCAAAGCCTCCCAAATATAGTTGATCTATCGGTGTCACAACTTTCAGAATCTCAACTAATAGATGACTCTGACCTAGAAAAAACTCCCGACTTAGTTCTACATCCTACACCAGAAGAGGTAAGACAGGCAAGAGGGAGGAGGGAGGGAGCTATAAAAAAGAAAAAGAATCATGTAGCGACAAATAAAACACCAATGAGAAAACAAACTCTACCCGCAACAGAGGAAATAGGAAATACACTTAGTCCCCCCCTGCTTGGAAATCAGAGTAGGCACACTGTGAGTATACATCATGACGCCTCACCTACCACGAACTTAGTGATAGTACCTGAGGGCTCCCTAATAAATAAAACTGATTGTAATTACAATCTAGACTTGCTGGAAAAAATTGGAAATCTCCTACATAAATTCCTCTCACCCATTCAAGATACCCTGGCAAAACTAGAAAAAGCCGTAGTCGAACTCTGTGTCGATGAAAGCTAATTCTGCCTCAAATCGTGTACAAGACCCACAAAAAGTACAAAAACCTGGGGCACCAAAACCGGTAAATTTAATCCCCGTGGCTCAAGCAAAAAACTCGACACCTGTACCCACTATAGCCCCGAAACCCCCAGCTACAATATCAACTAAGAACAAAGCACCAGACACTTTAGCCTCAACAATTCTATCAGGAAAGAATAGCACCCCCTGTACTAGCACCACCACAGCCACAAAAAGTAAACAATCATCAACCAAACAACCCCAAACATATCGACCGAGAGAAACACAACGACAGGGCTAGACACGACCAGTAACACGACCAGTAACACTTCCACCAGAAGCGAGTCCCTTTGTTGCTATATTGACAGGGGTACCAGACGGACCAAAAACACGAACCAAACTGGTCATTAAAAAACAAGATACAACACTGGCTTAGCATAAATTGTCCACCACCACCCCCCTACTGCTCCACTAGAATTTTGATGGTTAGAAGAGCCCCTTGGGTCGGCTATGGTAAAAAATCAATACAGGGGGATTGCGTCCTAATCACTTATGAGGACCCTAGAATAGTAGAATACATCTGCTCAGGAGAGGGCCAAACTATAAATGGGGGGGTAGGAATAAAACGTCATTCTTTCTTTTACCCACCCAGATTTCAGGATGGCCCCTCGCAAATAGATGGACCCTGGTACACAGTGGGCCCTCATTATCGAGGCAGAGAAAGGGATGAATGGAGAGGGCAAGAACAGTGGAGAAAATATAGAGAACCCCCACGTTGGGAGGGTTGGAACGGATTACCACTAACAAATATGTACAGTGGCCTAGAGTGTGTCGACTGACCACCACAGCCAGAAGAACAGGCCTCTAAAACCCCAGATAACCCGCCAATCTCAGATAACCCTTTAATCCTTGAAGACCTAGTTACTCCCAGCAATCTACAAATCGATAACAGCTTCAAAAATAATCCCCCAACCATGAGCATGATCTCCTGGAACATCGCGGATTACGACCAAAGCTGGAGGATGGGACCATCATGCACCATGTACACAGACATCAAATAGTCTGTCTACAGGAGACATGGTCACAATTAGAACATCACCTACAGGGGTACAAGACATACTTTTCCCCTGTGCTGGTGGGACAAAAGGGTAGACCAAAGGGAGGACTAAATATTTATATAGCTAATACCATCCAAAATATAAAAATAAATATAATTGAACTGGATCCTTACTTCCAGATCATTGGTCTCTCTTTACCGAAAAATTAGTTTGTAGTCATCATCAATTTTTATAACAACCTTGAGGAAACACAGCTCCAGAGAGTTTTGGCCCACCTTTATGAAAAATTAACTACCCTCAGACAGAAACAAGGAGCAAGGGGTGTATTATCTATAATATGGGCAGGAGATTTTAATTTACATCAATGTACCCAACCAGAGCAAAAATGTCCTGGTATGGTGACAGAGAAAGGTGATTCCCTTATCCATTTTTCTCACAATAATGCGGGTGGAATAATGAACGATCTCCTATCAGATCTGGACCTCCAAATAGCAAATATTCCGGATCATAGAACTAGTTTACTAGAACCGACCTATATAGGAAGAGGTTTCAGCACTACGGTTGACATCATTATAATATCAGCAAGCCTACAACCCAGAGTAAACAGCTTTGAAGTCATGCCCAACATCCAAAGTGACCATGTTATTCTTAAAATGGAAATGACTACAAATCATCAACAGTCTCTGCCTATGACGATAGCTAGCACACTGACCGAGGATAATATAAACATGGGCAAATTGAATGGGTATTCAATAAAGTGGGGGAAGATAAACCCAGAGGAAATCACCAAAGACTTGATAAAATCAGTATACCCCCAAATTAAGAAATGCTTAGACACACGGATAGAAGATGAGGAACTCCTTAATAGCTTCGCTCAAATTATGGAAAAAATAAAGTCCCTACTCACAGCAAAACATAAAGCTGGACCACGCCGATCAAAAGGATGGTTTAATCAAGAATGTACTCAGGGTCATTCAAAACTCAAAGTAGCACTAAACAAAGATGAAAGGGATCCTCATACCATATCCGCTCTAAGAAAGGAATATCTTACAATCAGAAAAAAGAGAAAAGCGGAACTAAAGCAAGCTCTATGGGATGAACTCCACGTTAGTGCACAGGAAAAAAACAGCCAGGCCTTCTGGAGAGTAATAAGAACCCCGTTTTTGGCTGATGACACAAACCCAAAAATTGAAGTTGCGATAGACGAGTCAGAATGGGTATCACACTTCTCAAAAATTTCCAAAAACCATCCTCTGAGCAAGAAACTGAAGACGAGAATTTAAAAGTGCCGCTCTACCCTATTCAAATAGACTTTGAAATCTCCGAGATCCTTCTGGCCCTGAACTCAACCAAAAATGGAAAAGAACCAGGCCCGGACGGAGTCCCGGCTGACTTCTTCAAGTATAACACAGATCTTTGGGCCCCGATCATTACCAGGGTGTGTACAGCAGCGGCAAAGAAAGGAATCCTGGAGTCCTGGACAAGGTCCGTCATGGTACCGATATTCAAGAAGGGTAACCGCCAGGACCCTGCTTGCTACCGCCCAATATCTTTGTTGGACTCATTGGGAAAGCAGGCAGGGTGATCCTGGAGCGACTTCAGGACTGGGTGGAGGAGAGAGGAATATTGTCTGAACTACAATTTGGTTTTAGAGAGGGCTTTGGAACTGTGGATCAAGCCCTAAACCTTTCCGTGATCATTGGAAAACATATACACGCCAAAAAAGATAAACTCTATATGATTTACGTGGACTTGTCCGCGGCGTTTGACTGTGTTTCTCACACCAAATTGAGGTCTCTCTTAGCCCAAATGAGGGTAGATCCGCCACTCCTGAACTTTCTAAGGGAAATGTACTCCAAGCCCTCTGCCAGATTCCGCTTTGGCACAAAGGGAGAGCTGACAGCGTCCTTCAGAGTGGAGCGCGGAGTCAGACAAGGATGTGTCCTGGCGCCTTTCCTTTTCTCCCTCTATACTAACAACTTGGAGGTTGAGCTTTTGAAGGGCGCCCGGGACCTCCCACAGGCAAAACAACGCCTGATTCCCGCTCTGCTCTATGCGGACGACGCTGTCCTCCTGGCACGGACTCCCTGTGAACTTCAAAAGACCCTTAACAGGTATTCTCAGTTTATGGGTACCCTAGACCTTCACATAAATGTGAAAAAGACTTTTGTGATGACGGCAGGCGCTGGGAGAAAACATCTGAAAAATATTACCCTCAATAGTCAAAAAATAGACTCTGCAACTGAATACTGCTATCTGGGAATTACAATAGACAATAAACTGTCCTGGAAAAAGGCAGTGGAAGCGAGGAAACACTGCTTTAAAAGAGCGTTAGCGGCACTGGTGACGTTCTCACAAAAACTGGGAAAACGACCGCCCGTGGAACTGTTAGCGATATATAGGGCCAAATGCCAATCGACAGCCCTATATGGAGCAAGTTTATGGGGTCACACGGATGTCACTTCCTTGCAAATAGCAGAAAATAACTTTTTTAGGTTTCTTCTGATGGCCCCAAAGCGATCTTCAACTTATGCTTGTCACGCTGAATTAGGCGTCCCATATATCGAGGACCTCGCAAAAATACAACCACTACTTTTATGGCGCCGCATCTGGACCTCGGAAAAAAATGACCTTACCAAGATGATAGTGGCAGACGCAATGACATTAGACCATGCCTTAAAAATCAAATGGTTAGCCTATATCAGGAACTTTTTCATTGACCTTGGGGCAGAGCAATATTACTCAAATCCTGAAAAAATCAGAGAACTTACAAAGAAACAACTAAAAACATTAGCCCTGGGACATTTGGAAAACCTGAGATTACAATCTGAAGTAGGCAAACCGTCCGTTCAACACGCGATAATGGTCCAATCTACCCTTTCAACTCAGCCCTATCTAAATCTTAATATTGGTATTTTTGACCGCCTTCTTCTGACAAGATTCAGATTAAACATGTTTCACAGACTGGTAGCTTTTCCAACAGCAAATGTTTGGGATTCGAATCCACCTTTATGCCCCTGTGACGAAAAGTCAATACAAACTACCTTACACACTGTTTTGTTTTGCAAGTTCTATCACGAACACCGCAAAGTTTGGCTATTGACTTTGTTAAAATCCTGGGGTCTTAGGCAATGTCGCCCTGCCATGCTGTGTTTACAGCTTTTGGACACTGAAGCTACCTGCTACCATGTTCTTAATTTTCTGAAGTGTATTCATAGACACAGAAAAAATCTTTAATGTAATTTCCTTAAACAAAATAACGATCTTATAAGTCAGATGTGGAACTTCCTTGTTATATGTAATTACCTTGCACTTTTTTATAATTGTTTTACTATGTATTATCATTGCTTTTATGGATTTCTAACTTTGAAATTCCGAATAAAGATTATTTATTATTATTACTTCACTAACCCACTTATTTGTATCTCTCTGAACGCGTTTCCTCTCTCATTCTGTTTATTATATTAATAGTCAGAAATCAGTTTATCTTCTACAAAATCTATACATATTCAGGAAATGCATACTTAAATTCAGAAGACCCTGCCAACTTAGGTTTGACCACCCAACTTGGCAGGAATACCTCTGCAGAGGGAATCGTATCTGTCAGAACCCCTTTCAGAGGGTCGCAGGGCACACAGGGTCTACTGGGCCCAGCCAGGGGGGTTGAGGCATTTTACTCATGATGTCCCAGGGCCGGACCTACTATGAAGAAATCTGAGCAGCTGGGCCAAGTACCCCTTTCTGCACTTGACTGTCAGAGTGGAAATGGTCCGAGCAGAACAAGGCTTGCGGGGGTGCGGCTGGATACAGTTTAGTGAACACAACACGGGATCACAGCTCAACAAGCACGTAGCAGCAGTAAATTATTCTCCAGCCAAATCCTCACTTTTATGAAAAAATATAAGTATTTATTTCTACCACTAACAACACAAAGGAAAAACAACAACACAGCCCCTCCTGAGGTCGGGACTCTAGTGTTCCTTTGGCAGTTCCCAGTCTCACTCCTTCGCTCTGGTGAAAGTGGGTTTGAGGCATGTGGGCTGCTGAATTCATATCTGTGCATAGATCGCCGCCTAGTGTTGGGTCCGGATGATTGTACATTGTTGTCCTGGAAGAGTCTTTGAAGTATCACGAGATAGGTGGCTCCTCCCCTGGACTACAGTGCGCATGGGCATCGCCTCCATCCCCAGATTGTTTTTTTCCGCCATTGGGTTCGGATGTGTTTCGGTTCCCTCTGTCGGAACCGATAGTAGTTTTACGTTTCTACTTGAGACCAAAAGGTCTTTAGGCTTGGCGTCGGTATTGTTTCGTTCGGGTTATCTTATTCTCAGCTCCGAACACTCTCTGCCCCTCCGCGTGCTCTCGGCGCGGACGGGCCTACTCGACGCTCCAAGTTCCTGAACATGGAACGGACTCCATTCAAGAGGTGCCCGGTGTGCACCTCCAAGTATTCGCACCTCGACGTGCACCCTGTGTGCAACAAGTGTTTATCACCGGACCATGACGAGGCCAGGTGTATGGCCTGCTCAAAGTTCCGGTGCAAGAAGACCCTGAAGCATCGTCGGGCCGCTCGACTCCAGGCCCAGTTGTCGGTGCCCCCTGCGCCCCCGCCGGACAACATCTTTGAAGCATTTGAAGACAACGAGAATGTCTTTCAGGTTTCGGACTCTAGCCCTGCGTCGGAGGGAGAGGACTACGACGCAGAAGATGAGGAGTTTGATGAAGCCGGCGACGAGGTAGGGGACGACGATGGGGCCATTGCCACCGTGGGGGATAGCTCGGAGGAAGAGCACCCCCAGACTGCCTCAGGGGCTGATCCCCAACATACGGCCCAGGTCGAGGGATCGCCTTCGGGCCTTACCCAAGACCTTGCTAATAGTCCAACTGCCCCGCCTCTCGGCCCGGCCGCGGACATTTCTGAGGCGCCACTCCCGTTGAAAAAAACGAAAGTGAAGCCATCGGGATCTACACCATCGGTTTCGAAACCGAAAGTGAAAGCTCCACTGGTGGGGCAGAAGGCTCTAGAGGCGTCAACACCTACAAAAGTCAAAATGGCCGACTTGAAAAGCCACGCCAAAATGGCCGACCCCAAGGCCTCGGGGTCGACGCCGAAGACGAAGGTGGCCGACGCGGCTGCGTCGGCGCTGAAGATGGTCGAGGTCGACGACCCAAAAAAGGCTCCAAAGAAGCGCCAAAGCGATTCCAAGGCTCCGGCTGTGCCGGCTCCGACCGTCGGGGCCAAGGATGGCAAGGTGTCGACTCCGAAGACGCTGCCCCCGGCAGACTCGACTCCCGACTCAGGGAAATCGCTCGAGACAGTCAAGCCCTCTCCAGCCTTAACGAAGAAGGTCGTTGAATCCCTCCAACGGATTCAAAACGCTGAGGTTCCCGAACCAGAGGGAGTGAAGCCGAAGCCCGCATCGAAGCCGGTGAAGGCGCAGACGCCTATTCGCTACACCCTGCCGCCAAAGTCGACGCCGAAAGCCTACGCTCCGAAGCAGGGGGCGGACGTGCCCTCGAAGGAGACGTCGACGTCCAAAGCTGCGTTGGTGGTGTCGAAGCTTCGGCTCCAGCCACTCGCGGAGGAAGAGCGCCGAGAGGTCATCATCGACGCCAATACTGGGAAATTGTCCCTCCTCAAACGGAAAATCACCACGGAGCCAGTGCTAGAACATTTTCGGATTCCTCTTAAGAACAAGAAGGACTCGACGGGCGCTTCGGCCCCTATGGAGCCTTCGTCTCCCAAACATGTGGAACGTTCTCCAACGCGTTCTAACGCGGGGGAAGGTGACGATGAAGAGGAGGTCGAGTACAACTATCCGGCGTACTCGGATCCGGAGGAGGAACATGAACCTTGGTCGGCCGGAGCCGACCCAGACGACCCGCAATCGGGTCAGGAACCGCAGCTCTTTGCGGCAAAGACCTCACCGACGGAGGACTCTGCAGCCTTCAACGCCTTGATTGAGAGGGCCGCAGCTAACCATGATGTCGAGCTCCACTCAGATCCTGTGGATGTGGACTTTTTGTTTGACACTTTCTCAGTGGCCGAGAAGTCAGTCAAGACATTGCCAATGCTCAAAGGAGTGCTAAAGCATGCGCCGGAGGTCTTCAAGGAGCCCACTCGGGCGCGTGTCATCAATCCTCGAATTGATAAAAAGTATAAGGCAGCGCCCTCGGATCCAACATATATCAAGGGACACCTGCCACTGGACTCTTTGGTTGTATCCAACGCTCGGAAGAGTGCGAATTCACAGACAACTGGTGACGCTCCTCCCCCAGACAAAGAGTCGAAAATATTCGAGGCCTCAGGGAAAAGGATTGCTGCGCAGGCAGCTAACATCTGGCGTATTTCAAACACGCAGGCCCTACTTGCACGCTACGTTAGGGCTCACTATGACACCCTAGAGACACTGTTGCAGCACTTACCTGACCAGTACAAGGAGGCTGGGGAGATGTTAATTCAGGAGGGCAAGCTAATCGCTAACGCTTCCATCAAATGTGCGCTAGATGTGGCTGAAACTGCCTCCAGGGCAATCAACACTAGTGTGTTGCTGAGAAGACATGCATGGCTTCGAATATCAGGCTTTAAACCAGATATACAAACGACCATACTCAACCAAACAGTTAATCCTGACCACCTGTTTGGCCCCGAGGTGGATGCGACACTGGAAAAAATGAAAAAAGACACAGACACTGCTAAGTCTATGGGGGCCCTCCAATCTCAGCAGTTTCGGGGTGGTTCCTTTCGCCGCTCCAATTCCAGAGGCACCTCAAGGGGTCAAGCATCGCAGTCCACACAGTACTATAAGGGCAATACCCAGACCTCATACACCAACAAGGGTAGAGGTGGCTACAGAGGCAACAACGTCAAGGGCAGGGGACGTGGAAACAATAGCTCCAGGTCCACCACCGCCAACAAGCAGTGACGTCTTGTCACTGCCCCCCGACCACACAACACCGGTCGGGGGGAGACTCCAGCAGTTCCTGCACGCGTGGAAGTCCATCACCACGGACAGGTGGGTGAGATCTCTTATCCAGTACGGTTACTGTCTGGAACTTACTTCCACTCCACCAAACATACCTCCAAGAAGCCGTCCTATGTCCGGCGAGCACTTGCACTTGTTGCAGCAGGAGGTCACAGTCATGCTGCAAAAAGGGGCAATAGAGCTCGTTCCACTGCAAGAAAGGGGAACAGGGGTTTACTCCCTGTACTTTCTCATCCCCAAAAAGGACGGATCCCTAAGGCCCATCCTGGACCTCAGGCCCCTCAACTGGTATATTCTCTCGGAGCACTTCCATATGCTCACGTTACAGCAGTTTCTCCCTCTGCTTCAACAGGGGGACTTCCTGGCCACACTGGACCTAAAGGATGCATACTTTCATATCCCACTGCATCCTTCCCACAGGAAGTATCTCAGGTTCACAATCCTAGACCAGCACTAGCAGTTCAGGGTTCTGCCGTTCGGGGTCACCACAGCGCCAAGAGTCTTTACAAAGTGCCTGGCGACTGTAGCGGCGCATCTGCGACGCCAAAACGCCCACGTCTATCCTTATCTGGACGACTGGCTCATTCAGGCAAGGACAGAACAGCAGTGCGCAGACCACGTGTCGCGCACTATTCATCTCCTGCACGATCTGGGATTCTCGCTGAACTATCCAAAATCCCATCTCCAGCCCGCCCATGTACGGCAGTATCTGGGCGCGACGATAAACACACTGGCAGCCATAGCGCAGCCAAATTCAGTGAGAATCGCCAGCATCTAAACGCTGATCCAACGACTCAGACCTCAGCACTCGCTTCCAGCGAAGGTGTTCATGCAGTTGATAGGCATGATGGCCTCCTGCATTTCCATCGTCCCGCACGCGAGATTACATATGCGTCCGCTTCAGGAGTACTTGGCACGTCAGTGGACTCAGGCTCATGGGCAACTGACAGACCTAGTGTTGGTGAGCGGTCGGGCGTACAACTCTCTGCATTGGTGGAATCCACAAAACCTTTGCAAGGGCCGCCCGTTCCAAGAGCCTGTGCCACAGATTATCCTGACAACGGACGCTTCTCTCCAGGGATGGGGAGCGCATGTACTCCATTACACGGTGCAGGGACCATGGACACTACAGCAGAGAAAGATGCACATCAACGTTCTGGAGCTGATGGCAATCTTCATGGCCTTAAAGGCATTCAAAGTACATCTGTGCAACAAGGTCGTGTTGATCCGGATGGACAACATGACGGCCATGTACTACATTCAGAAGCAGGGAGGAACACACTCTCCGCAGCTGTCTCATCTGGCTCAGAGCATGTGGAAGTGGGCCATTCAGAGGAACATCTTCCTCATGGCGGAGCATCTCCCGGGCAAAGACAACCAGATGGCGGACCTGCTCAGCAGGCACAGCCACCAGATGCACGAGTGGGAGATACATCCATCAGTACTCCAACCGTACTTCCAAAGGTGGGGTCATCCAGAGATAGACCTGTTCGCCACAAAGGAGAACGCAAAATGCCAAAGCTTCGCCGCCAGGTTCCCACACCCGCAATCGCAGGGCAATGCGATGTGGATGAACTGGTCTGGCAGATTTGCGTACGCTTTTCCCCCAGCACCTCTGATACCGCTGGTGGCACGCAAACTCAGGCAGCACTCGATGACTCTCATCCTGGTTGCTCCAACGTGGGCTCGCCAACCATGGTACACCACGTTTCTGGAACTCTCCGTGGTACAGTATCAAAGGCCTCATCTCACTCCCAGCCTTCTGACGCAGAGCCATGGCGACATTCAGCACCCAGATCCGCAACAGCTCAACCTGGCGATCTGGCTCCTGAAGTCCTAGAGTTTGGCTACCTCAATCTTCCCCCCGATTGTATGGACATCATTCGGGAGGCAAGGAAGCCCACTACTCGAGCTTGTTACGCGGCCAAGTGGAAGCGTTTTGTCATGTACTGTGTAAACCACGATATTGACCCACTGGACGCTTCCATTCAGAACATTATGCTACCTGTTCCACCTGTACCAATGCAATTTGGCGTACTCTTCCATCCGCATTCATTTGTCTGCGATGGCAGCATACCTTCAGAATAGGCAACACCTATCCCTTTTTAAGGTCCCTGCTATCAAGGCTTTTCTGGAAGGCCTCAAAAGAGTCATTCCACCGCGGACACCACCAGCTCCAGAATGGAACCTCAATGTGGTTCTTACAAGGCTGATGGGTCCTCCCTTTGAGCCACTGCACTCTTGTGAGCTTCAGTTTCTGACTTGGAAGGTTGCTTTCTTAGTAGCAATTACATCGCTACGGAGGGTTAGCGAGTTGCAGGCGCTCACCATCCAGGAACCTTTCTTCCAAGTACACGCTAACAGGGTGGTGCTCCGCACTAACCCTAAATTCTTACCCAAGGTTGTATCTCAATTCCACATGAACCAAACAATTGAGTTACCTGTGTTTTTTCAAAACCCGGAATCACTGGCGGAGCGGATGCTCCACACCCTTGATGTTAAAAGAGCCTTGATGTATTACGTTGACAGGACTAAAGATTTTCGTAAGACCAAGCAACTATTTGTTGCTTTTGCCTCACACCACAAGGGAAATGCTATCTCCAAAGCTGGGATCGCTAGGTGGATAGTGAAATGCATTCAGATCTGTTACGCTAAAGCTAAACGCACTCTCACAATTCCACCGAGAGCCCACTCCACCCGAAAGATGGGGGCCTCTATGGCTTTCCTAGGTAACATTCCCTTAGAAGATATTTGTAGGGCAGCCACATGGTCTACCACACATACTTTCACTAAACATTACTGTGTAGATGTGCACTCTAAACAGCAGGCAGCTGTTGGCCAGGCTGTTCTCAAAACGCTTTTTCAAACTGCTGCAGCTGGCACGGGCGGCCGCCGCTAATGGAGGGACTGCTATATATTCTATGCACAGATATGAATTCAGCAGCCCACATGCCTCGAACTGCAAATGCTACTTACCAGTATGCATCTGTTCTTGGCATGTAGGGCTGCTGACATTCATATCGCCCGCCCTCCTCCCCGGCGCCTGTAGCAGCTGCAGTATTTCTTTACACATATTTTCATACTCTTAGCATGGGGCATCACTCACATATTTCACTCCATCTCTGCCAATGGCTAAAAACAATCTGGGGATGGAGGCGATGCCCATGCGCACTGTAGTCCAGGGGAGGAGCCACCTATCTCGTGATAATTCGAAGACTCTTCCAGGACAACAATGTGCAATCATCCGGACCCAACACTAGGCGGCGATCTATGCACAGATATGAATGTCAGCAGCCCTACATGCCAAGAACAGATGCATACTGGTAAGTAGCATTTGCATTATTCCCCATTCCAAATTGTAACATCCTGGGTATGCCCTGCTAGCAGTCTGAGTCTCAAGAGTTCACTTTGACTCTGATTTATAGTCGAGCGTTTGTTTCAGCAACACAGGAGCAAGTTCCCCAGGGCCAATAGCCCAAAGTCAGTCTTACCCGCACAAGCATGCGTGAATCTTTTGAAACTCTGAGTGCGCCTCGTCCACTTGAGTGGTGTGCTGAATGCAGTCCACAGGTGCAGTACCTCAATTGCGGTCATGCTTCTGAAGTGACTATATGTTCCCTACGGCTCCTCCTGGGAGGGTAAGTGTTCAGTTCATCTCCCAGTAGGGGGGTGGGTGAGATGATCCTGTTGTGGATCCCTCGCGTGGTTATGGTGCACAGGTGCTCCCACGGCGTCCTCACTTCTCCAGTGGAAGGGGTGGCATCAGGTAGATTAGATTGCAGTTCTTAATGCACCCGGAGGCCCATTATGGCATATGGCATCTCACAGTACAAAGGCAGAGGCTCCAGCTCGATCCCCATTGTAAAATCTTTTATGGGGACCCCTCTTGACTTACAAAGTAACAGCTTGATACTGCTCAAGGCTATGGCCCTCGCTTTATGGCAGTCTTTTTCATGGTGGCCCCGCCTGGCACAGGGAGGTGCCGACTGAGCACTAAGCTCAGGCTCTGGTCAATGGCCGCAGCCCAGCACACAGCTCAATTCACTGCGGCCCTCTCATGGCACAAGGAGTTTATGATTCTGACCTACACATGGGTATTAACCCGATCCGGACAGCAGCCGTGTCCGTCCCACCTCGCAGATAGAGTCCACTAGACAGATATACTCACTTGACCTCGATCCCTCCAATGCTCTCCTCTTCCTCACAGGGCACACTGGTCCTGGCAAGCAGGCAGGCGCTGGTGCTCCACTCTCCAGGGCAGGTGGTCTTGGTTTCCCGGTGTGATGTCCCCTCACCCAGCAGGGAGACTAGCAGGCCTCGGCCCCCAGTCCTGGTCACAGGCACTAGTTTTGCAGCACGACCACTCCTCACTCAACCCATCTGCTGCTTGGCAGATGACAATTTTTGAGGTCTCAAACTCCTCTCCTTATAGTCCATTTTGAGACACCAAATGTGATTTTTGGTCTCAGTTTTTTATGTCGGGTTCTGCTTCTTTTGAAGTGTCAACTCCTCTGTTCCCTCTTCCTCTAGAAAGCAGCCTGTCAAAGCAGGATCTACTCCAAAGCTGATTGTCAACACAGGCCATGGGAGTGACTGAAGGTCACACCTGGATGTCAGCCGCAGTGATATGTGCATCGAAAGGTTAGCCCGTGCCCCCTCTTTAAAGCAGTCTGTCAGAGCAGGATCTACTCCAAAGCTGATCGTCAACACAGGCCATGGGAGTGAATGGATGTCAACCGCAGTGATATGTGCATCGAAAGGTTAGCCCAGTCCCAGTATTCTGCTATTTATGTTTCTCTTATCAGCCCATCTCCTTGCTCAGATGTGCCCAGGCCCCCTCCTTGTGACCTCTCACTGAAGTGTGCAGGGTAAGCCGTGCTCTCCCGTCCCCAGTGTGTGTCTCACTCAGCTTACAGGAAAGTAGCAATACACAAATGTGTCGGGGGGGTGTAGGAAATGGGATCCCCGGCCGACCAGGGCTTGCGCCAGAGTCAGTCAGAGACCACCACTCCCACGTCAGGGCCAGGGGGTCACACACCCAGTCAACCCCTACTCGCCCTCTAGGTAACGTGGCGCGAGCAGCAAGGCCTAACTCGGAGGTCATGTGTAAAGCATTTGCGCACGTACCCCAGCAACGACCGCCCGCCCCCCCCCCACAAAAGGAACTCCACACAAGGTATATATGAAAATATTCTTTGTATTGAAACGGACACATAGGAACACACACTTTACAAGGTGCCAGAGGCACGGGCAGGATTTACAAGGGCTATGTACAGGGCAGGGCCGAGGGACCACCGCCAGGAATATGCACACGATGGAACTGGCATTTAGGACACATAACCACTGGGAGCTTCCTAGAACACATAACACCCAGGAGCTTCATGGAACTAGCGGTAGAACTCACTCTAACCAGGATCAACAGACATGGGACATCGGATATTCAGGAGGGAAGGAAGGACAAGGTACATAACACAACGGTGGCCCCATCAGCAGGGCAACATGTAATACTCTCAGAATCACATTACTTTTAGCTAATGGCGTTCCACTGGCCAGCTGGCCTTTCTGGGGCTAGGACGCCCAATGTCACGATGTTCAGGGCAGGCTGTAGGTAGCCAGGGACAAACCTACACGTGGCAGCTGCCCACGAAATGCTGGGCAGCTGAGAAGCATCATGGGGGCCTCGCCGGCTCGGGGGACAAGGGACCAATGTGGAGCCTCTCAGGGCTCGAGAAACGAAGGGGCCAAAGGTGGAGCCTCTCGGGGCTCAAGAAGCGAAGGGGTCAAAGGTGGAGCCCCCCCTCGGGGGACCCGGTATCACTGGGGGCCCCCACGGGCCTCGGAGCCCAACAGCAGGATCATTGGAGGGGAGGGGCGGGCACCGGCAATGTGCCCCGACGCCCCCTCCCCTTCGCTGCACTCACCGGTCCGGTGCTGGCCTCTCCTCGCTCTCCGGGGCTCCCTCTCGCTCCTGGGGGCCCCGGGGGGGGAAGCGGCAGTTCTCCTGGGGGGACGCAGGGGCGCGGAGTAGGCTCCCGCCGCTCCCTGTATTCTCGTCTCTCTCTCCTCCGCCTCACAAGCTCCTCAGGCCGCCGTCCAATCAC
This sequence comes from Lissotriton vulgaris, assembly GCF_964263255.1. Classification (NCBI taxonomy): domain Eukaryota; kingdom Metazoa; phylum Chordata; class Amphibia; order Caudata; family Salamandridae; genus Lissotriton; species Lissotriton vulgaris. The sequence goes on along the minus strand of NC_141693.1, from coordinate 17,413,790 downwards.
AGCGCGGCCCGGGGAGACGTCAGCAGCCAAGCCCGGGCCGGCAGCCAATCCCTGCGCGGCCCGGGGGAGGACATCACAAAGGGTCCCGGGCCAGCGGTGGTGAACTCGGGGGTTAGCGAGGAGTAGGCTCCCTCGTAAATACGCCACATAAGGGGATAGGCGAGGTAGGCACTCGCTGGGACTTCAGGCACCTCAGTAGAGCGGGGCAAATGCCGGGTGGGCACCGGCTTGTAGAGTCCAGTGCTAGTAACAGGGATGAGGTGCTCCCAAGCGCTAGAGCAGGAATACAGCGCTCCCAGCGCTATAAAGGAAAATAGAGCGCTCCAAAGCGCTAGGGGTCAGAAGAAAGCGCTCCCAAGCGCTAGACGAAAATAGCAAAGTCCATAGGGAGTCCAGGACCTCAGGTGGATCACAGCAGCCCCTAGAAGGGAAAAGGCCATCAGAAGTCCAGGAGTAGGGCACGGCCTAGGGAGGCAAGGCAAGCCAACCCTGAGCCCAAGCAGCAGCAGCCCCTGGTAGATTCAAGTTGAGAACAAGAACGCTTTCAGAGTGTCACAGCACCCTTTTTATACACAACATCCTTTGTCTAAAGGGGCAGGCAGGGGGAGAACCAGCTAGAACTGGTTATGGGGGATTCTTTTCACTGGCCAGGCTAGGAACATCAGATGCACCCCAGGGGGTGGAGCCAGCATTGTGTGGGGAAAACCCAGCCTCATTCAGGACCCTCAAACCAGACGGTCAATCCACAAGCAGGCCCAGGCTTACTCCTCCCCTCACATCAGCATGCTAAACACACCATTCACCACCGACCCTCCCAGATTCCTGGAGCCAGGCTCACCAGCCTGCCTCAGCCAATCACACGCCAGACACACATTCCACAAATATGCCAACTTCTAAAAGTGGCGCTTCTATACTAGACACAATCATACAGCATATACCGTTGCGCAGCATTCAATCTCACGAGTTCACACATACCAGACTCGACCCTGCACACCCTCCGCATCGGGAACTACCAGGGACACACACATTCCCCATGCATTCCTATGGAAGGGCAGGTCTCTCTCTTCACACGCACTCAGAGTGGGGATCACCATCCCCTGGTTACATATAACAACAAAAACATCTGGGGTGAACCTGCCAGAAGGGCCAAGTCCAACACAGCCCCCTCCCAGCCAAAACGCAGGGTAGACCAATCACCACCGTGATGGACTTCCCTGCTTTGGACGATAGAACATGGACGCGGGCCCGCACTGCAGGGACACCCTCCAGTTCTACGCCACGTTGATCTATAGACACACACAGATTAAAAAAAAAAACATAGGCCCAACCAGGCTACCCCACTGGTACTCCTTAGTTGTCCACGACTAGGACCAGGCCCTAGGCCACCCAGATACCACTGGTCCCTGCTAATCCGAAGTGGGGGGTGGTAACCCCTGGCCCACAATAGCCATTCTCCGCTCCCTTTCTCAGTGTAGCCACGACTACCACTGCTCCTTCCACCTAGGGTCCGCACCCTCAGGCTTGCCAGAGGTCACGGGCAAGAATGCCCCAACCTACCTCTACTTCTGAGGTTCCACGCTCTCCCAGAAGAAGCACCCTCAGAACACACTCTCCTACCAGTCTTGGAACTTACTCCCTTCACTGGTCTACCACCTGGGAACTGACGAAAATAAAATCTACGACTAACTAACGGGAGCCGCGGCAGCGCCAGCAGGGCTCAGTGTTCAGCTCTCCCCAAGGCAAGCCGCGGCAGCGCCAGCAGGACTTCCTTGTCCGGGATTCAACTTAACATTCATTCAGCAAGAGGAGCCGCGGCAGCGCCAGCAGGGCTCAGTGTTCAGCTCTCCCCAAGGCAAGCCGCGGCAGCGCCAGCAGGACTTCCTTGTCCGGGATTCAACTTAACATTCATTCAGCAAGAGGAGCCGCGGCAGCGCCAGAAGGGCTCAATGTTCAGCTCTCCCCAAGGCAAGCCGCGGCAGCAGGTCTTCCTTGTCCGGGATACAACTTAACATACATTCAACAAGATGAGCCGTGGCAGCGCCAGCAGGCCCCAGTGTTCAGCTCTCCCCAAGGCAACCCGCGGCCGAGCCAGCAGGTCTTCCTTGTCCGGGATACAACTTAACATACATTCAGCAAGAAGGACACCTGACGCATAAAACACATTCAGCGGTGTACGGAACACATGATGCATCAAACACATTCAGCGGTGTACGGAACACATGATGCATCAAACACATTCAGCGGGGTAGGTAGGACACCTGACGCATAAAACACATTCAGCGGTGTACGGAACACATGATGCATCAAACACATTCAGCGGGGTAGGTAGGACACATGATGCATTAAACACATTCAGCGGGGTAAGGTAGGACACACTTATCGTTGATTCGGCAAGCTCCCCATCCCAGAGAACTTGCACTCCATTATTCAGCACAACTCAATATTCATCCACACTCCCCCTCCCAGACTGGTAAGACAGTTTCTACCGCCCCTGGTTTCCCAACCTGACCCCATGTGGCACAGGTACCATTACTCCAGGGAAGGGACCACACACATTGAACACAATTACGCTGCCACCACTGGATCCCACCCGTCTGGTGAATCCAGAAAACACATTGCACTAGGGGGATGATCTACCCTCCCAAGCTAGGGACACCTAACTCACAGTGTACACGCACACATTTTTCCACAGAACAGACATTTCTAGCAATTCTAAAAACCAATAATCTCCTTTCTTTGCGGCCATTTTAAAATGCAGAGTTTTGTAGTGAGGCCAGTTATCGCTGTGGTACTGCGCAAACACAAGTCCAGATCCCACTGCTAGCCACCAATGTAGGAAATGGGACCCCCGGCCGACTAGGGCTTGCGCCAGAGTCAGTCAGAGACCACCACTCCCATGTCAGGGCCAGGGGGTCACACACCCAGTCAACCCCTACTCGCCCTCTAGGTAACGTGGCGCGAGCAGCAAGGCCTAACTCGGTCATGTGTAAAGCATTTGCGCACGCCCCCCCCCACAAAAGGAACTCCACACAAGGTATATATGAAAATAGTCTTTGTATTGAAACGGACACCTAGGAACACACATTTTACAAGGTGCCAGAGGCACGGGCAGGATTTACAAGGGGCTATGTACAGGGCAGGGCCAAGAAACCACCTCCAGGAATATGCACATGATGGAACTGGCATTTAGAACACATAACAACCAGGAGCTTCATGGAACTAGCAGTAGAACTCACTCTAACCAGGATCAACAGACATGGGACATCGGATATTCAGGAGGGAAAGAAGGACAAGGTACATAACACAACAGAGGCCCCATCAGCAGGGCAACATGTAATACTCTCAGAATCACATTACTATTAGCTAATAGCGTTCCACAGGCCAGCTGGCATTTCTGGGGCTAGGACGCCCAATGTCACGATGTTCAGGGCAGGCTGCAGGTAGCCAGGGACAAACCTACACGTGGCAGCTGCCCACGAAGTGCTGGGCAGCTGAGGGGCATCGTGGGGGCCTTGCCGGCTCGGGGTACAAGGGACCAATGTGGAGCCTCTCGGGGCTCGAGAAACTAAGGGGCCAAAGGTGGAGCCTCTCGGTCTCAAGAAGCACGATGTTGGCTGGGGCCGAGCTTCGCAGGCTCGGCGGGACAAGGACCCAAGGTGGAGCCTCTCCGGGCTCAGGAAGCAAGGTGTGGGCAGGCGGGGCCCCCCCCTCGGGGGACCCGGCATCACTGGGGACACCCACGGGCCTCGGAGCCCAACAGCAGTATCATTGGAGGGGAGGGGCGGGCACCGGCAATGTGCACCGACGCCCCCTCCCCTTCGCTGCATTCACCGGTCCGGCGCTGGTCTCTCCTCGCTCTCCGGGGCTCCCTCTCGCTCCTGGGGGCCCGAGGGGGGAAGCGGCAGTTCTCCTGGGGAGACGCAGGGGCGCGGAGTAGGTTCCCGCCGCTCCCTGTATTCTCGTCTCTCTCTCCTCCGCCTCATAAGCTCCTCGGGCCGCCGTCCAATCACAGCGCGGCCCGGGGAGACGTCAGCAGCCAAGCCCGGGCCGGTAGCCAATCCCAGCGTGGCCCGGGGGAGGACATCACGAAGGGTCCCGGGCCGGCGGTGGTGAACTCGGGGGGTTAGCGAGTAGTAGGCTCCCTCGTAAATACGCCACATAAGGGGATAAGTGAGGTAGGCACTCGCTGGGACTTCAGGCACCTCAGCAGAGCAGGGCAAATGCCGGGTGGGCACCGGCTTGTAGAATCCAGCGCTCCCAGCGCTAGTAACAGGGATGAGGCGCTCCCAAGCGCTAGAGCAGGAATACAGCGCTCCCAGCGCTATAAAGGAAAATAGAGCGCTCCAAAGCGCTAGGGGTCAGAAGAAAGCGCTCCCAAGCACTAGACGAAAATAGCAAAGTCCATAGGGAGTCCAGAACTTCAGGTGGATCACAGCAGCCCCTAGAAGGGAAAAGGCCATCAGAAGTCTAGGAGTAGGGCAGGGCCCAGGGAGGCAAGGCAAGCCAACCCTGAGCCCAAGCAGCAGCAGCCCCTGGTAGATTCAAGTTGAGAACAAGAACGCTTTCAGAGTGTCACAGCACCCTTTTTATACATAACATCCTTTGTCTAAAGGGGCAGGCAGGGGGAGAACCAGCTAGACCTGGTTATGGGGGATTCTTTTCACTGGCCAGGCTAGGAACATCAGACGCACCCCAGGGGGTGGAGCCAGCATTGTGTGGGGAAAACCCAGCCTCATTCAGGACCCTCAAACCAGACGGTCAATCCACAAGCAGGCCCAGGCTTACTCCTCCCCTCACATCAGCATGCTAAACACTCCATTCACCCCCGGGGCAGACCCTCCCAGATTCCTGGAGCCAGGCTCACCAGCCTGCCTCAGCCAATCACACGCCAGACACACATTCCACAAATATTCCAACTTCTCAAAGTGGCGCTTCTGTATTAGACACAATCATACAGCATATACCGTTGCGCAGCATTCAATCTCACGAGTTCACACATACCAGACTCGACCCTGCACACCCTCCGCATCGGGAACTACCAGGGACACACACATTCCCCATGCATTCCTATGGAAGGGCAGGTCTCTCTCTTCACACACACTCAGAGTGGGGATCACCATCCCCAGGTTACATATAACAACAAAAACTTCAGGGGTGAACCTGCCAGAAGGGCCAAGTCCAACAGGGGGATTACCTACCTCCTCATGTCACCATGCACCCCGGGGTCTTCCAAAATAGAACCCATGGTCCTCCATGCACTGTACCTTTCACAGACACACTTACACCCAAGATATGTATACAGTGTACACACACTGCATAGCACTATATACTCCAAGTACTTTACCCCTCCCTCATAAGTGCACATATGGCCATGGTATGTATACAGTGTACACTGAATTCATAGCTCTATCCATAGCTTTGTACAACTCATAGGTACACAAACACCCGGCAAAGACATTTGCTGTGCATTCTTTTTGTGGTGTCCCATTCACAGGCACAACTACACCAAGCATATACATTTAACATGTACACACTACACAGCACTGTATCCTTCATGTAGTGTACCATTCACAGGCACGCATACACCCAGCATATAAATTCACCTGCACACACTCAACAACACTACATCTTGCATGTAAGGTACTATTCTCAGGTACACATACACGCAGCACATTCATGCCACATGCACTCACTGCACAGTACTGTATGATCATTGCACTGTACCATACCTAGGCACACATACACCCAGTGCTGATACATTACTCCTGGGCTGTGCAGCACTACACATAATACCAATGAAGGACTACAGGCGAGTCAAGCCCACTAGAGTGGAACTTTGAAATGAGTGAGCCTGTAGTCCTCACTCCATTGGCACAGGTTTAAAAAGGACCTGTTCACTTGTACTGATCACTGCTCCGTATGCTGCCACCACTGCGCTCGTGCTGCTCAACTCCTGGTCAAGGGAAGACTGCAATCCGTGAGACCTGTGTCATGACGCACATGCACAATCCCTGTTTGCCAGTGATAACAAAGCACAGAGGACTTCATTTATGAAAAGTGTTGCTTCCCAGAGTCAACCTTCAGGAGACTTCACAAGACCTGGCTGTTTAAGCAGTAGCAGCTCCCCCCACTCCCCGTTGGCACCTTGAGACCATCATGGGTGAGTAGAGTGCTCTATAAATCTCTGATTGATTGATTGGAAACAGCGCCGCAACACTTTTCAGTGCACCCTTCTTGCAACACCATGGATGCGCCATATTTACTGTACGGCGCTCCATGTCGCAAGGTTTGAGCGATACATCAGGAATCCTGATGTATCTGTCAGCGCAAAAGTCACGCATTGCTGGAGTTGTGTCCTAAGCATGACGCAACTCCAGCAATGCATGGGGGAGGCCTATACCTATTCCACCGAGTCACTCCTTAGGCCTGCTTCAAGCAGGCAATTCGGTTTTGATGCAGTGGTGTCCTAGAAGTGGCGCAGTGAAATCTGATAGATTTCACTGCACCGCTACTATGAGGCTTTTTTGTGGGGGAACGCCAACCTTGCATACATTATATCTGACGCAAGTATAATGTAGCTCGGGGTTTACAAAGAGACGCATCTCTCTAGATGCATCACTTTGTAAATAATATATTACAAAGAACAAGGGTCCTTAGCATTTTGAGAGATCAATGAGAAATAACATATAGACCATGATAGGAAACTATATTAGTCCTATGTCCAGCCGGACAAGGACTTTATTTTGTAGTAATTCACACAAAAATTTTAAGAACACGAATATCGAAACAGAGAATATAGTAGGGCACAGTCCTGTACCATACTTGGGAAAAGTAATAAAGAGGGAACACATACAACATGAAACAGTTTTCAGGCAAAGAACTGAGCAAACTTGGCCACTTTTAAATCAGTGTATCAAATTATAAGTATTGCCAAAGTGTTAAACACAACAAAATCATACACAATGGTAAGTTGTGAGAACACTAACAGAAGTCGACGTTTCGATCCCTTGCTCAAAATGACTTAGGATCATCATCAGGACTGAAATATAACATTTGCCTGGTAATTGTCAATTAAAACCGCCTTGGAAAGGACCTTGATGGTCTCAAATGAAGTTAAGCCCAAGCCCTTTTGTGGCGTGCTGGGTGCTCCAGGCCTGCCGGAGAGTTTCCGAAGTGAGGGAGGGCGGTCTATGTTGAGAACCGCATGCGTTGATCGTGGAGACTGCAAAAATCTGCTTCCGTCTCTGTAGGGCAGTAATTACCGCGTATGCTGTGCTGGATCGCATGCAAGAGTAAATATGCACAGTTTGAGCATATTTTACACAAAAAGTGGCGCATCGGAGGCGCAAGGGGCATATAAATAAGCCCCAGTGTTAGGGATCCGCGTTAGGGATCCAGACATCTGTACAGTCGGATCGGGGAGCATATCCAGTACAAGGCAGAGGACTTTTCTGTCCCAACAGTAATGAACTGTTATGTGCACAAGATCACAACTGGTAGGCCCTTTCATTCACGATCCTGTAAGAGCAATACATTCATGCTATCAACCTACTTGGTGGGGCTGGTCGCATCCCCCTCGGCAGGATGAAATGCGCTTATTCTGTCCATCACTATCCTCAGATCTGCCTTGGACACCGGCTGCACTCCTCGGTTCTTCTCCACTTTCCTGTCCCAGTAGTCAAGTCAAATCCACTTTATTCGATTATTTTAAAATCCTAAAAGTATGCTATTCAATCACATATTAAAATCAGAAATACAAAAATATTTAAAAATTATTTTAGATAAATGTACAATTCATATATATAAAACACACAGTGTTGTTGGAGTAATCATTAATCGTTATGTCTTACAAATTATACACAATAATCAGTGAAACAACAAATTTACAAACAAGATTTTAACTTCATGTATATTCTCAATTAGTTATTGGAAATAATGTCAGTTTATGATGTTACATTTTCCAAGGAGTTTTGCCCTAATGATCTCATTTTTTTGTTACGAATGGAAGATACCAGGAAATTTGCTACCCCAAACATAACAACGGGGCATTCCATTAGTTGTAGATATAGCAAAGCAGGTTTTACTTGCACGAAACCCCTATTTGTTAGCAATGGGGTAATGAACTTTTTCCTTCCTTCCGTATAATAGGGGCAAAAAAACACGAAATGCATCGTGTCCTGGTGGCTTCCTCTGGTTTGCACCACTCCTGGAAGGTTCCCAGTAACAGGTGCGACTGATTAAATCGAAATTTAGTGAGCAACCATCGGTGAAAGGGTTTGGTAACAATTGTCAGGTACAGTTGAATAGACAATGACAATATCAACATATAATGAGCCCTCACAGTTGGTTTACAAAGTTCTGTTGCTTCACGGTCCAATTCTCTAGATTTAAAAAAATGTGTTTTTACCCAGTTGATATCGGCCTTAGTTAGACCTTCATGGTTGGAGTAAATCTCTGGACGTCCCAGATAGATAGATGTGGATTTAATAAAGGACAGCCATTGTATTTCCGCCGCTTTGTCAAGAGCCATACATTCCCTAATAATCTTATGGTTCAAAGTGAGATTAGGGTTCACCCAGGTTCTTATCCATTGCAGGATGGGGGCCATGTTCAATTGATCTGAAATGTATCCCATCCCAACCTCCAAATGTACTGCATAACTAGCAGTTGATTGAGGGAGACCTAAAAGGGCTCGCAGGAATTTATTCTCTTCTCTCTGGTTGAGAGCTGTGTCCTTAACCCCTTCGCTGCTCATGACGAGCTCAGCTCGTCATGCAGTACACTGGTCGTGTGCTCATGACGAGCTGAGCTCGTCATGAACAATGGGATTTGAAAAAGTTCATCACCATGGAAGAATTGCCTTAGCATTGATGTGGTTAAAGCCCCATATTGCGGCCCCATACCTAGCAATGGCCACACTTTTTGCTTTATAGATAGACAAGATTGCCTCCCCCGGTTTACCACCCAGTCTCTTTGCAAAACCTAAAATTGCTGCTGCTGATCTTCTTACACCAGCTACTTTATTCAGGACTTGGTGTGCCCATGAGCCTACATCATCAAACACAACCCCTAGGTAGGTAAAAACTTTAACCTTGGTTATTATAGAGTCATTACTGGAGACTGTTTTAAAGGACTTTCTTCTATTCCCTAGGGACATGACATGGGATTTTTCTGTGTTGATAACCAAGTCCAGTTTTTTCATAAACTCCCCGAACGAGTCAAGGAGTCGTTGTAGGTAATTTGATGTTCTAGCCAATAACACTGTATCGTCCGTGTATAGGAGTACAGGGATAGACGTTCCTCCCATACGCGGAATATCAGATGTTACAGTTACCAAGGCATCTTCCAGGGAGTTTATATAAAGTGTGAACAGTATTGGGGCCAATATACACCCTTGACGCACCCCTCTACCAGATTTAATCTCAGCCGTACATTTTCCCTCTTGCATCATTCTGATCGATGCAGAAAGGTCTCTGTGCAATTCTGCTAAAAAATTCACCAAAGCCTGGTCCAGTCCCAACTCCAGAAGCATCATCCACAGCTTTCACCTATTAACTAGGTCAAAGGCTGTGGATAAGTCCATAAATGCCAAGAAAATTGATTCTTTGGTCGCAGCCGTGTATTAGTTGATTATAAGATGTAGGTTTAGGCACTGATCTTCTGTGCCTCTCCCCCCTCTAAAACCGTATTGGGCGTCACTTAGGATGGCTTTGTCTATTGCCCAAGCAGTTATCCTGGCCAGGATTACTTTCCCTAGTATTTTGATTGATGAGTCAATCAAAGAGATTGGCCGGTAACATCTTGGGTCCCCCCTTTGGCCCTTTTTAGGTCGAGCAGACCTACCCTCAATGCGTGAGCATTGATGGTGTCTGCTTCAGACCTAATGTTACCCGTATTTAGGAATGTGGACAGCAATGTGCCACGTGCTTTTCGTTTCCAGATTTCACCGCGGGAGCGCGCTCCTAGCTACTTGCTGTGTGTGCGTCGTCAGTTTCGCTTTCGAGCCAGTGCCCCTGGGCAGCCTCGTGGGCTCTGGAGAGATGCCGGCACTATCGTTGGGAGTCCCACACTGGGGACTCCAAATACCATGGCCCCCGCAGCCCTCAACATGCCCCGAGTACCTCCTGTCCCCAGAAACGCAAGCACGGAGCCCCACCCACCGGGACTTCTCCTCCGCAGGACTCTTCCGGGGAGACAACGTGCCCAGCCAGGTCCCGCTCCGGGGCTGCTCCCTCCGGCGTCAATGGGCACAGGGACACTGGCACTCCGCTCCTTGGCTTCCTGGGCGGACGCTGGCTGCACGTAGGGCTCTCCTCTCTCTGCTCCAGAGCCTTGCTCCAGCCATTGCAGCCTGCCTCCTGGGAAGCTCCGGTCGCGCTCGAATTCCTGCTTCTGGTCAGGCCCCGCCTCTGTCTCGAGGAGGGCTGCTTTCTTGTTTTTTTAATGCAGGTTTGTGTTTTGGCCGTTTGTCGTTTTGTTATTCTTTGCAGCTTATTATCTCGTTCAGGTCTTGTGGCAGAGATGACCTGGCAAGCAGCCCTCCCTTCTGAGATAACAGGGTCATTATCCGGTCCTGCGTCACTTAGGGTATACTTGTATACCGTTTAGTCACTCTGCTTTCAAGCTACAGTTAGCGGCATTCGTTATACGGCATTGTTTGTGTCACTGCTTATCTTATGTTTTCATCATATATGCAATGACTGTTTGGACACACTCCCCGAATATAAACCGCTGGATGTCCACTTGCTGATTCCTAAATTGAGAAGGGGTGGAGTATCCCACGTCTACCGTACTTTAATCAATAATGCACACCACGTCCTCACCTCCCCTGAGGCAGTCGTACAAGACCTGGGTTGGACCCCTAGAAGCCGTGGACTGGCAACTCGCTCACTTGATTTCCAGTGAAATTGCCATGTCCTCTCGACTACGACTATTCCAAATAAACTACCTTCACTGCACTTTCCTTATCCCCTTGAAACTATGTATGTATGTATAGGCATTTATATAGCGCACTACTTACCCGTAGGGTCCCAAGGCGCTTCGACCGCTGCGAAACCCTTCCTGGCTTCCCTGAGAGATGGTCTCTTAATGGGTATCTCTAGGGTGAGACCAGGCATCCCCGGCGGTCTGGTGGGGCCGTTAGTGAAGATGAGGCAAGCTAATGCCCAGAGTTGCCGAGTGTGATCGCTGATCAGAGTGGGCACCGAGGCGAGAGAATTATCGAGTCCGCTGACCCTGGTCCAGAAACCTGCCGCGCCGGGAATCGAACCCTGGTCCCGGGCCGTCCTCTGCTCTCGGGTCTGCCGCCTCTAACCAGTGAGCCACACTACTTCACTATGGCGAGCAGGAAAGATACCCACTCCGACCTGCATTTGCTGCCCTGACACGGAGGTATACATTTTTCACATGACATGGTCGTGCACGCTGATTGCTGGGTACTGGAAATGGATGATGTCCTCCCTGTCCCGAGTTCTGGTCTACGTGCTCACATAGACACCAAAGAAGCCCATTTGAGAACACTAGATGACCTTGGACACATAAGAGGAGAGAGGTTCTTTATTGGAATGGCCACAATGATTGCCAAAAGGGCATTGCCTGTAAATGGAATGCGGCAGCCGCACCTATGCTGGCTGAATGGCTGACCGGAATGTACTGGTGTGCGTCCTTAGAAGCACCTATCTACTATGCCCCTGCATGCATGAACGAATATGGGGGAATGGAGGTCTGTCATTGTCAAATATTAAATATGAACCACTGTATAGGAAAATGAGGGTGCTTATGGTTATCGTGCGAATGATGCTGTTAATACATTGAAACTAATAAAAGTGTGTATAAAAAAAACAGGTGTCCCTGTAATTCCATCACTTTTTGCCTCAGCCTGGTTCCTGAGCAAGTTCTTTTGATATAAGAAGGCCTTTTGCTACAGGGTCCTGTCTCATGAGGGCTAAGGAACATGTCTCTTTCCTGCTGCATGGTGTCAGAACTGTCAGTCGTGTAGCAAACCCCAAGACACCCATGCAGAAATCCTGTGAAGGTGAGCAGTCCACTGGGGAGTGACATGCAGTGCAGGCTTGCAGGCAATCCAAGACCCCAAAGAGCAGCTCCAAGTGTCTGACCCCAGCTAGTGGGACTTGATCTCATGAATGTGAACTGTCACCCAACACCTGTCATGACGCATATGAAATAGTAGGAAGGCGACCGTAATCTCCTGTATATCCTTCTCAATCTCAACTATATGGCACCAGTAAGAAGTGATCGATCCATGCTCATAACAGCAGCGGTGAAGCTTCAGTTCCATGTACAAGCCGCCTTAAGAATCCTCAGCACTAGAGACACTCTCTGCCAATGACAAACAGACTTCGTATTACCGGGGCCTTAAAGTAGGTACTCCCATGTGGTTCTGCACAAAGCCGTATTAGATGTTAAAAGTGAGGTAATCTTGCTCATGGCGTGAACAGTTCACAGAGAGTTGTTAGAATCAGATATAGTCACGGTGGTCCCACGGTGGGCTAAGCTATTAGCATTGTAAATGTTTAAAAACAAAAACATAAATAAAAGGCATTGCCATTTACAATGCCAATAGCTCTAACTTTAATAATGCGAGACCTATTGCATTGCAAATGCTTGTTAAAAACTGGGATTAGAATAGAACGGGACCAAGTAATAGGGAAAGTAGCAGGAATAGAACTTGCTGCTACATTAAAAACATTTGTAAGTATTATTGACCAAAAGTCAGGGTTGGCCTTATACATATCAGGAGGTACCCCGTCGGGCCCCGGTGCTTTCTGCTCCGCCGTGTCTGCTATTGCTTTCTGCACTTCCTTTATAGTAAAGCTCGGCAAAGACCCCGCTAGCTCTCTAGAATGTGTCACGTAAGTATCAAGCTCTAAATTACTTCCGTAAATGTTCTCAAAGTGATTTACCATTCCCTTTCTGTGATGTTAATTTCTATTGGTGCGTTTTCTACCCAATTAAACAAAGGAGAATTAACGATAGTCCAGAAGCTATTCTTCAAGGTAGCTTTGTCATATAACGAGTCCCATGCCTCATTCTTTATTTAATTTTTACATGTTTGTAAAGCAATTTTATTTTTTTCCTTAAGGAAGAGACTTCAATCTTATATCTGGGATTATTGTTAAGTCCCTTCAAAAGCTCACTGTGGATTTTTGTACAATTATGGGCAAACCATCCATGCACCGGTTTTGTTTTCTGTTGTCGCTTCATTGTAAGTTCTATTGAGACCTGTTGACAGATTGCTTCAAAGGAGGGTATAACATCCCCCCCCGAATCTAAGCGGGTCGCTGCAGGTGTTAAATTCTTTCCCAACCTTAGATTTAATTGTATTAAAAAAATCTTCAGGGATGATTTTGTTCCATTTTAATCTCCTCCCCCGATCCTTAGTTACAACCTCAGTCACCACTTTAGGGATTTCTGTTTTATTAAAACAAAGTAAATTATTGTCCAGTTCCAACACCACTGGGTTGGTGGAGAGGTGTGGCTCACTGGTTAGAGGCAGAAGACCTGTAAGCAAAGAACGGCCCGGGACCAGGGTTCAATTCCCGACCGGGCAGGGTCGTGGACCAGGGGTCAACGGACTCAATAATTCTCGCCTCAGTGCCTACTCTAACCAGGGAACACACTCGGTAACTCTGGGCATTAAGCTTGCCTCATCTCTACAACGGCCCCCCCACAGACGCCGGGGATGCCTGGTTTCACCCTGGAGATACCCAGAAAGGGACCATCTCACAGGGAAAACCAGGACGGGTTCCCCAGCGGTCTAAAGCGCCAGGACACTCGGGTAGAGTAGCAGTGCGCTTTACAAGAATCCCACATTACTTACTTACTGGGTTGTGGTCACTAAACATAGATTGGATAGCATTATAAAATATAACTGAACTTAACAAGCCAGGAGATAAGAACATATAGTCTATTATGGTTTCACTTTCCCTAGCACTATAGGTAGGGACCTGATCCTTTGTATCAGCAAACTCTGGTTCGAACAGATCTACATCTGATAATAGATCTTCCAGGGCAACCCCCTTCAAATTATGTTCGAAGTGCTGGTATGCTGAATAAGCCGGGTAATCAAAATCTTTATACTGGCAATTTAAATCGCATAAATGAATATTAAAATCGCCCATTAGGATAACATAAAAAAAGTGGTTTGAGCTTCTTTATATGAGGATAAAAATTTTGATAATGATTGGAGGCGCTCATTTGGGTATTCTCCCTGTATTGCATTATAGAAGTTAATATATAAAGCTTTGCTTTTATTTGGCATTATAACTTCTTTTTTAAAATATTTTTTTTATTGAGAATTTAAACGGTATCAAAAAGGAAATATGAATAGTTATCCAATGATTAATGCAGTACAGTTCATAGAAAAGATCATATCAATACATAAATACAATTCGATATTATTAGAAAAAGCGGGGTGGAGGACCAAGATGGACATAAATATAAAAATATATAAATATGTACCATAAAAATAGAAATCTGATCATCATAACACATAATCACATAACCACTTAAAAAGATTTCCAGTAATCGATAGATTATGTCAATACAAAGTTATATATAGCAATCTATCCCAGTTGGTTAAAAGATTAGCGTACTATGCCCTCCCTCCATACCTTCAACGGGGCCCACATTTTATATCCGAATTCCAGCGATTTTCTACCTTTATGTAGATAAAGCGAAGATTCTATATTATGGATAGCAAGAAGCCTGGCCAGCCACAGTGAAAAGGTCGGGGAGGAAGGGTCCTTCCATGCAGCTCAGAGCAGTATCCGTAAGACGGCCACAACCAGAAAAATAAATGCCTCAGTTTCACTGCTACTACGAAGACCCAGCTTACTGTCAGTCCCAAGGATCATCACTGTTGGGGATAGACTGATCTTCGAGCCTAGCAGCCCCTCTAGGAATTTCTCAATCTCAGTTTTAATATAGTAAGTTTTTCACAAAAAAAGAACATATGTACCAAGTCGGCCGAGCCTTGCTGACATCTCGGGCTATTACTATCCGTCCTCATACCCCAGTCGTATAGCTTAGAAGGAGTATAATATAAATTGAAAAGAGTTTTAAAATGTTGAGCCTTCAGATTAGAGGACCTAAGCACCTGCTTATCCAGAGATAGGGCTTTATCGAGATCTACATCTGGATCTTGTAATTTTGCTGCCCATGCTAACTCGTGTTTCTCCAGATCATCTGGTAGTTTTTCAATTAACTCCTGATAGATAACCATAATCCTATCTCCGCCCTTCAATAGATATTCAAGTATAAAATTACGAGCGGAAAAAGTGGTGGCCGATACATCAGTTTTGAGCGTTCGTGAGATCTGAAGGTACTTAAAGCTATGACCGATAGGC
This sequence comes from Lissotriton vulgaris, assembly GCF_964263255.1. Lineage (NCBI taxonomy): Eukaryota > Metazoa > Chordata > Amphibia > Caudata > Salamandridae > Lissotriton > Lissotriton vulgaris. The sequence continues at coordinate 17,398,422 of NC_141693.1, read as the reverse complement.
AGATCGTATTTCTGCTGAATGACATCAAGTGACATAATCTTGCCATTACTTATTACATCCCCCACTGTCTGGATGCCCTGTTGTTCCCATATTTTACAGGCCCCGTCTACGCTCAGGTTCGGGAAAAAACCTGATTTCCACAAAGGTGTGTGTCTGTTAATTCTGGGAATCTGTAAAAATTTCTGTAGTATTTTCCAAAGATCCCAGGCTCCAAGAAGGACCTTAAGCCTGGTTTTCTTAAAAAATCTACTCCCAGTTTTTCTTAGTAGTGCGCCTACAGCTTCATTCCCCATTAAGAGCTTGTAAATATTGTAAATAGAGCTTGTAAATATTGTAAATATTGATATATAAATCAAGAGGTCGGGTCCAGAGTGTGTCTCTCCCTACTTGCAGAATCAAATAAGACAGACATCTGTGTCAATAAACAGGCCCAGTGATAAAATCTTATATTTGGAGCTCCCAAACCTCCATGTTCCTGGGAGAGAGTCATGTATTTAGCTGCCCTCCTTATCTTGCCATATTGCCACAGGAAACTATTGAAAATAGACTCAGTCTTTTTTAACACCCCCTCCTCGATTAGATAGGGAATGGATCTATATAAATAAAGGAGTTTGGATAGCATGGTCATTTTTAAGACATTTGTCCTACCTATAAGGGATAGATGTAATGCATCTATACGCTTTAAATCTAACTCGATTTTTTAAGGAGTGGATTAAATTTATCTTGTATGATTGAGCCTGTATCTGCATTAATAATTACTCCAAGATAGGTAGCAGAGTTAACATATCGCTGATCCATTTTTGCTATATTCTTTGAGCATATCACCTGCGTTTTTGACTCGTTTAAACGGTACCCAGAGTAATGACCAAATTGCTTGGTAACCTCAACTAAAATACGCATGGTCTCTGCCGGATCTGGTGTAATAACTGCCAAATCGTCGGCGTATGCCAGTATTTTGCTCTCAAACATGTTGGTTATTACCGGTTTGATGCTGTTATTCGCCAATATCTGCCTGATCAGCGGGTCGATATATAGTGCGAATAGAATAGGTGAACAGGGACACCCCTGACGGGTGCCCCTGTTTATCATAATTCCATCCGAACTCAGACCCATCATCTGAATGCGAGCCACCGGATCACAATACATGGCCCTAATAGCCGTCAGAATCTTAGGGCCGAAACCTCTCTCCGAAAGTACGTCCCAGAGATATTGCCACCTAACGCGATCAAACGCTTTTTCCGCGTCGAGGATCATGGCTACTCCCCTCCCCCCCACAGCATGGGCCTCAAATAACGATATAGCTCTTCTAACATGGTCCGTCGTACCACGACCCAGAATGAACCCATGCTGCCAGGGGGAGACGAGTCCACCAATGATCCCCCCCAACCTCGTGGCCAAGATCTTAGCGTACAACTTATTATCAGAATTTTTGAGAGAGATCGGTCTATATGATCCAGTACTTTCTTTTGGCTTTCCCTTTTTATGGAAGACGACTATATTAGTATCCTTCCATGTTTCAGGGATTTTGCCCGTACAGATAATTCCATTAAACAGATCTAGTAATAATGGAACGAGTTCAACCGACAAACATTTGTAAAGCTCCAGGGGTATACTGTCGGGGCCAGCAGCTTTGCCTGCAGCCAGATTAGATAATGCTTCACGTACCTCTTCAATTGTTATGTTGCACTCTAGGTTTGCCGCCTCCTGAGGCTGCAGTTTAGGACCTAAGTCCGGGTAGTGACCATCTAGGGCATCCAGACATGTAGCCCCTGCTTCTTCCATATATAGATTTTGCGAATACTGATATAATGTCTTTGGGTTCGACATAGTCCTGCCCCTCATCGTGTATGCTCTTTATAACATTTTTAACACTATCTTGCCTGATTCTTAGAGCCAGTGCCCTCCCAGCCTGCTCCCCTGTCTCGTACATTTTCTTCCTGTATGTCCAGTATTCTGTTGATGCCTTTTCCGCCATCTGTTTCTGTAATTCAGCTTTAATCAAACAGATTTTGGTTTGGCTCACGCTACCTTCCTTTCCTTGTGACAAGTCAAGACAGTGCTGCTCTTCTGCCTTAATCAAATCATACAGGAGTTTATTCTTCCCATCCTGTTGTTTTTTCCTTGCCTGGGAGGTGTAACTAATAACTTCCTCTCTTAATGCTGCTTTGAAAAAATCCCAGACCGAGTTTCTTGAGGCACTATATTGGTTTGCATCAAAAAACTTGCAAGCCCATGTTCGTAGATTATCCACAATAATTTACGGTTGAATGTCCAAGGCCTTCTCTTTCTAGCCGAACCTAGGCCATTATATCTGATTACCAAAGGGCTATGGTCCGAGAGGACTTTGGGGAGCTTCTTAATATTGACCTTCCCAATTTCTCCGAAGGAGATTAAGACACAATCTAGTTTGCAATATTTCTGGTGAGGGCATGAGAAATCCGTGAAACCTGGGTCCTCCGGATGTTTTGTCCCCCATTTCCGGATGTTTTGTCCCCCATATATCAGTTAAGCCGTGTGATAGCAACATAGATAAGAGTGCCCTGGAAACTCTTGGCTTCCTACCAGTATACGGTACATTTTTAGTCAGATCCATTGAGACATTAAAATCACCTCAAACCAGGATAGGTACAGGCCAGGTTGACAATTCCCCCTCCAGTATTTCAAATACTGCTGGGTCATCCTGGTTTGATCCATAAATCCCACAAATTGTTTAACCACACCCTAATTCTGCTATAGCCCATCTTCCCAATGGATCCGATTTCTCTCGTTTACCCCCCCAGAGTTGTTTTACCTAGAATTACCATCCCCCTTATTGTTGAAGTCTGGGAAGAACACGACAATATCTCAAAGCCACCAAACCTTAACAGCTTTCTTTTCGCCCAAGGAAGATGTGTTTCCTGCATACACAGGATATCGATGGGTTCGGATTTAAAAAACTCTGCCAGTCTGGCTCTTTTTCGCCAATCGTTCAACCCCTCTATGTTGATCGAATATAAACTAAGACTTGACATCTTCGTTTTTTGATCATCTCCTAGTTTTTGAAGCCAAAAATTGATTGCAAACAATAACCATTCTACACAGATAATACCACACAAATCTGAATTTTATACCGTCAATTCTCAATTTTTTCTTTATGCTTTCCCCGCCCACCACCTGTGACCCCTTCATTCCACCTTAGAGCCCACCCCAACCTCCCTCCCCTTCCACCCCTCCCTCTCCCTCTCCCTCTAGAAGCGCTCAGACCGGGGTCTGTGTGTTGATGGATGGATGCAGCAGCGTGATGCATGGGTGCTGGGTGTTGTAGTCCCTTAGTGCCGCTATCCGCTCGGCAGCCGCTCTCAAGATGGCAAAGAAAGTGTCCCAGTAAAGAGGGTCGTCTGTGGTAATCTTCTCCATCCAGGTGGCCCGGGCCCTGGCTGCATCTTCACTGGTGTAAAGCAAGTGGTGGTGACATCATCCACAAACCATGACCGTGAGAATATCCAACGTTTATCGTCTCGGTAAACAATTGTTCAACTTCTGTGCTGTCACAAAGTAAAACAAACCTACATTTAGGGATAAAAATAATCAAATATGTTTCAGAAGCTAAAATATTTACACATAAGTAACTTGAACAATCTACAATACTCATTTTGGTTAATCACCAAAGATGGTGAATCACCCAATTTTGAACAATGACACATGCCATATACAATGGTGTCCAATGAAATCATATTACGTTTATACATATTGAAGAGCTTAGGTCACTATCCATTCTCATCACAATTTAAAAACAATGTACAATCAATAAATTATTTTAGAACATTTTATGGTATTGTGGGAATCGCAACATGGCCTGAGGGTATGTGGAGAAATGATACATCTAAATTACAAGAAACCAATGTATGACTGTCTTTGAATTAAGTGAGTCGTACCTAGAGTAACTTTCTCAGATTTGATAAATATTCATCATTCCAGAAATAAGAGTGACATATCTAAAAATTCATAGTATTGGCTGGCTTCCTAAATGGCGGCCAGCCATTGGAGAAGAGCTTTGTCTGTCACTTTAAGCCCCATCCGTTTCGGATTGAGCGGCGTGTTTTTTCATGTTCTTTCTCTCTGCGACGTCTTCAATCACTCAACAAAAACACGCCCCCCAATCCGGAAAAGACGTGGCTTAGGGACAAATGGTGAGCACTTATTTACACTGCCTCTGCGCTGTTTTGACTGCTTCCCCTACCAGGCTTCATTGACTCCCCCCCGCAGACCACCCGGTGCCCTGAGGGCATGCCCAGGTTCGCTGTGTTTTGAACTCTTCCTGCTGCCTTCTCACGCAATGCCCTCACTGCTGTCACTGATCAACGCGTGTTTTTTTAGGTCTCAGCCTGCGTAGGCTGTGTTTGTGCAGTCTCGCCGGTGAGATCTTGTGTCTTAGAGTCGGGGGCTTAAACCCGCCCCTCTTCTCCATTGGCTGGCTTCCTGAACGGAGGCCAGCCATTGGAGGAGAGGGGCGTCATTCTGTTTAAGCCCCCTCTTTTTCGGATTCGGGGGTGTGTTTTTTCACTTCTTTCTCTTTTCTTTCTCTCCTCTTCCCATTGGCTGGAATTTTACTTTCCAGCCAATGGGAAGAGGAGAGAAAGAAAACACGCCCCCAAATCCAAAAATGACGCTGCGTTTCTCCAAGGCATTTCTGCTTCTCCTCGGAGAAACATGGTGATGGGCATGGCGTTGTCCAGCCGGTTGCGCAACAGACAGAGTCCCCCACCCCCCCGAGCCGGTAAGTTATCTTGCCTCTGTTCCCTGCCTGCGCTCGTCTTTTCTTGCCTCTGTTCCCTGCCTGCGCCCCTGTTCCCTCGTTGTGCTTGCCTTTCTGCCCCCTCTGTTCCCTTGTTGTGCTTGCTTTTCTTCCCCCCCTGTTCCCTCGTTGTGCTTGCTATTCTGCCCCCCCTGTTCCCTCGTTGTGCTTTCTTTTCTGCCCCCCCCGTTCTTGCCTCTGTTCCCTGCCTGCGCTCGCCCGGGTGCATGAGCACCTCCGTGGCGTACGTGGTGAAGGAGGCCAGCCCCGGGGTGCAGGCCTGCGAGGGCGCCACGCTAGAGAGCCTGCGGAGGCATGCGAGGGGGACGGCGTCCTCCTGGAGATGCTGTCCTTCGGCAAGCTGGACTTCGGGGAGACCGGCGTGCTGGACCGCTTCTACAATACAAGTGGGAGGCCCTTTTCTGCCCCCCGTTCCCTCGTTGTGCTTGCTTTTCTGTTCGTTGTGCTTGCTTTTCTGCCCCCCCAGTTCCCTCGTGGTGCTTGCTTTTCTGCCCCCCGTTCCCTCGTTGTGCTTGCTTTTTTTTAACGTTTCTGTGTTTACCTGATGCTTTGTTATTCCCCGTTTCCTTTTCCTCCTATTTTTTTGCAGTCTTTAATCAGCCTCATTGATTGCTCCTCTGGTGAACCCTGACTACCACATCCCCCATAATGGAAGTACCCAGTGTTGGAGACCCCGCGCAGTGATCAATAGCATGTTGCGCATCATGCAGGCCAAGAACGGAGGTCTCCCTTGGGCTGATTCCAACTTTTCCATTATTTACTGGTATCTCTTATCCTTTGATGTGTTGTGGCAACAGTTATATCTGGATTGGTATGTTTACTTTTCACAATTAGGCCTGTTACAAATTGCCATCAGTGTGGTGGTAGATTGGTGTCCGGAAACCAAGACAGTTGTACAAGTCCGGATAAAGCTACTCTTAGACTTGTATCACTCTATAGAAGGCATTGGAAAAAGTAGTAGGTCCGGCTCTAGCTAGTTGCCTTTTGCCTTTGTTGAATTTTGATTTTTCTTGGTTTTGGTAAAAAATTTATTTTTGGGGGAGCTTCTTGTTTTTTCTTGCCTCTGTTCCCTGGGGCGTTACTGGGCAGAGATGGGCGTGTGGCTGACCTAGACTGAGGGATGTCTGTGTGTGTGTGTTGGGCTCTGTGTGTGTGTGTTGGGCTCTGTGTGTGTGTGTTGGGCTCGGTGTGTGTGTGTTGGGCTCTGTGTGAGTGTGTTGGGCTCTGTGTGTGTGTGTGGGGCTCTGTGTGTGTGTGTGGGGCTGTGTGTGTGTGTGTGTTGGGGGCCCTGTGTGTGTGGGGGGCTCTGTGTGTGTGGGGCTCTGTGTGTGTGTGTTGGGCTCTGTGTGTGTGTAGGTGGCTCTGCGTGGGTGGCTCTGTGTGTGGGTCGCTCTGTGGTGGCTCTGTGTGTGTGGGTGGCTTTGTGTGTGTGGCTCTGTGTGTGGTTGCAAATGCAATAGGTCTCGCATTTGCAAGAGATTAAGCTATTGGCATTGTAAATGACAATGCCATTTAATTATATGTTTTAAAAACAAAAACATAAATAAAAATAATGTCATAAGCAATGTCAATAGCTCTAACTTTAACAATGCTGAGACCATTGCATTGTAAATGCTTGTTTTTCCCAGACGTGAACGTCTGTCCCCTTTCCCTCGCCTTTGACTGGTTTGTGTTCCTCCCGGTCTCCCCCTTCCCCTTCAACCTTTTCACCTCTGAATGGTGGCCAAATCTCCCCCAACTCTCCGCACGCACAGGCAGGCAAATGTTTAACCTGCCGTAGCTGAGGCAGGAGGGGAGAGGGGACAGGGAGAGCCTCCTTGTGGTCGGTATAATCTAATGCTCGCCCCGGGAGACTTCAGCGAGAGCACTCCTCTCATCGAGCCGAGTGGTCGCTCCCAGCGTCCCCTGCTGGTTCTGGTATCGTAGCGCTGCTCTGCCTGTGCCTCTGCCGATTACAATTGCCTGCTGCCTGCCGCTTTGCCTGATTTCACTGTTTTCACTGTTTTAGCATTGTTTTGGTGATTGTGATTCTGTTTAGCGCGTCTAAACTGTAGCGCTCCGCTGTTCTCCCCCCTCCGCCTCCATTTTAAGTGTTGTTGTTGTCCTCGTGTGCCCGCCCCGCCTCCCAGCTGAGACGCCCTCCCACTGTACTGAAATAGCGCTTCTCCCCCTTAGCGCGCTGTGACTCACTCCTCTCATCGAGCCGAGTGGTCGCTCCCAGGGTCCCCTGCTGGTTCTGGTATCGTAGCGCTGCTCTGCCTGTGCCTCTGCCGATTACAATTGCCTGCTGCCTGCCGCTTTGCCTGATTTCACTGTTTTCACTGTTTTAGCATTGTTTTGGTGATTGTGATTCTGTTTAGCGCGTCTAAACTGTAGCGCTCCACTGTTCTCCCCCCTCCGCCTCCATTTTAAGTGTTGTTGTTGTCCTCGTGTGCCCGCCCCGCCTCCCAGCTGAGACGCCCTCGCCCCTCCCCCTCCACTCTCCATATATGACAGTAGTTCCGGCGCGCAGCGTCCACGCGCAGCGACCGCGCCCAACTCGCGCCGAAGGTGCGCCAAAGGTAAGCTAGTCTACGCCCGTCCGCGCCTGGACCGCGCCCAGCGCCAGACCCCCTGCCCCTCGCGCTGCCCAGCCCTCCCGCATTACCTACGATGCCGCCACCCTCCTAGCCCTTAATCCCGGTCGCGCCCCCAACTGCGTCCAAGCCGCTCCTGGACACACCCATGGACCTTTCTCTTGCCACTCCTGCAAATTCATCGGCACCGACAACATCCCCGCTACGACCACTACACAGATCCCCGACCCCAATCACCTGCAATGCATCCTTCTCAACACCCGATCAGTCCACAGACACGCCATTGACCTATGGAATCTACTAGACACCATCTCTTCGGACATCGCCTTCCTTACGGAAACATGGATGAATGCTTCCTCCGCACCGGACATCACCATTGCCATCCCTGAAGACTATAAGATCACTCGCAAGGACCGTACCAGCCACACAGGAGGAGGAATCGCTATCGTCCATAAGAAATCAATCCGCATCTCAACCAGCTCTGACGCCAACCTCGCCAACTCCGAACACCTTCACTTCCAGATCCACATCGACCCCAAAACCACACTCAGAGGCACTCTCCTCTACAGACCACCAGGACCCCGCGCAAAATTCAGTGAAGACATCACGGACTTCATCACTCCACACGCACTCCCCTCCAAAGACTATATTCTTCTGTGAGACCTCAACTTTCACCTTGACAAGATCAACGACCGCAACACCGCCACCCTCGTGGACAACCTCGCCAACCTCGGACTTAAACAACTAGTCACTACCCCCACCCACATCGCAGGTCACACACTCGACCCCATCTTCACATCCAGCAATCATGTCTCCTTCAGCCACACCACGGACCTCCTCTGGACTGACCACAGCTGCGTTCACTTCACCTACAACAAACCAAAACCCAACATCCACCTCCAACCTACCCTGCAAAGAAACTGGAGCAAAATCACCACGGACCAAATCTCCGCATCGCTCCTTCGAAACTCCCCAGCCCTCTCTTCCAACGCTAACGAAGCCGCCGCCAACCTCACCCTATGGTTATCCAACACCGCCGACACCTTAGCACCACTGAAAAAACGTCAAAGCAAACCTGGCAGCGAGAAAGCCTCATGGTTCAACGATGATCTCAAGAAGTCCAAGAAACTCTGCCGCTCCCTTGAAAAGGCCTGGAAAAAAGACCCAACCACCAGCACCAAGGACGCCTTCAAAAACGCCTCCCGCACTCACCACCAACTGATCCGAAAAGCCAAGAAAACAGCATTCAAGGATCGACTTGACAACAACGCCCACAACAGCAAGGAACTTTTCAACATCGTCAAGGAATTTTCCAATCCCTCGGCCAACTCCAACGACATCACCCCCTCTCAAACCCTCTGCGACTCCCTAGCCTCATTTTTCCACAACAAGATTGCAGACATCCACAACAGCTTTGACAACCAACCCGGAAACCAACCCACCCTACCATTTGCTGATCATCTTCCCCCCGTGAACACCCTTAACGACTGGAACCCAATCTCCACTGAGGACACCACCCGCCTGATGAACTCCATCCACTCAGGATCCCCCACAGACCCATGCCCTCACCACATCTTCAACAAAGCAGACTCCGTCATAGCACCACACCTCCGAGACGTCATCAACTGCCCCTTCAACTCCGCCACCTTCCCGGAAGACTGGAAACACGCTGAACTCACCGTCCTTCTGAAAAAACCAACAGCGGACCCCACCGAACTCAAAAATTACCGCCCCATCTCGCTTCTCCCATTCCCGGCCAAAGTCATCGAGAAAGCTGTCAACAACCAGCTCGCCGCCTTCCTCGAAGCCAACAAATCCCTCGACCCCTCACAATCTGGCTTCCGAGCAAAACACAGCACTGAGACCGCCCTCATCGCAGCAACAGACGACATTCGAACTCTACTGGACAACGGAGACACAGTCGCCCTCATCCTCCTCGACCTCTCCGCTGCCTTCGACACAGTCTGCCACAGCACCCTTCTACAACGCCTCAATAACATCGGAATCCAAGGAAAAGCACTTGAATGGATCACCTCGTTCCTCACCGGAAGAACCCAGAGAGTCCGCCTTCCTCCATTTAAGTCCGAGGCCTCTGAAGTCATCTGCGGCGTACCACAAGGATTCTCACTCAGTCCCACCCTCTTCAACGTATACATGAGCCCCCTCGCGGCCATCGCAACCTCAACATCATCTCTTACGCGGACGACACTCAACTGATCCTTTCTCTCACCAATGACCCCAGCACCGCCAAAACTAACCTACACGAAGGAATGAAAGAAGTTGCCGAATGGATGAAACAAAGCCGTCTGAAACTGAACTCAGACAAAACAGAAGTCCTCATCCTAGGTACATCCCCCTCTGCATGGGACGACTCCTGGTGGCCGGAAGCCCTCGGAAAAGCACCCATCCCGACAGACCACGCACGGAACCTAGGCGTCATCCTGGATTCTTCACTCTCAATGAACAGACAAGTCAGCGCCGTATCCTCTTCCTGCTTCAACATTCTTCGCATGCTCAGAAAAACATTTCGCTGGATCCCCTCCGAAACAAGGAAAACAGTCACCCATGCTCTGGTCACGAGCCGACTGGACTACGGAAACACCCTCTACGCAGGTGCTACCGCAAAACTCCAGAAGAAACTCCAACGAATCCAAAACGCCTCAGCCAGGCTCATATTAGACATCCCACGCAACGAACACATCTCTGGTCACCTTAAAGACCTCCACTGGCTACCCGTCAATAAGAGGATCACTTTCCGACTGCTTACCCACGCACACAAATCACTCTACGACATCGGACCAGAATGCCTCAACTCACGACTGTCCTTCTACACCCCCTCCCGCCAACTACGTTCCTCCAGCCAAGCCCTCGCCACTGTACCTCGCATCAACAAGACCACCATGGGAGGCAGATCCTTTTCTTACCTAGCTGCTAGAACATGGAACTCACTCCCCGCTTACCTTCGCCTTACCCAGAACCACCTAGCATTCAGAAAGCAACTTAAAACGTGGATATTTGACAAGTAATCCTCCTCCCCTTCCTAAGCGCCTTGAAACCCTCTGGGTATGTAGTGCGCTATATAAATTCTATGACTTGACTTGACTTGACTTAAAGAAACAGGAGGGATAAATTTGTCTCCACGCACTAACATTCCCTTATCCTCAATAGACAATTTATCAGCCACCTTGAAATAGGGTTGTAGGTTTTGGGGAAGTGTCTTCTCTTTAGGCCAACCTGACATAAAATTCCCTCACACTTTCCTATTCACTGTCTTTTAAAGATTCAGAAAACCACTCCTTCTCGCTGAAAGTGGTATCATGGCAAATGTCAATACTCGCAATCAAACAGTCTTCGTCATAGTCATCATAATATTTTTGATTTTCAGTGTGATTAATTGGAGAGCGTGATAAGTAATCGCCCCTTATGTTCCTACCACCAGGTATGTATTCAATGGTGAAGTTGTACTGTAGCAACTTCGAACTCAACCGAGCTATTCTTGGGGTGTGATCTTTTATAGCAATTTCACTTAATATACTTACCAACGGCTTATGGTCAGTTTTAAGTACAAACTTCCTCCCCCTAATAAAACACTTGAATCTTTCCACAGCTCAGCAACAACTTAATAGTTCCTTTTCAATTACTGAAAAAAATTTCTCATTGGGCTTCAATGATCTAGAAGCAAAATCAATAGTTGTCCCTTCTTTCAATTGTGTAATAGTGGCACCAAGACCCTCATTACTTGCGTCCACAGCGATTATACATTCTTCAGATGGTTCAAAGGGAGCAAGGACACCAGCAGATACTATCTCATTTTTTAAAAAATCAAACTCTTTTTGGCACTTTTCATCCCACACAATTTTGTTCTTTTTTAACAATTCCCTAAGAGTCGCTTTTTTTGTTTAAACATTTTTGATGAAATTTGAGTAAAACTCACAAAGACTTAAAAATGTTGCCATATTTTCTTTTGTTTTAGGTGTTGGAGATTTACCAATGGCAGCAATCAAACCTGGACTAGGTTCAACACCTTGTTTAGAAATTACATGTCCCTAATACTCTATGGAATCCTTCGCAAAATCGCACTTTTCGCGATTTGCCACAACACCATACTTTTCCAATCTTTCTAGAACTTTCATCATACGTTTGTCATGACTTGACTCATTTCCTCCTGCAACTAAAATATCGTCTTGATACGTTACCACTCCATCAATTCCTTCCAAAACATTTTCTAGAACCCTTTGGAACACGGATGCGGCTGATGATAAGCCAAAAGGCATCCTTTTAAATTGATAAGACCCCATTGGAGAGACAAACGTAGTGAGGTGTCTCGAGGATTCCTCAAGCATGACCTGATGGTAGGCTGATGCTAGATCGATCTTTGAGAAAATACTTGAACCAGAAAATGAGCTGATGATGTCATCTATTCTAGGTAACGGGTGTGAATCAACCCAGATTACCTTGTTTAAACTTCTCAAGTCAATGCAGACTCTCAACTTCCCATTTTTTTTTCTCGCGATAACCAATGGACTCAACCATAAAGACGATTCTATTGGTTCAATCACCCCATCATCGCACATCTTCTTAAGAATGTCTCCTAAATCTTTTCGTACACTGAAGGGAACATTTCTAAGCTTGTGTTTAATTGGGACCACCCTATCCTGAACTTTTATTTTATGTTTAAAACCTTTTATTTTCCCAAGTTTGTCTTCAAACACCTTCGGAATTTTTTTATACCATTTACCTTCAATACTCCTATTGTCAATGGTCTCATTAAGTTCTTTACTACACTTGTCACTGTTCTCTTGTTTTCTTGTGCTGTCTCCATCTTCAGACTCATCAGTCACTAAGGATACTTGTACTTTTCTTCCTGGTCTAAGTGTCATTCCAAACAAGCCCTGGTGATACCATCCCAGTATGTTTAATCCCTTCTTTGCAACATAGACCTTCCCAAAAATCGTGCGCCCTTTAAACTTGAGCTCGCATTCAAAATAACCTGACAATTAAATTTTTCTCGAATCATAAGTGACTGGATTCCTGTCTGATGGAAATAAACTCTGTTTCCCCCAAACCTCCTCAAACAATTCCTCCGTTATCATGGTCATTCTTGCTCCGGAATCTATAAGTAGTCTCAAGTCTTTTCCATCTGTTTCTATAATCTCATAAGGGTCTATACAATGTGACTCATCATCTTGGACAACCACTATCATGTCTTTAATCCCCCTATAACAAGATCTCTCATCCTCTGAGTTGTCACTTTGGTCATCCTCCAATACAGAGTTTATTTTATATTTTGGTGTTTGTCACACTATAGCGAAGTGCCCAATTTTATTGCACACTTCACATTTTACACTATTAGCAGGACGTGGTCTATCATTTACACTGTGTCTTTCATTTCCACATCTAAAACAAATGTTTTTCTGAGCGAAAAAATTATTTTTGTTAGATGGGTAACTATTTCTATTATCTTTCTGTTTGTTAAACTTCTTTATATTGTACTTATCTTTTGATTTCACATTCCCATTCACAACGGACACACTACTATTTTCACTTTTGACAAGTTCTTTTCGTGCCTTACGTGAAACTTCAATTCCCTTTACAATATCAATTGTTTCAGAAAGACTAGGATTTTTTAGAGTCAATAGTTTTTCTTGAACCTTACCATCATAACACCGTACCACAATTTGATCACGGATTAATTGGTCCGTGAAATTTTCAAATTCACATTCTGCCGCTAACATGCGTAAAGAGGCAACATAAGTAACAATAGATTCATCCTGAAACTGTTGTCTTGTGAAAAATGTATGCCTGTTGACAATTAAACTAGGTTCGACATCAAATTGTTTCTCAAGTTTTTTTACGGCCAATTCAAATTCATCTAGATCTTCCTGATCTTGACGGGTTATATAGGGAGGGAGATGTTCATATATGGATTGCCCCTCAAACCCTAGATTGTGCTCTAAAAGAAACCTTTTACGCTCTAAACAATATCTATTACCTCCAATTGCCTCTAGATATTTGCTGAATGCCCTATACCAATTTCTCCATGGGACTGGGGCTCACCTGGGGTTTGCAAAAATGGAGGAGGAGCACTGACATTCTGCATGGTTGCCATAACTTAAATGATCAAATAAAAAAATTAAATTTAATTCAAATATTAAAATATGTCCATATCAACATTACACTAATAATGATATATGATGTATAGATGTGAATCCTGTAAAAAAAACAATTGTGTTATGGTTAAGCAAAATAAAACTCTTTTTCTTCATCTTCTCCATTTTTGGGTCGAGGTAATATCCGGTCGGCCGAAGGCAGAACCGGAAGTACCGAGATTTAATGTTTCTTAGTGTGGACTATTTGTCCTGCTTCTGTTTTTGCCTCTCTCCCATTGGCTGGCTTCCTAAACGAAGGCCAGCCATTGGAGGAGAGAGCTGTCCCTCCGAATAGGCTCCGTCTTTTTCGGATTTGGGGGCGTAAGTTTTGCTGTTCTTTAGACAGTGACGTCGTCTGTCTCTCAGAAACAGAAAACCACGACCCCATTCCGATTAAAAAAGACGGAAGCTTGCGGCAGCCATTTTTTTTGTCCCGAAGACGAGCTGCAGGTAGTCTCGCCCTCCGCCGCCGGCCCGAGGCAGGAGAAGTGCGTGCTGTTGCGGGGCTCCCCTGTGCTGAGGGAGCCCCGGAGAAGAAGTTGACCGGGAGCCTTGCGGCTCCACTCTGAAGGCGGCTGTAGGTGCAGGCGGGGCTCCGGTGTCAAAGAGAGCCCCGCAGCTGCAGGTGCGGAGGAGCAGAGTCTGCCGTCCCGCCTGACAGTCCGGCGAAGCAGGGAGACGCCGCAGAGAGCCAGCGCGACGTCGGAGCCTCCGCCCTCGAGCGTGAACGGGCAGGGGGAGAGCTCCAGGCTGGCCCGTAGCGCCTGAGAGGCTCTTGAGGGCCGCATTGGTTGTCTCGAGTCCACGAGGGACTCCAACGAAGCAGGAACCTTTGTTTTCAGAGCCCACGAGGCTCTGCCATCTCTGGGGGCACATTTGTTGTTGAGCCCAGAGAGGCTCCAGGTGGCACATTTGGTACTTCGAGTCCCCCCTGAGAGGGACTCCAACGCCGCCAATGGTTAGCCCCTTTAAATAGTGTCGGGCGGCTTCCATAACCCTTGTGGAAGGAGGTACAGTCAGTCTTCAACTACTCTCACTGGGGAGAGGAGGGGTTGGTTGAGATGTGCTGGGGGAAGAGGCTTTTCCTACTCTCGTCATGGGTAGCAGGAGGACTTCCATGCGCAGCTCCTGTGGCTGATCCAAAGATTCCTTTCCGCTCTGTGTGTGGTTCATTATAGGGTGGGGACATGCTGCAATTACATCTTCAGACCCCCATCCTTCCTTGATTGCTACGTGGCACAAAAGCCTTCCCCCACATGGGGCTTGGCTGGGGCATTTTGCAGCTCCCACCTCAGACCCCTCTGTGGTTCAGGGTTGTCGTGTGGTACCTGTGTATGTGGTGCAGTGTTGCCGTGTGCTACCCGTGTGGTTCAGTGTTGGTACATTTATTGTCTTACATCTCTGGTTCCTTCTACACTACCCCCATTTCCCAGGAGTCTTACCGGGTACCTGTGTCTGGCTGGTTCAAACAGCTAGGCCTACAGACATCTGATTGCTAATGGCGTATACCCTCGTCCCTGGCTTCTTAGCATCTTCCCAGGTTGACTCGTGCTAACTGGGTTTCGCACTTTAAAGCCTTGATTGCTAGTTAAATACTTTCTTGATAGATTATAGTTTTTTTCACCTTCCCAATGTCCTCCTGCCGTCCTAGTTTCATCTCTGGGATTCTTTCATCGATAGGCAGTGACATTTCGGTGGCACGGAGGCAGAGGTGCACTATTGACTGCTTCATTGAAGCACAGGCGCGTAATTGTACCGCATGGAGCTAGAGGCCAGAAGCCTTTGTGTTAAAAATGCTTGTGCTAGCAACTCCTGATACTAATGCTAAGAAGTTATTTTCTCCTAAACACCTGCCGTGTTGTGCTATTGCAACATACCTGTTCACATGTTATCACGATATGGCAGTGTGTGCCAGCCAGTGTTATTTAGTCCCTTGCACTGCTAGTACAACAACATTTACCAAGTACACTGCCCCCTGAAATGTCAGTGTTTTTATGCGTATGGGAGACAAGTAGTTGCATTGGTAAGATGCAGTGAAAAGGGAATATAATAGAGCCCAGGAAGAGATTTGGTATTAAAATCCTTACTGATTAACACCCTTTATTTGGTCTTTAGGTTTTGCCTGGGGCACGGAGCTTTAGCTCCGACCCCAGGAGAAATCTTTAGTTTTCAGTATGGGGGACTTGAATCCGCCCTCTATTCCATTGGCTAGCTCCATAAATGGAGGCTAGCCATTGGAACAGAGATCTGTCCGTCAAGGCCGGACTAGATTTGGGGGTGTTCCCGCGATTTTTTCCCTCTCCGCCCCTCTGTGCGCGTCATCTCTGCGGTGGGCATGTTCTTTTTTTTTCTTTCTGTCAGGGCATGTTTTCTCATTCCGCCGAAGATGGCGCCGGGGCCCGTCGACCACTGTTTCTCCTGCTCAATGCTCAGGTAAGCAGCATATTTTTATCCCGTTCCCCCCTCCCGCTCTCCGTGTGCCCGTTCCCGCCCCTGCCCCTCCCCCCTCTCGCTCTCCGTGTGCCCGTTCCCGCCCCTGCCCCCCCCTCCCGCTCTCTGTGTGCCCGTTCCCGCTTTCAAATGCTTGTTTTTTTTAGGTACGGCGTTGGGCAGTGTACTAATTTCCACTGCTCTGCATTTTGTAGTGAGTCCCGCTCCGCTGCCGGCACTGAGCCTCTCGTTTCATCTGGACGTGGGCTTTACTACTGTAGTCCTTGATCGTCGCAGTTGTTTGGCTCGGCTTGGCAGTAAGTGCAGCCTGTCCTTTCCTTTCAAGCACCGCTTGGGTTTCACTGGAGGCTGGCAGATGACTGCGCGGATTAATAAGCCTCTGATGAGTCAGTGCTGCCTTTACCCATGTGCTGACCTTTTGGTGATTGCTGAACTATCATTTACATGGTCAGCTGCGTTCAGCCTTCGCTCTACACCCCCAGATCTATTAATCTGTGTGAAGTGTAAACTAGATCAGAACTGAAATAGTAAACGAGGCTTTGGTAAGAAAGTGAAATATATGCCCACTTTTACTTTTTATTTCAGGGAACAAGATTACTAACAGCGAAGGCTGAAAGTAGTATAGGTTGTACACTACTCGTCACCATGCATTTTTGACAGGTGGCCATGCCCGCTTGGCCACGCCCCCTTAAAAAAAACTTTTAAAAAAAAACTTGAAAAAAAAAACTTGAAAAAAAACCCTTGAAAAAAAATATTTTTATATAAAAATAAAAAAGTTTTATATAAAAAAATTATAAAAAAACCAAGACATGCCCGGGCATGTTCATACATCGTTTTATATGAAGTTCAAACATGCCGGGGCATGTCTTGTTTTAGGTTTTTTTAGGGGGCTCCATAAGCCTGATATAGGGAATGTAGCGACAAATAACAATGATATTTCATAAATTTCATATCATCAGATTATTGAAAAGAATGATGACGCATTTAAGATGAAATTGCTTTTATTAAATATAAAATCAAAGCTCAGAGAAGTTTTATTTTGGTGTAGTATTTGCAATTTAATAGAAATCAAGGTTTACATAACGGAAAATCATATTTTTATGTAATACATCTTTTTTTTTGGTACCCGATAATATTCACAATAGCTATAATACAATTATAATGTATAGAAAACACATATTCCGACTTATGATTAATGAGGTAGCGGAAGTTATCAAATACATTATGCTCAGGGTCATATAAATCACAGTATCAGAAGCAAACATAAAATCAGAGGAAGATACATAAAAAAGGAATTACATCTTTTTTTTGGTACCCGATAATAATCACAATAGCTATAATACAATTATAATGTATAGAAAACACATATTCCGGCTTACGAATAATGAGGTAGCGGAAGTTATCAAATACATTAGGCTCAGGGCCATATAAATCACAGTATCAAAAGCAATCATAAAATCAGAGGAAGATACATAAAAAAGGAATCCTCTCTTTTTTGGTACTGAAAATAATCATAATAGCTATGATACAATTATAATGTATAGAAAACACAAATTCTAGCTTATCATTATTAGTGAAGTAACGGTACTTATCAAATACATTAATCTCGGTGGCATATAAATCACAGAATCAAAAGCAAACATAAAATAGCCGAAGATACATAAAAAAGGAATCAAATTTTTTTTGGTACTGATAATAACCACAATAGCTATTTAAAAATGAATGAGGTATCAGAATTCATGAAATACATTAAGCTCTGTGTTATATAAACTACGGTATCAGCAGCAAACATAAAATGAGGTACATAAAAAAATCAAGAAACCAAAAAGCATATTATCAGCACTTATTAATATGCGGTATGGCCACCACGCATAAATCCATACAAAACTATAAGGTTTGATAAAAATGAGGTAGCTACATAAAACAATATTTAGTTTCTACAGTAATAACTATAGATCTCTATTATAAATTCAGGGCGCTATGTAGACAGCCAAGACGGTTTTTTGAACAGTTTTCTTTTTTTGGGCGGGAGTGCTTGGACGGGGGTGGTTATGGGGTCATGAGCATCATCAGAGGTAACACGGTAGGCATGCGAGTGTGCTCTATGAGGGGCATGTGAAAATGGTGATGCAGGGGGAGAAGGCATAACAAAAGGTGCATTGGCGGTGTTCTTTAAATCTTCTAAGTAGATACGATGACCACCGTTGCCTAGCACAGATGTTGGAATGTTCAGTTCTGCTAGATTCTGCATGAAGACATCCCATCCGACAGGCACTTTATTATTGGCGAAAGAGTGTGTTTGGGTTGCGCCTCTGATCAAATCGTGTAGGTTTGAACAGCGTATAACATGGCCTTTATAAAGAAGTTCCCCCTTATCATTCCAGAAAGCAATGTCTTTATTTTGATTAATTTTATTAAGAAGTAATTTGGCTTTCTTTTTGTGCCGGGGGTTAACATTGTTAATAACTTCGTTGACTTAATTAAAGGCTGGCGATTCAGGTTCTCTGACTGTAGAAACCGGGGGCTCATGACTTTCAGGCATGAATAAAGTCAGGCCCTCTTTTTCCATTTTACCATGATGGACAAAGTTCAGGTACTTTTGAAGGATGGCGGTATAAAGCTTGGCCTTTTCGTGCACCGGTAAATCACTACGCTGAAGAATTTCACACATCTCGTTGTCCAACAGATCGGTGGCTGATTTTCTAATATCAGTATCAGCGCTTGGGGGACTTCGCATTTTGTCTAGCTGATGTTTAGGCACGAGATACATTTTTTCAAAGTGAGCCATCACCGGCGGCGCAGCAGTCCTGAGAGAAGCGGAATAGCAATGCCTAGCAGCGACCCTATGAAGCCCCCAGACTGCTTGACAAGACTTTTTTTTGTTTTAATAGAGATCCTTTTATTGCTCAGTTTTTTAACAAGATGACTTTTCTTTTTAAGCACTCGGTGCTGCTGAGGACTCAGAGGGACATTGCCCTTCAAGGTATTTAGGGCTATCTCTGAAATCGCTGCTACTAAATCGTCAGACGCCGAGCATAGAAGAGCTTTCCTTTGTTGCGGTGATGATGAGACCAACAGCCTTAAAAGAGCTAGATTGCGCGCTATCCGGCTGGACATGGTCGTGAGATTGTCGGCGCTCTAAACTGGGGCGATGCTTTCTATTTATCTTCTTTTTATAGACGGGTTGGACTTTTTTAGAGTATAAGCAACGGGGAGATCCAGTGGGAAAAGCCCGGTCCTTAATCTGTAATCCTCCGGCGTGCCTGGGTTTAAATCTACAAAAAGATACCCATAGGGGCTCTGAGTGGCATCCTCAAAGGCTTCTAGAAAGAAATGAGAGCGACCCGGGTACATCTGTCTGGCTAGAGTAGTTATTTGAAGCTTGTCTCTGGGGTTTTTGAAAAGCACCATGTACTTGGTGCTCAGAGCGATGGTCCGCGAGCTCTTACCTTGGCAGAACACGTTTTGCACAATGTATAAAATGCTGAGATTCCGATGGTGAACATACTGGGTAAAAGCTTTTTCAATTTCATCGCTGGCGCAAGCAGAGGCCATTAGATCATCTACAATTAACATATTAACGCTAGAGGGTGGAAATAAATTATCATCACTTAATGTGTCGGGGAGCCCCTCGACAAATTTGAGGTGCGGAAGCTTTTGCGAGAGTTCTTAATAGAGCCGCTGCCAACAGGAATAAGCCCACACTACGTTGGTGGGTGGCTGTGTCATCATTTGATACGCATTTTCCAAAAGTTTTTTTACAAAATAACTTTTACCAGAATTGGATGGACCTGCGAGGATGCATGAGAATGGATGTTGTAATCTAATATCCATACTTTAATCAACTTTTAATAAACTTTACACACCAATGCCGAAAGCCTTTTTTCTCTCTAGACCGTTTTTACACTGAGACAGGATGACTCTTAAAAGCCGTAGGGCAGGGTTTTATAGTCATCTTTAAGAACGCGCTTATCATATACAACCTTCAACATTTTACGAAGAGGTCGGGTCTCGATATCCCAACGTTTTTTAATTCTTACAATGCTGGGGTGTTGCACAACTAAGCTCTCGGCTTCTGGAACACATTCACCTCGTTCGGTGTGCTTAGCATATTGAGTTACCAGCTCTTTTAAGTTTTGAAAATTTACTTTTTCTCGGTTCTGAACATTGAGGGTGATCCCTTTCACCTTCAAGCAGATTTTACCGCCTGATAAGCGGTACCCATAAGTTTTGGGTCCGGCGGAAACGTACTCAGTGACGTGTTCATCGGCAGGTGTTTCGCTAGTGAGTTCCCCAAGATAGTCACCCAACGGGGGGTTAACATCACCCTCATTGCTCACGAAAATCACAGAGTCTGTGTCATGGTAAAGACAACGGTCTTGAAGCAACTCCAGGAGCTTATACAACTCTAATCTAGCATAAGCGGTGGTGAAACTGGCGATAAAAATGTTGGAATTGCATGAAGGCGGGTAATATTCTTTGGTATACTGCCAACACACACAAGCGGTATCATCATCTATGAACTCGCAAGATGACACTTCGCGGTAGGTAGTAAAATAGTACTCGTCAAATTCATCCAGCTCAGTCACTAGGGTAGTTTCTGAACGGTCTTCTCTCTGACCCAGTTTTCCCCATAGAGAATTGAGAAACAGTTTGGCAATCTGTCTTTTTGTGGGGTTCACTCGGATTTTATTAGAGCGCAAACGAATACCCTCTTTCTGAAAATATTCCCTTCGGTACTTCTGTTTCTCCTCATTATCGGTACACCACTGGGGGTAACCCGAAGCTTCTTGCTTGTCTCTAAGGTGCAAATTGACGTAGTCGGTGAACAGATCATAAGAAACATTTTCAAAATGCCATATCTCATAAATTCGATCTATCACATAGCCTTTTTTCAGTGCTACATTCACTTCTACAGTGCACCAGGTGCCGGTCAGAGCGCGTTCAACATCAGAGTGACCACACCGGGAGGTCTGTCTGGCTTCTGTGCAGGAGCGGCACAGGGTAAATAGTAGTTTGCCCTCAAATCTGTAAGGAAGCACTGGGAAAAAAAGTCCTCTAGGCGGTTGAATTCTACATTTGATTAGACCAAAATACCTTTGGGGGTCTCCAAAATCTTTATAAAGGATCTTAGGATGTCCTATTGGGTAGACTTTTGTCTTGTTTACAAATGGGTGTAGGCTGGTAAAATCATAGTAAAAAATCTTTTCATCATCAGAGACCTTTCGGTAAAGAGTAACTGCGTTGGTTCGCCCTCCGTAGAGAGACTCACGCGGTTTCAAGGGCTCGGGTAAGTCACGATCCTTAATAAAAGTCTGCAGCTCTAGATTACATGTTAACTGATCTCACCACGCGTATTCCCAAATACTTCTCACGTTGAAGCCGCGTCTTTTTAAAAACTCCTGTTTAATAGTTGTGCGGTTAAGCAACTGACCGTATGTACAACCTGTCATCTTGTTAAAATCGTTTCCTGCATAGCAAATTGGGCAGCCGTGAAAAAAACATCCATTACATTCAAAGGCTGTAGGGGCCCCGTCAATATTGGCATAACCATCTAAAAAATAGGACCCAATTTTAAGCTCCCCGCCTCTCAATGCGTGACGGATGGTGATTTTTTCACTGTATTCCATATACATCAACCACTGAATAGCCGGTGTTGAGAATCTCTTTTGCTGTCTGTGATAATTATCACGAGGTAGCAACGCTAATGTGTAAGGTTTTAAAAAACAAAATCTGAACATGGCCAAACAGACTGAAGCCAAAGTGATGTACTGAAAGGGATCAATGAAGTCCTCATAGGCATACTCGTTGGGCTGACCAGGGTTCACCAAGATTTGTTTCCTAGACATATCTATGACACCTTCTCTAAAGCGGATACAGGCCTCTCTTAAAATGTTCACATCTTGTTGACAGTAATGAGACAGCTCCTTCTGGAAATCAAATAACTGATCTTTGTTTGATTCATACCAGGATAAGAATTCTATTTTCTCAGATGGTGACATATAGTTTACACCATAAAATTCTTCCGAGGGCATAGCACCGACGTAGTTTTGGTTCTGCAAAGTGTTAAAGTAATGTGGGAAATTACCTTTGGACTCTTGGAACCCCATAGCCTGAGGAAGTTTACTGAGTTTCATGGGAAGGAAGTTTATAGCGTCTATAAACCTGATATTGAGTACTTTTGTTGTAACGCACATGAGTTTTCCACCCTGAGTGATCAGTGACATTGCCACCTTTTCAAGCACTAAAGCTTTTACTACAAAATAACAGTCATATCCTTTAGAGTAATGTGCGAGAAAACTATAGTTTTTAAAGCGGGGTGTAATAAATGTGTTGATAAAATCATTGACGCATGTAGGACCTGAAAACTCCCAAGTTGGCTCACCATTAATATGTCTGGCGAAAATATAATTTGGCTCATGAATGATATTTTCCTGACGGTACTCCATATCGTATAATATATAATCATTTGTTTTAGTTGGTGGTTTGAGTCTACTCATAAAGCAGAGATGGGAATCAAATGAAAACACCCAGGCTTTACAGACACCGCATTCAAGGCCTTCACATTCATGACTTTCGGGGCCATAGAGACCGCACGAATCACACAACTTTTTGCTGAGACAGTTCACTTTCCCTGCCGAGGCTAATGCCCGATGACGCTCTAAACACGCCGTAGAACGACAATATAGTCGACATTGCGGACACCTTTGGAGATCATTGGCTAGGTCCTGGCAATCGTTCGTAACGCATGCTTTGCAGAAGTCTGCGCACAAGTGATTGTATTTGTGGGTATAGACCGAATGGCAATATTCACAGTAATACCTAGCGCCGAGAATTTTTTTATATCTTTCACACCGTAAAAATGGTTTTCATGTAAAAGAACAAACAGAATTTTAGATTTGGTGGCAGTTCCGCTGGTGAAATAAAGCCAGCCACCTTCGTGGTATAATACTTTAATCGTCACACCCAAGTAATTTTCAAATGATTCTATGTCTCGCAAAGAGACATCCGTATCTGGGGGGATATTTAGGTCATCATGCATTAACTGAGCCTGCTCCGTCAATGTTCTATCCGTAGAGCTCCCATGATCCAATAACCCGGCCAAACACCCAGCCAGGCACAAATTTCCAGATGTGTTGTTTAAATCAAGCAACCAGCGACGTTTCTTTTGAATGATCTTACTAAACAATACAGAATTCAGACCCCGCCTGGCACCTCCGCCCCTACTTTTTATCACAGTCACAACGAGTGTTAAACTTTGTGACCCCAGAATCTCAGCATTGCTATTCATCATGTCAACAATTTTGTTTAAGAAATCTGAGGCATCTAGGTCATGATGTGGTAGTCTTCGACTGTAAAAAGAGTTAGCCAGACCGCCGCCGCTCAAGCGAATTTGTACATAATCGTTGGGGCCGATGTCAGGGGCTATTTGGTCAAGCAGTTGTTGGATAGAGTTAATAACCGCTTCTAGGGCTAGTCTAATAGAATCTATGAGGTGTAGGTTGACAAAACGAAATTCTTCATAAAATTCAAAAGCTCTACATTTTTTGATAACTCTTTGATATTGGCGCACGCTTTCTAAAAACACCGGCGCTGGGGTGTTACCGGCGCTGGAATTATCGCGAGTGTCGGCGGCTCTCTGAGGCGGCTGCTCTAACTGCATGGGGCTAGGTGGTAAATAGCCGTCATGGGTTTGAATATTACGGCGTATATTTCTCAAATGGTTTTTGGCTCTTTTTAGGTTTTTGGCTAAACGATTTCTGACTACTTTAGCGGCTAACCATTTCTCTTAACGTTTGGCGCTTGCAGTTTCAGACCTTCTTGGCGACCTATGCTTTTTGGGTGGCATTTTCAGTTCCCCGAGTCCAGACTCAAGGAGTCAAGGTCAGCTTGGGCTTCAGCTAAAATAGTAGCGAGTGCGGACTGTGTATTTTGGACCACCTCCTCTACAGCTAGTTTGACATCCGTTATACCCCCGATGTGTTCTGAAGCGCCCTGTGCACGTAGAACATTAAAAATGGATGAACTGACCGGTGCAGAGTTCAAGCCTAATCCCTCGATGGTATTTATTACGGGGAAAACGGCATAAATCGCCTGAAGTACAGCTACTTCGGTGGGGAGTGAAGTTTTAACAGCCGCAGCGGCAACCCCGCTACGAGGGTCGAGTGATGTCTTTAACTCATTGTTAAGTGATTTTTTGACACTCAGGACAGCGTCTATGGCGCCTGAGGAGACAGAGGATTCAAGCTGATTTTGAGCAGTTCTAAAGTAGCTGAAATGGATTTCTGAAAATGATGTTGTATACATACAATGCCTGCTTTGATGCTTTCAATGGCTTGTATCTGAGCTACGGTATCACGATTACTTACAGCGAAAATAATAGCTTCGCAGATAGGTGCCCTGTTCAGAGTGCTTCTCCTGAGGTTGGTAATTAAAGGTAAAATATCGTGGCATGCTGATGTTGCGGATGTAATGTTTAGGGCTGATGTGTGAGCATGTCTAGGAGCTTGTAGCTCGGATGTGGTTTCACAGGTTGCTGCGCCGCAGGTGGCTGTTTCGGTATTTAAATTGTGGTAAATAGCACCAGGGTCAACCCTTACCAGGGGGCTGCGGATGCCTGGTCCGCCTACGGTAACATCTGTGTGACAAACCCCTTGTGAGTGTGGGTTCTTGGGGCGTTCACCGTGTACACTAGGCCCTGCTTTTGATTTGTTTTGTTGAACAGGTACATTTTCAATTCCCCCCAACTTGCGTCATCGTCATCCAGCGAAATGATATCTAGTTCAGCGTGGGGGGTAACGCCATTTGATGGGTGTTTGTGTGAGTTCTTTGTTGGTTGAGAGTGAGACTTGGGGGTAGCAGTAGGTGGGGGTGCACTAATACAGGCGTTGCGCTGCAAGGGTGCGATGTGACACTTAGAATCTGTTCTGAAATTCGCCGGGGAGAACACAACCAGGGTTAGGAGTGTTTAAATTTAAAACCTGAAACGTCTGTAGGGTTGCAGAATTGTTATCTGTAGCATCTGCTTGCCTGTCGCGCTTTTGAACACCCTTTTCTTTACAGACAGAGCGTTTCTTTCTCAAACCACCATTTACAGACACAGGTGGAAACTTATGAAATGCAGGCACCCCAACAGCACTACCCCCAACATTCCCCGGCTGTGTTTGCTGCACCCTGCTCTGCCGCGCTTCTTTGCCCTTCTGACCTTTGCTTTTCAGATCACCAGCAGCCAGCCTTGAACTCCTCTGTACACCTCGTCGTCGTGTACTTGAATGCGTCAGGCGTCGGTTGGTGTTTGATGCAGCCTCAGCGTTATCTAAGGAAGAGCAAAAACACAATTTTAATTCAAGCAATGAACAGTCTGAAGAGTCCTCTATTGTCATCGGCGCTAAAACTAGTTACTTTGAGTGTAAAAAATGCACACACACACACACCACGCAACACTCACCACACACCACTCACCACGCACCACACACTACACACTACACACCACACACTACACACCGCGGTGTAATACTGCTTGAAAAGTGAATTAATTCTCACCATCCTGTGTACTGAAGCCGCAAATTTGACTGGATGCGATAGGGTTAGGGCCTTCAAGCGCTGTGTTGAATAAAAATGCTTCAGCAGCTTCTGCTACGGCCTGCGAATACAAAATGCAAACAGTTGTAACACATTTCCTATATTGGTTTAAATTATATTAATTGAAAAAGCACGGCTATACATAATTACACGCTCATGCAAACACAGCGGCTGAAAGAAATCCTGACCTCCGTTGTCAAATTAACCGCTTTTCAAGCCCCAGCTTGACCCACAGGCTTGTCCAAGGATATACAGCGACATTATTTAAGACCCCTGGAGTTATTAAATGATGACCGGTAAAAACAAGTAGGCGGACTAGGCATCGACTTAAAAACACGGATCAATATGCAGTCTGTCTTTGAGTGTGGGCTATTGCTAATTTTAAACATATCATGTTGCATCATTTTTCCTACAGTTTAAAACTCCTGCTCATGTAACATTACTAAAAAAACATTTGACGGTGAAGCAAAAAACTTAATTAGAGCCACATGTTAGCACATTGCCCGGGGGCTCCAGTCTCATTCGTCTTACTTTGGCAGCCTGGCTGGTAAAGTTGACCTTCCTGATTAAAAAGCATTTAAACTTTGAGAGAGAATCCTACTAGACGCGCATATTCAAAGGAGCTAGAGGATTATAGAAAAAACGACAAAACACTTCTTACCAGCAATTCTTGTTCCTCAGACATGATGTTCATAAATGACAGCTGTGCTCAGTCGGCGAGCGCTGAAATCTTTCAGTGTTTTCAGCTTTTATCAAGCGCCTGACGTGGTGGTGAATGCAGGAGTCACCGGCGGCGTCCGTTGGAGCATCGTAGCTTTTCTGAGAGCTCCAGCCAGAATGTTCTCAAAGACCTCACGTTTTATATCTAAAAACGGTCAGTTTCCCGCCTCAATTCACAATACTACATGTGTCTTCAAGTGTTACGAATTAAATGGTACAAGCCTCTAGCACTCTAGACCCCTATATGGACAACATCCTTTCTAAACATTTCTGAATGATATGAACAGCTGTGCATTAACACGACCACGCGGCGCTGAAAAAAAGTCAGACCCTTACATGAAGTTACACTTTTTTATTTCATCATTTCATTTTTTTTTTAATTCATTTTTTTGCAGCCCCTGACGCTAGGCCCCATATCTGAACAATATCCTCTATAACAATTTCTGAATGCATATAAAAAGCTGCACGTTGACAGCTGTTAGAAACAGAAAAAAAGTCAGACCCTTCATTTTTAGGTCTCGGCTAAACGCACGGAAGCGCGTCTCCGCCGAGATCTTTTGTTAGCGGGTGTGCTTCCCAGGAGACAGTTTCGGCCGCGCGCATCCTTGGAGCCGATTTGAAACGGGAACGCCCGCTGTGGCCAGGCGCTGTCTCCTGGGAAGCTCAAGCACCTCACACGCATGCGCATACACACACACACAAGCGCCCATGCACGCACGCACATACATACATACTGAGACACCCCCCCCCTGACACATACACACACACGCGCACACACACAAGTGCACCGAGGCCCCCCCTCCCTCCCTCCCTCCCTCCCCCGCCGTCGCACACATACATACACACACGAGCATACACGCACACACACAAGTGCACCAAGCCCCCCCCAGCCTTTTGGAACTTACCTGGCCAATGTCGGGGACTCTGCTCTCAGCACGCGGCGCCCAACCTCCTGCTGGCGCGGCCCCGGGGCTCCACACCGCTCAGAGGAGCCCCGGGCGCGAGACGCATTTGACTCCGCCTGCCTCCTCTTCCGGTCTGGACGTGGCCCCGCCCCCGTCACAGGCGACCGTGCCTGACTTCCGGGGCGGCCGCGGCGGGATTCCGGGGGCATTGTCAACCCTTCCCACGTTATTAGCTGCAATCTCACGTGTTGAAAGTGCAAGTGATGTGTTTTGACATCGCCTGCATAGTGCGAAAGACATTCCACCCGTTCGACTTAATGGATGCCCTGCCACAGAGATCACATGAAGCGAAACTGAAACGACGTCCAACACGGAATTGCGGAATTTGAGCATTACTGTTTTAGTTTTTACACGTCGAATTTCCTCGAGGGCCTAATGTCTTTAAATCTATCGATTTAAAACCGATGTGCTCTTTTGGTTATTTCGTTTTCCAAGCAATTTACGATATGACTGATTCAAATGGTTCCCTATAAATATTTGTAACTTTGCGTTCTACACTATCAAAGAATGCTTATTTTTAAATATGTATATTGCATCTTATGATTATCCAAGTGAAGTTGTTATTTCTGATAAAATTGTTAATAAACAGCTTTTTGGTTCAGCATAGTTTCTATATCGATTGAGGAATACAAATGCTGCCTTTTATCAAGTTAGGAATACACTGATACATGATTCACGAATCGAACTGTGATACTGAGTCATGCATTTATGGACTTTCTGCCCTTTATTACGCTCTATGCACTTTAAACCCTTAATCAAGCTAATATCCACCTTATAAACAGTCGATGGAATTAGTGCAAAGAAATACATTTTGTTTGTTGAGTACGTATATTAGCCAAGAACTAAATGAGCTTTTGTATCCCACAATATTGTGCAGAGTGCTGAGTGCAGAGTGCAGAGTAGTGAGTGCAGAGTAGTGAGTGCAGAGTAGTGAGTGCAGAGTGAGTGAGTGCAGAGTAGTGAGTAGTGAGTGCAGAGTAGTGAGTGCAGAGTAGTGAGTGCAGAGTAGTGAGTGCAGAGTAGTGAGTAGTGAGTGCAGAGTAGTGAGTGCAGAGTAGTGAGTGCAGAGTAGTGAGTGCAGAGTAGTAATGCAGAGTAGTGAGTGCTGAGTGCAGAGTAGTAATGCAGAGTAGTGAGTAGTGAGTGCTGAGTGCAGAGTACTGAGTACTGAGTAGTGAGTGGTGAGTGCAGAGTAGTGAGTGCAGAGTAGTGAGTGCAGAGTAGTGAGTGCAGAGTAGTAATGCAGAGTAGTGAGTGCTGAGTGCAGAGTACTGAGTGCAGAGTACTGAGTGCAGAGTGCAGAGTAGTGAGTGCAGAGTAGTGAGTGCAGAGTAGTGAGTGCAGAGTAGTAATGCAGAGTAGTGAGTGCTGAGTGCAGAGTAGTGAGTGCAGAGTAGTGAGTGCAGAGTAGTGAGTAGTGAGTGCTGAGTGCAGAGTAGTGAGTGCAGAGTAGTGAGTAGTGAGTGCTGAGTGCAAAGTAGTGAGTGCAGAGTAGTGAGTGCAGAGTAGAGTGCAGAGTAGTGAGTGCAGAGTAGTGAGTGCTGAGTGCAGAGCAGTAATGCAGAGTAGTGAGTAGTGAGTGCAGAGTAGTGAGTGCAGAGTAGTGAGTGCAGAGTAGTGAGTGCAGAGTAGTGAGTGCAGAGTAGTGAGTGCATAGTGAGTGCAGAGTAGAAATGCAGAGTAGTGAGTAGTGAGTGCAGAGTAGTGAGTGCAGAGTAGTGAGTGCAGAGTAGTGAGTGCATAGTGAGTGCAGAGTAGAAATGCAGAGTAGTGAGTGCAGAGTAGTGAGTGCAGAGTAGTGAGTGCTGAGTGCAGAGTAGTGAGTGCAGAGTAGTGAGTGCAGAGTAGTGAGTGCAGAGTAGTGAGTAGTGAGTGCTGAGTGCAGAGTAGTGAGTAGTGAGTGCAGAGTAGTGAGTGCAGAGTAGTGAGTGCAGAGTAGTGAGTGCAGAGTAGTGAGTGCAGAGTAGTGAGTAGTGAGTGCAGAGTAGTGAGTAGTGAGTGCAGAGTAGTGAGTGGTGAGTGCAGAGTAGTGAGTGGTGAGTGCAGAGTAGTGAGTAGTGAGTGCAGAGTAGTGTGTGCAGAGTAGTGAGTGTGGAGTAGTGAGTGCAGAGTAGTGAGTAGTGAGTGCAGAGTGGTGAGTGCAGAGTAGTGAGTGCAGAGTAGTGAGTGCAGAGTAGTGAGTGCAGAGTAGTGAGTGCAGAGTAGTGAGTAGTGAGTGCAGAGTGGTGAGTGCAGAGTAGTGAGTGCAGAGTAGTGAGTGCTGAGTAGTGAGTGCAGAGTAGTGAGTAGTGAGTGCAGAGTAGTGAGTGCAGAGTAGTGAGTGCAGAGTAGTGAGTGCAGAGTAGTGAGTGCAGAGTACTGCGTGCAGAGTAGTGAGTGCAGAGTAGTGAGTGCAGAGTAGTGAGTAGTGAGTGCAGAGTAGTGAGTGCAGAGTAGTGAGTGCTGAGTGCTGAGTGCAGAGTAGTGAGTGCAGAGTAGTGAGTAGTGAGTGCTGAGTGCAGAGTAGTGAGTGCAGAGTAGTGAGTAGTGAGTGCAGAGTAGTGAGTGTGCAGAGTAGTGAGTGCAGAGAGAGTGTGCAGAGTAGTGAGTGCAGAGTGAGTGTTCAGAGTAGTGAGTGCAGAGTGAGTGTGCAGAGCAGTGAGTGCAGTGAGTGTGCAGAGCAGTGAGTGCAGAGTGAGTGTGCAGAGCAGTGAGTGCAGAGTGAGTGTGCAGAGCAGTGAGTGCAGAGTGAGTGTGCAGAGCATTGTGTGCTGTTGAGTGCAGAGTGCTGTGTATTGGCAATGTTAATGACAATGCCATTTATTTTTGATTTAAAGAAAAAAAAATGTCATGAGCAATGCCAATAGCTCTACCTTTAATGATGCCGAGACCATTGCATAGCAAATGCTTGTTTTTTGCAGCCCCTGACTGTAGCCCCATATCTGAACAATAGCCTCTATAAGTATTTCTGAATGATATGAACAGCTGCGTATTAAAACGACCAAGCTGCGCTGAAAAAAAGTCAGACCCTTACATGAAGTTACACTTTTTTTTTCATTTCATTATTTAAATTTTTTTTAATTCATTTTTTCAATCCCCTGACTCAAGACCGCATATCTGAACAATATCCTCTATAAGTATTTCTGAATGTATATAAACAGCTGCGCATTAACACGACCACGCGGTGCTGAAAAAATGTCAGACCCTTACCTGCAGTTAGACCATTTTTTTCATTCATCATTTCATTTTTTTTTCAAATTCATTTTTTTGCATCCCCTGACGCTAGGCCCCATATCTGAACAATATCCTCTATAAGTATTTCTGAATGATATGAACAGCTGCGCATTAACACAACCACGCGGTGCTGAAAAAAAAGTCAAATCGACACAAAAAGTTAAAGCCATTTTTCATGCATTTTATTTAGATAAAATTATATCATAGGGTAAAATGTTTGGTACAGATTCACTTTAAAAAAAGACCTTGCAAAGGCCTGCTAGTTATCATAAATACAGTGAACACGTTTATTATGAGTGAATGAAATACAATTTTGCAATGGTATCTTATTTACACAGCCTCTTTTCAATCTGCGTAATTCTCTCAGCACAAACCTTGTTACAAGAGCATCATTTGCGTTAAAATCTGCTGAATACATTTTTAAAATGCTTTCAAAGTCTACACCGCGGCATCTATGATATAAATAAAACAAACAATGTGCCCCACAGGTGAATGAAGCGTTGTCCTGAATCTGATTATCACTAAATATTATGCGGTCTGCAGAGTTTCTTTTTAAAAATGTCCATATGGTATCGGGGTACAAAAAACTCAGAGTCCTTATCCGTTAGAAATATTGCTAACCATTGCCGACCCCTTTGATCTTTACCATCTGTATTGACTATTAAATGAAGCGGTCGTTGATGTTTACTCAGGTACAGCGGTAGAGTGTCAGCTGCAAATACACCTAAAAAGGAATGTTTAGCAGTCTTGTCTTTGGCAAGAAAACGTTCCAGTTGCGACGTATTCATCATCACATATAGTCAATTAATACCTCTCTCCTATGATTGATCTGTATAACATTCTGAAACACGGCGTAAATCAGGAGGTTTATGGTAGACGGCAAAGGGGCGCTAAAGCGGAGCTCCAGACGTATGTTGCCTGATTTTTGTATCAAAAAATGGCCGCCTCCAGCGTCGTTGTCGGGGCTTAGATCGAAAGCCAACACAGAATAACCTTTAGTGTACTCTGTGCGGTCCACAAAGAAGGGACGGTCTGACGCATACTTCCCGGCAACCTGCAGCACTGCCAAATATTCTCTAGCCACGCCCCCAGTTTCAAACGAAGGCATGTATGGTTTTGCAGGTATAACTTGACCATCTACAGAAAGACTGCTGTGAGATATATTATAATGCTTAAAATTAAAAGGCTTTTTTCCATATTCACCGCTAAATGCCGCGTTATCGACCAGCGTTACAATTACAGTTCTTGGCAAAAATCCGAAGAAAATATTCTCGGTATTCGATAATAGAGCTCCGGCCGGGATGCTGAACACATTAAGCTCCACTCTTTCAATGGGGTACTTGGCATTACTGGTTAACAGAGTCTCGGCGTGAGCTAAACGCACCACAGGGCTCACTTTGACGCGTTTCACAAAAAGCGACGCTGCTAAGATATGCACTTTGTAATTTTCAGCGTCTCCGCTCATTAAGCAAAAAGTGTCTTTATTTCGAATAAGTTTAATCTTCAAATCTAGACTGTTAAGCATTAATTTGTCTTGGAAAAACAAATCGCTATGTAATTGGCCAATAAGTTCCACTTTTCGACTTCGGGCTGTAAAGCTAGCTCTACTCTTAAACCCGGCGTTAGCGCCATTTAAAGCCTTGTCCTCGTGCTCTCCGGCGGTGTCTTTGTAGAAGAGACCTGCTGAAAGTTGGCGTTTCAAAGCGGGGTCCCCATAGTTAAGTACAGTGTCTAAATAAGCCCTGTACGGGTATGAGTTGTTTGACTGACTGATGAGTCTGTCGCCGAGGCTCACATCCAGCTGATTAAAGAGTGATGCTATGGGGTATGGAGAAAATGCCACACGTGCAGTGGCGTCCAGATCAGCACCGTCGGCGTTAGTAATTTTGCAAGCAAGATAAAGCAGCGTGGCTGAAAGGTCCAGGTAGTCATCCGACCGTGCTATAAAGAACTCCAAGGGGGCTGTGTCTGACAGGGCCGAAAGTGGCGGTACTTCGACGTATAGAGAACTTTCAATGCTGGTTTGTGTTGGTGGTACCTGGAATAGGTCCAACTCGGACTTTGCACATTCCTGGGAACCACAGGGGACAGAGGCCATGGTCAGCTTTTAAAATATGTTGCCCTTGGAGACTCATTTTTTTCCGCGTCTACTCCTGGTCTTAAGAGATCTCTTTTGAGCCGGTCGGCGGCGCTTCACATTGCTTTGAAGGGCCGCTGGTGGTCCCCTTAGTGACACCCCCCTTTTTCTCTTCCTGCTTCTTTGAAGATAGATTAAACCCGAACCTTCTTGACCTGTTTTGTTGAACTTTTTCATCACCGCACCAGAAACGCGCCCTACAACGTCTCGAGTGATATTTGATGCCGCAGTTTTCACATGCGGCTTTGCCAGTTGGAATCCTCTTCTTAAAAGCGGCATAGCTTTTCTGAAAATACTTCCAAAAGACGCCAACACCCGCCCCATACATAATAGGAGCCCTGTGGAACCCAGGGAGCCCCGAGCCGGCTTGCGCTCTATAGTAATCCCTATAGATCGACGCATTGCCGTAATTTTCAGGTAAAATCATTAGTCTAGTACACTTCACCATGTCGCGGTCGGAAATGAAGCTTCGCTATGACTTTACCCACTTTAAATCTTATATTGGTGTTCAAATCGTCCTTCAGTTCCAAAGTTATCGTGTGAAAATGTTTTTTGCTGACCGCAACATAGTCTCTTTTGGTGTAAATGATGTTTATCATGCTATTATTACGGCCTGTGATTTCCACGCAGCGAAGAAGCGGTACGTAGCTATCCCCCACTCTCTGATGCTCTATCACGTCGCAGTAAACAAACATCGTGTAAAACCCTCCGTGTACATCCGTGAAGGCTCTGTCTGCTGCTGGTGAGTGGTGGACGTTAGGCGTCAGCCCCAGCACTCGTTCCACTTTTTCACGCACCAAAATACCGTAGTCTTGCACATTCTTGAACTGTACTTTTCTAAGTCGCGGCTCATACGTTAATCTAAAGTCTATAAGTTCTGGGATGTTAACAATAGACTTATTCATTACGTCTACAATGTCTTGTATCTTGTCATAGTACCCCGGTGGGAAAGAAAGTTCATGCGCAATTTCCTTCTTGCGTACCAGTGTAAATCTAACATCCTCGTTTTCAAAAGTATCCCACGTGTGCGGGTATTGAATTTCTTTTTGGGCCACCTCCCAGTCGCCTTGTAGATGTATAGGTTTTGCCAGTTTCACTGTAAAATTTGAAATTTTGTTATTAGGGAAAGTGTCCAGTGAAGCGTTACTCGGGAGTGTCAGATAAAAAGGTCCGACCTCCATGGCTCTTCCAAGGTACCTAAATGCTTAAACCTGCTGCTGAAGACTTTGTATATCCTTTAATTCGCTCTCAGAAACCCAACTATTAGAGACGCGCGAGCGCGTCGAACAAGATGGCCGCCGCCACCGGAGCTCCGTAATCTCGTCAGCCTAATGTGCTGATTTACGACGATTTTGCCTCAAGGTTTGCTTAATAAGCGCAGCGCTAGCGTTCTTTACCGGCCCCCTACCTTTCCAGTCAATTTGGGGCGATTTCACCGAGCGCAGACCCCTCTGCCTGCTTCCTCTCCCCTGCCTCTGCTCCGAGTCAGCCGATTACCTCAGCTCAGGGGGCGGTGCACTTCTCAAGAAAGGGCCTGGCTTGGGCCTAGCCACTCCCACGGCTCACATTAACTCCTGCACTGCCTTTTGTTCAAGTACTTCTGGAGCCTTTAATACCCTTTTCCCTCATATTTATTAAATTTTGAGGAGGATTTGGTTTTTTTTTACATTTTCTGACGCAAAAAGTGTTTTTTCCTCTTCAAGATGGATAATAAAAATTCTAATGTCAACAAAAGGAAGCAGCAGGTGTCTCCTCCCCCAAAAAAGTCTACGGTTGTTGAAACCTCTGAACCTTCACTTACTCTGATACTGGAGGAAATTAAAACGCTGCGCATAAATACTGATGCTATTGCAAATGAAGTGAAGAATGTTCGCAAAGATATGGCGTCCATGTCCATGAAAATTTCCGATAACACTATTAAAATTCAGGACAATAAAACCAAACTAGACGCTTTTACACCTTTGATGGCTCAGATAGTACCAATGCATAACCAATTATTGGAATTAGAGAACCGTAATAGACAATATAACCTCCGCATTTTTAATCTGCCTGAGGAAATTGAGGGCTCTGACTGCCGCTTATACTTGGAATCTTTGCTGCCTGGTCTTCTAAATCTCAAATTTCCGGAAAAATCTGAAGTGGATAAAGCACATAGAATTCCCTCACACAGGAATCCACGCCATACTAAACCCAGGCAGATGATTTTCAAGGTCTTGCGTCACCATCACTTGGTCCTCATAAGGAAAGCAGCCAGAGACATTCCTTCGCTTCTAGTAAATGGTTCCAAAATATTTATCCATCAAGACTTTGCTAAAGAAACGGTCGCTATTCGCAAGGAATTTTCCTCTCTACGTCCAC
This sequence comes from Lissotriton vulgaris, assembly GCF_964263255.1. Taxonomy (NCBI): domain Eukaryota; kingdom Metazoa; phylum Chordata; class Amphibia; order Caudata; family Salamandridae; genus Lissotriton; species Lissotriton vulgaris. The sequence goes on along the minus strand of NC_141693.1, from coordinate 17,363,476 downwards.
AATTGAAAAGCCTTGGTTTTAAGTATGGTCTATTTGATCCGTCTACAATGCGAGTTTGGAAAGACACCTTTTCAAAATCTTTTCATCGTCCTGAAGACTTAAAACTTTTTCTGGACCAACAAGCTTCGACATCGTCATCAATGGATACTCAAGCTCCTATTACCTGAACGCATTTAGTTTGAGCATTCCTGGCGATTCCTTTTTCTTCATGGGCTCCAATGGTTTCTGGCCATGCTTGTGGAGCGGGTGTGCGTCTCTGTGTCCTTATTTGTGTACCCTGTTTGTTGCTTTTTCTTCCTTTTCTGTTTCTTCCTTTTGTGTCCTTCCCTACCTTCTCTGGCTTTCTACGTAGAGTTACTTTTCTTCCATGGCTGTGTTCTCTCTTCTCTTCCTTCCACTCCTCTTTTCATCTTCATTTTACTTCTTCATGGCTACTATTCATGATGTTAAAATTGTTTCTCTTAATGTTAAAGGTTTACGACATCCAGTTAAAAGAACGAAAATTTTAGATTACTTGGGTGCTTCTAAAGCTGATATATGTTTTATTCAAGAAACACATGTTGATGATAGCATTTTACAATATATGAAAAAAAAGTGGGTAGACACTATAGTTTCATCACCTGCCCTTGGTAAGAAAAATGGAGTCGCAATTTTCTTTGCAAAGAGATTACACTGTCAGATTATCAATAAATTCACGGATACAGAAGGTAGATTTATTGTTGTTAAAGTTAAAATTCATGATTCCACCTTCTTTTTACTTAATATCTATGGCCCCACAGCTGATGATCCTTTGTTTTGGTCTAACTTAGCTACAGAAGTCTTAAAGTTGGGACAAGTTCCTTTGATTGTTGGGGGGGATTTTAATGTTATCATTGATCCGCTACTTGATAGACTTTCTACTACCCCCTAAAGTTTTTCATGCTTTTAAATCTTTCCTAAGTACAACCAAACTGGCTGATGTATGGAGACTACATTTTCCCACTGAAAAATGGTTTTCCTTTTTCTCTAATCCCCATAATTCTCATTCGAGAATTGATTATTTTTTGATTTCACCTTCCCTACTTCAGTCAGCTACAAATCCTGTTATAGGCACTATAGATATATCAGACCATGCTTTAATTTCTTTTGTCTTAAATATCTCTACTACTTTTACTAAACAAAATAGATGGCGTATGAACTCAAGCATTGTCCTTAATGATAAGCATAAACCTAAACTATTGCAGGCTATACAAGACTATTTTTTATTCAACCCTGAAGATTCCACATCTATTGTCACCAGATGGGATGCATTTAAGGCCTACATTAGAGGTACCACTATTTCCATAATGGCTCATGAAAACAAACAATTTAACGCTAATATTAAGCATTTGGAAAAGCAAATTGCTAAATTTGAATGTTTGTTTATCTCCTCTAATGACCCTCAGTACAAACTTACACTTCAAAAACTCAGCTATGAATTTAATGCCATCCTTAGTCAGGGAGCAGGAGTCCAACTTTCCAAATCAAATGCTAAATTTCGTTTTAATACTAACAGATCTGGAAAACTCCTTGCTAATTACTTGAGAATTAAAAGAGATAAGGCTCAAATTACCTCAATACGAGGATCTCAAGGCAAAGTGGCTATTTCTCATAATGATATTGTGCAAGAATTTTTGAGTTTTTATTCAACCCTTTACAGTAAACCTGACACCTGCTCTGAATCTTTAATTGATTCTTTTTTAAATAAGTGCAATTTACCCCATATTTCCTTATCAGATAAAACAGGTCTAGACTCTCCAATTACGTCTGAAGAAATTATGCTTGCCATTAAGTCACTTCCCAAGAATAAATCTCCAGGTCCGGATGGTATCCCAGCAGAATTTTACTCCCTTATTTGCATGCCCTTTTCTCTCACTTTAGTTCCACTGGTACTATTTCAGGCTCTTTTACGGATGCCTTAATCATTGTTCTGCCCAAGCCTGATAAAGATCCTACCTTAGTTTCTAACTATCGCCCTATTTCCCTGATAAATCAAGACTGTAAGCTTTTTTCGGAAATCCTTGCCACTAGATTAGCTCCAGTCCTCCATTCCATTATTCACCCAGATCAATCTGGTTTCATGAAAAATAGATACTCCGCTAATAACACTAGAACTCTACTACATATTATTGAACAAAGTTCTCACCTTACTTCTCCTGCAGGAGTGATGGCCTTAGATGCAGAAAAGGCATTTGACAAGATTCACTGGCAATTTTTATTTAAAACTTTATTGTCTTTTGATTTTGGTGCCCCTTTTATTCGTATGATTTCTGCTTTATATTTTGCCCCTACTGCTCGTTTGTTCATTAATGGTCAAATTTCTACTCAATTTCCTCTCTTTAGAGGAACTAGGCAAGGTTGTCCCCTTTCTCCACTGTTGTTTCTTTTAGGTATTGAACCTTTTCTTAATTATATTCGCATTTGTGATGACATTCAGGGTATTGTAATCAATGATGTAATGGTAAAAACTTTAGCCTATGCGGATGATGTTTTATTATTTATTAATAACCCTCTTTCTTCTGTTCCTTCCCTATTAGACATTATTGCTCAATACTCTATGGTTTCAGGTTACAAATTAAATGTTAGCAAGACTGAATTTTTTCCTTTAAATATGTTTTGTACCTCGGAGATGCTCCAGAACACAGATATTCTTTGGCAACCTACCAAAATTAAATATTTGGGTATTCTATTTGCTTCATCGCTACCAGCTACATAAAACTTAACTCTGATTTCATACTTGATTACATTAAAAACAAAACGTTAAAGTGGTCTGCTCTTCATCTCACTTGGTGGGGAAGAATGGAATCTATAAAAATGAATATAGCACCTAAAGTTTTTTATTCTTTAGCCATGATCCCCACCCAATTTCCTCTCAGTTTTTATAAAACTATTGACACACTTTTGTCCAAATTCCTTTGGTCTAACAAAGTCCCTCGTATTGCTTACAAAAAGTTAAAAATCCCTAAGTCCCGTGCTGGTTTTTCCTTGCCAGATTTTCACCTGTACCATAAAGCTTTCATCTTAAAGCAGAGTGCCCTTTGGTTTAATCCTTCACATATGGTAAAACCTCCAATTTGGTTGGATATTGAAGCATCCATTGTGCGACCCTTTTCTTTACCTTCATTGATGTCAATGTCATCCACAGCGAAGGTTGTTCATCTTTCCTCTATCATTAAGTCCTCGAGATTGATAATTAATGACTTAGATTCTAATTTTGAATTACCCCTTCTCTCCACAGTCCACTTGTCTTTATGGCACAGTGCACTCCTTAAATTGAACAGAAACATTTCCTTCTGGTCCTCTTGGATTTCAAAAGGAATTTTATATCTTAAAGATGTATTTAATGGCAATGCTTTTATTCCTTTTGAACAGCTACAGTTAAAGTTTGGTATCCCAGCTAATGACCTTGTAAAATATCAATTTTTATGTAACTCAATTTTGGATTCCTTCCCCAATGGTAATCCCTCCTCCACCACAAATGACCTATTAATTTACCTCACAGCTGTAACATCTTCCCCTAAAGCTGTCTCTGTTTTTTATAAAAAACTTTCCACCTCACAGGGCTCCAATGTCCAGATTATTTCGTCGTTTTGGAACAATGAACTTTCCATCTCCCTGTCAGATGACTCATGGTCCTCTATATGGCTTGACAGTATCTCTGGCTGGCTCCCAGTGTCCCTTTATCAAACCAATGCATATATTTTATTTAACACTTTATGGACTCCTTCACGTCTTTTCCATGCAAAACTATTACTTTCTGATGTTTGTTGGCACTGCAACGCTAGCCCTGGTTCCCTTCGCCATATGTTATTTGAGTGTCCAGTTATTATGAAATTTTGGTTGGAAGTATGGAATGTAATTTTGAAAATTTTACCTTTACAAGATGATATTTCCTTTAATTTTTTAATTTGCAAATCGATTGCCCTAACTCACCCCCTTTCTGACTCAGAGGCAAAATTGTTTAATTTTCTAATCACAGCTGCCTTAAAATCCATTACTTTCTGTTGGAAAGATGCTTCTTCTCTTTCAGTTCATGCTTGGTGGTCATGGATTACCTTTACGAGAAGAGGTGCGCAGCTTTCTCTTAAAGGCGTTACTCATAATCCACAATCATTTCAATCGTTTTGGTCACCTATTGATTCATATGTTTTGCACTGATATTGTTATACATTTTCTTATGTTCTATTTTTACATTGCATTTTCACTGTAACTCTGTAGTTTATGAATTCACGTTCCTATGACATGTTATTCCCTTCCCCTCTTCCTCCCTATATCCTTACCCTTCCTCCTTAATTGCGATTCTTTTGTATTATTATATGTTAATTTTCAATATTATGATTGATTATGCTTCATATTGGTTATTTGACCACTTACGCTTGTAACTTCCTTCCTCTTTTTTGTATTGTATTTATTCTTTTTCCTTTTGCCTTAAAAATTAATAAAATCTTTCTGAACATAAAAAAAAAGAAACCCAACTATTACATTTATCAGGCCACCCCCTCCATTAAACTAAGCACTGTCTTCTGGCGCCGTTCCCCTTCTTCGCCAAAACTTTCTCAATACGGTACACTCTGTCTTGATCCTTTTTTATTTTTTGTAGCTCTTCTTTGTAAAAACATCCTACGACATCCTCCCCCGCGTAATCTTTTAAGTTGAAAACTGTAACGCCTGAATGCTCGGAAATCTTGTCTATCACAAAGATCTCATGTGTAAAAGTCTGCTCATAACCCTTTTGAAATACTCCCTTGCATCTAGATACCCTAACATGATCACCTTTTTGAACGTGCTTTTTGAAACAGGTTTGTTGTTGAACGCTGACCCGTACACAGTTCTCCAAATTTTCAACTCATTTTGCGGGGTTACTTCTACTGGCGCCGTCTTAATGGTTCTATGATAGCTATGGTTGTAGCTTTTAATAAAATCTTGTAAACGATCTATATAACGAAATGTGTTATACGCGGTGAAATATCGCCAAATTCGAGCTTTGAGAGTTCTGTTGAATCTTTCTACAATCGCGGCCTTAACTTCGTTGTTTGTGACAAAATGTTTTACCCCATACCGCTTCAGCAGAGCTTTTAGCGTCTTGTTTTCAAACTCTTTTCCTCTCTCTGTTTGTAACTTTTTAGGGATTCTTCCACCGCTGAAAATGTAATCAAACGCTTTTGTGACCGCACTCCCTGATTTTTCCTTCAAACCAACTGCGAATGCATACTTTGACAATATGTCTACCACGGTTAATATAAACTTTACACCATCATTAACCGCAGCATGTTCGCGGACATCTAGAAGGTCTGCTTGCCATTGATAATTTAATCCGCTGACTAAAACACGGCGTCTTTGAAAGCGCTTTCTGGACCCCTTATGTAGCGTGTAGGCATCTTCACCCAATAACCAGTCGCGTACTTGTGTTCTTTTAACTGCGTCGTTGTGGATTTTGCTCCCCTTGTACAAGGCGTCTACACCGCCAAAACTACCAACCTTAAAGGGGTTGTAATAAACTCTTTTGAAAAGCTTCTGCATCGTCGCGCTTCTTGAACTAAAATACCGCAAGCCTTACCCCTCACAGCTACTCAATTCATTCACGTTTGTTTTTATTTATTATTTGCCTTTTATCATATAATCAGGACTAGAAGCCAGTTTATGCTACAATAGTAGATTATTTGATAAAACATGAATTAAACAGCGTATGATTTAAAGTGTGTAATATAGGGCTGTACAACGCTATAAACAATAATAACAAATACATAGATATTTAACCCGCTAAGCGCGCTGCAAACATTCCGCCCCAGTGCGGACGTTTGATTGCGCTAACGGGATTCGGACGTCCAACGGTCGTGCGCAGCACTAGCGAGGTAGTGCACGCGACGACCGTTAAACATTCGCAGCACTAAAGGGGTTAACACAATGCTCTCAAAAACTCATGACGCAGAATAAGTATGTTGATTTTGCTAGCTGTGTATGGTATCAGTCTTCTTACATCTTCCCCACGCCCCCTCATGAAGGCTCGACAATACAAATCGGCTATTGTATTCATAAAATTGAAAAACTGTTTCTTATTCAGAGTAGTGCCTAGGGTGCAAAATGTCCACGCTACATAATTGTTGACGCAGTTTTCGAGCACGTCCTCAACGTCCAAGAAGTATTTGCTCTTTTCAACGTCGTAAAAGCCTCTAGGTGTCTGATCCAGCTCTTTTTCAAACTCTTCAATGACTTCACATTGTTTGTTTCGGCATAGCGAGGTCGGGCGAAACACAGGTTTGGGGTACGGCATCTTTGCTCTGATCAGAAAATAAAAAGCATCTTCCACGCATTTAGTGCTCGGCCGCACCCTGATCTCGATCATGTGTCGAAACAAACTTTCCTGCAACAGAGAATCACAGATACATAATAGTAGCGAACACTGGCATCAACATGTTTTCATTTACGCGTCATTAATAAATGGCATGCTCCTCGGTTTTGAACTCCTACAAAGATACTTGATCTTAAAATATCTACGATAATTCTTCCTCAGATGCTGTTTCATTATCGATCTTGCGTCTTCACCACCCGCCGCATACATACTTTTAACATTCTCTGACAGGTACTGCACTCTTTTAATATATTTTAAAACATTCACAATCATCTCAAAACATTCGGCGGGTAGAAACATTTCTTTCACGCCTGTGACCTCCCCCAACGCTGCCATAATTTTATATGGGTCCAGCTTACAACATAGTTTACGTATCAACCTATCTTCATATTCACACCCCGTCATGAGACAGTCGTGATGCCGCTGACTCGGGTCGTCAATTTTACAACCTTCGCAATCGTCGTACCACCCCGCCTTTAAGCACAATTTTATGATAGCTGCTATAGCGGTCAAAAGTGTGTGATACTGTTCAGCGCCCCGACTGTCACCACGCCAAAGTTGTACAATTGAGTCTAGGTGCTTACAGCTGCAGTTTTTATGCGTAACGGCAAGTTTTTTCTCTCTTGAACAGCAGAGACATGAAAAACGTAGCGATGGGTGTGTAACTTCCATAGTCGTGCTATCAGTTTTGTCGCCTTGGGCTCCTCCTCCTCTCTTTTCATGATAAAAAGAATAAAGGTTTTTTTTTTTACCTCAACCTTCCTCATAACTACACGCCGTATCATCACACTCTTAAACGTCCCCATAGGTTTGCTGAAAAATCGCGGTTCGTACTTACTTTTAGTTTTCCAGCTTGACACTTTTCTTCTTGAGCGTCCGTTGACTTCTCTGGCTCGTTTACAGATTCTTCGCCGGAATCCATCTCTGTACAGTCGCTAGAGTCCTCGGGGTCAGGCTGTTGCAGGTAAATACCCTCGTCTTCTTCACTCGGTTCCGGTCTTCCTCGGCCGTCTGTAACATCGGGGGAATTGTTTGGTGTTTTTCCAACATTCACTGCCGCCTTTTCGCTGGCGCCGGTCTCGGGGTTTATATTCAGCATTGCCGTCGCGACGATGCCTGTCTCAGGTTTTTTATTCCGATGCGTCGACGCCGTCTCAGTCGTAGGAGTTGTTGGATCGCAATTTTCCTTGTCACTATCGGCGAGTTGGACGGCGGCATCTGCAGCTTTTGCGGCTTCCTTCAGCATCGCTGTTATAGTTTCTCCAAGGGGTCCAACTTCCACGCTGCTGCAAGACATTCTCAAAGTTGTCGTAAAGCTCGAGTTTCCTTCGTCAGAAAAAAGCGGGGGTTTCCTAACACACAGTCCTCAGAATGCTGGCTTATATCCACTGTGAACATGCTAGGCACGCCCCCAGTATGCTTGTTGACTTGTATTTCAAACTAGTACCGCTGCTTAGCAACCCTGGCATGCTTAGTCATTTTACACGCTTTTTTTAAAAAAATTTCAACGCCGTATCATTTTATATGCCTTAATTCACAAAACCTAACTTTTCATTTTATATAGGCTTTTTTTATATATATATATATATATATATTTTTTTTATATATAATTTTTTTTATATATAATTTTTTTATATAAATATATATTTTATTTTTCAAGTTTATTTTTTCAAGTTTTTTTTCTCAAGTTTTTTTTCCGAGTTTTTTTTTTAAGTGTTTTTTTTAAAGGGGGGCGTGGCCAAGTGGGCGTGGCCACCTGTCAAAAATGCATGGTGACGAGTAGTGTACAACCTATACTACTGCTGAATCGAGGCTTGGATCAGTTTTGGGACTGCACGAGCAAACAAAGTATCTAAACAAACGATCAGCTGAACATTATTTATTTAAGCATTTCGGTTATATAATCATAATCTGACAGAACAGGATGAGCAGGAACCAGAAGCCGTACTTATAAACACCCATTATGCTGTACCCGTGAAACACATCAACACCCCGGAAGGAGACCAAGGACTGAAGTTGGTCTTAGTGTTATTCCACATCCATAAGGCAAAAACCTACAACATTCCCCCCACAAAGTCTCCTTAAACAATTGTTGTTCCTCTCCAAAAGTTTGAAACTTGCATATAGTTTACCAGCCTTCTCTTTGCAGAGAACTATCCAGAAATTCACACTGCTTCAGACCATTGCTCAACTCACAACCACTTCTAAACTCCTTCCCTAACCCTTCTACCACAAACAAGGCTATCGTTTTTCTTTTACGCTCCCTTGATGGTGGAAGCTGATAATAGAGCTTTAGCTCAGCATTCAACCCATCTGTCTTACTCAGTTAACATATTATGGTAAGGTGTTTCCTAGCTGCTTCAACAATGAATCTTATTTAGAGGAAAGCTCATTTGGCCTGAGGAAAATGTGCCTCTGGACATCAACAACATATTGCTAGCTGCAACAACTTCGAATGAACACTAACCCCACTCCCACATCCACCCAGAACTTCCAGCCAACATTAATATAAACAAGCATTTGCAATGCAATAGATCTCGCATTTACGCAAGTTTAAGCTATAGGCATTGTAAATAATGCGTTTTATATATGTTTTAAAATCCAAAACATAAATAAAAGGCATTTACAATGCAACGGTTTCGCCTTTGGAAAAGTTAGAGCTATTAGCAATGTAAATGACGATGCCATTTATTTATCTGTTTTCAAAACCAACACATAAATACAAATTTTGTCATTTACATGCCAATAGCTCAAACTTTTCCAAAGGCGAAACCGTCGCATTGTAAATGCTTGTTTTTTTACTGCCTGTAGAGCCTCAATCGGCCCTCCCCTCCACACATTCTGCCCCCCCACACACACACACATTGCACACCAAAAAAATAAAACCTAGCTGAGAGCTATATCTGGGCAATATATACGTTGCTGTATGTTGCTCTTTTCACCATGACTTCTGTTGTGGGTAAAAGAAGTCCTTGAGTCAGGAATATATTTAAGTTGCTTTATTCAGGATAGTTACAGGTCCAGATGTTAAGATAGCAATTAAGAGACCCCACCAGGAGTGACCTCCCTGTCACTCAGCCTGCCTCCAACTGCCAGTAGGCTCAGGCAAAACCCCCAACATTCTATGATGTCACCAGGTAATCTTACAGTGACATCAAGAGAGCAACAAGGAAATACAAACCCGGGGAAAAGAGACAGAGTCCAGGTACAACATATCTCCTTTCTTTAGGGAAAAGAACAAATTGATACATACTAATATCGTTATCAAATAAGCAAATAAACTATGGCGCCAAACAAGAAGATACAAACATATAAAAAGCCATGGGAAAGAAAGAGAAGTGGAAGAACATGGAGGACACAAAAGCCACCAATATCCTAACGCACACCACCACCCTCTTCCTAATAATGTCCAAAAGTAAGAAACATACAAGAGGTTAATGTAAAAATAGAAGGCCTAAAAAAAAACACAAGAAAAGAATACCAGACGTCTCCGGCACCTTATGTATAGTGAAAAAGAATCCGCCAGAACAAAAGTGAACCAGCACGAAGAGTAAAGGCAGGAGACTAAACACCAAATTTCAGGAAAACTGAAAGTACGAGAAAAAGAACACAAATGAAGGGATACATCACCCAACAATCACACATCACGGAAACAACCTGTGGAATACATAAACCCACACGTAATAATAATAATAATAAGAAGGGATACACTCACCCATCAATACTCAACATGAAAACAACCTGCAGGAATTACACATGTAATAATCATATGAAAAGGATACACTCACCCTACACAAATATCATATCAAGGGATACACTCACCCTTTAAAGCATAACAAGGGATACACTCACCTTCACAAATATCATATCAAGGGATACACTCACCCTTATCGAATTCCAAAAATATCAAGGGATACACTCACCCTAAAACAAGTTGCAGGGATACACTCACCCTTATCGAATTCCAAAAATATCAAGGGATACACTCACCCTAAAACAAGTTGCAGGGATACACTCACCCAGGAATGCAACTAGAACGTAACGGGGTTTACAAGAAAACCTTAACCCGTGAAGATATCACATGTCAACAACTCATGTGCACTTACTTAAAATGCACGAATATCAACACTTGAATAAACAAGTAAAAATAATGTAATGTAATACCGAATCATGCCAAAAGATGGCAAACTCAACCTACTTTAAATAATATGTAAACTCTGCTAAAAGTTAAATACCATGACCCCACATTGAACCGATCATTTCTTAATAGCTAAATAAAGAGATAGCATAAATAAGAAACTGGAAGTCCAAACAAAATAAAACATCATATAAATAAAAGAATAAATTAAAATAATAAAACGTAGCCACCGTAGTCTGGGGTCGATGGAAGACTGAGGCAATAGCATTTATTGTAGAATCATGGTGGAAAAGTCTTGAAAGGTGACATCGTGCTTGTAAAGTCAAATATAATGTTGTGAGTAGGTGGAAGAACGAGTAGAAGAAAAACGCTCACCTCACAGCAAGAATACTTATCACTACAGTCACCAAATACTCCTCCGAGATCGCGTCGAAGAACATGAAGAAAATGAAAAATCTGCAGCAACAGCATAATGTCCGTCTGTGTACAAGGCAGGTATTCAAGTGACGTGGTAGGCATGGACACAGGCGCAGGCGTGCCGGATGGCTAGAGGAGAATGCGTGCACCAAAGCTTCTATAGCAGGAGTAGGCAGACGTCATAGAGAATCGAAGGAAGACTTGAGGAGCAGGTGAGGCAGCGCGAGCTGTGGTGAACTTTTAAAATATATTAAGGCAGTTTTTAACGATGCACTTAACTCAGCAAGTAAAATTGTAAATCTGACCAAAAGATATTGGTCGTTGTATACAAGACCTCAATGTAAAAGTGAAAGTACTTTAATGCTTCAGAAATAAATCAGCACCAGAGTTGTTGTATTCAATTATAGAGGAAAAACGTGCACTGTCAATTTCCTTTCCACATAGAAGCTCATGTCTTTCACGCTTGGCTGCTCGAGTGCTATTTGTACTTCAATAATAGTTTTCTTTTCCGGTACGTCACTCATTTCTTTCACGCTTGGTTGCTTATTTACATTTATTCCACTTATGTTGTATTTAACTGGATTATTTATTTTCGACCGAATTTTGAGTTAGGAAATATCACACGCCTTCAGCAATGGCCAGTTTCTCAAATACGGTAGCTCAGACAGCAGTTTAGAAAGGCACAACCATGTCGTATATCGTCATAAATGCTCAGCAGCTTTGGCATGCCATGATGAATAAACAGTAAAACAGGTTTAAATGGTACAATGAAATCGCCACATAAGTAATGCCATTTCCTTGGTACTGGCCAGCGCTGTTATCTTTAGGCCGAAGAACGACTCTTAGGGCAACCAGAAAATATGTATTTTCAAACAAGGAGTGCACACGAGAATCGTTTCAGTAGCATAGTTGTACTTACTGCTTAGATGATTACACGCCTTGGGCTGCAGGATGTCCAAGTGGCAACGGACACTGGTGGGGTTTGAACAAGGCATTTCTTTTCATTTATAAGCTTAGTTTTAGTGGTCTCCTTTAATCACAGTCACAGTCCTTATTTCTTTCTTATATGTCTTTTCATGCACGCAGTAGGTTCTCTCAGTACAGGCTCTTCTCTGTAGCTTGTATGTTCCTTCAAAACATCGCCAAAATGTTGTGGGTAAAAGAAGTCCTTGAGTCAGGAATATATTTAAGTTGCTTTATTCAGGATAGTTACAGGTCCAGATGTTAAAATAGTCATTAAGAGACCCCACCACCCCACCAGGAGTGACCTCCCTGTCACTCAGCCTGCCTCCAACTGCCAGTAGGCTCAGGCAAAACCCCCAACATTCTATGATGTCACCAGGTAATCTTACAGTGACATCAAGAGAGCAACAAGGAAATACAAACCCGGGGAAAAGAGACAAAGTCCAGGTACAACAACTTCCTGCTTTCCAGCGTAGACATGAATCTCATTAAAGGTCCTCATTCCATACGGGGGTAATATCAAAGCATTTCTCTTTGAACAAGGAATTAATAGGATGTTAATAAGACACTGATTGCTTCAGTTCAAAGGACATTTCTCCCTATATGTGTGCATTAGTGCATACATCAATTGAGGTTTTTATATGATGCTTCCCTACCGCATAGGTGTTAGAGCACTCCATAGTACAACAGCACTACCTGATAGCCAGGCCTACAGTTATAGTTGAACAGGTCTTCTTGCAACAAGGGATTTGAGCAACGAATAATAATATGGTAATATGGGGGGGCGTTAGGGACTGACACTAGTAAATAATTGCTATTTGTTTGTTTAAGATATACAGGTAAGTGCTACATTTTTATGTGTTGGTAGATAGTGTTTCTACCTCACTCTCTCTCTCACTCTCTCTCTCTCTCTCACTACCTCACTTCTCTCTCTCTCTCTCTCTCTCTCTCTCTCTCTCTCACTACCTCACTCTCTCTCTCACTAACTCACTTTCTCTGTCTACCTCACTCTCTCTACCTCACTACTCAACTCTCTCTATCTCACATCACTTTCTCACTACCTCACTAACTATCTCTCTCAATACCTCATTACATCACTATCTCGCCCTACCTCACTTTCTCACTACATCACTCTCTATCTCACTACCTCACAACTTCACTCTCTCTCTATCTCACTACCTCACTCTCTCTCTATCTCACTACCTCACTCTCACTTTTACTACCTCACTCTCTCTCTCACTACCTCACCCACTCTGTCTAACTAACTCACTCTCTCGCTCCCTCACTCTCACTACTCCACTCTATCTATCTCACTACCTCACTATCTCATGACTCGCTCTCTCAAAACATCACTACCTCACTCTCTATCTCACTACCTCACTCTCTATCTTACTACCTCACAACTTCACTCTCTCTCTCTAACTCACTACCTCACTCTCCCTCACTACCTCAGTCTCTCTCTTTCTATCTCACTAACTCACTTTCACTCTCTTTCACTACCTCACTCTCTCTATCTCACTACCTCACAACCTCACTCTCTGTTTCTATCACACTAGTTCAGAACATCCCTCTCCCTCACTACCTCACTACCTCACTCTTTCACTACCTCACTCTCTCGGTCTCTCACTACCTCACTCTCTATCTACCTCACTCTCTCTCTATCTACCTCACTCTCTATCTACCTCACTCTCTATTTACCTCACTCTCTCTCACTACCTCACTCTCTCTCTCTATTTCACTACCTCACTCTCTCTCTCTATCTCACTAACTCACTCTCTCTCTATCTCACTACCAAACTCTCTCTCTCCTAATGCAATAGGTCTCGCATATGCAAGCATTTAAACTATTGCCAATATAAATGACAATGCCATTTATTTAGAGATACAAAAAAATAAAAAAATAATGAGCAATGCCAATAGCTCTACCTAAAATATTGCCGAGACCATTGCATTGTAAATGCTTGTTTAATTGAGTTTCTAACCATCTATTCAGAATTTGTGCTGCAACTTTATTTTAGGGGTGCAGGACAATATAGACAATATGACTGTAGAAGGACCAAGACAGGCCTCTGCTGGCCTCTTACTCCTGCTACAAGACAGGCTTCCTACCACTACTCCAAGACTGACCACCTACCCCTTCTACAAGAGTCGCTCAATATGAAAATGTTAACCTCACAGGTTGTTATTCATCTACGCGCTTTTCATTAGTTGAATATGCCAACCACATTCCACCAAAAGTGTTTTGCTTTATGCCCGAGGCTGGCATAGGTGTGGCCCCAGACGCTTGAGCTCCTTTGTGCATCCTTATGCACCCATGCACAAGCTACCCATTCAAGAGCGGTCTTAAAGTTACACTTTATTATAAATACCAAGGTGCCATTACCCAATTTAGTGGTGCCGGTTGCAGCCACCATCACAGATGAAAAGGGATACCGGCCCCTGCCCTCGCAGTTGTCTCTTACACAGGATCTGGTTGACTTGGTCCTTTACGATCCTCACATATGCGTTGGACACCAGCTGTGTTCTTCGATTCATCTCTGTATTCCTGTCCTAGTACTGAGGGTTCTTCAGTGGTGAGATTCTTGGGATTCGATATCTGGGGTGCCAGCCTGTGACTCTCGCTCACATAACGTGAGAAATGGGACGTCATCCACATGCCTGACAGTTGAGAACTGGGGGACCCTTGGGAGGGCCAAGAGGTAGGAGGAGAAGTACCGATGGGAGTGTGAGCCTGGGGGAAGCGAGGGACAGAATGTCAGAGAAGAGAGCGCACACCCCTCCCCCACATGTAATACCTTCTCTCTGCACCCCCACACAACACTGACCCCCATCCACCTTCCGTCTATAGTGCATGTTACATGTCTCAATGAACTGGGGGACCCCTCGAGTGGGAGGGGTAGAAGTACTGGAGGGAGTTTCAGCCTGGGGAGTGAGAGGGACAAAGGATCAGAGAAGACTGTCGACTGTTTAGTGTCCGCGTGCTACACATGCCTTGAGCTCCACACACTCTCTGAGGTGATTAAGCATTGAGGCCTGCAGTGGACTGGACAAAGCCCTGATTGAGACATCTATGGTAACCGAATATTCTTCTATTCTGCCTGTATTGCTAAATCAGGCAGAATATTCCTGCGGCGTCTTTCACATGACTGTCCCCAACTTGAAGGAAATTACACTAGTGAATTTTCCTCCAGATTTAGCACTCTTCCAGATTATGGATATGTCTCCATTACCACCCACCTTTAGATCAGACCGAAGGACCTCATGGAATCTGGGATGGTGCCACGCACACACTATTCATCCTTCTCTGCTTATAAATCAGAAAACCCCTGACATTCACTAGCTCTCCCACTTATTTGTATCTCTCTGAATGTGCTTCCTCTCTCATTCTGTTTATTATAATAATAGTCAGAAATCAGTTTCTCTTCTACAAAATCTGTACATATTCAGGAAATGCATACTTAAATTTAGAAGACCCTGCCGACTTAGGTTTGACCACCCAACTTGACAGGAATATCTCTGCAGAGGGAATCATATCCGTCAGAACCCCTTTCAGAGGGTCACAGGGCACACAGGGTCTACTGGGCCCAACCAAGGGGTTTGAGGCATTTAACTCATGATGTCCCAGGACCAGACCTACTATGAAGGGATCTGAGCAGCTGGGCCAAGTACCCCTTTCTGCATTTGACTCTCAGAGTGGAAATGGTCCGAACAGGACAAGGCTTGCGGGAGGTGGGGCTGGATACAGTTTAGTGAACACAACACGGGATCACAGCTCAACAAGCACCTCGCAGCAGTAAATCATTCTCCAGCCAAATCCTCACTTTTATGAAAAAAGACAAGTATAAGTATTTATTTCTAGCACTAAAAAACCAAAAAGGAAAAACAACAACATAATCCCTCCTGAGGTCGGGACTCTAGTGTTCCTTTGGCATTTCCCCAGTCTCACTCCTTCGCTCTGGTGAAAGTGGTTATTCCCCATTCCAAATTGTAACATCCTGGGTATGCCCTGCTAGCAGTCTGAGTCTCAAGAGTTCACTTTGACTCTGATTTATAGTCGAGAGTGTTTCAGTTCCCCAGGGCCAATAGCCCAAAGTCAGTCTTACCCGCACAAGCATGCGTGAATCTTTTGAAACTCTGAGTGCGCCTCGTGCACTTGAGTGGTCTGCTGAATGCAGTCCACAGGTGCAGTACCTCAATCGGGGTCGTGCTCCTGAAGTGACTATATGTTCCCTACGGCTCCTCCTGGGAGGGTACGTGTTCAGTTCATCTCCCGGTGGGGGGGGTGGTTGAGATGATCCTGTTGTGGGTCCCTCGCGTGGTGATGGTTCACAGGTGCTCCCACGGCGTCCTCACTTCTCCAGTGGAAGGGCAAGGGGTAGCATCAGGTAGATTTGATTGCAGTTCTTAATGTACCCGGAGGCCCATTATGGCATATGGTATCTCACAGTACACTGGCAGAGGCTCCGGCCCGATCCCCATTGTGAAATGTTTGATGGGGACCCCTCTTGTCATACGAAGTAACAGCTTGCTACTGCTCAAGGCTATGGCCCTCGCTTTATGGCAGTCTTTTTCATGGTGGCCCCTCCTGGCACAGGGAGGTGCCGACTGAGCACTAAGCTCAGGCTCTAGCCAATGGGCACAGCGCAGCACTCAGCTCAATTCACTGTGGCCCTCTCATGGCACAAGCGGTTTATGATTTTGCCCTACACATGGGTAATAACCTGATCAGGACAGCAGCCGTGCCCATCCCACCTCGCAAATAGAGTCCACTAGACAGGGATACTCACTTGACCTCGATCCCTCCAACGCTCTCCGCTTCTTCACAGGGCACACTGGTCCTGGCAAGCAGGCAGGCGCTGGTGCTTCACGCTCCAGGGCAGGTGGTCTTGGTTTCCCGGTGTGATGTCCACTCCCCCAGCAGGGGGACTAGCAGGCCTCGGCCCCCAGTCCTGGTCACAGGCACTAGTTTTTCAGCGCTAACCCTCCTCACTCAACCCACCTGGCTGCTTGGCAGATAACAATTTTTGAGGTCTCAAACTCCTCTCCTTATAGTCCATTTTGAGACACCAAATGTGATTTTGGGTCTCAGTCTTTTATGTCGGGTTCTGCTTCTTTTGAAGTGTCCACTCCTCTGTTCCCTCTTCCTCTTGAAAGCAGTCTGTCAGAGCAGGATCTACTCTAAAGCTGATTGTCAACACAGGCCATGGGAGTGACTAGAGTGCAGACCTGTATGTCAGCCACAGTTATATGTGCATCGAAAGGTTAGCCCAGTCCCAGTATTCTGCTATTTATGATTCTCTCATCATCCCATCTCCTTGCTCAGATGTGCCAAGTCAACCTCCTTGTGACCTCTCACTGAAGTGTGCAGGGGTAGCCTTGCTCTCCCGTCCCCAGTGTGTGTCTCACTCGGCTTACAGTAACGCAGCAATACACAAATCAGTCTGGGGGGATTATTTACCTAATCATGTTGTCACCATGCACCCTGGGGTCTCCCAAAATAGAACCTATGGTCCTCCATGCAGTGTACCTTTCACAGGCACACTTATACCCAGGGTATGTATAAAGCCTACACACCCAGCATGTACAATAAACATGTACACACTACACAGCACTGTATCCTTCATGTAGTGTACCATTCACAGGCACACATACACCCAGCATATACATTCACATGCACACAGTCAACAGCACAGTATCCTCCATGTAATGTACTATTCGCAGGTACACATACACGCAGCACATTCATGCCACATGCACTCACTGCACAGTACTGTATGATCATTGCACTGTACCCTACCCAGGCACACATACACCCAATGCAGATACCTTACTCCTGCGCTGTGCAGCACTACCCATAATACCAATGTAGGACTACAGGCGAGTCAAGCACACTGGAGTGGAACTTTGAAATGAGTGAGCCTGTAGTCCTCACTCCATTGGCAGAGGTATAAAAAGAACCTGTTCACTTCTACTGATCACCGCTCCTTATGCTGCCACCACTGCACTCGTGCTGCTCAACTCCTGGTGAAGGCAAGATGACAGCCTGTGAGGCCTGTGTCATGGCACACGTGCACAATCCCTGTTTGCCAGTGATAAAAAAACCCAGAGGGTCTCATTTATGAAAAGTGTTGCATATCTCAGTCAAAACAGCAATGCAACACTTTTCAGTGCACCCTTCTTGCGACAGACACCATGGATGTGCCGTATTTACTGTACGGCGCTCCATGTTGTAAGGATTGACCGATACATCAGGAATCCTGATGTATCTGTCAGCGCAAAAGTCACGCATTGCTGGAGTAGTGTCCTAAGCATGACGCAACTCCAGAAATGCATGGGGGAGGCCTATAACTATGGCACCCAGTCACTTCTTACGCCTGCTTCAAGCAGGCATAAGGTTTTGATGCAGTGGTGTCCTAGAAGTGGCGCAGTGAAATCTGATAGACTTCACTGCACCGCTTCTATGAGGCTTTTTTGCGGGGGAACACCAACCCTGTATACATTATATCTGATGCAGGTATAATGTAGCTCGGGGGTTTACAAAGTGACGCATCTGTCTAGATGCGTCACTTTGTTAATAAGGCACAGTGTGCTGCATATTTTACGTTGCCAGTGCGTCACAAAAAGTGGCGCACCGGCAGCAGAAGGGGCATATAAATAAGCCCTAGAATTAGGGATCCAGACATCTGTTTAGTCGGGTGGAGAAGCACATCTATTACCAGCCAGAGGACTTTTCTGTCCCAACAGTACTGAACTGTGCACAAGATCACAACTGGTAGGTCCCTTTCATTCACGATCCTGTAGGAGCACTTCTTTCATGCTATCAACCTACTTGGTGGGGCTGGTCGCATCCCTCTCGGCAGGATGAAATGCACTTATTCTGTCCCTCACTATCCTCAGATCGGCCTTGGACACCGGCTGCACTCCTCGGTTCTTCTCCACTTTCCTGTCCCAGTAATGAGGGTCGTCTGTGGTAATCTTCTCCTTCCAGGTGGCCCGGGCCCTGGCTGCATCTTCACTGGTGTAAAGAAAGCGGTGGAGACATCATCCACAAACCATGACCGTGAGAATATCCAACGTTTATCGTCTCGGTAAACAATTGTATACCTTCTGTGCTGTCACAAAGTAAAACAAACCTACATTTAGGGATAAAAATAATCAAATATGTTTCATAAGCTAAAATATTTACACATAAGTAACTTGAACAATCTACATTACTCATTTGGGTAATCACCAAAGATGGTGAATCACCCAATTTTGAACAATGACACATGCCATATAGCAATGGTGTCCAATGAAATCATATTACGTTTATACATATTGTAGAGCTTAGATCACTATCCATTCTCATCACAATTTAAAAAGAATGTACAATCGATAAATTATTTTAGAACATTTTATGGTATTGTGGGAATTGCAGCATGGCCTGAGGGTATGTGGAGAAATGATACACCTAAATTACAAGAAACCAACTTATGACTGTCTTTGAATGAAGTGAGTCGTACCTAGAGTAACTTTCTCAGATTTGATAAATATTCATCATTCCAGAAATAAGAGCGACATATCTAAAAATTCATAGAATTGCTATGATTAAGGCTATATTATACCCCTCAACAGGATGAAATGCACACCACGTTACCCACTTGAACACTTATCTGTGGTTTCGTTGACTCTGTCCATCACTAGCCTCACATCTACCTTGGACACTGGCTGTCCTCCTTGTTTCATCTCCACTTTCCTGTTCCAGTAATGAGGGTCTTCTGTGGTGATCTTCTCCATCCAGGTGGCCCGGGCCCAGGCTGCATCTTTCAACGGTGTAAAACAAGCGGAAACATCATCCTGAAACCCAGAACTCAAGATCAGCCAACGTGTATCGTTCCGGAAAGCAATTGAACTTCTTCAGGCCTATCACAAAATTAAATATACATACATTTAGGGATAAAAATAATCAAAGATGTGTCAAAAACTAAAATATATAACTTCTCATTATTGGGGAAATTGGCCCAAAGGAAACCTCGTGTATGTGACTCAACAAAATGAGGGTTGAGCATCTGGCTTCTATTTGGGCTTAAGACAACACATTGCTCGTGTTCTTATAACACACTGATCTACACATTTAGAATAATATGTAGCCAGTCTAAATACTTCTCTTCTTCATTTCTTTTGGACTTGCTGCTTTTTTCTATCACTTCAAGTATTTTAACCTATATTTTGATTTTCGTCACCATTGAAGTAGTGTGGCTCACTGGTTAGAGGCGGCAGACCCGAGAGCAGAGGACGTCCCGGGACCAGGGTTTGATTCCCAGCGCGGCAGGTTTCTGGACCAGGGTCAGCGGACTAGATAATTCTCTCGCCTCGGTGCCCACTCTGATCAGCGATCACACTCGGCAACTCTGGGCATTAGCTTGCCTCATCTTCACTAACGGCCCCACCAGACCGCCGGGGATGCCTGGTCTCACCCTGGAGATACCCATTAAGGGACCATCTCTCAGGGAAGCCAGGAAGGGTTTCGCAGCGGTCGAAGCGCCTTGGGACCCTCCGGGTAAGTAGTGCGCTATATAAATGCATTTACATTTACAGATATGGAATATCCCAGACATTAGCAGATTTTAATTTTCAACTTCAAAAGTCAATCCAGCACCATTCACTTTGCTCATAACCATTTTTAACATCTGTCATGTTGCTCAGTTTTCTATTCCACTCATTCAGATATCATCTTTGAAATATGGATCATTAGTTATTCCCTCCAGCATCCTCTGAATGGAAAATGGCAGAGGCGGAAGCCAAAGCGAATGGCTTTCTTATGAGCTGTAAGACATGCTCAGATCTGTGACACACAAATGATGTAAAATGTATTGACTTAAGATGTAGTTTTATCAGGTTTACTCATTCATCAAATCAATTGTGCAAAATATTTTCACTCTTTTCAACGTCGCCAGAGTCTCACTGATGTTAACTGAGGATGACCATATAACCATATGCACGTGGTCAAGTCCTTCAGACCAGAGCTGACCTTACTATCTGACTCATGCACCATACTTATGGGACTTGACCAGTCAGTAGCCTCAATCCGTTCCATTATCTTACTTTCGTACAGTGCATTGTATTCTAACCCTATTTTGTGCACTCCTCATTACACACCGTAGGAAATTTACTGCACTACTTTTCTTTATTACTTTAATAAGTAACCAACACCTTCTCTGTGTGATTTGGATTTAATACAGTTCCCAGACGCCTTTGGGCTTTCAATCCCAACAAGACCTAACAGGGCATTTTTACAAGTCTCTATCACCACCGTAACGTCACTTTCAGTGACGTTCTGATGACGATAGGGGCCGCGCCTTATTTATAAGGCAGCGTTAAGTCACTTAATGTGGCTTAACGCTGCCTTGTGAATAAGGCACCCTTTCACGATGCACTTAGAGTGAAAGGGGAAGGCAATGGGGGTTACTGTGGGCATTCCACCGCAACACCCATTGATTTTGACGCTGCCCCCTATTTACAAAAGCAGTGTAAATAGGAGGCAGGGCCAACATTAAGACCAGGGAAATCCTGGTCTTAAACAGCCGAAATGAGGAGAAATGCTTCATTTCACTTTGTTTTTGCTGTTTCCATGTGTCCTGCCTTGTGCAGCGCACATAGAAACAGCGAATTGCCTATGATTGTTTATATGCAGGAAGGTGATGCTTCCTACACATAGACAATCATTTAAAAAAATGCTGTTTTGTAACTTCCATGTGTGCTGCATTAGAAGTTGCAAAAATGCATTAAAAGAGTGTTTATGTGCAGGAAGGGGGACCTCCCTGCACATAAACAATCTTCCCTTCAACACAAGTAACCTTGCACTACGGTGCAAGGGTGCCTGCGTTGGAGCTAGGCTTCTAAATCTAGCACCAGCGCATGGGGAAATGCAGGGCTGGACCATATTCTAGTATATATGGGGCAGCCCTGCGTTTCTAAAGTGAGGTAGCGTGTTGTTAGCCTTCTCAGCTTCAGGACACGCTTTGCCACTTTATTGTAAATATGCCCCTACATTTCTTCTCCACACACACTTTTCCTAATGCCACAGTTCCCTTGGAAACAGTCTAGCATCAAATTACGCCCCCACAGATATTTTCATGCCACAATATGCCTTTGTATTTTTTCAAAACCATTCTTTCATACTTATGAAATGTGTCGACATCAGTGAGTATATAAGGTGAGCATGAGCATATCCACATAGATATGTACTTGCCTAGCAGCTCTGCAACGCACCTCAGTGGACATATACCTCATACTACAGAGGTGGTTACAACGCAGTGTTGTCCCTGCATGTCCTTTTACTTTACCTTTAATTTCTGCAACACCCAACTTCTTACTTCCCCTCAAATTAATTCATACAGCATTTACTCTGCTTTCTTCTCTTTGAGCTCGTTGCCTCCCTCTCTGGAATTTAACTCTTTGAGATACCTGGATGTATCTTCAGCCTCTTTGCTATGCTAAGGGTCTTGTACAAGGTTGATTCCGTCACGCTCAGCAATTTCTTGAGAATTTTGAGCGTGTTGGTGCGATTAACTAGCTGGTCCCTAATTATTTCCTCATGGAGATCTTTACTTTTACAAATGGTAGCAAGTGAATGTATTAACAGTATTTAAGTGTTCCATACTTTCTCCCACTTTTTTCCTCTATAAAATAACTTTTTTCTTTCTACTATATTGATGCAATGTGTACTATAATTCAACTCAAGGCCTCTCATTGCTCTTTCATTCAATCTTTCATCAGATCTAACGGTTTTCATCCAAATCTATATTGTTGTTCTCATTTACCGCCCAGCTTCTGGGTGCCAGTACTTGTTAAACAATTCTTCTCCTCTCAAGACTCAAGTTATGTTCTAGCATGGCTAATGGACACACGTTCGTCTCTCATCACAGCTTCCCACACTTCTTGAAAACCTTGCTCCAGATGTCCATTTGCATTGCTGTTTAACCTGGACAATGCAGGGAAATTTGGGGGAGGTGCCACAGGCTCCCGAATGAGATCAGGAGCTTCGGTTCCATATTTTACTTACAAGAAACATTGAAAAATGCACTAAAATATCACAGTTAATTTTTTTTCGTTTTTTCTTTAAATAAACGATACCAGAACTGGATATGTGTATGTACACTGTCAGATGTAAAGAAGCCCATTTGCTTTAAAGTGTCACAAAGCCTTCTGTAGAATAAAATCCAGATACAATCCATACTGATATAATAAGGAGAGAGCCCAAACCTTTGAGGCGGGTAATCTCGGGAACCACAGCACCAATCACAACACCCAATACAGCGTTGGAAAGGGCAGTTGCAGCAGAAGGACATAGGCTATGCAGACGCCCACCATATGCATTTAAAAGGTAAAAGAACCGTGCCAGCAAAGTAGTCCCTTGTGGGCGTGTCTGTGTTGTGCTGTGGGCATGTGCTGGGGGCATGACAAACGCTGGGGGCGTGTGGTACATTCCGTCCTTCATGCCATGTCTCATATCGTGTGCTAATCCCACCCTGATCCCTTTAAAAAAAAACCTGCACCCCATAATCCTAACCCACCCTTACTCCTTTAAGGGTGTTAAGTGTTTAACACCCTTAAACACTAACCCATCTTAACCCTATAAATATACCCTGTACCCCAAGACCCAAACCTATCCCTAAATCCTAAAAATACCCCTGTACCCCAAAACCCAAACCTAGCCCTGAACTCTATAAATACCCATGTACCTACAAACCCAAACCTACCCCTGAACCCTAAAAATAACCCTGTACCCCAAAACCCAAGCCTAGCCCTGAACCCTAAAAATACCACTGCACCCCAAAACCCAAACCTACCCCTGAACCCTAAAATACCCCTGTACCCCAAAACCCAAACCTAGCCCATAAACCTTAAAATACCCCTGTACCCCAAAACCCAAACCTACCCCTGAACCCTAAAAATACCCCGTACCCCAAAACCCAAACCTAGCCCTGAACCCTAAAAATAACCTTGTACCCCAAAACCCAAACCTACCCCTGAACCCTAAAATACCCCAAAACCCAAACCTAGCCCTGAACCCTAAAAATACCCCTGTACCCCAAAACCCAAACCTAGCCCTGAACCCTTAAAATGCCCCTGTACCCCAAAACAGAAACCTACCCATGAACCCTGAAAATACCCCTATACCTCAAAACCCAAGCCTTGCCCTGAACCCTAAAAATACCCCTGTACCCCAAAACCCATACCTATCCCTAAACCCTAAAACTGCCCTGTTCCCCATAACCCAAAACTATATCTGAGCCCTTCAAATACTCAAACACCCCAAAACATATACCTCAGTACCCCAAAACATATACCCTTATACACATACTTACCTTATCCAAACATTAAAAAAAACCATGCTTTTACCATTCATGCATTTACAACGAATTTCGTTGTAAATGTATGCGTGGTAAAAGCATATAAAATGTAATGCCATGCATTATTATGGCATTGTAGAGTCATGGTACTTTCGTAATGAAAGTATGCGGAGTGATGGTATGCGGAAAGAAAGTTGCGGAATAATGGGTGTTTACACTCCCCGGTAAGTACATTGGTGGCACGGCGGCCCACATCTCCAGCAACATACTCCTATTTTTTCACCACCCATTTGAAAAATGCATAGGTCTCTCTCATTGATGGCCAGCACCGACATACACTTTTAGACACACCGCCCGCCACAAGTTCTAGAATTGCGAACTTTAGAGCTTGGGAGCTACGTTCAAATCTCAGCATCAGCTCAACATCCTGTGATTCCAGTCAAATCGCTTTGTCTCCCCGTGCCTACCACAAATGAATGTGTTCTTCTGTAATGCAAATTGTGCTCATGCCATGTTGTCGAGTTCGCGCTATATAATATTGCAAGGAAAAATAAAGTAGGGAAACTCGAGTTCACACACTACTGAACGCACACTCTTAAGTGCATCCGCAGTGCACTGTGAATCGGAATGTTTCGCAGGCCTGTCACAGATAAGAAATGCTATCAAAACGAAATGCTACAAAACAATATACTACTGGCCGGCAGCAATTCAGACCCGGACAACGTCGGGACGGGCTGCTAGTATATATATAGAAAGAGAATCTGTCTTTAATGCAGCCCAGCATCAAGCCTGTTGCCTCAAGGTTCAGCCTCAGTCAACTGAACTCAAGACATTCTAGATTCAGTGCATAACCTAGAAACAGCACAATACATTTAAATAGTAACACATAAGAGAACAAGCATTTACAATGCAATGGTTTTGCCTTTGTTAAAGTTTGAGCTGTTGGCAAAGCTCTTGACCATTTTTTTTAACATAAATAAATGGCATTGTTATTTGCAATGCCACTAGCTTTATCTTTTGCAAATGACACCCACAAACACCTACAGAGAGCCCCCAACACACACCCACACAGAGCTCCCCCACACACACTGCAAGCCCCCCCACAGACTGTGAGCCTCCTCTATACACTGCGAGTCACCTCCTACAAAGCCCCCTCCACACACAGAGCCACCCCGCCCACACATAGAGAGCCCTCCCCTTGTTTGGCAATATACACTAAGCCCTTAGAGTTTTATAAAGCTTTGGAGAGAGTTATTTGCAACTGTTCATTATAAAGAATATATTCCTTTCTAACTATACAATGGTGGACAATATTTCTTATTGAAGCCACTCTCAGATGGACGCAGGCAGCTGCTTAGAAAGTTTTTTAAACAACATACACAACGAGGTCAAGGTTTTAGAATGTGAGTGCATGTACTGTTGTAAAACATTAATAAGGCACATGTGGATGACACAGAACCATGCATAGGCACAATATTGCACAGTGACTTTACTAGTTTAATTAACCCTATAACTTCTGAAGAATATGAAGATTGATGTATCAAAAGTTGCATGGATGAATGGATGTGTGAAAATGTGGGTGGATGATTGATTGGTGGATGGATAGAAATGTGGATGTTGAAAGGATGGATGTATGGATGGAAGGATGAAAGGGTGGAGGGATGCAGGATGGATTGTTGAAAGTGTGGATGAATAGATGAAAGGATGCGTGGAAGGATGAAAGTGTGGATGGAAGGGCGGATGGAAGAAAACGTGGATGTATGGATGGATAAAATGTTGCATAGATGAATGATGTATGGATGTGTGATAATGTGGTAGGATGAATGATGTATCTCATTCACATTTTTTAAGTTCTAATGAACGTGGGATATTTTTTTGCCATTGTTTCTGAAGGTATAAGACAGATGAATTTGCTACAGAACATAGAATGAGTGCATG
The DNA here is from genome assembly GCF_964263255.1 of Lissotriton vulgaris. Taxonomy (NCBI): domain Eukaryota; kingdom Metazoa; phylum Chordata; class Amphibia; order Caudata; family Salamandridae; genus Lissotriton; species Lissotriton vulgaris. The sequence goes on along the minus strand of NC_141693.1, from coordinate 17,337,319 downwards.
TGGTATAGCTTCTTTAAAAAAAAAATTTGAACAGTAACATATTTTAGGCATTTTGCTCAATTTGCTATAGAACATAGAATGAGTGCATGTGTTGTAGTTTCTTTAAACTAAATTTGCACAGTAACATATCTTATGTAGTTTGTAAATAATAATGCAGAGACAAGATAAGGTTTCAAATTTTTATTTAAGTAAATATATTTACTATTATTGTATGAAAGCAAATTAAACTTTACTGAAAATACTTTTGCATTTTTTATGAAACGTAATTTGAATATTTTCTATTTTTACTTCCATTTACAGTAAAGTATTGTGTCCTTTTTTCAACTTATGAAAATATATATTATACAAGCCACTCTCAGATGGACGCAGGCAGCTGCTTAGAAACTTCTTTAAACAACATACACAATGAGGTTAAGGTCTTAGAATGCGAGTGCACGTATTGTTGTAAAACATGAATAAGGCACTTGAGGATGACACACAGAACCATGCATAGGCACAATATTGCATAGTGACTTTACTAGTTTGAAAAACCCCATAACTTCTGAAGAATCTGAAGATTGATGTATAAAATGTTGCATGGATGAATGATGGATGTGTGAAAAGGTGTGTGAATGTGTAAAGGATGGATGTATGGATGGAAGGATGAAAGGGTGGATGGATGCAGGATGGATTGTTGAAAGTGTGGATGAATGGATGCGTGGAAGGATGAAATGTTGGACGGAAGGAGGCCGGATGGAAGAAAAGGTGGATGTATGGATGGATAAAATGTTGCATGGATGAATGATGTATGGATGTGTGAAAATGTGGTGTGAAAGTGTGGATGGATGTATTGTTAGTAGAATGAAATGGTAGATGGATGTCTTAATAAAAATGTTGCATGAATGATGGATGGATGTGTGAAAATGTAGGTGGCTGTATGATGGGTGTATGGATTGAAGGGTGGATGAGTAAAGGATGGATGTATGGAAAGATGCAAGTGTGGATGGATGAAGGAATAAGAGGGGTGGATAGGCAAGATTGAGAGTAGGGGAAAGATGAAAAGAGAGAAAGATTAAGTAGGAAAGATAAGGAAGAGAGAGAAGTATGATAAGGAAGAGAGGATATAGAGGTGTAGAAAGGAAGGTAGAAAAAAAATATAGAAATGTAAATTACACAATGTGAATTTTATTTGAAGTTGTAAAGAGTGTATTAGAAGCATTGTTTGTGGTTTTAAGCAACTACAAAACAACAATAGGAGAGGCAGGGAGATTAAGGAACACTCTTAGTCCCCTGTTAAATCTAAATAAACAAGATAAGAGACGTTAAATAAGTCTCAAATTGCCACAGAGACGGAGCGAAGCAACTGGGGAATCGCACACCCACTTTAGGTGGAAAGAAAAGCCCTCACACACCGACCTAGTCAGTGTCATGCTTCATCATTGGGCCCCACCAAAGAGGCCGAATGCCTCTTTGGTGTGCTACGACGCCAGAAGACTGCAGAGCTGGTTGTGTGAAAAGGGCATGCTGTGAGTTTTATAATTAAAAGTGCCTAATGTGTATCTACAAAATGTTTAGTTCTTGATCCTTAGTACACAAATGAAAGAGTTATGTGTCTGAATTTAATGCCAAAGGTAATGGATTTGTTAATTCAGAATAATAATTAGTCAGTCAACATGTTTCATCCTTTACAGTTGTTTAAATTTACCTAGGCATTTATCAGGACAGAATTATACCCCGGCGGTATGGACTCTCTAATCGTCCACCCTGACCTGGGGGCGTGAAAGTGAAAAAATCAAAAAAGTGATTTAGTGCATAAAAAAAAAGGGGGAAGAGCAAGTTGCTCATTCCAAAAATACTCCTAATTGCGGAGTGTTTGTGCACCTTTAAAAGAAATAACACAGACAAACATATAAAACCATCACACAATTAGTTGTAAATATAGGTCATTGCGTTTGTCCAGGGTGCTCCATAGTTGTGGCATAGTGTTCTTAAATAAACACTATAGTTAACACCATCTATATATCTATATAGCCTTATAGGGACGATACCACTAACTTTAGGAAGTGAAGTGGAAAAATGTGTTGATGAAGAGAGAAGACGCATGAGAGATATCAAGAGAGATGGAAAGCAAGAAGAAAAGTAAGTGCAGAATGGAGTGAGAAGATAGCAAATAAGGAGTGCAGGATAGAAAGTGAAGACAAGATGGAGACGTAGATAGAGAGTGAAGGCAGGAAGGAGAGAGGACACAGGAGAGAGAGAAAAAGGGAGGGTAGGATGTAGGGCATGAGCAAGAAGGAGGAATGGAGCGAGAGGTACAGTAGAGTGAAAAGAAAGGAGATAGAGATAGATAGAATAATGTTTTTTTGGTACATGAAAGAGAGATAGAAAGAGGACAAGAAGCAGAGGGAGTTGTAAAAGGAGGGGGCAAAGAGGGGCAAGAGGAAAAGAGATAGTTCAGGAACGGGAAGAGAGAGAGTAGATAAAAAGAAAGGCGCGAGAGTTGAAAAGGAAGAGGGGGTAAGAAGAAGAGGGAGGCTAATAAGGAGAAGGCGAGCACGAGAGAAAGAGAGAGAGGGCAAGATAGAGAGGAAAGGCACAAGAGAGAGGGAAGGCAAGATGTAGAGGGTGAGCAGGATAAAGACAAATTGGGAAGAAAGAGAAGAAGGAGAGAGAAATGGAGAGATGGTAATGAAGGGTAGGAAGTAGAGAGAGATGAAAAAGGAGAGAGGGGCAAAGAATGGGCAATAGGAAAATAGAGTGCAAGAAAAGAAGGAGAGAGAGTTGGTGACTGAAAGAAGAGAGTGAGAGAAGGCAAAAGAAGGAGAGAGAGTTGGTGACTGAAAGAAGAGAGTGAGAGAAGGCAAATAGAGAGTAAAGGCACGCGAGAGAGTGCAAGCGAGAGAAGCATGATAGATAAGGAGGAGGAGAAAGGACACATGAGAGAGAGAGAGAGATCAAGAGAGGGAAGGCAGGAAGAAAAGTAAGGGCAGAATGGAGTGAGAAGGCAAAATACCGAAAGAGTAAAAGATAGAAAAAGAAGCCAAGATGAGGAGGGAGTAAGAACAGGAGAGAGAGAAAGCAGGAAGTAAAAGGACGGTAGGGGGTAAGGCATAAGCAAGAAGAAGGGAGGGAGAGAGCAGATGGAAGAGGGAGCAGGAGGGAGAGGGACAGAGGAAAAAAAGCATAAAGGAGATGGAGATAGAGATAGAGAGAAGAATGATAGGTAGGGAGGAAGAGGAACACAGAGTGTTGGAAAGAGGAAAAGAGAGAAAGATAAAGAGTTAAAAGAAAAATAAGAGAAAGTGCAGGAGAGAAAAGCATGATAGAGAGGGAGCAAGAAGAAAGGAGAGAGAGCAGATGGAATAGGGGGCAGGAGGGAGAAGGAAGAGAGCAGAAAGGAGAGGGAGATATAGAGAAGAGAGAGCGGTAAAGAAGTAATTTAAAAAAAAGGGAGAGTGCAAGAGAGAAGCATTCTAGATAAGGAGGAGGAGATGACGCATGAGAGACATTAAGAAAAAGAGAAAGAAAGATAAAGAGAAATAGAAAAGACAGACAAGAGAGAGCAAGTAGGAAGGAGAGAAAGAGAGGGCAGATAGAATAGGGGGCAGGAGGGAGAGAGACAGAAGAGGGAAGAGAGCAGAAAAAACAGTGAGATATAGGGGGCAGGGGGGAGAGAGACAGAAGAGGGAAGAGAGCAGAAAAACAGTGAGACAGAGGAGAGAAAAGAGTGAAAGTTCAAGTAATAAAAAAAGGAGAGAGAAGCATGATAGATAGATAGGGAGGAGGAGAGAAGACGCATGAGATTAAGAGAGAGGGAAAGCAAGATAAAGAGAAATAGAAAAGAAAGACAAGCGAGAGATAGAAAAGGAGAACATGAAAGAGATGAAAAGAGAGGGCAATAAGCAGAGAGTTAGAAAAGGAGTGAGGGGCAAAATGTTAAGAGATAGTTTAGGAACAGGAGGAAACAAAGGTTGTGACGGAAGGAAGAAGGTGAGAGAGGGTAGATAAAGAAGATAAGCACAAGAGTGTGAAGGTAAGATGGAGAGAGTGGGCAGAATAGAGAGATAAAGGCATACAAGAGAGAGCGAGATATAGGGAGGAGAGAAAAGAAGGAGATGGAAAGGGTATGCAAGAAGAAGAGAGGGGCAAAATGTAAAAAGAGAGCAAGAAGGAGAGAGATAAAGATAGAAGGAATAGGAAAAGAGAGGGCAGGAGAGATAAGCATGATAGATAAGGAGGGAGAGAGCAAGCCGAAGGGAGAGAGTACACAGGAAATGGAGAAAGAAGGAAAGTAGGAATAAAAGTGAGAGCAGAATAGAGTGAGGGAGTAAGAAAGAAAAAGAGTGCAGGATATAAAGGAAAGAAGATGGGAAGACAGGAGAGAGGGTAGAAGAGAGGGGGTGCAGAAAATAGAGTAGAGGGGAAGAAAGAGAGATAGGAGAAAGAGTGAGGGAAGAATAGAGCAGGAGTAAATAAATGAGAAAGACTGATGGCAAAATGGGGAAGGAGATGCAGAGTAAATGCAAGAGAGATAAAGAAAGGCAAGAATGTTTCCTCGTGCCGCGTCTCAGTGGTGTAAGGACTTTCAGGTAAGCAATTTTGTCTTTAGTAAAACCAATAATACTGTCACTTTGAATGCTCCGAATTTGACTAAATTTATTTTTCTTTTGTTGCAGGTATTTGACAGCAGGGTGGACCAAGTATTTCCGGTTGCCATTTTGTCTTGTGATCTTTGGCTCGCTGTCTCAGTCTCCATGGTGCAAGGACCCCCATAGAGAGAGATGTAGATGGAGGGCAGTAAGAAGAGAGCAGTTGGAAGAGTGGGCAAGAGGAAGTGATGGCAAAGGGAAAAAAAGCAGAAAGGAGAGGGAGATAAAGAGAATAATGATAGATAAGGAAGGAGAGAGAGAGAGAGAGGATGCAGAGAGTGAGCAAGAGGAAAAAAAAGATAAAAGATAGAAAAGAGAGAAAGTTAAAGGGATAAAGGAGGGAGAAAGTGCAAGAGAAGAATAGTAGATAGGGAGGAAGAGAGAGGGAGGACAAAAAGAAAAGTAAGGGTAGAATGGATCGAGAAGGTAGAAAACAAAGAGTGCAAGATAGTAACTATTTCTGGTCGGCATTTTGTCTTGGGATCCTTGTCTCGCTGTCTCCGTTGTTACAAGGGATTTCAGGTACGCGATTCAAATTGTAATGTAATTGGTATTCCTCCTGCAGGTGTTCGGCTATTTTGTTTATATTCTTCTAATATGTTGCTTTTTTTGGTCTGTTCTCTCTAGTGTTTCCGTGTCGGGTCTCCTCCGTGGCGTAACTACTTTCAGGTAAGCGATGTTGTGTTTTGTAACAAATAAATTACTGTCCCTTTTGAATGCCTGGAAGTTTTTTTAAGTTTGAAAAGGAATTTTTGACTTCATTGTACCCTTACTTTTCTTTTTGTCTTCCCTTTCTCTTCCTCCCTATCTACTATTCTTCTCTCTTGCACTTTCTCCCTCTTTTATCCCTTTAACTTTCTCTCTTTTCTATCTTTTATCTGTTTTTTCCTCTTGCTCACTCTCTGCATCCTCTCTCTCTCTCCTTCCTTATCTATCATTATTCTTTATCTCACTCTTTCTGCTTTTTTCCCTTTGCCATCACTCTTCCTCTTGCCCCCTCTTCCAACTGCTCTCTTCTTACTGCCCTCCATCTACATCTCTCTCTATGGGGGTCCTTGCATCATGGAGACTGAGACAGCGAGCCAAAGAGTGCAAGATAGAAAGAGAAGACTAGATGAGGACAGAGATGGAGAGTGAAGGCAGGAAGGAGATAAGACGCAGGAGTAAGAACAAGAAAAAGGAGGAAGGCAGAAGGTAAAGGAAGAGTAAGAAGTAGGGCATGAGCAAGAAGGAGGGAGGGAGAGAGAGCAGATGGAAGAGGGTGCAGGAGAGGGGGACGGTAGAGAGAAAAGAAAGCATAAAGGAGATAGAGAGAAGAATGATAGATAGGGAGGAAGAGGAACACAGAGAGTATTAGAAAGAGGAAAAGATAAAAGAGTTAAAAGAAAAAGAAGAGAGTGCAGGACAGAGAAGCATGATAGATAGAAAAGGAGCAAGAAGAAAGGAGAGCGAGCAGATGGAATAGGGGGCAGGAGGAAGAGGGAAGAGAGCAGAAAGGAGAGATATATAGAGAAGAGAGAGCGATAAAGAAGTAATTAAAAAAAAGGAAGAGAGAGTGCAAAAGAAAGAACAGAGGACGCAGAGAGGAGGTGAAAAGAAGAGAGAAAGATAAGGAAGAAAGAGGAAGAGAGTGCAGAAGATAGAAGTATGATAGATAAGGAAGTAGAGAGGATGCAAGATAAATGGAGATCATGAGAGAGAACGTAGAAAGGGGGAAAAGAGTGCAGAATGGAGTCAGAGGGCAAAAAATAGAAGGAGTGCAAGATGGAAAGGGAGAACAAGATAGGGAAGGAGATAGAGAGTGAAACTCACCGAGGGCAAAAGGGAGAGCAAGAAAGAGAGAGAAGGCAGGAGGTAAAGGGAGGGTGGGCATGAGCAAGAAAGAATTAAGAAAGGAGCAGTTGGAAGAGGGGGCAAGAGGGAGAGTGATGGCAAAGGGAAAAGAGCAGGAGGGAGATAAAAAGAGAAGCATGATAGAGAGGGAGAAAGAAGGAAGGAGAGAGCAGATGGAATAGGGGGCAGGAGGGAGAGGGAAGAGAGCAGAAAGGAGAGAGATATAGAGAAGAGAGAAGAGAGTGCAGAATGGAGTCAGAGGGCAAGAAACAAAAGGAGTGCAAGATGGAAAGGGAGAACAAGATAGTGAAAGCTGCGCTCTGCGCAGCTTTTTCGCGCAGGCGAAAACCTAATGAGTATTGTAGTGGAGTTAGGAACGGCCCCCGTCATTTATTGGCTAGCTCCATAAATGGAGCCTAGCCATTGGACGATGGGCCTGTGGCGTTCCCGAGATTTTTTGGCTTTTGGCGACGTCACGCGACGTCAGCCAGAAGCCGGGAACGCCCCCGAATCTGGTCCGGCATTGCCGGGACCTGCCTTCTTGCTGATTGGTTAAAGCCTGCCGTGACGGGTCTGCTTCTCCGTGGCGGAACGACTTTCAGGTAAGCGCTGTTGTGTTTTGTAATCCAAAAAAATAAATGTCCCTTTTCAATTCCCGAAATGTTTGACTTAAATTATTTTCCTTTCCTTGCAGGTATTTGGCGGCGGCGGCGGCACGGTGTTGCCGAGACCTGCCTTCTTGGACCTGCCTTCTTGCTGATGGCAAAGGGAAAAGAGCAGGAGGGAGATAAAAAGGGAAGCATGATAGAGAGGGAGCAAGAAGGAAGGAGAGAGAGCAGATGGAATAGGGGGCAGGAGGGAGAGGGAAGAGAGCAGAAAGGAGAGAGATATAGAGAAGAGAGTGCAGAATGGAGTCAGAGGGCAAGAAACAGAAGGAGTGCAAGATGGAAAGGGAGAACAAGATAGGGAAGGAGATAGAACGTGAAAGTAAGAGAGAGGGCAAAAGGGAGAGCAAGGGAGAGAGAGAGAAGGCAGGAGGTAAAGGGAGGGTGGGAGGGAGGGCATGAGCAAGAAATAAGTAAGAAGGGAGCAGTTGGAAGAGGGGGCAAGAGGGAGATTGATGGCAAAGAGAAAAGAGCAGAAAGGAGAGGGAGATAAAGAGAGAAGCATGATCAAGAGGGAACAAGAAGGAAGGAGAGAGAGCAATGGAATAAGGGGCAGGAGGGAGAGGGAAGAGAGCAGAAAGGAGAGAGATATAGAGGAGAGCGATAAAGAAGTAATGTAAAAAAAGGGAGAGAATGCAAGAGAGAGAACGGGAGGAAACAGATTGTGACGGAAGAAAGAAGGTGAGAGAGGGTAGATGAAGAAAAGCACAAGAGTGTGAATGTAAGATGGAGAGAGTGGGCAAAATAAAGAGAAATAAAGAAGGAATACAAGATAGCGACATAAGGAGGAGAGAGATGGAAAGGGTATGCAAGAAGAAGAAAGGGGCAAAAGGTAAGAGAGCAAGAGGGAGAGAGATAAAGATAGAAGGAATAGGAAAAGAGAGGGCAGGAGAGATAAGCATGATAGAAAAGGAGGGAGAGAGCAAGCAGAAGGGAGAGAGGACGCAGGAAATAGAGAGATAAAGAATGAATTCAAGAGAGATAGCGAGATATAGGAAGTAGAGAAAAAAAGGAGATGGAAGGGGTATGCAAGAATAAGAGAGGGGCAAAAGGTAAAGGGAGCAAGAGGGAGAGAGAGATAAAGATAGAAGGAATAGGAAAAGAGAAGGCATGAGAGATAAGCATAATAGATAAGGAGGGAGAGAGCAAGCCGAAGGGAGAGGACGCAAGATAGAAAGAGCATGAGAGAGAAGGTAAGGAGGAGTAAAAGTGAGAGCAGAATAGACTGAGGGAGTAAAAGAAAAAGAGTGCATGATAGAAGGAAAGAGAAGATGGGAAGACAGGAGAGAGAATGTAGAAGAGAGGGGATGCAAAAGAGAGGGAGAGGAGAAGAAAGAAGGAAAGTAGGAGAAAGAGTGAGGGAAGAATAGAGCAGGAGTAAATAAAAGAGAAAGACTGCTGGCAAAATTGTGAAGGAGATGCAGAGTAAATGCAAGAGAGAGAGGAAAGGCAAGAATGCAAAATTGAAAGGGAAGGCAAGAGAGGGAGATGTATGTATGTTGCATGTGCTGTCTCAGTATCTAAGCATTTGCTGCAGGGACCTCTAAAGAAGATGGGGAGAAAGATATAGGGTGTGTGCAGGGACCTGTAAACAAAGTCTTGGTTATAAGTTTTCCTTTTTCTTTAGCTTTGACCTCTCTCCTGACTACGACCTCACCAGTGCAGCTTTCATCTACAAACGCGTTAAATGTGGTTTATGAGGCAAATTTTGTGTATAACCATCCAGCAAAGAATGCCCAGTACAGACAGCAAGTACTACCCAAAAAAATGTATAAAGTGAAATAAGTTGTAAGTATGAACGTACCGTGTTGAAAGAACGAATTAGAAAGATGTGTCGTCGATGGGGCAGTTGCACCAAATGGCAAATTTTTTGTCCTGTAAAAGTAAAATATACTGTTAGCAAAAGATTGAAAAGAGTGAGGACATTTGTGTGAAGTATATTAGAAGTTGTAAATGGATAATTAGAAGCACTGTATGTATTATAGAGTAACTAGTATAGTATAGTAGTAAAGAGTATAAAGTAGCAAGGTAGAAAGAGATAGAGATGGAGGTCAGGAAGAAGAGAGAGATGGAGGTCAGGAAGAAGAGAGAGATGGAAAGAAAGAGGGGAGGATAGGCAAGAGGGAAAGGAGTGAAAATAAAAAAGAGAAAAGAGAAAGATAAAGAAAGGATGAGGAAGAGTGCAAGTGAGAGAAGCTTGATAAGAAAGGAGAGGACGCAGAGAGGTGAAAAGAAAAGAGAGAAAGATAAAGAAGGAAGAAAGAGGAAGAGAGTGCAGGAAATAGAAGTATGATAGATAAGGAAGTAGAGAGGATGCAAGAGAAATGGAGATCATGAGAGAGAACATAGAAAGGGTGAAAAGAGTGCAGAATGGAGTCAAAGGCCAAAAAACAAAGGAGTGCAAGATGGAAAGGGAGAAGTAGATAGGGAAGGAGATAGAGAGTGAAACTAAGAGAGGGCAAAAGGGAGAGAGAGAGAGAGAGAGAGAGAGAGAGAGAGAGAGAGAGAGACCGTAAGAGAAGGCAGGAGGTAAAGGGAGGATGAACATGAGCAAGAAAGAATTAAGAAGGGAGCAATTGGAAGAGGGACAAGAGGGAGAGTGATGGCCAAGGGAAAAAAGCAGAAAGGAGAGGGAGATAAAGAGAGAAGCATGATAGAGAGGGAGCAAGAAGGAAGGAGATAGAGCAGATGGAATAAGGGGCAGGAGGGAGAGGGAAGAGAGCAGAAAGGAGAGAGATATAGAGGAGAGCGATAAAGAAGTAATTTAAAAAAAGGAAGAGAGAGTGCAAGAGAGAGAACGGGAGGAAACAGATTGTGACGGAAGAATGTGAAAGAGGGTAGATAAAGAAGAAAAGCACAAGAGTGTGAAGGTAAGATGGATAGAGTGGGCAAAATTGAGAGAAATAAAGAAGGAATACAAAAGAGAGCGAGATATAAGGAGGAGAGAGGTGGAAAGTGTATGGAAGAAGAGAGGGGCAAAAGGTAAAGAGAGAAAGAGGGCGAGAGAAATAAAGATAGAAGGAATAGGAAAAGAGAAGGCAGGAGAGATAAGCATAATAGATAAGGAGGGAGAGAGCAAGCAGAAGGGAGAGGATGCAAGAAATAGAGAGCAGGAGAGAGAAGGAAAAGATGAGTAAAAGTGAGAGCAGAATAGAGTGAGGGAGTAAAAGAAAAAGCGTGCATGATAGAAGGAAAGAAGATGGGAAGACAGGAGAGAGAAGGTATAAGAGGGGATGAAAAAAGAGAGGGAGAGGAGAAGAAAGAAAGGTGTAATAGTGAGGAGAGAATAGAGCAGGAGTAAATAAAAGAGAAAGACTGATGGCAAAATGGGGAAGGAGATGCAGAGTAAATGCAAAAGAGAGATAAAGAAAGGCAAGAATGCAAAATTGAAATGGAAGGCAAGAGAGAGGGAGATGTATGTTGCGTGTGCTAGCTTAGTATGTAAGCATTTTCTGCAGGGACCTGTAAAGAAGATGGTGATGAAGATATAGGGTGAGAGGGCAGAAGAGAGAGGATGCAGGAGAGAGAGGGAGAGCAAAGGAAAGAGAAAGAAGGAGAAAAAGAGAGAAGAATAGTGCGAGAGTGAAAGAAAGAAGCACAGTGAATGTAAAATTGTGAGGGAGATGCAGAGTAAATGCAGGAGAGAGAGATAAGGAAAGGCAAGAAAGAGAAATTGAAAGGGAAGGCAGGAAAGAAGGAGATATATGAGAATAGAGTGAGGGAGTAAAAGAAAAAGCATGCATGATAGAAGGAAAGAAGATGGGAAGACAGGAGAGAAGGTATAAGAGAGGGGATGAAAAAAAGAGGGAGAGGAGAAGAAAGAAAGAAAGTAGGTGTAATAGTGAGGGAAGAATAGAGCAGGAGAAAATAAAAGAGAAAGACTGATGGCAAAATGGGGAAGGAGATGCAGAGTAAATGCAAAAGAGAGATAAAGAAAGGCAAGAATGCAAAATTGAAATGGAAGTCAAGAGAGGGAGATGTATGTATGTTGCGTGTGCTAGCTTAGTATGTAAGCATTTGCTGCAGGGACCTGTAAAGAAGATGGGGATGAAGATATAGGGTGAGAGGGCAGAAGAGAGAGAGGATGCAGGAGAGAGAGGGAGAGCAAAGGAAAGAGAGAAAGTAGCAGAAAGAAGGAGAGAAGAATAGTGCGAGAGTGAAAGAAAGAAGGACAGTATAATTTAAAAAAGGAAGAGAGAGTGCAGGAGAGAGAACGGGAGGAAACAGATTGTGACGGAAGAATGTGAAAGAGGGTAGATAAAGAAGAAAAGCACAAGAGTGTGAAGGTAAGATGGATAGAGTGGGCAAAATTGAGAGAAATAAAGAAGGAATACAAAAGAGAGCGAGATATAAGGAGGAGAGAAAGAAGGAGAGAGGTGGAAAGTGTATGGAAGAAGAGAGGGGCAAAAGGTAAAGAGAGCAAGAGGGCGAGAGAAATAAAGATAGAAGGAATAGGAAAAGAGAAGGCAGGAGAGATAAGCATAATAGATAAAGAGGGAGAGAGCAAGCAGAAGGGAGAGGACACAAGAAACAGAGAGAGCAGGAGAGAGAAGGACAAGATGAGTAAAAGTGAGAGCAGAATAGAGTGAGGGAGTAAAAGAAAAAGCGTGCATGATAGAAGGAAAGAAGATGGGAAGACAGGAGAGAGAAGGTATAAGAGGGGATGAAAAAAGAGAGGGAGAGGAGAAGAACGAAAGGTGTAATAGTGAGGAGAGAATAGAGCAGGAGTAAATAAAAGAGAAAGACTGATGGCAAAATGGGGAAGGAGATGCAGAGTAAATACAAAAGAGAGATAAAGAAAGGCAAGAATGCAAAATTGAAATGGAAGGCAAGAGAGAGGGAGATGTATGTTGCGTGTGCTAGCTTAGTATGTAAGCATTTTCTGCAGGGACCTGTAAAGAAGATGGTGATGAAGATATAGGGTGAGAGGGCAGAAGAGAGAGGATGCAGGAGAGAGAGGGAGAGCAAAGGAAAGAGAAAGAAGGAGAAAAGGAGAGAAGAATAGTGCGAGAGTGAAAGAAAGAAGGACAGTGAATGTAAAATTGTGAGGGAGATGCAGAGTAAATGCAGGAGAGAGAGATAAGGAAAAGCAAGAAAGAGAAATTGAAAGGGAAGGCAGGAAAGAAGGAGATATATGAGAATAGAGTGAGGGAGTAAAAGAAAAAGCGTGCATGATAGAAGGAAAGAAGATGGGAAGACAGGAGAGAGAAGGTATAATCCTCTTCCCCTCCCTAAGCGCCTTGAGACCCTCTGGGTATGTAGTGCGCTATATAAATTCTCTGACTTGACTTGACTTGAAGGTATAAGAGAGGGGATGAAAAAAAGAGGGAGAGGAGAAAAAAGAAAGTAGGTGTAATAGTGAGGGAAGAATAGAGCAGGAGAAAATAAAAGAGAAAGACTGATGGCAAAATGGGGGAGGAGATGCAGAGTAAATGCAAAAGAGAGATAAAGAAAGGCAAGAATGCAAAATTGAAATGGAAGTCAAGAGAGGGAGATGTATGTATGTTGCGTGTGCTAGCTTAGTATGTAAGCATTTGCTGCAGGGACCTGTAAAGAAGATGGGGATGGAGATATAGGGTGAGAGGGCAGAAGAGAGAGAGGATGCAGGAGAGAGAGGGAGAGCAAAGGAAAGAGAGAAAGTAGGAGAAAGAAGGAGAGAAGAATAGTGCGAGAGTGAAAGAAAGAAGGACAGTGAAGGTAAAATTGTGAGGGAGATGCAGAGTAAATGCAGGAGAGAGACATAAGGAAAGGCAAGAAAGAGAAATTGAAAGGGAAGGCAGGAAAGAAGGAGATATATGAGAATAGAGTGAGGGAGTAAAAGAAAAAGCGTGCATGATAGAAGGAAAGAAGATGGGAAGACAGGAGAGAGAAGGTATAATCCTCTTCCCCTCCCTAAGCGCCTTGAGACCCTCTGGGTATGTAGTGCGCTATATAAATTCTCTGACTTGACTTGACTTGAAGGTATAAGAGAGGGGATGAAAAAAAGAGGGAGAGGAGAAAAAAGAAAGTAGGTGTAATAGTGAGGGAAGAATAGAGCAGGAGAAAATAAAAGAGAAAGACTGATGGCAAAATGGGGGAGGAGATGCAGAGTAAATGCAAAAGAGAGATAAAGAAAGGCAAGAATGCAAAATTGAAATGGAAGTCAAGAGAGGGAGATGTATGTATGTTGCGTGTGCTAGCTTAGTATGTAAGCATTTGCTGCAGGGACCTGTAAAGAAGATGGGGATGGAGATATAGGGTGAGAGGGCAGAAGAGAGAGAGGATGCAGGAGAGAGAGGGAGAGCAAAGGAAAGAGAGAAAGTAGGAGAAAGAAGGAGAGAAGAATAGTGCGAGAGTGAAAGAAAGGACAGTGAAGGTAAAATTGTGAGGGAGATGTAGAGTAAATGCAGGAGAGAGAGATAAGGAAAGGCAAGAAAGAGAAATTGAAAGGGAAGGCAGGAAAGAAGGAGATCTATGTATATTGCGTGTGGTAAATGAGTTTCTAAGCATTTCCTACAGGGACCTGTAAACAAAGTCTTGGTTATAAGTTTTCCTTCTCTCCTGACTACGACTTCACCAGTGCAGCTTTCACGTACAAACGCGTAAGATGTGCTTTATAAGCGAAATTTTGTGTATAACTATACAGCAAAGAATGCCCAGTACAGACAGCAATTAGTACAACTTTCACGTACAAACGCGTAAGATGTGCTTTATAAGCGAAATTTTGTGTATAACTATACAGCAAAGAATGCCCAGTACAGACAGCAATTAGTACAAAAAGTAATGTATTAAGTAAAATAAATTTATTTATTTATTTATTTTTTTTTGATATTTGTAGAGCGCAAGCAATGGCCCGTAGGTGTCTCGGCGCTAAGTATCTGAGTATTTACCCTGAGGAAACTATGGATGATTTATTGATTAAAGAGCCAGGTCTTAAGTTGTTTACGAAAAGACCATAAAGATGGACTGGCTTTAATCATTGGTGGCAAAGTGTTCCACAGCTTGGGGGCTGACACCAGGAATCTTCTATCGCCCCATGAGACATTTTTTGTACGGGGTACCACAAGATCGCCTGAACAAGATGAACGTAGTGTTCTGGGCGGACGATAAGGGGTCAGATTGCGGATGAGGTGTGCTGGTCCTTGGTTGTGCAACGCTTTATACACAATGCACAGGGTCTTGAACTTTATCCTGTTTTTGATGGATAACCAATGTAGCTCTTTGATGGTTTTAGAGGTAGAGTGATGTTTAGGGATATTTCCCAAAAGCCTCGCAGTAGAGTTTTGTATTGTTTGCAATTTATTCAAGACTCCTTCCTGTGCATTGAGGAACAGGGCATTGCAATAGTCCAAGGTGGACAGCACAAGGGAGGTGACAAGAGTTTTACCGGCTTTATCAGGTAGAAAAGGGAGGATTTTTTTGTTAAGCTTCAGCTTGTAAAAGGCTGAAGAGGTAATCTGGTTGGCATGTGGGTGGAACGTGAGGCGGTCATCAAAGATGACACCCAGATTCCTCACTTTGCTGACAGGCTCGGGGGGAGAGCCTAAGGAGGAAGGCCACCAATTGGATGACCACTCAGGTGTTAGATGTCCAAAGATGACTACCTCTGTTTTATCCGAGTTTAACTTTAAACAATTGGAGGCCATCCAGCTCCCTATTGCCATCATGCCAGCCCTGAGGTCATCTGCCACTTTATAGCCATTGTTCTTGATGGCTAGAACCAGCTGGGTGTCATCTGTGTAGGACGTAAGGCTCATCCCATAAGCTCGAATGACATTGGCTAAGCCCGACACGTAGATGTTAAAAAGTGTCGGGCTTAGGGATGAGCAGTGACATGGTGACATGGTGGACGAATGAAATGGTCCCGTTGTAACTACCTGAGTTCTGTCAGCCAAAAAGGAGGCCAGAAGTTTGCTGGCAGTCCCTTGTACACCCAGGCCCTCGACACGGTCAATCAAGGTGGTATGATCGACCGTGTCGAAGGCTGCAGATAGATCAAGTAGTATCAGAACTGCTGTACCCCCAGTGTCACGGATGAGTCTGATGTCATCAGCTGCTTTAATCAGAGCTGTCTCCGTCCCATGACACTGGCGGAACCCAAACTGAGTTTCATCAAGTAGCTGGTGTTGTTCCAAAAACGCGGAGAGTTGTTTATTCATAGCTTTTTCGGCTATTTTGGCCAGGACCGGTAGGTTGGCTATAGGTCGGTAGCTTTGGGTTCGTCCTTATCCAAATGTGATTTCTTTAACAGAGGTTTTATAATGTTTTTTTTTAAACTTTCAGGATAGATACCTGTTTTAAACATGGCATTGCATATGGAGGTTATGGCCGGGGTAATCTCATCTAAGACTGGCAATAGGACTTTGAAAGGACAAGGATCAAGTGCTGAACCTGATCTGATGGTAGTAATTATGTCCATAGCCTGAGCTTCTGAAATTTCAGCAAATTGAGTGAGCATGGGACCAGCAAGTGTATTAAGTGTGCTCTCGGAAGAGTTTTTAATTTTGGTGGCAAATGCAGAATATATATCATTAACTTTGCTAAAGAAAAAATTGGCCAATGTGTCACAGAGAAGTTGCGATGGGGGTGGGGTCAGGTTGGGGGAGTGACCGGCTAGCTGTTTTGCAGTCTCATACAAGATTTTATGTGATTTTTTTGCAGTTTCTATTTTATGACTAAAAAATGATTTCTTGGCTTCATCAATCATTTGTTTGTATTTGGCTACCGTTTCCTTATATTTGGTTTTAGCCTCTTCGGCATAATCTTTCCGCCAAAACCTTTCTTTCTGCCTGCATTGTTGTTTCTGCTGTCTTAAGGCAGCTGAGTACCAGGGGGCTGAGGGAGTAGATCTATTACGGATACTTGCTTAGTGGGAACCAGCGAGGATGCAGCTGCATCAACCCAGTCATAGAATTGAGAGGTAGCTGTGTTTGGGTCTTGTGAAAAGGAAGGCAGGGAGGCTACTAAAGAGGTTTTAAAGTTGAAGCTGTCTATATCGTTCCATGCCTTGAAAGTTTGATGCAACTGACCCATCAAGTATTAACGTACCGTGTTTAAATAACGAATTTGAAATATGTGTAGTCGATGGGTCAGTTGCAACAAACGTCTAGTTTTTGTCCCTATAAAACACAAATATAGCGTTAGCAAAAGATTACGAGTGCACGCAAAACAAGCAGTGATTTTGTAATGCAAACTGTGCAAATTGAATCTTAGCTAAAGCTTTGCGTATTAGCGAGTAATATGTTCCAATGTAATAGTATGGCAATTATTTGCGTCACGTTACTGGTTTGTATGTGCCTTTAAAAATATAGAAATCCGCGCATGCACGTAGTGAAAATAAAACAAGGAATGTTGTCAGTGTTTTATTTCATTTCTCGCATCGTCCAAAGCACAGTTTGTGAACTAAAGTTGTAACTAAACATATATATATATGAAAGATTAGTCTTACCTGAACATATGGCCTTTTGTCTATCCCCAAAACTATGTAAAAGACAAAGCTCCCCACGGTACTAAGACGCTTCCGTTTTTGGAAATCTTGGTATGGTATAATTGTCACTTTTAGTCATTATTTCAATTTTTTCTTTGTAAAGACATTAACAATGCGACTATATTCTTACATAGACATTTTTTTTCTAACTTCAAGCGTCTTATATTCTAAACGCTCAATAGAAGTACTCCGCAGCAGTTTACTGCGCGCGGATAGCTCTTCTATTACGACTACATTTTGCACATTCTGCTGATCACCGCCAACTCCAAGGAGTAATTAATGGGCAAGTGCCGCGAGCCACCTTACTCTTGAACTCAGCTGCACAGAGTTATTTTAATATGCCCGTAAAGCTAGCAATGTTAGAATCTGCCAGGCCCAAGATCAAAGCACCAAAAAATAAATATAGCTTCGCACACAACGTCGCCGGATGTCACTTCATCATAACGACTTATGCTCTCTTTTTTTATTTTTTTTTTATTTTATTGGAGTTCATGGTGCAATGAAAAAGTACATAAATAACCACAAGCAAGGTATGATAACATCTGGTACAATTACATGATCACTCGAATAAAGCATCCAAAAACACGTTATTTGTCGTGGGGGAAAAAAATAAAAAATAAAGAAGATCTATCAATAAATATAACAATATAACCATACAATGCTTTTCAAGTTCTTATTCTGTCCTCCAGCCATTTCTTAACCGGGGCCCATAATCGTCTTCCCATCTCTCGTTTTTTAACACCTTTAAATTCATAGAGACAAGACTCAATATTATAAATACCCAAAAATCTGGACACCCACATTTGAAAAGAGGGGGCTGTAACATCCTTCCATCCGGCCGAGATTAAGATTCTAAGCACAGCGACCGACATAAAAATCAAAGTAGCCTCATCCTCTGTTAAAACCAGTTTTGAATCTGAGCCAAATAACATCAGTGTTGGGGATAGGTCGATCTTATGACCTAGCAGCCCCTCCCAAAATTTTGTTATTCCATCCAGGACAGGGGCCAATCGCACACAAGTAAAAAACATATGTAATAAGTCTGCTTGCCCCTTATTGCATCTCGGGCAGCAATCATCATTCCTAACACCCCAAGCAAATAGTTTGGCCGGTGTATAATACAGATTAAAAACTGTTTTAAAATGCTGTGCCCGTAGGTTGGACGCCCGAAAGATCTTTTTATTTAACGATAATGCTAGGTCCAAATCTACGTCCGGGTTTCCCAGTTTAATTGCCCAGTCGCTTTCTACTTTTCCTACATCATCCTGTAATCTGGATGCCAGCATATTATAGACCTCTTTTATCTTCCTACATCCTCTTCCAATGCCCTCAACCACAGGGAAGTCTACCAGGGGTTTAAGTTTAGGCCTACAGGCCTGTATGATACCCAAGATTTGGCCATGTATAAGCCACTGATTTTCAGGTAGTCCATATCTTCTTTGCATATCCTCAAACCCACCTATCTTGTCTCCTACTATTAGGTCTCCAATAGTCTTCACCCCTAACCCCTTCCAAATTTGTAGATTCCCATCATTTTTTAACTGAGGAAACAGACTCGAATTTTCCAAAAGAAGCGAAGGATTAATTTTAGGTACATGAAAGAATTTTAAGATTGATTTCCATACTTGCCATGCCCCCAGTAAAGTCTTAAATCGTGCCTTCCTATAAAACCTATATTCCAATTCCGTCAACAATAGGCCTGTTGCTTTCTCCCCCATCAGTAATTTAAAGATTGGAGGGGGACCCTGGTTATCTGCGATAATCGCGCCAGTGTCGCGTTGAAACAGAATTGACATCTGGATCAGGAGACAAGCCCAGTGATACAATCTCAAGTTCGGGAGTGCCATCCCACCCCTTTCCAACGGGAGGGACATGAGGGTCGTTGATCGTCTAACCTTACCGTACTGCCATATAAACCTAATAAAGGTAGACTCTAATTTCTTCAAAATTTTCTCCTCAATATGTAGGGGAATGGCTCTAAATAAATACAACACCCTAGGAAACATCGCCATTTTTAATACGTTTACCCTCCCAACCAGAGAGAGATGAAGAACGTCCATCCTTTTTAGATCTATCTCTATGGATTTAATAAGGGGGGGGTAATTTTCCTCCACTATCTTACCAACTGAAGCATTAATCTTTACCCCTAAATATATGGCAGAATCGACATACCTTAAGTCGGGTCTTGGTATATTCCTGGAACAGATTATCTGTGTTTTGGATTCATTTAAAAGATATCCAGAGCCTTGACCGAAAACTTTAGCCATCTGTACCAATTCCGGGAGTGCCAGCTGCGGGTTTGTTGTGATAACCGCCAGGTCATCAGCGTAGGCTAAGATCTTATTTTCGAAGCCATTATAGATCACTGGAGATATTCTAGGGCACTCTAAAATTCTCTGAATAAGAGGATCAATATACAAAGCGAATAGTTTGGGGGAGCAGGGGCAACCCTGCCGTGTCCCTCTACTTATTTTAAACTTATCAGATTTCTCCCCCATAACCGTTATTGAAGCCACTGGATCTATATACATAGCTTTAATAGCCCTAATGATATTCGGACCAAAACCTCTCCCGGCCAAAATGCTCCAGAGGAATCTCCACCCCACCCGATCAAAGGCTTTTTCTGCATCGAGCAGGATCATGGCCATCTCTCCCCCCACGGCTTCCTGGGCATCAAATAAAGTTATCGCTCTACAGGTATGATCTGTCGTACCGCGTCCAGGAACAAAACCGTGTTGCCATGGAGAGACGAGACCGCCTATGACCCTGCCCAGCCTCTTCGCCCAGATCTTTGAGTAAAGTTTAGTATCGGCATTTATTAAGGATATAGGTCGATATGACCCCGGTTTCTCGACTGGTTTACCTTTCTTATGAAAGATTATAACATTCGTTTCTTTTCACGAATCCGGGACCACCCCCGAATACAGTATCCCGTTAAATAGATCTACTAAAAGAGGAACAATCACTTTTTCCATTACTTTATATACCTCTTATGCTCTCACTAACTCTAGAGTTAACACAAACACATGCGTGTGCCCAGCTGAGTCTTAGTCCACGATTAACACACGAGAAAAAAAAAAGGTCGGATGTCGCCTTATAATAACACACTTTCTTGCTGTCAGTAAATGTGAGTATAGTAAAAGTAAAGTAAGCAATGTCAAAAAGAATGTCCAACTACATTTTGCGTCGACATGCGTGCAATGTTCAAGACTACAAAGCTTACATACGCAAACATTAACATCTGAAATGCACAGTTTGCCGATGTCAAATAAAGTACCCAAACGCCATAACAAAAACTATTGAAGACTATAAAGCTTACATGCGCAAACATTTACACCCTAAATGTACATATTAATAATTTACAAAAAATAACAGAAAGGCCTTCAAATGTAAGCATTTGTTAAAATCTGCCAGCCCCAGGATATAAGCACAATAAAAGAAATATAACTTTGCACTGAAAGTCGTCGGGTCTCACCTTATCCTAACGGTCCTTTATGCTCTCACTAAATCTAACGGTCCTTCATGCTCTGACTAAATGTAGTGTTGACACGAACACATGCTTGTGCTCAGCTAACTCTCAGCCCCGCGATTTCAGCATATTAAATAAAATCTGGCATCGCACAAACAGGGCATCCAAAATGTACATAATGACAAATTTAAATAAAGAACAGAAAGGCCTTACAATGTAAGCATTTGTTCGAATTTGCAAAGTCCAGGAATAAAGTAGACATGCGCAAACATTTATATCGTAAATATACCTATTGGCGATGTACCAAAAAAAACTCAAAGGCATTAAACAAAAACATGGTGAAATTGGCCAAATGTATATGCAACACAATTTAAATGTAAAGTGATACGTATTCTTACTGCTTTGTTTGCGCGTATAAAACAGAAAAATGTGCTCGTAATACCGCTGCTCAAAATAATTAATTGTCAGTGAACGGTACGCTAAGAAAGCACATATTTGCACAATACTCTGTAAAGTAAACATGAGCAAATTAAAACAAAAGTCTGATGCAACAGGCTATTTTATTCAGCTATAGACTAAGTAACTTACAGTTTTTCTAGAGAGGCTCCAGTCCGCTGTCTCGAAGTATACCTTCTGAGCTCGCTCGAAGATTCTAGGGAGGCTCCAGTCCGCTGTCTCGAAGTATACCTTCTGAGCTCCCTCGAGGAAATGTTTCTTTCCGTGGCTGTAGTCCTTTACATACTGTGGAAGACAAAAAAATCGCAGTTACTTAATTAAATAACAAAAGACTTGAAAACTTTGTTGTAAAGAACATGTAGGTGAGATGTTGTTTAGGATGTTGCTGTCTCGACATATGTAAATTGCAGATAGGAGGCTGTCTGGCCGAATGAAAAGGTCGTGGATGTTGTGACTCGTTAGAGTACTTAGTGGCTACGTGCGACTTTTGCCTGTCTTCAATATCAAAGCATGGTGGTAGACGAGTTGGCGCCACGCCGCCTGCAAATAAAAAAAAACGTGCTGTTGAATGTCATTTTGGAAAAGTAGAAAAAACACAGGATAGCTTTTTGCAAAAATTCCCTACACAGAAAGCACACGATATAAAATAGCTATTAAAGTAAGCATAATAGAAATACGAGTCCCACCCATCCGTCAAATACCTGCAACGAAAACAAAATAGATGTATTAAAAAATATAGAGCATTCAAAGAAACAAAACCGTTTTATTTTACAAAAGACAAAATCGATACAATCGCTTACATGAAAGTCCTTGCACCATGGAGACAGCGAGCCAAAGATCACAAGAGACACGAGCAAAGGCGCCAAGCAGCTGAGGCGACACGAAGGTACCTAAAAAAGAAGCAGAAAAGAGAGATTAATATCGAACACGCCAAATAGCTTACTTGCACCACGAGCAAAGCGCACGGAGGACACGTCCGAACATATAAAGGAAACACGAGAGCTGCAAAACAAAAATATATTATAAACAAAAGAGCATGAAGTTACCTGTAACAAAACACTAATTACATTACAAACTATCTACGACGAGTCGCACTTACCAGAATAAGTCACGCCAAGATCACAAGACAAAATGGCGAACAAAAATACATAACCCACCCATTACAAAGTATCTAAAAAGAGTCGCAACTTACCTGAATAAGTCACGTCAAGATCACAAGACAAAATGGCGAACAAAAATACTTGAGCCACACTTATTACTTTGAAAAAACACAAAATCGCCTACCTGAAAGTCTTTGCACCACAGAGACGGAGACAGCGAGCCAAAGATGCCAAAACAAAATGGCGACCGGAAATAGTTGCCCCACCCCGCCCGAGACTGAAACACTAGAGAGAACAGCCCAAAAAAAGCAACATATTAGAAGAATATAAACAAAATAGCCTGAACACCTGTAAGAGAAATACCAATTGCATTACAATATAAATCGCGTACCTGAAATCCCTTTTCCCACGGAGACGGAGACAGCGAGCCAAGGATCCCAAGACAAAAGAAAGTACCTAAAAAAGAAGCAGAAAAGAGAGATTAATATCGAACCCGCCAAATAGCTTACTTGCACCACGAGCAAAGCGCACGGAGGACACGTCCGAACATATAAAGGAAACACGAGAGAGCTGCAAAACAAAAATATATTCTAAGATTATAAACAAAAGAGCATGAAGTTACCTGTAACAAAACA
Source organism: Lissotriton vulgaris (assembly GCF_964263255.1). Classification (NCBI taxonomy): domain Eukaryota; kingdom Metazoa; phylum Chordata; class Amphibia; order Caudata; family Salamandridae; genus Lissotriton; species Lissotriton vulgaris. The sequence continues at coordinate 17,315,067 of NC_141693.1, read as the reverse complement.
CTAATTACATTACAAACTATCTACGACGAGTCGCACTTACCAGAATAATTCACGCCAAGATCACAAGACAAAATGGCAAACAAAAATACATAACCCACCCATTACAAAGTATCTAAAAAGAGTCGCAACTTACCTGAATAAGTCACGTCAAGATCACAAGACAAAATGGCGAACAAAAATACATGAGCCACACTTATTACTTTGAAAAAACACAAAATCGCCTACCTGAAAGTCCTTGCACCACGGAGACGGAGACAGCGAGCCAAAGATGCCAAAACAAAATGGCGACCGGAAATAGTTGCCCCACCCCGCCCGAGACGGAAACACTAGAGAACAGCCCAAAAAAGCAACATATTAGAAGAATATAAACAAAATAACCTGAACACCTGTAAGAGAAATACCAATTACATTAATACATAACCCACCCATTACAAAGTATCTAAAAAGAGTCGCAACTTACCTGAATAAGTCACGTCAAGATCACAAGACAAAATGGCGAACAAAAATACATGAGCCACACTTATTACTTTGAAAAAACACAAAATCGCCTACCTGAAAGTCCTTGCACCACGGAGACAGCGAGCCAAAAATCCCAAAACAAAATGGCGACCGGAAATAGTTGCCCCACCCCGCCCGAGACGGAAACACTAAAGAGAACAGCCCAAAAAAAGCAACATATTAGAAGAATATAAACAAAATAGCCTGAAGACCTGTAAGAGAAATACCAATTACATTACAATATAAATCGCGTACCTGAAATCCCTTGTCCCACGGAGACGGAGACAGCGAGCCAAGGATCCCAAGACAAAATGGCGACCGGAAATAGTTACCCCACCATGCCACCGCCGCCAAATACCTGCAAGGAAAGGAAAATAAATTAAGTCAAACATTTCGGGAATTGAAAAGGGACATTTATTTTTTTGGATTACAAAACACAACAGCGCTTACCTGAAAGTCGTTCCGCCACGGAGAAGCAGACCCGACACGTCACGGCAGGCTTCAACCAATCAGCAAGAAGGCAGGTCCAAGAAGGCAGGTCCCGGCAATGCCGGAAATAGTTACCCCACCGTGCCGCCACCGCCAAATACCTGCAAGGAAAGGAAAATACATTAAGTCAAACATTTCGGGAATTGAAAAGGGACATTTATTTTTTGGGATTACAAAACACAACAGCGCTTACCTGAAAGTCGTTCCGCCACGGAGAAGCAGACCCGACACGTCACGGCAGGCTTCAACCAATCAGCAAGAAGGCAGGTCCAAGAAGGCAGGTCCCGGCAATGCCGGAAATAGTTACCCCACCGTGCCGCCGCCGCCAAATACCTTCAAGGAAAGGAAAATACATTAAGTCAAACATTTCGGGAATTGAAAAGGGACATTTATTTTTTTAGATTACAAAACACAACAGCGCTTACCTGAAAGTCGTTCCGCCACGGAGAAGCAGACCCGACAGGTCACGGCAGGCTTCAACCAATCAGCAAGAAGGCAGGTCCCGGCAATGCCGGACCAGATTCGGGGGCGTTCCCGGCTTTTGGCTGACGTCTCGTGACGTCGCCAAAAGCCAAAAAATCTCGGGAACGCCCCCGAATCTGGTCCGGCATTGACGGACAGGCCCATCGTCCAATGGCTAGGCTCCATTTATGGAGCTAGCCAATAAATGACGGGGGCCGTTCCTAACTCCACTACAATACTCATTAGGTTTTCGCCTGCGCGAAAAAGCTCCGCAGAGCGCAGCTTTCGCCAGGCAAAACCTAAAAATGGAGATTACAACACATCTCCTCCTCTAAGAGAAAACATGAATCAATAAGAGGTGTAATCATTACATTTTTGAGGGACACATCTGACCCCGGAGGTGTCTTTCACTCTAGACGCTACAGACTCTGTAGGATTAACTTGACTTGTCTGCTCACACATTGTATCATCATATGCAAACTCCACATCTTGGTCATGGGGATGGTTAAAATGCACATTTACATTTTTAAAACTATTGTATCTTGCATCACGCCAAACATTCCAAACTTTAACATCCTGTGTAACAACACTGTTCAAGTTTACTTGTACTACTCTGATGGGTTTTTCCAACTCGGAGCATACCTTTGGAAATAATTCCTAGCTAACGGATCCTGACCCAATCTCCAACACGAAAATTGGGACTTTTAACTCTCCATTTGTTATCATACTATTCTTTCATTTTATTCTGTCTGTTGACAACCTTCTCGTCAACTTGTTGTAGATCAATACCATGACATTTCTTCTCGCATCTTTCCTTGAACCACCAAGAACATAACTTAGAGGTAGGAATTCAGCCTTTGTGCAGTTTGAAAGGACTTACTTCCGTAATGGAGTGAGGTGTAGTACGATACATCAAAATTTTCTCTCTCAAAACATATTTCCATTCACTGCCACTGATGCGTGCAGCAGTTGTCCATTCTTTTAATACACAATTAAATCTTTCCACTTGACCATTCCCTTGGTTCATATAAGGCAGTGGTCAAATGGCAAATGCTACAATGCACCAGAAAATCAGTAATGAGCACTTCAGGGTACCCTTCTCTTGCAAAGATTTCCTGAAGAAATTCTATGACAACATCTGTAGTAATGTGACTAACAAATTTCACCTCTGGCCACTTCGAATGGCAATCGGTAACAACAAGAGCAAACCTCTCATCATGTGGCAAAGAATAGAAAGGCCCTGAATTATCCATGGCAACTTTCTGCCAAGGAAATTCTGGCCAATCTACAGGTTTTAAAGGTGCAGGAGTCATTCTGAGACCTCTCTCACTATTCACACAATCTACACATTCTCTTACCACACGATCAACCATCCTGTCTAACCCAGGCCACCAACAATTGGCTATAATTAATCTTTTCATTGAAGACATGCCCAAATATTGTTTATGCGCTGATTGCAGAATAATCTCTTGCATTCCTACAGGAGGAATGCATTTACCATCCTTGAATATTATATCACCTTCCAATTACAATTCATCTGCAACCTTAAAGAATGATAGTACTTGAGGCAATAAAAGGTCTTTCCTTGGCCAACCTGTCAGGATATAATCTTTTACTTTGTTCCATAATTCATCTTCTTTGCAATTATCAGACCAAGGGCCAGATGTAGGTAAATATCATTTACCGATTCTAAAATACCGAATTTTACCGATTCGGTATTTTAGAATCTGTAAATTATATGTAGATAACTATTCGGTAAATTTTACCGAATCGGTAAAATTCGGTAAATACCGATTCGGTATTTACCGAATCAGTATTCCCCATTCATTCCAATGGGCCTGGAGGACAATAGGAATGAATGAGAATTACCGATTCGGTAAATACTGAATCGGTAATAGGGGGTAGACCTACAAGGGTGGCAGGGTGTCACATTGACACCCTGTTGCAACCCTGTATAGTGCATGGATGCACATGTGGCACACATACATGCCCGTATGTCTGCCACATGGCACTGTTAAAAAGGACAAAATTGCTTTTTTAACGGTTTTAGTTATTTACCACCAACTTGTAGTTGGTGGTAAATAACGAATCTTTGCAAGAGAAAAGCACTCACTTGAGTGCTTCCTACATTAAGGATTCGGTAATTTACCGAATCGGTATTTAAGAATTCGGTAATTTACCGATTCCTCAAATTACCGAATCGGTAAATTACCGAATCCTTAAAATAGGCCCCTACATCCCAAAAGCCTAATACCGGTCGGTAACGGCCGAAATTCGGTAATTTCGGTCGTTACCGACCGGTATTAGGCTTCCTACATCTGGCCCCAAATGTTTTCCTCAATGCTCTCAAAAGCTTCCTCTACAACATCATTGATAGTGGCAATAATGTCACCATGAGACCTGTCCAAACTCCCTTCTGGCGCCTTACAAGGCAACCCGGAAAAACAATCTGCCATGACATTATTCTTTCCAGGCACATATTCAACTTTAAAACTATACTCCTGTAGTCTAGACATCAATCTGGCAATACAAGCAGTAGCATTACGGCCACCCCCATGTGATAAACAGGGGCGTAACACAGGCCCCCGCAGCCCTCGCAGGAACCTTTACTCTGGAGGGGGCCCCCATTCACTTCCGAAGCCTTTTCGCAAGGGCTTCAGAAAAAAACACAGCAGCTGCTGCCTCGCTGAAGCCTGTTGTACGGGGGATATCCCAGCCCAGTGAAACACATAAACAAGCATTGAAAATGCAATAGGTCTCGCTTTTGATTAAGTTAAAGCCATTTGGTTTGCTAATGGTATTCTATAGCAAAGAAAATGGCTTTAACTTAATCAAAGGCAAGACCTATTGCACTTTTAATGCTTGTTTTTTTATTTTGATTAAACTGGCTATGTTAATAAGCCTGCTTGTTACAGCTGAGAATGGCTAGTTGAAGACATTGATTTCAATGTTGGCAAGAATTGGCAGAGCCAATGCACCCAGCTGTTGAATGCTGAGAAATGTTTCTGTTGAGGATAAAGATATCTGTACATTGGACTGATATCATTTCACTGTGCTTGCCTGGTGCACAGGAGAACTGCATGGCCTCTGGGTTTTATTTTGTCACAAGAACGAGCTGGAATACTAAACCTGCATAGACATCCAGGGATATCATTTGCCAGAAATCTGCTATTTTTGTTTGAGCATGAAGAAATTCATGCTCTTTTACGATCAACCTGTGCTTAAAAATAAAATAGATGGGTGGTTAGCATAGCTAATTTAATGTGAATGAGACAGCACAGTCTCTCTTCAATATACGGTGCTCTTTCAATATAGAGCTTGTTACATGCCCTGGTCACCAGCTAACGACACTGCGGGAACTCCCCCAGCCCTGGATCAATCAACACCTCACCAAGTGACTGCAAACCATCCAGAACTCGGCAACCAGAATCACACTCGAGCTCCCACACAGCACACACACCAGGCCGCATCTCAAGGAGCTCCACTGGCCTCCTCCTGTACACAAGCGTGCGCAATCAAACTGCTCTTCAAACCTTCAAAGCACTGCACAACATAGGTCCAGCCTCCCTCAATAGTCATATCATTCACAAACCATCCAGACACTCTTGCGCACATACCACGCTTATGCTGCCTTGGATCCAGATGTCAAGCCTTCTCCTACATCACTCCTGAACTGTGGCATAGCCCACAGATACACATCAGACTCCTCCTCACTTCTTGAGGACCTCAGGAAGCTGAAGGCCTGGCTCTTCGAATAGCCCATCCCACCCGTCCTAGGCGTGGCAAGGCTCACCTGCCCAGCGCCAGGATACTCTCCGGAGTGATAGTATAACACAGTGCTTAAATAGTACAGTAATGGTTAATGCTCAGCACTGGGCCTGGATTACTCATTGCTAGTCTATGATTCTATAGTGCTGTGCAAAAAGCATTCAAAACAGCACAACATTTACAGTCCTTGACCAATACCGCCAGTGCTTTGCTACCATTTCATCTAGATGGGCCCAGTTCCCCCAGTATCACCTTTTATCGCAGAGCACATACCACCAGGCACAGCTTGCGGCCGGTAAAATCTGTACTGAGGTCATGTGACATGGAAATGGTTGTCCAACGTCCACTGTTCGATTAAAGTCAATGGAATGTGTGAGTCTCTCTGTGTCTCAGCAGCAAACCAGTCACTACTAGTTAAGGTTGAGCTCTTCAAATGAAGGTCACAAGAACTGTGGTGCATTCGTAGTGATCACTTCGGGCTCGCTCCAGTCTACACTACTGCAGGGGGCAAACTTAATGGGCTGCAGTTGGGCATGTCAGGTGGCAGCATAGGTCACTTGCTTGTTCGCTGGTGTACCATCAGCCTACAGGGGTTAGTTTGTAAAAAAAGATAAGTGCTGCGGCTCTGGTCAGGAGGCGGCTTGCATCGACCCATTTCTCCTGTTAGTGCCGCCTAAAACAGAGACAATTACTTACCATGAAAGTGGGGAGAAGATGTGTCTTCATGGTCAGAGCTGCCGACTTTGGATCTGGGGACACAGGTTCAAATCTCGGCGTAGGCTCAACATCCTGTGATTCAAGGCAAATAACTTAATCTCCACATAAATGAACATGTCCACTGGTGCTCAGGAAAAGCGCCGGTGTTGATCAAGTGTGGTGCTGAGCACCGGAAACCACAGACTCAAATAAAGCACATTCAGCCCTGACTTTAGAAAGTTAAGAATGAACACTGTTGACAACTCCAGACAGGCCTCTCTTTCAGACTTTTGCTTGTGCATAAAGTGCAAATCTTTAAATTGGGCCAATGGCCACCGTGTGAGAACTCTCTTGTGCAGACATTTCATGTGTTTTAGCAGTGTGTCTTGCAGCAAGCATTAAAGATCTCATCGTCTAGAGGATTTCTCTAGCTGTTCGTCTTACAGGCTTGGCGAGTAAGGGGTACTTAATCCAATTTTGTGAGCAAAACTCATAATAGAAACATAATCTACCATTCTGACAGATTGAGGTCATACATTGCGTGTTTTTGTTTCAGTACTGCCGTCAGCAGCTCCTTTTAAGCCATACATAGTTAGTTTCCCGTTCCCTTAACCTGAAAGGCAGTAAAACTCTCCTAACGCACGATGTACTCGGCAGAGTTTTCTGTGAATTGTTCTTGCTGGTGTCTCAAGAGTATACTCTGTAGAATAGAGGGCGGGCACCATGTGCTGGCACGGGCTGAGTGACACATCCCGTGAGCAAAGGACAGAGTCGTAGGCAGGCACAAGTCACAAAATGAACGCGAGAAATACCTTAAACAGGAAACTGTTCGTACCTGGATCAGTGTAACGAAAATGATAGTGCTCCCCTGCAGGGTGCCACAGATAGGTCCCCCTGCAGATTGTGTCACAGATACCACCCCCTGACGAGTGTCACAGATACCGCCCCCTGCGGGGGGTGTCACAGATAGTGCTCCCCTGCAGAGTGTCACAGATAGTGCTCCCCTGCCGGGTGTGTCGCAAATGCTTGTTAAATTTTGGATCCATTTCACAGTGGAACAAAAAATAAAGGAAAGGGGGAAAGAGAGGGCGAGAACTATTCCTTGAAGTCACAGTTTTCAGTGAGGAAGAGCTCGTCATAAAGAGAGGGAATAAGCGGAAGAAAGAGAGGGGCGGCTACCAGCGGCAGAGCAGAAGTGGACACTGCCCTTGTCTCCTTCTCTGCCCACCACGCCCGTCCCAAACTGCCAGGAACGCCGAGCCTTCTCTGCAAAGTTCGAGTCTGGCGGGAGACTCAAACATCCTGTGATTCTGGGAAAACCATTCAATTTCCCTGTGCCTAAAAATGAATGTCCGTTTGTAATGCAACTGGTGCTCCCGTAAAGCGCTTTGATACCTTCGAGTCAAGTACACGCTATATACAACTGCAAAAAAGTGTAGTCCGACCTTATTTTCTATTTCTGGTTAGCTCCTGGCACCTGGCTTCCACAAGGATCGCGGCGCTCCGCCCACACACTCCCGTTTAAGCACGCACTTGGGATCGCTCGCCCTGTCTGTGATTGGTCCTTGTCTGTCCTGGGGCGGGCGGGCGGACTCTGTGGACACCAGGTCGTCTTAAGTGGCTCGCGCTGTGAGAAACAGTTTGCCGCTGCTTGCTTCATGCACCGCTGAAAGGAGAGGAGCCGCGAGCATGGTGAGGGGCGCGAGGTCTATGCAAATGGTGAGTGAGGGACAAGGCCCCCGTGTGCCTGGCTAGAAGGTTTTGCTCCTATTCCTCGCTGTGATAGCACGCTCCCGTGTGTTTGGTTGGCCAGGTCGGGGTGTGGTGAGCATGGTGCTTCACATGAAGGCCGCATAAGTGGGTCCATGGGTTTAGGGACTGGGGGACTTTTTAAACAAGCATGACAACAGGCGCCCCATGCCGCTAAATGATAGGAAGTCTCCCGGAGAGGACCATTTAACTGTAATTCACGCGCAGCACGTCTTCCGGAAAGGAGCACTCAAATCTAATTTACGCGCACAAGCTGTTCATGGGAAGCGCGTTCACACACCAGAATCTGCGCGTGCCCCGGTTTGTCTCCCTTGGGAGGCATAACAACAATAGGTCTCGCTGACGAGACCTAAAAACGAGCAAAATAAAACACTGTTGGCAGAGGGGGGACCCGGGCCTCCATGTCTCTTCATGCCAGTGAGGAAGGAGAGCCCAGGGTGAGAGAGGGGAAAGACATCGCAGGGAAGGAGAATGACAAAAGAGTAAAAGCAAGCACCTGAAATCACACAGGTGAGAGGGAAAAAGAGAGAGCGAGAAGTGCAAACATTAGTGAGAGGTAATAACAAACAGGTTACAGAGAGAGGTAGAAAGGTGGGAGAGGTGAGAAAAAGGCAGATGAGAGAAGGGACAGGTGTGAGACAGAAATAGACGTCAGACAGCAGCCAGAGAATTAGAGTGGAGGGGTGATAAAGAAGCAGACATGTGAGAAAGGTACAGGAGTAGACAGATGTGCGAGAGATAGTAGACAAGCAAGAGACAGTTATTGAGAGAAGGGGAGAGAAGTGATAGAGCCAGAACAGTAAGAAGGAAAAACAGCTGAGAAAGAGACAGCCAGTTGTTGGGAGGGAGATAAGTTAAACACAGATAAGAGGTATGGAAGGAGAGATTTGTGTAGGAAGTGATAAAGATAAAGAGGCATATGGGAAAGAGACAGCTTAAAGGATGGGGCATGGGAGAGGGTGAAGGGCTGTGAGGGGAAGACAGGTGAGTGAGATAGAGAGTGATTAATAGAGAGAAGTGAAGATAGGACTGAAGAGTAAAAGAGACAGAGATAGGGAGGAGACAGGCAATCGATCGAGATGAAGAGAGATGAAAGTCAACTGAGAGAGGTAAAAAGGGTGGCAGATGAGAGAGGCTATAAAGAGACAGCCAAGAAAGCATTAGCCTCGAGAGAGCATTAGTAGTCACAAAAGAGAGGGATGAGAAAGAGACGTACAGGTTGGAGAAAGAGGTGAGAAATGGACAAGCTAAAAGAGGAAATTAAGCGACCGCAGGTGTGAATGGGGCAGCAGAGAGCGATAAGGAGGGGCGAAGTGATAGTGGACATGATCAAGAGACAGGCGACAAAGAGACAGTGGGGAGAGAGATTAGGGTAAATTAAGAGACAGGTACAGATGAGAAAGAACAGAGGGTGGAGAGATAGGAGAGAGCATGGCGATACAGAGACATGTTAGAAAGAGAGCAGAGGGGGAAAGAGATAGCAAGTTGATAAAGGGACAGGCATGATATAAAGAGACAGGTATAGAGAAGAGGTAGAAAATACGTAATTAAATGATAGTTATGTGAGTGAGAGATAGCTGAGCAGGAGTGAAAGAGGTAATAAAGAGACATATATATATATAATAAATAATTAACTAATAGGAAAAGGTATCAGTGATGATAACGAGACATGAGAAAGAGAGGGAGAGTTGAGAGAGGAAAACAGGTGACACAGCGGCGAGTAATATGGAAGAGAGAAAAGACAAACAACCCAGTGGAGGAGAGATGACAAAAAAAATGGAAGAGGAGACAGAGGCGAGGGTGAGACAAAAGACAGAGAAAGGGAGTGGAAACCCACAGGACAGGGAAGATGTGAAGGAGAGAGTAAAAAGAGAAGGCCACATGAGGGAGAATATTAGTAGGAGAAGATACAAATGGGTAGAGAAGCAACAGGAAGGGGAAACTTGCAGAGGAGTACAACACAAAGGAGAAAACTGAGCATGTCCTATTACAAATATAGATTAACATTCAGTTTTTTCTATTATGGAGGATGTGCATGTATGTAGAGTGGTGGTCACTGTACAAAGAACAGCTTTACCCGGTAGAGCAGTAACTCATCCTTAGCCATACGTTTTCTAGAAATGACTGGTTTTAAACAGTTTCTCAGTTGCCCAGGTTTCCGAAGCAATATGTAACATAGGGAAACCACAAAGATGGCAAAGAAGGCTCCACTGGAATGACTTTTACAGTATCTCGGCGAGATAGGTCTCATTGGAGCTGAATATCGCAAATGTCTTCTGGGGCTGCATCTTCTAATGACTTTGTAAGGCACAAATCACCTTTGTAATAAGTAGCTCTATGGGCCGGATATAGTACCTTTAATTCCATAAAGCACATACTCTGCTTTCTTCCCTCTGTAAATCGATCACAGTGCTTGGTCTTGAGCCATCTGGAACACTTTAAATCTGTCCAGGAGTTATCTTGTCAAGAAGGACATTATCATAGGCCATACAAAATAAAATGTTAACCCTCATAAATGTAGCCCTCTTCGTTGAGCCCAAGAACGGAACAAGATTTCGGGCAGTCTGGACTAAACTTTTCACTTCTGTTCTAATTTTTGGACCCAAAGAGAGTTGATGGTCCGTATAGACATTTAGGATCTTAACGGTAGAGAGTGTTCATGATGCTGCCATAAGGAACTCCGGCCAAGAAAACAGAGATTAAGATGAAATAGCCTCTCCATTTTGTGATATTTCCATTTTTGCGGGACTGAAAGCTGGTTTACTTAATCTCATCCCCACAAGAAGCTGTTATTTACTCTCTCTCTATTGTCAGACATGAGGGGTTGGAACACAACCACCCCCATTCTAAAATGGTGCATGCCTCCTAGCTTACAAGAGGGAGCGCCAAGCCTCAGGATGATGGCAGTCTAATTTCTGCCTTTCAAGATTGGTCTTCGAACTTGCCACTACAAATGGTTCTGGAGTGAAATGGTAATCAGCAGTAGAGTTGAGCATCTGCAGACTAGGCAGTGATAGCAAAGAAACCAGAAGCCTGGAGTGATGCCCTGCTTGTTGAAATTCTGATCTGAAAATGCCTGGTAATAAAGGTTTCTGTCTGACGCGGGCTGAATATAGTAGGCGAGTAGAAAAATAGCATAATGGCACTGAAAAGGCAAAGAGGACCATTTGGAACTGAAAGACTTGGAAATCTAGAGGAGTGGAAGAGTGCACACCAAGGGGTATGCAAGGAGAAAAATGTGGAGCAGTGGTGAGCAGAAGGACATTTGAGGATGCTTAGAAGAGCTGGAGAGGTTCTGTACTGCAACTAAACACTGTGGAACACTGACAGTTGGAGCTAAACTCCTTTTTAAGTGCACTGATACTCAAGCATGCTCAAGTGATTAGAGTTTTCTTAAAGGCATTTGCTGTATTCCGTTTACTGACAAGAAGGCATGTGCAAAACAACAGCTAATTCTGTGCTTGGTGTGGTTTCTGATGAAGGCTCTTGGATGAAGGTAATGATTCCAGGATTAAATGTTGCCACTGAGAAGCCACAATCTCTGTGAGCCCGTAAGAATGTAGGAACAGAGCCTGGCAACTACCTTCCTCCAGATGAGCCCTTATTTGGGTGTCATCTATTTAGTGCTGAAAGTCTAGTCCAGTTGAAAGTCAGCCATATACCCATTATAAAGCAATTGATAAACTGCAGAATCTTCTGGCAGCGCAAAAACAAAGCTCCCTCACCATGGGATAATTATCTTAATCACTAAACCCAGTCTGAAACTGATTACAGCCAAACTTTGACCCTCAAATCCATAGGGAAGAGTTCTCCCTTTCCAGAAGAACAGAGTGATCTATTGTATCATAGGCCATGGACAGGTTCAAGCAAAAAAGTGACTGTCTCTGTACCATGCCCCAGTTGAAATCATAATTAACATTCACTGAATAAGTAAAACTTACAAACATGCTTCTGGATCATTTCATGCACCACTCCCTGCGACACTTGGCTGAGACCGGCAAATAAGAACATGGTCAAAAATTGTCTGTCATCCATGGGAAGACCTTCTTTTTTTAATGAGTCCCAATAGCTGTTTCAATCTATTGTGAGACCACACCTTGCCATATCAGGAACAGATAACACAACATGCTGCTGGGCAAGGACTCAACAGTGCCTCAGCCAGTGAAATAAGGAGAAAACATTTGAGTTACTGACTAGAAATTATTCATATTTTGTGCTGGCTTATAATGATCTTGTGTTGAAAGGCAAGAGTCCCTGTTGGTTACCGAACTCTGTGAAGGCAACGCCATCAGGAAGAGGCCTGGTGGATGAGTAAGCTAACTGAACCGCCTAGCAGCACGATGTAATGGCTTCCATTACAGTAGTAGTATAATACAGCTTTTGCCTTTTCCTGTTGCGAATGGAGCTGCAGATGCTTCCTACAGCAAGCCCTGTTTTCTTCAAATTCTCTCTCCCTCCTTCTTCTCTCTGCTGTTCTACACATTTGTCTTTGGTGATAAATGGACAAACTAAACCAGGGTTTAGACTTATTAGATAGACTGGCTGCCTCAGACAGAGGCACCATCATCTTCAAACACGGGATTATGACAATAAAAAGCCTTACGGTTTCTGGTTACCATGTCCCCAAATCCTGAAACAATAGGTCTCGGCGTCAACGCGCGGAAGCGCGTCTCCGCCGGAGATCTTTTGTCACGGACCATGCTTCCCAGGAGACAGTCTAGGTCACGTGCTTTGCCTCTTCAAGGAGGCGATTTGAGCGGGGCACGCGCTCGCGAACGCGCTCAGCTGCTGTCTCCTGGGAAGCTCCAAACACCATACACGCATGCGCATACACAGAGACACACACACACACGAGCGCCCATGCACGCACACACCCACACATACAGAGAACCCACCCCGCCGTCGCATACACACACGCACGCACACACACCCACAAGTGCACCGAGCGTACCCCCCTTACCCCCCCCAGCCCACTTACCGCCACTCCGGACTTCAGCCGCCACCACTGCTCCTCTCCTGGCCAGGCACTCCGTGATCGCGAGCTTCCAGCAGGAAACGGAAGTCCCGCCCCGCCACCACTGCTCCTCTCCTGGCCAGGCACTCCGTGGGCGCGAGCTTCCAGCAGGAAACGGAAGTCCCGCCCCACGGTAGTTTTCCTCACGCGCACCACGCGACCAGCTGGGGAGTACAAGAGCCAGGGTTGCCAGATTGGGCTATTTCTCGCACAATTGGGCGATATTTTGCCCGATTGTGCGAGAAAAAATCGTGTTGGGCGGGCTGCCGAAAATTGGGCTAGAATCCGCCGAGTGTGCGGCGGATTCAAAGGTTTGTGCGGCGCCGCCCGCCCACACTGCAGCTGAAGGTTGCCTCCTCAGTCATCATCACACCCCTTTTCTCTGTGCCCTGCGGCTCCGTCCTGCCCACAAGTAACACCTGCAGGGCCGCAGGGCGGGAAGCTGCTTCCAATGAGGGTCTGCTAATACCAGCAGCGACTTCCCGACCTGCCCCCCAAAAGTGTGCTGACCTGTCCTGGGGTTCCTGTGACCCAATCAAGGGTCAGATTATTTAGTCAGTAGTGCTGTGGTGGGCGCGTCAGGTAGGGTACTGCCCCGCCCCATACCTTTGCCCTTTATCTTTGGGGACCCCCCCCCCCCCTTCCTCCTTTTCAAATTCCTTTCGAGCTGACCGGAGCCTGCGACTACGTACGGACTGCGAGGGAGAGAGGCCTTCGACTCGTAGCAGCCCCTCAGCCTGAGCTGCTCCTCCCGACCCCAGCCCCTCCTCTCCTGTGAAGTCTGCAGTCTGCAGATTGAACCGGCGACCGTCCCCGGCAACTTTAAAGGTGAGTGTTACTTATGTCCTCATGTAACGTAACTGGTGCTCTGTAAAGCGCTCTGATACCCGATTCGGGTCAAGTTTGCGCTATGTAAAACTCAGCAAAAAAAAACGACCTCAGTGAGTGTGGCCGTAGTGGATTAGACGCCACTGTCTGTTTGTGGACAGCAATGGGCCCATAGTTCCTCTATCAAGGGACCTAAACCTGCCCCCACGCTGATGCTGCGGAGTTACCTCTAAATGCAGGTTGGGTTTTGCCCACGGGCGTAGCTAGGGGGGGGGGGGGGCCGTTTGGGGGGGGGGGACCGCCCCAGGCGGCACCATTCTTGAGGCGGCTGCGCGGCACCGGAGGCCCGGCCGATTTTGCATTGTGTCGTGTCATCAAAAATACATTATTAAGGCGGCCAGGCCTTACTTCCAACGCTCGTCAAAGAGCAGTACTGCGGGGCCAGTGCTTAATTTGTGCCGGTGCTTAGCACCGGCACTTATTTCTTAGGGCCGGGTCTACATGCGATATGGATTTGTGCATAAAATATTTAAATTTGGACGCCGTGGCTGTCCGCCTCAAAATGCCTGTGTGAGGTCCTTGCTTAACAGCAATAAAATTACCAGTCACAATTGAAAAATGTATTTTTATCCCGGCCCCTGTCCATTCCTCCTTGGCGCTGATTCTTCTTTCCCCTTGAGGAGTCGGACAAATGCAGATCATAAGTTTCCCCACATTTCACTGCCCCAGTGTACTGCGCAGCCGTAGGAGCGTTATTCAGTCAAGTCTACTCAAAAAGCAAGCAGCGTGTGTTGTGCTGACTCGTGCAGCAGCAGGCTTCTAAAACAAAAAGGCAAAGAAAGTAATGTTTCGATTTTAATCTTTGCTAATACTGTGGTTTGAGGCAGGCATGTTTTTGAATGGTTGAAGTACGTGCAAGGAAAAGTGCACCTCTCATTTGTTGCGCAAGTTTGTTTTTATGTGCATGACCTGCCGTTCAGTTCCGATTGCCGGGCTACCCGAAAAATAAATAAAGTGTCTGCGACATCACACAAAGAAAAAACATGCGTCCCCAGGCTCTTGGCAACCACAACAGTGGTGTTCCTCTTCTTTTTGGGGTTGTTGCAAAAACATCTAATGTGCATCATTAACTTGCCAAAAGAATACGAGCGATAAGTATTACATACAACTGTGGCTTCACAAGGCTTTCTTGTAGATAATTATGCTCACCCCCACTCGAAGGCATAAATGAAACAGAAAGTTATCTGTCCCAGCTTGGCCCGGAACTCTAAGCCCCTCTGTCAAGCATTCTTTCATTTAGCAGGGAACACAGAAAAAGCTGATGCAGAACTGGACTGGAAAGACAATCTCTTTCAGAGTGGTTGGTGGGGGTTATAGTTTTCAAATATCACCTTATGGCACAGAGTGCCTACCCACTGAGCCCGCAGTGGCCCCTTCAGAATCCTTTCTCACCAAAGAAGGATGTCGACCTGCCCCCCAAAAGTGTGCTGACCTGTCCTGGGGTTCCTGTGACCCAATCAAGGGTCAGATTATTTAGTCAGTAGTGCTGTGGTGGGCGCGTCAGGTAGGGTACTGCCCCGCCCCATACCTTTGCCCTTTATCTTTGGGGACCCCCCCCCCCCCTTCCTCCTTTTCAAATTCCTTTCGAGCTGACCGGAGCCTGCGACTACGTACGGACTGCGAGGGAGAGAGGCCTTCGACTCGTAGCAGCCCCTCAGCCTGAGCTGCTCCTCCCGACCCCAGCCCCTCCTCTCCTGTGAAGTCTGCAGTCTGCAGATTGAACCGGCGACCGTCCCCGGCAACTTTAAAGGTGAGTGTTACTTATGTCCTCATGTAACGTAACTGGTGCTCTGTAAAGCGCTCTGATACCCGATTCGGGTCAAGTTTGCGCTATGTAAAACTCAGCAAAAAAAAACGACCTCAGTGAGTGTGGCCGTAGTGGATTAGACGCCACTGTCTGTTTGTGGACAGCAATGGGCCCATAGTTCATCTATCAAGGGACCTAAACCTGCCCCCACGCTGATGCTGCGGAGTTACCTCTAAATGCAGGTTGGGTTTTGCCCACGGGCGTAGCTAGGGGGGGGAGGGTTAGTTCGGGGGGGAGGGGGCGTTCGGGGGGGGGGGGCCGCCCCAGGCGGCACCATTCTTGAGGCGGCTGCGCGGCACCGGAGGCCCGGCCGATTTCGCATTGTGTCGTGTCATCAAAAATACATTATTAAGGCGGCCAGGCCTTACTTCCAACGCTCGTCAAAGAGCAGTACTGCGGGGCCAGTGCTTAATTTGTGCCGGTGCTTAGCACCGGCACTTATTTCTTAGGGCCGGGTCTACATGCGATATGGATTTGTGCATAAAATATTTAAATTTGGACGCCGTGGCTGTCCGCCTCAAAATGCCTGTGTGAGGTCCTTGCTTAACAGCAATAAAATTACCAGTCACAATTGAAAAATGTATTTTTATCCCGGCCCCTGTCCATTCCTCCTTGGCGCTGATTCTTCTTTCCCCTTGAGGAGTCGGACAAATGCAGATCATAAGTTTCCCCACATTTCACTGCCCCAGTGTACTGCGCAGCCGTAGGAGCGTTATTCAGTCAAGTCTACTCAAAAAGCAAGCAGCGTGTGTTGTGCTGACTCGTGCAGCAGCAGGCTTCTAAAACAAAAAGGCAAAGAAAGTAATGTTTCGATTTTAATCTTTGCTAATACTGTGGTTTGAGGCAGGCATGTTTTTGAATGGTTGAAGTACGTGCAAGGAAAAGTGCACCTCTCATTTGTTGCGCAAGTTTGTTTTTATGTGCATGACCTGCCGTTCAGTTCCGATTGCCGGGCTACCCGAAAAATAAATAAAGTGTCTGCGACATCACACAAAGAAAAAACATGCGTCCCCAGGCTCTTGGCAACCACAACAGTGGTGTTCCTCTTCTTTTTGGGGTTGTTGCAAAAACATCTAATGTGCATCATTAACTTGCCAAAAGAATACGAGCGATAAGTATTACATGCAACTGTGGCTTCACAAGGCTTTCTTGTAGATAATTATGCTCACCCCCACTCGAAGGCATAAATGAAACAGAAAGTTATCTGTCCCAGCTTGGCCCGGAACTCTAAGCCCCTCTGTCAAGCATTCTTTCATTTAGCAGGGAACACATAAAAGGCTGATGCAGAACTGGATTGGAAAGACAATCTCTTTCAGAGTGGTTGGTGGGGGTTATAGTTTCCAAATATCACCTTATGGCACAGAGTGCCTACCCACTGAGCCCGCAGTGGCCCCTTCAGAATCCTTTCTCACCAAAGAAGGATGTCGTCGCCCCAGGCATGGCCGTGATCCTAGGGTTCGCAGGCGGGTGCCTGGCTCCTCGCTGACTCTCTTCTGACCTTGGACATGGCATCCAGTTGTCCTGTGTCTAGTTTTAAGCACCTTTATTTGTTCTCAATTAGAAACGGCGGCGCGGTTATGAATCACTCCCAGTGATATTGCAATATAAACAACCACTTTGCAATCATTAGCTCTGTACTGCTGTGATATTGTATGAACACCAGCCTTAAAATGTAGCCCCAGCAGTGCCTGGAGCTGTCAGTCACACCTCTGCTGGACTTGCGGCTACAGGATGATATTCCCGACCTGTATTGAGGTTGAAGCACACACAGAGAGGAAGACACACACCCAACAACACTAACCCTCACACCACACGCAGATTCACACAGAAGGTCAGCCAGAAAGATGCTCACAGGCTGCACAAACACACCCACTACGCACAGGCACACGCACATACAATCACTCACACAGTTATATAAATATATATAACACATAGACACACTGGCGGACAGAAAGAGCTACATATAAACACAGATACGCGCGCACACAAAGCATAAGCTTATCCCCATCCCCCACATAGTGATGCACAGAGTAGTGAGTGCAGAGTAGTGAGTGCAGAGTAGTGAGTGCAGAGTAGTGAGTGCAGAGTAGTGAGTGCAGAGTAGTGAGTGCTGAGTAGTGAGTGCTGAGTGCAGAGTAGTGAGTGCAGAGTAGTGAGTGCAGAGTAGTGAGTGCAGAGTAGTGAGTGCAGAGTAGTGAGTGCAGAGTGGTAATGCAGAGTGGTAATGCAGAGTGGTAATGCAGAGTGGTAATGCAGAGTAGTGAGTGCAGAGTAGTGAGTGCAGAGTAGTGAGTGCAGAGTAGTGAGTGCAGAATCTTTTGATTTAAAGAAAAAAAATGTCATGAGCAATGCCAATAGCTCTACCTTTAATGATGCCGAGACCATTGCATTGCAAATGCTTGTTGAGCTTGTCAGTACTCAGTGCTTAGTGATTTTTGTCTGTGCACTACATAAGCTTCCTGATTGAATGATTTTCATTCTTCTATAAAGTTATTTGTTTTCTGGCTCTGCCTTTTCCTCACTTAAATAAAAGATCTTTTTAGATATTCTGATTTCCTCTCTACCAGTACAAGCATTGCGTACACTAAGAACAACAATAATTTGTCTAAGATGCCTCTCTTTCTTGTATCAGTAACATACCTACTCCCCAGTTTACCACCCATCTGCTCGATGCCATTTAGTGTGTGCAGCCTATAGGCCTTTCTTCACTTGAGGTACATCACAGTCTCAAGCCACAGCCTGCAGATTTGTGTAATCTGGGAATAGTTCTGCTGAAAGTGTCTAAAAAGTGTCTATATGTTGTGCGGTTCTGAAAGTCCTTGCAAAGGTGATAGGTGAGGGACATAGATTGCATGTAGTTGAGCAGGGCCCCTGCATCACACCTTGCAGGGGGGCCTCCTAAGCTTTTGTTACGCCACTGGTGATAAAATATAGACAAGTGGTTTGTGATCAGTCTTGAGTAAAAAAATACTTCCCCACACATAATTGCGGAAATGTTCAATGGCCCACACACAGTTCTTTTGCAATCACTGCATGTTTCCTCTCTGTTTCATTACGTGACATAGAGGCGAACGCAACATTTAATTCCTCTCCTCCACACCTCTGAGATAACACAGCTCCAAAACCATACATACTGGCATTGACTGTAATTCCTCTCCTCCACACCTCTGAGATAACACAGCTCCAAAACCATACATACTGGCATTGACTGTAATTATATATTACTTACCCATACAAAATGTTTTAAGGGTAGGTGCTTCCAGAATATCTTTTAGGTCGAGCTGGTGTAAGCAGTGCAAAGCATTGCGTCCAGCGAAGCATCTTTTGTCATCCACTTCCTGGGAATGTGAGACAGGGGATGTGCACGCGCAGGCTATTCCCCCATGTGAGCGCGCATGTTCACCCACACGCCGTGCACATCTCCTGTCCCACATTGCCAGGAAGCGGATAACACACACACGTGCGCCAACACACACACATCCGCGCACACACGCTTGCACCCCCCACCCCACTCACGGGCTCACGTGTGCACACACAGCCACGCACACACACAGCCACGCACGCACACCCCCCCACCACTCAAGGGCTCACACGCACACACACAGCCCCCCCACCCCACTCACCGGGTCTGTCGGACTCCTCTCGTCCCGCGGTGGTGGCGGCTGCACGGGCTTGGTAGGTGGCGGGGGCAGACACCGGCAATGTGCCTCGAGCCCCCTCCGCTTCTCTCACCATACTCCTGGCGGCAGCGGTCCAGGCCCGGCAGCAGGCGGGGCTCTCCCTTAGCATGGGAGCCCCGCAGGGTCACACGCTGGCTCCCTCCTCGTCACAGGAGCGCGGGGTAGGCTCCTGTATGCTTCCTGTCTGTGCTGGTGGCCCCGCCCTCAAGTAGGCAGTCCAGGCAGTCCCGCCTGGCTTCCTGTGTCTCGTCTCGTTTTTAGGTCGAGCTGGTTTTTTCCAGTGAGTCACAGAGTAAGTGTCTGCTACCTGGGGATATAAGTTAGTGACATCGGTTCTGCACTCCTCAAGATGTTCTGGTAAGTGCAGTTTACATTATTCTAACTCTACAAATTCTTTCAGCCTGTAAAATGCACCAGTTAGTTACGCTGTTTGTGCTTGTGCACATCTTAAGAAGTTTTCACTTTTTCTATGTCAGTTAACTTTAACAAATACTGAAAGAAAAACAAGATCTCTCTGTTGTCTTCGATGAGGATGTTTTGTAAACGTAAAAGTCATGGTTGAAATGCACGTTGGAGAACGGAGTGCTTTGTACTGTCTCGAATTAGTCATGTTTTCAAATCAAAATTTCTGGGCATTGTAATTCGTTCTGAGCCTAGATGATTTATAAAAAATGCCTTACATTGTTCCCTGATGGTAGCTACTGTCAGCGGGTGACCTTATCAGCAAAAATGATTGTGTTTGGTAAGGGATTTTAATTTAAAGGATGCCCTTGAAAAGGTGATAAGTCTCGACATTTGAGGTTGAAATGCATTCCAGCCAACAAACATCAGAGAGAAACCTCCACCTCGGAGGTGAGAACAAGACCAAAGCACTGTTGGGGAAATGAATGGATGGATTACTTAGGCAACAGATTAAAACTTTTTTCACGGCGCATGTTGACATGACCTCTTGCAAATTGAAAATAAATACATTTATTTGCATCATTCCCATGATAAATGTTGCTAAAACTGTTTTAGGATGTTCTCCTGTCAGACGTCATTGTGAGGCTGCTCTCCAGACACAGCTGCTGGGTAAGGATGTCCCTCACATCAGGGTAGGCACAACAGAGGCCCGACGAGGTGTGAGAATTCAGCACTTCTGGTCACCAGTCAAACTGAAGGTGTGATCATGAAAGACAAAAGGTGGTGGGCCTTACCTAACAGGCCCCCTTCACCCTGCACAGGAGTCTGCAGTCCCACCCATCAAAGGGCTGAACCAGGAAGTAACACTAGTATTCCTTTGCACACAAACTCTTCAGTGACGTATTTAAAGGGAGCCGGTCTCAATGCACGCCTCACACTGCTGCATGCCTCATACTGCTGCATGCATCACACTGCTGCATGCCTCACACTGCTGCATGCCTCACACTGCTGCACGCCTCACACTGCTGCACGCCTCACACTGCTGTACGCCTCACACTGATGCACACTACACACTGCTGCATTACTCATACTGCTGCACGCCTCACACTGCTGCACGCCACACACTGCTGCACGCCACACTCTGCTGCACGCCACACTCTGCTGCACGCCACACTCTTCTGCACGCCACACTCTTCTGCACAACCCCTTCTCCCGACAAAGTGTGACCTAAATATTCTACAGAAGAACAAAACAATTGGCACTTGGTTTTCTTCAACATCAAACCATGGTCCTCCAATCTTTTGCAAACCTGTTCTAGATGAGAGAAATGTTCTTGATGATCCTTTGAAAATATATGTATGTCATCTTGAAAACAGTTTGTAAAATTAACTTAAGCCAAAAGCAATCCTTTTGAATTGGTTTAGGCCCAAAGGTGTAATAAAAGCAGCACAGTGCCCAGAGGTATCTGTTAACTCTATCTGGTGATAGGCGGATCTGAGATCCAAAGTGGAAAACACTGCAGCTCCTTCTAGCATGCTCACAACCTCATTTATATTTGGAAGTGGATGGCAATCTGCTATCACATTGACATTTAAAGCTCTTAAATCCACACACAACGTCAAAGATTAATACCCTTTTCGTGCCAAAACTATAGGAGAAACCCATTCTGAAGATTCTACTTCTTTAATAATGTTTTCTTTGACCATGTCCTCCAACATAACTTTTAACTCTTGTCTTATATTAATAGGTACATTCCAAAATATTTGTCTCACAGGAATCGTCCCACTTTTAATTTTGATATCATGTGAAAAACCAATCAGTTTGCCAAGTTTGTCAGAAAAAACGTTTGTAAATTGATCAATGATAATTTCTTCACTATTGTTGTCTGAAACTATAAGATTCCTAACTTCCACTGATGCCTCCATCCAAGAACATTCACACCTTTTATGGCTATGTAGTAACTTCAGCTTTCCTATCTTTGAACTCTAGTTCTAGAACATTGTAACCAATGACATCAATTGCTGTGCCATCAAATGTTTCTGCAATAATATCCGACGGTATCAATTTGTCCAAATCTAAACATTTTCCCAGCTTTTCCATACAATACTTTTTAGTAATAATGGTCCTTGGAGACCCAGAGCCACCCATGAACTCTTAACTGCTCACCAAGTACCTTGACCATGCATTTGGGTGGATTCTTTCCACCTATTTCTTCTTGGTTGGTGTCATTTAAAGGTATAACAATTCCTTTAGTAGGAACCTCAGACCTTCAGCATCACAGTTAACTTCATGTCTACTAATTTCAGTTAGAGAGGAAACTTTTCCCTTCTGTTTGTCGGTAACATTGCTTCTCCTTCTTATGTCCCTGCAAACTCGTGCAAAATGCCCAAAACAACCATATTTCACACACTCCTTCCCAATGGCTAGACAATGAGGAAAAGAAGCAATGTGATTGATACTTCCACATCTGTAACACGTGGTGTTTTTGCTTTTGTCTTTCTTCCTATAGACCCGCCCTTTGTTTAAAGTACACAAATCGCCTTTATTGTTGTTTATAGCACATACTTCCTCATTAGGGGAATCTTTCTTACTAACTAGAGACACCCATTTTTCAGACTGTTCTAGAGCAATAGCAATAGCGTCTTGTAATTTTGGATCTCCTACCACCCATAACTGCTCTCATATTTTCTTTCTCATAACATGAACTACAATTTGATCTCGTATCATTTCATCAGTCATCTGTCCAAAATTACATGACATAGAAAGTTCCTGTATTGCCGTTAAAAACTCATCAAAGGACTCATTCTCTTTTTGCGCCCTCATGTAAAATTTGAACCTATTCAACGCAATGCTAGTAGATGGTTTGAATCTAAGTTCCATCCTAAGTAGTGCCTCCTTATATACGTCCAAATCTTCTTGTTCCACTTGTGAAAGACTCCTGAAAACAACTTGGTCCTCAAATCCCAGGCAATGTAACAATATGCTCTTTTTTCTCTCTGCACCAATTCTTTGTCCATTTATTTCAGTCATGTAAGAATAAATTCTTCTTTCCATCTTATCCAAGGCATCGTAGGTTAACCTTTGTTTGGTAAACATTTTCCTGGAGGATCAAATTGCATGGCTACTCACAATAAAATGTACACAAAATTGTCTAATTTAGAAAAGTATAACAATTCACTAAAGGTAAATAACACATTAAAGGTGTTACCCCATGTACCAGATATCTTCCAAGTAGGTTGTAAACTGTGTCTTTTCCTTCATAAAACGACTTTCCTCAGTTGCAAACAGTTTGAAGTAGAAGTCCTCTAAAACTCATGACAGCCGATGTAAAACGCAATGTAATTAAATAAAAACGCTTAAAAACCAAATGGAACACCAAAACGTTTATACATCCTATGGGAGTGCAGCTCACATCTGCCAATGAAGAAATGTAGATTCAACCAATGGTAGCGTTTAATATTTTTTACAACACGTCAGAGCATTGTGCAGCTCACAACTGCCAATGAAAAAATGTAGATTCAACCAATGGTAGCGTTTAATACTTTTTACAACACGTCAGAGCGTTGTGCAGCTCACAACTGCCAATGAAAAAATGTAGATTCAACCAATGGTAGCGTTTAATACTTTTTACAACACGTCAGAGCGTTGTGCAGCTCACATCTGCCAATGAAGAAAAGTAGATTCAACCAATGGTAGCGTTTAATACTCGTTACAACACGTCAGAGCGTTATGCGTGTACCCAATGGCAGCGTTTTATACTTATTCGTAAAACACGTCAGAGCCTGTCATGCGCGTACTCTCTGCTTCTCACCCTTCCGTAATAGAGCGCAAGAGAACATGTCGCACACAACAGCTGATGCTGGATGAAACCAAGCATTGCTGCATCAATCAAACAAGCATTTACAATGCCATGGTCTCTGCATTGTTAAAGTTAGAGCTATTGGCATTGCTCATGATATTATTTTTATTTATGTTTTTGCTTTTAAAACATAAATAAATGGCATTGTCATTTAAAATGCCAATAGCTTAATTGCTTGCAAATTAGAGACCTATTGCATTTGCACCCACACAGAGACACACACACAAAGCCACCCACACACACATACAGAGCCACCCACACATAGTCATTCACATAGAGCCACCCACACAGAGCCACCCCCACACACAGAGAGCCACCTACACACACACACAGAGCCACACACACACACATCACATACACAAGCGCACCAAGACCCCCCCGCCGCCCCCCCCTACATCTAAGGATTGATAACGTTGGGCGCGTGCGCTTCTGACTCGGACAGCATGGCAGCGCGCACACATCCCCCTCACACCCCACTCACAAGGTTCTTCGTTCGTGTCTCTCGGCAGCCATCCGGTCATTATGGGCAACAGGCGGGTGCCGCGCTGAGACGCAAATCTTCCGGCGGGCACAGGAGCGCGGGGTAGACTCCCGTCAGCTTCCTGTATTTGTCTGGCCCCGCCCCCATCCCAACAAAGGTTGCCTGGCTTCCTGTTGAAGCCGGGCTGCGGCGGTGAGTTTGCTTGTTTCTAATGGTTTAGATGTTGATTTACCGTTCATTAAATTATCCAATACTTTATAGTATTCCTCTACAGTTGCAAATGCACTTTTATGCCTTGTTTTACAATAGCGATGAGCGATCTCGTGTTTGCTTTCAGTGCCCCGTGTTTCTTTACCGTTTGGCGTGTCTGTGCATGCCCAATTTGTAGCTTTCAAAATTGTGGTTTCTGATGACAGGATAATGCCACGGGTGTTGCTGTAAAACCGAGGGCGGTGGTAGAGCTCGCAATTTTATTTGTGTTAGGCTGCTTTTGAAAGGTCGGTTGCATTCCTTTACTGCTGGTCCATTCCAGGGGCTGTACGGCAGTGCAGAGTGTTTCCACTTTGGCTGCCTTTGTGTGAGGCGGTGGTTGCCTGCAATAAACAGCTTCCTCTCTGTAGTCTAAAGCTGCCTTGTTTATTTCTGGAAATAGTCGCCCATTCGGGAGATCCTAATGTCTTTACCGAGGAGCATGAATTATACAAGGAAAAGCAGCCCAGGTGATTATCTTTGGCATGAAATTGCTATTTAATAAGCTATATTCATGTAAATGAAATCATAACAGCACATTTAACAAGAAATTAAGCAGAAACACTTTTACAAAATGCACCATTTGTCCATTAGAGGTCAGTGTTAAGATGTAAAACGCAATTTATACAAGCGTAGCCAGATCGTTGGTAGCACTTTTGCAAGAGCTCAAATCTTTTGTCACGGAAATAGCACTTTTTGTTAATGTACTTGATGAAATACTATGCTTC
The DNA here is from genome assembly GCF_964263255.1 of Lissotriton vulgaris. Lineage (NCBI taxonomy): Eukaryota > Metazoa > Chordata > Amphibia > Caudata > Salamandridae > Lissotriton > Lissotriton vulgaris. The sequence goes on along the minus strand of NC_141693.1, from coordinate 17,290,276 downwards.
GGTAGAAATGTATTTGACTTCAGAAAAGCCTTTTATCAATAATAAGTAAACTAAGAAGTCACGTCACAGGTCTCATCAGGCGCTGGAATGTTCCTCCATGGCAGTAACGCCTTTTCATATCGGGAAATTAGCCCATGTCGGTTTCTGCGGATATGGAAGGCCAGTGTTTATCAACAGATAGAGTATTTCATCTTTTCCCCATTGAGATATCTTTTCCATCTTACAGTTAGTTACATGCAATGTTTATCTCCATTGTGGACAGGATACGTCTTAAGTATCTTCTCCATGAAGACTGAGGGATAACTATCGTAGTGGGCCGAGTTTCTGATATAGAATTGACCTGCTTAAATTAATGTAGAACCAGTGCTTTAAATGGGCCGGTACGGAGGGCCGGCACTTTTTTCTTTTGTGTGCTGCGAGAGTCCTAAGCATCTCACCAGGAGCCTGTTGGAGAAATCACTAGGAGGAGGATTTGCCTGCATTAAAACATCTGGTGGGACTCATAGAACTTACTGAAGATTGCACCGGAAATTGTACGTGGCTAAACATAATAATTGAGCTAGGCCTGCCAGCATGACAGCGAATACTGTTCAGTTACTAACATTTCCTGCACCGCGTTAAGATTTCTTAATTTCGATGTCTTCAGAAGTTAAGTAGCCATGTCTAATGTATTGGAGGGCACTTTGAACAGCACACAATAGACCGCGTCCAACACTCTATACAATGCTCTTTCACCAGTGCAAAGATAATGCATCTCCTCTTTCACAATGTGGGTGCTGGTATTAGAATGCCATACTGACATTCCAGGCCTATTTTACCCAGTGTGCACGTTGGAGAGTAGGCGCATTTCTCATGCGCTTAGTAAGGTAAGCTCTTTGCACACCGATATTTGCCCACTCGTGCTGCTGCATAGCAAAGATTTGCATGCTCATTTAAACATTGTAATCTGACCCCAACCTAGCTGTGCATTTTATTTTACTGAACTCCCAGTCAAAAGCTTTCTCAACATAAAGGTTGTAATTTTCTTCTGACATATGTTGTGCCCCAGCTGCCAGATTCAACAGCTGTGTACAAGCTTCATTCTCTAATGCCCCTTCCCCTTTATGCTCATGAATGAATAATTTGTTGTCTCTTACCATGTTTTTCTAACTTGGCGTTTCTCATTTCTTGTCAATGATAGAACACATTTATTATCTTTCACAGTAAAACACCTGAGGCTTCCTTGACAATCTTCCCTACTAATAAACTAGCAGAGGGAAAGAAATTAAGGTGTCGTGCTCACAAAGCACATTTTCCTTGTGGAGGATTTTGTTAGCAGTCATTAACAAGCATTTGCAATGCAATAGGTCTCGCATTATTTAAATTTGAGCTATTAGCATTGTAAATGGCAATTGTTTTTTGCTTTGTGCTATAGTTTTTTTTTACATAAAAAGCTACATATAAAATATGTTTTATTAAAGTTATTTATGCAGTATCTAAATTTTGTTTGCATAAAAGAGTACAATAATATCTTAGTAAAAAAGTCAAATATTTTAATGGTAATTCACCAAATGTTCATTTATGTGTTGGTTTTGAAAATAGCTAAATTAATAGCTTTGTCATTTACAATGCCAATAGTTATAACTTTCGCAAATGTGACACCTATAGCATTTGTAATGCAACATTTGTATTTACGTGACTTAGATGTATTGATATTACAAATAACAATGGCTTTTAATTTGTTTTAATACTTAATAAAAGTGATTGTAATTTATAATGGCAATAGCTTAAACTTTTGTAAATAACTTTTGTGAAGATTATGTTCAGTGTATTTTATTGTAACGAAATCCAAGAACAGAAGTGAAATATTAACATCTTTTTGTGACATTTGTAATAAAGCTTGAAACATTGAGAGAACATATTTGTGCTGTGGTGGTGCTGAGTGATGCTGTGGTGGTGCTGAATGGGGCTGTGGTGGTGCTGAATGGGGCTGTGGTGGTGCTGAATGGGGCTGTGGTGATGCTGAGTGATGCTGTGGTGGTGCTGAGTGGTGCTATGGTGGTGCTGTGGTGGTGCTGAGTGATGATGAATGATGCTGTGGTGGTGCTGAGTGGTGCTGTGGTGGTTCTGAGTGATAATATGGTGGTGCTGAGTGACTGTACTCACTGTCACTCTGCACTCACTGTCACTCTGCACTCACTGTCACTCTGCACTCACTGTCACTCTGCACTCACTGTCACTCTGCACGCACTGTCACTCTGCACGCACTGTCACTCTGCACGCACTGTCACTCTGCACGCACTCTGCACTCACTGTCACTCTGCACGCACTCTGCACTCACTGTCACTCTGCACGCACTCTGCACTCACTGTCACTCTGCACGCACTCTGCACTCACTGTCACTCTGCACTCACTGTCACTCTGCACTCACTGTCACTCTGCACTCACTGTCACTCTGCACTCACTCTGCACTCACTCTGCACTCACTCTGCACTCACTCTGCACTCACTGTCACTCTGCACGCACTCTGCACTCACTGTCACTCTGCATGCACTCTGCACTCACTGTCACTCTGCACGCACTCTGCACTTACTGTCACTCTGCACTTACTGTCACTCTGCACTTACTGTCACTCTGCACTTACTGTCACTCTGCACGCACTCTGCACTTACTGTCACTCTGCACTCACTGTCACTCTGCACTCACTGTCACTCTGCACTCACTGTCACTCTGCACTCACTGTCACTCTGCACTCACTGTCACTCTGCACGCACCCTGCACTCACTGTCACTCTGCACGCACTCTGCACTCACTGTCACTCTGCACTCACTGTCACCCTGCACTCACTGTCACTCTGCACTCACTGTCACTCTGCACTCACTGTCACTCTGCACTCACTGTCACTCTGCACTTACTGTCACTCTGCACGCACTCTGCACTCACTGTCACTCTGCACTCACTGTCACTCTGCACTCACTGTCACTCTGCACTCACTCTGCACTCACTGTCACTCTGCACGCACTCTGCACTCACTGTCACTCTGCACGCACTCTGCACTCACTGTCACTCTGCACTCACTGTCACTCTGCACTCACTGTCACTCTGCACGCACTGTCACTCTGCACGCACTCTGCACTTACTGTCACTCTGCACTTACTGTCACTCTGCACTTACTGTCACTCTGCACGCACTCTGCACTCACTGTCACTCTGCACTCACTGTCACTCTGCACTCACTGTCACTCTGCACTCACTGTCACTCTGCACTCACTCTGCACTCACTCTGCACTCACTCTGCACTCACTCTGCACTCACTCTGCACTCACTCTGCACTCACTGTCACTCTGCACGCACTCTGCACTCACTGTCACTCTGCACTCACGGTCACTCTGCACTCACTGTCACTCTGCACTCACTGTCACTCTGCACTCACTCTGCACTCACTCCGCACTCACTGTCACTCTGCACTCACGGTCACTCTGCACTCACTGTCACTCTGCACTCACTGTCACTCTGCACTCACTGTCACTCTGCACTCACTGTCACTCTGCACGCACTGTCACTCTGCACACACTGTCACTCTGCACGCACTGTCACTCTGCACGCACTCTGCACTTACTGTCACTCTGCACTTACTGTCACTCTGCACTTACTGTCACTCTGCACTCACTGTCACTCTGCACTCACTGTCACTCTGCACTCACTGTCACTCTGCACTCACTGTCACTCTGCACGCACTGTCACTCTGCACGCACTCTGCACTTACTGTCACTCTGCACTTACTGTCACTCTGCACGCACTCTGCACTCACTTTCACTCTGCACTCACTGTCACTGCACTCACTGTCACTCTGCACTCACTGTCACTCTGCACTCACTGTCACTCTGCACTCACTCTGCACTCACTGTCACTCTGCACTCACTCTGCACCCTGCACTCACCCTGCACTCACTGTCACTCTGCACGCACTCTGCACTCACTGTCACTCTGCACGCACTCTGCACTCACTGTTTCTGCACACACTCTGCACTCAGTCACTCTGCACTCAGTCACTCTGCACTCACTGTCACTCCGCACTCACTGTCACTCCGCACTCACTGTCACTCCGCACTCACTGTCACTCTGCACTCACTCTGCACTCACTGTCACTCTGCACTCACTGTCACTCTGCACGCACTGTCACTCTGCACTCACTCTGCACTCACTGTCACTCTGCACTCACTGTCACTCTGCACTCACTGTCACTCTGCACTCACTCTGCACTCACTGTCACTCTGCACGCACTGCCACTCTGCACGCACTGTCACTCTGCACGCACTGTCACTCTGCACTCACTCTGCACCCTGCACTCACCCTGCACTCACTGTCACTCTGCACGCACTCTGCACTCACTGTCACTCTGCACGCACTCTGCACTCACTCTGCACTCACTGTCACTCTGCACTCACTCTGCACCCTGCACTCACCCTGCACTCACTGTCACTCTGCACGCACTCTGCACTCACTGTCACTCTGCACGCACTCTGCACTCACTGTTTCTGCACACACTCTGAACTCAGTCACTCTGCACTCAGTCACTCTGCACTCACTGTCACTCCGCACTCACTGTCACTCCGCACTCACTGTCACTCCGCACTCACTGTCACTCTGCACTCACTCTGCACTCACTGTCACTCTGCACTCACTGTCACTCTGCACGCACTGTCACTCTGCACTCACTCTGCACTCACTGTCACTCTGCACTCACTGTCACTCTGCACTCACTGTCACTCTGCACTCACTGTCACTCTGCACTCACTGTCACTCTGCACGCACTGCCACTCTGCACGCACTGTCACTCTGCACGCACTGTCACTCTGCACGCACTGTCACTCTGCACTCACTGTCACTCTGCACTCACTGTCACTCCGCACTCACTGTCACTCTGCACTCACTCTGCATGCACTCTGCACTCACTGTCACTCTGCACGCACTCTGCACTCACTGTCACTGCACGCACTCTGCACTTACTGTCACTCTGCACGCACTCTGCACTCACTGTCACTCTGCACTCACAGAAGGGGACAAACGCAAACCAACAATCGCAAAAGTTGAAACTCTTCAGCAACACAAACCTCCCCAATACCCTCCTCAGGAAATAGAACGCTACTTAACATTTTGATGACCTGATCATTCTTACAGAGTGCAAGTATACTTTTCTCTCACCATTACACTGTGATTACTATTCAACTGAATGATACTACTTTTATCAACCTCACAAGGGGGAATGGTTGAATCGGCTATGCTGAGATTCATACCAGTGGCCTACGTGCATCTTCGGACGGAGCGGGACTTCGATGTGCGGGATCTGGAGCGACTCCGACTGCGGGACCTCGACCGACGACGCCTCCTGGGACTGCGACTCCGGCGTCCATAACTTCCTCCACTGCCTCCATATCTTCGGGGTGGTGGTCCCCTGCGGCTATGGTGTGAGTCTGGTGGCCTTCCATAACGAGCCATCTGCACCCGAAGTTCGCGCCCATCCAGTACGGCTCCGTCCATGGTGTCCATCGCATCCTCGGCATCACGTTTGTCATGGAATCTTAAAAGGAAGTCAGGCAGGCCGGGGGCGGTACTGCGGGACACCTCTGTGACGTCATTCCCGGGCCGCGCTCTGATTGGCTGCTGTCCCGGGACCTGACGTGCAACCAGGAAGAGGAGCCGGCAGCAGGAAGTGGCGTGAGCATTGCGGCCCCGGGGCTCCCGTGACCAGGAAGGAGCCCTGGATACTGTTTCCCTTAAAGTCCCGGTCCCGAGATGGGAGACCGGGTGAAGACCCGCGGGGCGAAGCGGGCGCACTGAGGAGGCGGGGCTCCCTTGTGGAGAGAGAGCCCCGCCGAGCGCTACCACCGCCCGGCCACAGAGAAGCCTTCTGTCCAGCAGCGGGCCCCCGTGATGTGGGGAGAGCCTGCAGCTGCGGAGGAAGGGAAGGAGCCTGGATACCCGGGGAGCGCCCGCCAGACACCGGTGAGTGGAGCCGGGAGGAGAGGGGCTGGTGTGTGTGGAGGGGTCTCTGTGTATGCGTGTAGGTGACGGGGGTGTGCCTGTGTATGCGTGTGTATGTGCGCATGCGTGAGTGCTGTGTATGTGTGTGGCTGTGATGTGCGCATGCGTGAATGTTGGTGCGCGTGCACGCAGCTGAATCCAGCCAAGGATAAGCTTGTCACAGTTTCTTGTCCTTCATTCCCCCGTGCCCGACAGCTTTAAGTCTCCAGCCTGGACGCATCCTTCGGATGCGATTTCCAGGCGAGACCTAAAAAGCATTTACAATGCAGTAGGTCTCGCATTTGCGAGAGTTTAAGCTATTGGCATTGTAAATGACAATGCCTATTATTTATGTGTTAAAAATCAACACATAAATAAAAGGCATTGTCATTTACAATGCCAATAGCTCAAACTCTCGCAAATGCGAGACCTATTGCATTGCAAATGCTTGTTTAATGTTGCAGCCTAACATAAATTGATCACGTATGTGATCATCGGTTAGATTGTCATATTTACAGGATGAAGCTAACTTTCTTAAGTCTGTTATGTATGTTTTAACAGTTTCCCCATCTTTTTGCATGTGTTTCCCAAAATGATACCTTTCAAGTATCGTGCTTATCTTAGGCAAATAATGTTTATCCAATTTAGAAATGCAAATTTCATATTCATTCAACTCGTTAGCCTCAGAAGATGGTAATTCTGGTAAATAATCGAACACTTCCTGTCCTTCTGATCCCAAACAATGTAAAAGAAGTGAAGTCTTTCTTTCAGCACTTAATGATGTCCCATAAACCTTGGCATATCTCTCGAAAACACGCTTCTATTTCTTCCATCTAATTGGAGGATCACCCGCTGACTCCAAGAAGAAAGGTGCCACCGTTACATTCTGCATCGTTTAATGATATAGGCCACAATTCAAAACAAGCATTTGCAATGCAATAGGTCTCGCAGCATTAAAGTTTGAGTTACTGGCATTGTAAATGACAATGCTTTTCATATTTTTTTTTTAATTTGCAATTGGTATATAAACATTGTTTGTGAATGGTTAGCTGTTCCTTATGCTAAGCTAAGTTGGCAGTAATATAGAGTGCTAGTCTTGCTTGTTATAAGCATGCTGATTTAAAGCGCTCTGATACCTGCGGGTAAAGTTTGTGCTATATAAAAGTGAAAACTAATAAATAAAAAACAGCCTACCCGTACCATGTACGTTCTTATGACAGAAGCATGCACAAAGAGAGCAGGGATAGAGGTGTGCACACACAAGGAAGCAGGGACGTGCACACATGAAACAATGGAAGCGTGCGGACAGCTGGCGGTAGAGAAAAGTGCACACAAGAGATCCTAAGAGGGTCAACACGAGGGATGAGGCAGATTAAGACGCATCCTTTTGTGCAGCACCTGTGTGTGAGACTAGTGCCAGTTTTGTAGCGCATCGGCCTGAGGGCCTCGTGGCGCTGACCCTATCGGTGCTCCTGCCCTAGTTAACCCAGGCTTGCCCTTTCCTGTGCCCCCCCCTTTACAGACAGGCGGTCTTGTACGCGGGCGCCCAAGGGCTATATTCGTATTTTAGAGGCCCTCCCTCGGTGTGCCCCCTTTCTGATGCGGGGCTCCCCGACTCCCCCAACCCTGCCTGTCTCCACCCTTGCCACATGCCTGGCATTCCCGAGTCAGAGGACGATCATTAATTTACCAAACTACTGACCCCCTCCCGGGGCAGAGCTCAGCACCCACATCCCTGTCCTGGGAGTACAGCATCCTCTTACAGCCACCGAACCACCATCCATCCCTGGCCTCAGAAACAGCATTGTCAGCTGAGGTCTGTCGCCTACATCCATTCTCTGACAGAATTACTGCTCCACGGTTCTTACGCAAGGGTGTAATGTGAACCATCACTGAAGTATCACTATTAGCAACAAGAGGCACTCTGGTATAGCAAGCCATTTAAAAGAGCGGATTGTCTTTGGAATGGCAACTTTGCAAATGTAGTGACTAATGTCTGCTGGTGGCTGGATTTGATTCGATAACAATGGGGGCAGGGAGGAAAGTATGCTATGTTGATAGTTTTACAGAGCACTGCTGTTACCCAGTGTCCTGGGGCAAAAGACAGCATTCAGCAAAACCATATCAATATTCAAATGAATAAATATACAGACTGATGACATTTTTCTTTTTTTCATTACATGCCAATCATTGTCTCATTTGCAGCAGCTGTGAGGTGGGGTGGGGGGAACTTAATAGTTCGCCAGACAGAGCTGAAAATGAATTTCCTCACTCAAAAATCACTATACCATTTTACTGTAGATGGCCTTAAAGTTGATAAACCCAAAAATGTAACCATAGGGCTGCACTTCCTTGCATCAGATCGAGCTTTAGTTTTGTTTGACATTAGCACTGGATTCATTTTTATAAAATGTACGTTTAGTTTGTGTAAATTATGATCCATCAGAGCCCTTGCCTAATAGCAGGGATTGTGAACAGCCTTTCCAAAAACCCGTGTGAATCTCTATTAATCAATATGTCAATAACGTACAGTGCCTCATCTTTGGTGTTCGGTACCTTTCTTTAAAAAGCCTGTAGAGGAGGAGAGCCTGATGGGAGGAGGTAGCCTTTCCCTTGGATGACCTTTCTATAAAAAATGATAAAGAAAACACAATAAAATGCTATACAGCTGTACGCCTTACATAACATTGTACACACGCGAACGATGGGCAGCCTCACCGGAAGTCAGGCAAAGTCGCCTGTGACGGGGGCGGGGCCGCGTCCGGACCGGAAGAAGAGGCAGGCAGAGTGAACGCGTCTCGCGGCCCTGGGCTCCTGTGAGCGGTGGAGAGCCCCGGGGCCACCAGAAGGAGGTTGCGCAAGTGTTGCATATGCCCGGTGCCTGCCGCGTGCGGAGAGCGGAGTCCCCCAAAATTGGCCCGGTAATTTGAAAAGGGCTGGTGGGGGTCTCGGTGCACTCGTGTGTGTGTGCTTGTGTGTGTATGCATGTGTGCGAAGGCGGGGGGGAGGGGTCTGGGTGCACTCGTGTGTGTGTGCGCGCATGTGTGTATGTGTGCGGGGGTGTGTGTCTCTGTATGTATGTGCGTGCATGGGAGCTCGTGTGTGTGTCTGTGTGTGTGCGCATGCATGTGTGGTGTTTCGAGCTTCCCAGGAGACAGCGCCTGGCCACAGCGCGCGTTCGTGTGCGCGTGACAGTTTCAAATTGCCTCCAAGGCGATGCGCGCTGCCAAGATTGTCTCCTGAGAAGCAGACACGGCGACAATAGGTTCTCGGCGAGAACGCGCTTCCGCGCGCTTAGCCCAGACCTAAAAATTGAATACTCAAGTAATGTAAGCATGTGAATCGCTGATCAAAATGATGTACTTTTCATAAAATATGCAATTCACAGTCAATCAATAATAACCGTGCAAATCGCTGTTGAGATGTTTTAGTAGAAAAATGATTAGCCACAGAGTGTACTTACTAAGAGACACCAAATCGCTATGACCACAAAATGTAATATTAGCCCCACTGTCCCTTTATCTTCTGATAAGCATGCAAATCAAATCGATGTTGGAGTTGGAGTCAATAATGGGAAGTGTACTGGCCAAGGAATCAAAATCAGCCGAATCCGCTAGTACCTGTATAAAGTTTGCATATATTTTTTTAATAGAAGGGAGGGAAAGTAACCCATGACACATCATGCTGGCGCCGAGGTATGGCGTACTAGCGGATTCGGCTGATTTTACCCACTCCGCCCTCGGACCATTGTTCCAGTACCCCTGCGCGACTCGGCGCACCCGACAACCCCGGGACCATTAGGAAAGCCGTAATTCGGAGCCAGCATGACTAATCGTAGGTCACTTCCCCCCCTTTTTCTTCCTCCTTAAAATATGTAACCTTCCATACAGGTACAAGCGGAAACGCGGTAATTTATTCATTCCGCCCCCGGACCAATGAATTATTGTTCCCAATTCTCTTGGTAAGCCTTCCTATTTTAAATTCATCCGTCGGCATAGAGTATTGGCTGTCTCTCCCCTCACTGCTGCCATTCCTTCCCTCCCAATTTTAGTTTTTCCAAACGGATATTTCCTTTAAATGCCGGTCCTGCTCCAATCCCTATCCCAAGCTCGCCTGTGAGCTTTTAAGTCTACTACCATTTGGTGAGCGTTTTACACTTCTACTAGAAACTGACTTTCTCACTGCGCCGTTTGTCACTGCAATCTTTCCACCCCCTTTACAACTCAACCACACCACTGCGCCGTTCCTTGATTTATTATAATGTCACCTCTTGCTCGTAATCTTGAGAATTATTCACCCTCCACAGTCGGGACGAAATAGTTGTATGCCTCTCACCAAGTCACCTTGAGCATGTGTTTTACCACTCAGTCACATGCCTGATGACACCTTTATGTAAATTTCACTCGCTTCTTTCCGCCCCGGAAACAAGCGGACTAGCAGCATAACCACTACACAAATGTCACCAGCCTCATGTATGTGGTTAAACTTACTGTAATTTTTGTTCCCCCTTCTTCCCTTAGGCTAAAGAGGCTCATATTCTAAAAAGGCAACTATTGTTTTGTCCTGATGATGGACCCCATCATTCAGTAAGGGGGTCCGAAACGTCGTCGACTCTGTGTACCATATACTTATATAATGATTTACTACACTGAATTATGTAATGGTACCAACTAGAATCTCTCTGTTCAACTCTATAACTTTCCAGAGATTGTTGATTTTGCCTTACAAAGCCCTTTTGTGTATGTTGTCTGTGTCTATGTATTGTTGTGGTTGGGTACAGGCTTGTGCCCCACGCACGTGAACTGTTGAAGGCGTAATTTTGTCTTTCAAAACTTTTATTTAAATATAAACCTTGAAGACCACTGCCCGGCTGGGCATGTCTTCGACAATATAGAACTGACTGGGTCTATATTTATTGTGTTTAATCCTTGTCTCCTTGCTTGGGACCACTGTTGTTTCTGTATGATAAGCTCCCCGAGGTCCCTCGCTGATACTAATTGGGGTCCCCTTGTTGTTTAAATAGATCCTTGTGTACTCAGGCGCACCCTTCGCTCTAGTAGTTTGCACCTTTCCATGAGGTGGCAGGTCCTTTTCTCTGCTTGGTCCTATGTTACGGAACACTCTGCCTTTGAAACTGCGTCATTTTTGTAGCTTCGCAAGCTACTCGAGACCTGGCTGTTCTAACAGTGCATTTTGCCATCCGGCTCCTTACTTAGCGATGGGATACCGCTTTGGGGTAAGGCACACGCTCTAAAAATCCCCAGATTAAATTTGATTAGGTTTTAATTACATCAGCTCACTACTTATTACAAATGTTCTCTTTTCTTTCCTCGTGTTCAGTCCTCCTTGCTTTTCTTAAACGAGTGGACGCGCACAGACTGCCAGGCAAGCTGAGCATGGTATGCATGGTCTAATCTGCATTTTTTAACTTCTGTCAGCTGTCCATTTCTTAACTTCACTTGGCACTGCCTTACGCACTCACCTCTTTTTCATGCGACCTGCACTGCTCCCCGGTCCACCACAGGTTTTCCTTCTTATTGAGGAGGGAGTATCCAGCAACTTTCCCTCCCACAGAGCCTTATCTGCTACTTAAGCCGATGCTACTGAGCACTGAATTTCAGTTCTTGAAGTCGCTGACCAGCTAGTGACCCTAACCCCACTTTGGCCAACGAAAAGTTTCATCATTGGATCCAAAGCTCCATTGATGTAGTTTTCCCTAAGAGACCCACCCACAAAAAAGGAGGTTGAAGACTGCTCCTTGCTTCTCTCTAAATTTAAAAGAATTAAAACAATCCGGAAGAAGTCTTGAACAATCTTGAAGACAAAATTATTCAGAATCTAGGAAAATCAAATATAGAGAGGGAATCAGATGTTATAAATCTGAAATTAAAGCTGCCTTTTATGAGGAAAAAATTATTTCAGCTGCAAACCTTCCTAAGAAATCTTTCGAATCGCCAAAACCCTCTCCAATTTGCCTCCAACATCAGAGGGGGCACTCATAAGGTGTAATGATTTGGAGAGATTTTCCAACAAAAAATTCAAAACATCTATGTGTCCCTTCCGGCCTTCCAGAATCAACCATTTGTGACCCCTACCCTGGGGCCACTTGCTGACTCCCCCCTTTGGATCCTGTCTCCCTGGACTTGATTATGGCAAAAATAAATTCGGCTCACCTACTGACCCCGCCCCTCCTCAGCCCCTCATTTTAGCTGCTGACACCATTCGCCCCTTAATCCTTGACCTTGTCATTCCTCCATCTCATCTGGAACAGTTCCTGTTACCTGTTTTACCAATGCGCATAGAAATAAGCATTGGTAAAAGCCCATTTAAATAAACCAAACCTCGGCCAGTCTAATTTAGCCAATTATTGTCCCATTTCTCTCATTCCCTGGATGAGTAAGATTCTAGAAAAACATATAAATACTACGCTGGTAGATTTTTTAGAATCTAATGATTTTTTCATCATTCCCAAACTGGCTTTCGCCCTCAACTAGGGACCGAGACTGCCCTTCTTGCAGTAACTGAGGAGGCGAGGAGGATACTGGATGAAGGAGGAACTGCAGCGATCATCCTCCTCGATTTCAGTGCCGCATTTGACACCGTCAATCATAACACTCTGATCCTTCGGCTAAAGAGTTTGGGAGTGACCGGCACTGCTATAACATGGCTACAGTCCTTCCTCAGCGACCGGTTCTTTCAGGTTTTTGAAGGAGATGTTGTTTCCAACCGGTTGTCTCTCAGCTGTGGGGTGCCTCAGGGCTCCTCCCTGAGCCCCACGCTGTTTAACATCTATATGAGACCCCTGGTGGAGATTGGCCATCTATTTGGCATAAAAATCATCACCTATGCAGATGACCGCAGCTCGTGGTGGCATTAAACCACCCCAAGGGGCCATCTAGCACCCTAGGCCCCTGCCTAGAGGAGGTTTCCAAGTGGATGGAACTCCCATGCCTTAAACTCAACAGGGATAAGATCGAGCTTATGCTCCATGACAACTCCTCCTCCTTCAATCCTGTTCTGCTCTGGCCTAACTGTCTCGGTCCTGCACCAGATCCAAAGGTCCAGATTAAGAGCCTTGGCATGTGGCTTGATCGCTCGCTCAGCTTCAATCACCAGGCTGCTAAAATCCCAGCTACATGCTACCTCCTTCTGAGGATGCTTCACAAGATCCTTCCCCTTCTCCCTTTCCAAGCGAGAAGGATCATGGTCCAAGCTCTTATCCTTTCTCGCTTGGACTATGGGAATGCCCTTTATCTGGGAGCCCCTCAATCTACCATCCATAAGCTCCGTCTCATTCAGAATTGTGCTGCTTGCATGCTCCTTCAGATCCCCATGACGGCAACCTGTAAAACCAGCACTAAGGAGCCTTCATTGGCTGCCAGTCAAGGCGAGGATCCAGTTAAGGCCATGTGCCTGACTCACAGGGCCTTCTGGAAGAAGGGCCCAGCGATGATCCAATCTCTGATCACTCCCTACCAACCTTCCCGAGCTCTCCGCTCTATGTCTTCCTTCCGAGCCGCCCCACACAGAATAAGGAAAGCTAGATGGGGCGGGCGCTCCTTCTCTTATAACGCGGCCAACACTTGGAACGCCCTCCCATTGCATCTGCGGAAGGAGCCTAACCTGCTGATATTTCGAAAGCTCCTAAAAACCTGTCTTTTCGATGACTGTACCTAATCTTCTTCCTTCATGTCTCTCTGTGTTCGTCCCCAGCGCTGGGAGGCCTCAGGGTAGCCATCGCGCTATATAAATCCTATTTCATTTCATTTCAGGTTAAACTACATTTAGTAGGTATGATTTCTGATGGATGATCTCCCTGTGATGGTTTTTGTGCAAATCTGCGACATGATATGTACATCTGATGCTGGCTCTGCCCTTCGAGCATGAAGATTACTAAATATAATGATAAGCATCTGCGAAATACCTGTGTGCTCAGTCTACCTATTACAATCATAGTCAGAAATTACTTATAGCAGTGGCGACTGCTACATTTTAAAAGTGGTGAAGCACATAAAGAATTTCATTAAACCTAAAAACAAACATACCTTCCTGATGATCTTCTGCAGCACGCGTGCACCCAAAGTTCCTCCCACCTTGCGCTGCTTGGTGGACAATGGCATCCGAGCCTATTCGAGCACTGCTCTCTTGCTGCTTATAATGCTAAATGGCATACGAGCAGTGCTGGAGCAGGCAAACACAGCACTCCATCGGACACCTACGTGGCTGTGCCTCTGCTGGCCACAGTAACAACACCGGCCAATCTGACATGTGCAGTAACAGTCTTCGGGTCATCCCATTGTATTTCTGTAATGCATTGGGGAGGTGAGGGGGTCAATACCCCCACTTCTCTATGGACTCACTGCCCCTCTTATAGTATATATATTCACGTTCAAGAAATACAAATATAAAATTATAACACAAAAATAAAAACAAATTTAAATTCAACTGATTCCCACCACATCAGTTTGCATAAGTCCCACCCCCTCTGGAGAGAGAAGTACACAGAAGTACACTCTTCCGCTCTGCACAAGATCACACCTTGTAAGGCCCTTTCGTTCATTATCCTTGTAGGAGACGATAATGTGTTTTCATGTAGTGCTTTCATGGATAGTCCTTCTGTTTCATGGTATTATATATCCCTGTGGTACTGGCTGCATCCACCTCCACAGGATGAAATGCATCATCCACTCGGCCGCACGCCCACCTTCCCACTGTCACTCACCGCGACCCGGTAGACTCGGTCCATCATGATCCTCGCGTCTGCCTTGGACATCAGCTTTGCGCGTCATTTCATATCTGTGTTCATCTCCCAGTATTGCAGGTCCTTGGTGGAGATATTCTCCATCCCGATGGGTCCAGCCTGCGGCTCTCACTGGTTTAAAAGGTGAAGGGGACATCACCCACGTTCCTAACCTCATAGAACTGGGGGACTCCCGGGAAAGGTCCAGAGAGAGAGGAGTAAAAATACCGGAGGTTGAGTGAGGCTCGAGGGGAAGGGGGGATGTTAGAGACAAAGGATTAGAAACTGGACCTCAAACGTAGGCAGCAAACCCTGCACAACCCCTTATGACACATACCATACACATCTCTCTCCCCTGCATGAATCAATCACTACACTCTCTCCCTCCATATGACTGATCCTCTACAGAAACTCCTCTGTCTTATGGAAAATCTATTAATTTACCAAAAATGCACATTTAAAGTCAATAGACCTCCACCATATCCCCGACTGCTCTGTGTACAAGATCACACATGCTAAGGCCCTTTCACTCACTATTCTTGTAAGAGCACTGTAGAAATAAAACGAATATGCAACTTACCAGTATGCATCTGTTCTTGGCAAGTAGGGCTGCTGACATTCTATCTGTGCATAGTTCGCCACCTAGTGTTGGGTCCGGATGATTGCACATTGTTGTCCTGGAAGAGTCTTCGAAGTATCACAAGATAGGTGGCTCCTCCCCTGGACTACAGTGCGCATGGGCATCGACTCCATCCTCAGATTGTTTTTCGCCATTGTGGCAAAGATGGAGTGTAACACCGTAAGTGATGACCATGCTAAAAGTAATTCTGAGTGCTGCAGCCGCTACAGGCGCCGGGGAGGAGGGTGGGCGATATGAATGTCAGCAGCCCTACATGCCAAGAACAGATGCATACTGGTAAGTAGCATATTCGGTTCGAGGCATGTGGGCTGCTGAATTCATATCTGTGCATAGAATACATAGCAGTCAGTCCATTAGCGGTGGCCGCCTGTGCCAGCTGCAGCAGTCTGAAAAAGGGTTTTTGGAACAGCCTGCCCTACAGCTGCCTGCTGTTTGGAGTGTACATCTACACAGTAGTGTTTTGTAAATGTGTGTGTGGTAGACCATGTGGCTGCTCTACATATGTCTTCTAAAGGAATATTTCCAAGGAAAGCCATGGAGGCCCCCAACTTTCGCGTGGAGTGGGCCCGTGGGGGAACCGTTAATGTGCGCTTGGCTTTTTGATAGCAAATTTGAATGCACTTAACGATCCACCTGGCTATACCTGCTTTGGAAATGGGGTTGCCTTTGTGTTGTGGCGAAAAGGCAAAAAAACAGTTGTTTTGTTTTCCGAAAATCTTTGGTTCTATCTATGTAGTACATTAGAGCTCTCTTGACGTCTAGTGTATGGAGCATTCTCTCCACCACTGACTCTGGATTTTGGAAGAACACTGGCAGTTCTATAGTCTGATTGGTATGGAACTGTGAAACCACCTTAGGAAGAAACTTAGGGTTAGTACGGAGTACCACCCTGTTGGAGTGAATCTGTATGAATGGCTCCTGGATAGTTAGTGCCTGGAGTTCACTAACGCGTCGCAGCGATGTGATTGCTAATAGGAAAGCCACTTTCCATGTCAAGAACTGAATCTCGCATGAGTGTAGAGGCTCAAAAGGTGGACCCATCAGTCTGGTGAGGACCACATTTAGGTTCCATTCAGGAGCCGGTGGGTTCCGGGGAGGAATAACTCGTTTGAGTCCCTCCAGAAAGGCTTTAATGGCAGGTACTCTGAAAAGCGAGAGATGCTGCCTGTTTTGGAGATAAGCTGCTATTACGGACAAATGTATACGAATGGAAGCATAGGCCAGATTGCATTTGTATAGATGTAACAGATAACAAATGATGTTGTGAGTAGATGCATCTAGCGGGTTGATGTTGTGGTCTGCAGAATAAATGACAAATCGCTTCCATTTTGCCGCATAACATGCTCTGGTGGTGGGCTTCTTTTCTCATATGATATCCATACAGTCAGGAGGCAAGTTGAGGTAGCTAAACTCTAAGACCTCAGGAGCCAGATCGCCAGGTTGAGCTGTTGCGGATCTGGAGACCACAACAAATGACAAATAGCTTCCATTTTGCCGCATAACATGCTCTGTGGTGGGCTTTCTTGCCTCTCTTATGATATACATACAGTCGGGAGGCAAGTTGAGGTAGCTAAACTCTAAGACCTCAGGAGCCAGATCGCCAGGTTGAGCTGTTGCGGATCCGGGTGCTGAATGTCGCCATGGTTCTGCGTCAAAAGCCTGGGTGTGAGGTGCAGCCTTTGATGCGGCACCACGGATAGTTCTAGGAAAGTGGTGTACCATGGTTGGCGTGCCCATGTTGGAGCAACCAGGATGAGTGTCATCGAGTGTTGCTTCAGTTTTCGTGCCACCAGTGGTATTAGAGGTGCTGGGGGAAAAGCGTACGCAAAGATGCCTGACCAGTTCATCCATTTCGCATTGCCCTGCGACTCTGGGTGAGGGAACCTGGCGGCAAAGCTTTGGCATTTTGCGTTTTCCTTTGTGGCGAACAGGTCTATCTCTGGATGACACCACTGCTGGAAGTACGGGTGGAGTACAGATGGATATATCTCCCACTCATGCATTTGGTGGCTGTGCCTGCTGAGCAGGTCCGCCATCTGATTGTCCTTGCCCGGGAGGTGTTCCGCCATGAGGAAGATGTTCCTCTGAATGGCCCACTTCCACATGCTCTGAGCCAGATCAGACAACTGTGGAGAGTGTGTACCTCCCTGCTTTTGTATGTAGTACATGGCCATCATGTTGTCCGTCCAGATCAACACGACCTTGTTGCACAGATGTACTTTGAATGCTTTCATCGCCATGAAGATAGCCATCAGTTCTAGAAGGTTGATGTGCATCTTCCTTTGCTGCGTTGTCCATAGTCCCTGCACTGTGTAGTGAAGTACATGAGCTCCCCATCCCTGGAGAGATGCGTCCGTCATCGGCACTATTTGTGGTACAGGCTCCTGGAACGGTCGGCCCTTGCAAAGGTTTTGTGGGTTCCACCAATGCAGAGAGTTGAATGCCCGACCGGTCACCAACACTAGGTCTTTCAACTGACCGTGAGCCTGATTCCACTGATGTGCTAAGCACTACTGAAGCGGACGCATATGTAGTCTCGCGTGCGGGACTATGAAGATGCAGGAGGCCATCATGCCTATCAACTGCATGAACACTCGTGCCGGAAGCGAGTGTTGTGGTCTGAATTTTTGTATCAGCAATTGAATGCTGTTGATTCTCACTGAATGTGGCTGTGCTTTGGCTGCCAGAGTATCTATTGTTGCGCCCAGATACTGCCGTACGTGGGCGGGCTGAAGGTGGGACTTTGGATAATTCAGTGAAAACACCAGATCGTGAAGAAGGTGAATGGTGTGGGACATGTGGGCAGCACACTGCTTGGCCGACTTCGCCTGGATAAGCCAGTCGTCCAGATAAGGGTAGACGTGAACGTTGGGGAACATCCTTTACAACGCGGATGTTACCCCGCAGTGCAGTTACGACGCGTCTTTTACAACGCAAGTCGTTACTACGACTTGCGCTGGATGGCGCTGTGGGATAAAGAATGTTTTAATTTTATAGTCCAACACCTTCCCTACTGTTACGGGGACTGGTGTTGGAATATAAAATTTAAAAATTCCGAAATCCGCGCCCTCCAACGCAAGTCGTTGTAACGACTTGCGTTGTAAAACCTGCGATGTAAAGTACTGCGATCTAAAAGATCGCGTTGTACTGACGTACATCCGTGAACGTTCTGTCTCCGTAGGTGTGCAGCCACTGTCGCCAGGCACTTTGTAAACACTCTGGGGCCGTCGTCACTCCGAAAGGGAGGACCTTGAATTGATAATGTTGATTTTGAATGGTGAATCTGAGGTATTTTCTGTGTGACGGGTGTAGCGGAATATGGAAATATGCAATCTTCAGATCTAATGTTGCTAGGAAATCTCCCTGACTGAGTAACGGTAGAACCTGCTGCAATGTGAGCATGTGAAAGTGTTCTGATAGGATGTAGGGGCCTGAGGTCCAGTATGGGTCTGAGGGACCCGTCCTTTTTTGGGATTAAGAAGTACAGCGAGTACACCCCTGTACCTCTTTCCTCCACAGGCACGAGCTCTATTGCTCCTTTTTGCAGCATGACGACTACCTCCTGCTGCAATAAGTGCAAATGCTCTGTGGACATAGGACGGTGTTTTAGGGGTATGTTGGGTGGAGTGGATGTTAACTCCAAACAATAACCGTACTGGATAAGCTTTCTCACCCACCTGTCTGTAGTGATGGATGTCCAGACTGGCAGGAACTGTTGTAGTCTCCCCCCGACCGGTGAGGTATGGTCAGGGGCAGTGACTAGGCGTCACTGTTTGTTAGTGGCGGAGGATCGGGAGCTGTTGTTTCCACGACCTCTGCCCTTGGTGCTGTTTCCACGATAGCCACCTCTACTTTGTTTGGTGTAGGTGGTTTGCGCGCCTCCTTTACTGTATTGTGTCGGCTGTGACAGCTGGCCTCTGGAAACTCCTCTATTGTTTGAGCGACGAAAAGAACCACCCCTGAACTGCTGGGACTGTAGAGCCCCCATTGACTTTGCAGTCTCAGTGTCCTTCTTGATCTTTTCTAAGGTGGTTTCCACCTCTGGTCCAAATAAGTGATATGGGTTTACCGGCTGATTTAGTATGGTGGTTTGTATCTCGGGCTTGAAGCCGGAGATCCTCAGCCAGGCATGTCGGCGCAACATTACACTTGTGTCAATCGCCCTGGCCGCGGTGTCTGCTGCGTCCAGCGCACACTTGATAGATGCATTTGATATAAGCTTCCCTTCCTGTATGAGCATCTCTGCTGATATTCAAGTGTTGTAACAGGGTTTCAAGTGTATCGTAATGAGCCCTGTCATATCTGGCTAAGAGTGCCTGAGTGTTGGAAATGCGCCAGATATTGGCCGCTTGAGCTGCCACCCTTTTCCCTGATGTTTCTAGCACTTTAGATTCTTTGTCAGGGGGAGGAGCATCACCCGTTGTTTGCGAGTTTGCCCTCTTCAGGGCATTCGAAACAACCAGAGAGTCCAACGGCAACTGTCCCTTGATATAGGTAGGGTCCCCAGGTGCTGGTTTGTACTTCTGGGGTTTATCACCCTTGCTCTCGTGTTTTCTTTAAAAATGTCTCCAGCATGTTTTAAGACACCCTTTAGCATAGGCAGAGTCTTGACAGTTCTCTCCGAGGTGGAGAATTTGTCAAACAAAAAATCCACTTCAATAGGGTCAGCATGGAGCTGGACATCATGATTTTTGGCTGCCCTTTCAATAAGCGCATTAAACGCCGCCGAGTCTTCAGTAGGCGAGGTTTTTACAGCATACACCTGACTGTCTGGGGCAGTGTGTGGATCTCCTGGGTCAGCAGCGTCTGCCCAGGGTTCATCGTGATCTTCAGGATCAGTGTCTATAGGATAACTGTACTCCTCATTGTCACCTTCCCCTGTCTCCACATCCGAGTAAGTTGGCGAGATAGGAGCAGTGTCTTGGCCATGTGGTGAAATAGCTCAACAAGAAGAGGTGAAGTAGTAGAATCCTTTTTCTTTTTCAATGGAATTTTATATGACTCCATAGGCTGTTCAGGGGCGATCTTTCGTATATAAATAGAAAGTCTACCTGTGTCAGCGTCGATGAATTGCCTCGACTGCTCTTCAAGCGGGGGCTGTCGATGCTTTGTGACAAGGTCCGCAGTTGTAGGCTTCGGCCCCGTGGACACCCTCTTGGACGCTTCGACAGCCGGTTTAGTGGCGAAGGCCTTAGGTACCACTTTAGGCGGCAGTGTGAACTGGATGGGCGCCGACGATTTTTGAAGTTTAGTGGTAGGCTTCGGTGTTGGGGTGTCCTTCGGTCGACAATAGAAGCCTTCTCTATAATGCGTTTCAGCGATTCCGACACCTGCTTGGAGAAGGAGGCGGACGGCTGTGTCGACTCAACGGGTTCCTTCGAGGCACCGCCAGGTGTGGGCTCGAGGTTTGTACCGCTTTTAGCCTTATCTGGCCGACGCATAGGATCTAGAACCTTCAGAGCTCTGAGTCCTTTTTCAGTGTCGACGGCCTTCGGCGCTGACTTTTTCGGGTCGACGTCCTTGACCAGTTTTTTCGGTGTCGCAGTCTTCGGCTCGACACCCTTCAGCAACCTCACCGGGTCGATAACACTCTTCTGCTTCGTCGGTGCCGATAGTTCGGAGGACTTCGAGCCGACCAAAGCAATACGCACTTTTGGTTTCGATTTTGCCTCCAGTGCTTTAGGTTGTGTAGACACCGATGCTTTCTCTTTTGTTTTCGATCGGTCAACCAGTGGCTCTTTAGAAATGTCCGTAGCCGGGCCCTGAGGCGAGGCCGTAGAACTGAGTTTACGATCTCGGTTAAGGACATGTGGCGATCCCTCGACCTGAGCCTTATTGAGTGTTTTGTTCTCGGGCCCCGTACCAACGATCGGGTCTTGCTCTTCGCCCGAGCTATCTTCTACGGCCCCAAAGGCCACATCGTCGTCTCCTACCTCGTCGACGACATCATCAATATCGACCATCTTGACATCTGCGTCGTAGTTGGAGTCGATCTCCGATGCAGGATCAGACTCTCGATCTTCCTACTCGACTCCTGTGAGAAGTTGGCCTGATATATAGTGCTCACTATTCTAGTGATCACTCTGTATCATTCCAAACGACCCTTATTGATGATTGGTTGTAAGTCAACCTTATAGACCAGCTATCCTAGTAGCATGGACAAGAGCAGTCTTTAGGCTAAACTCTAGAGGGCGTGTTAAGCCAGCTGTTATACCATCACATATACCCCTTGAACACCAAGTGAAAGGACACCACACAAGTTGTTATGAAAAATAAAGTATATTTATTTATAACAAGACTCCCCTGGCTCGTTATGAGACAGGGAGCTAAGCACAAGACAAAACTCTTATGAAAATACTTCAAGTTGCACAATTTACACAAATGCCCGAGGGGCACGAAAAACCATATACACTGAAAGTGGAATGCGAAACACTAGCAGGTAAGTAACAAGATCCAGAGGCTTCAGGATCGCTAGGACTACACTACTGAACCTTCAGGTTAGGAGCAGGAGGCCTAGGGAGATCGGGTGCAGAGTGTGCACTCTCACGCGGGATGCGGGAAGAAGACTATGGATGCTAGCGTTTCTAAAGTTACTGTTATCGGACGAATCCGACTAGCTAGACTGAAAACGAAAAAGGATCTGGACACTTGGATAGTGAACCTGTGCTGGAGCACCGAAATACTCAAGTTACCTAGCACGGGCTGCAGCTGCATAGGGTTCAAAAGACGTCGGGAATCATAGTTGAAGTCTATGGAGCCTGAAAGAAGAAGTTGCTGGCAGGCGACCAGTGAAGATATTCGGAGGGATCCAAGCCTGGATCGATGATGGAGAAGACCTGAAAGCAGAGGGGACTCAGTTCTTAATCACTAGCCAGTGATTAGGCGGGCACCAGGATGGCACCGGATGAAGTCACCTCGACCAGGTGAGTGGGCGATGCTGGGCTCTGCAGTCTCGGACCAGGAGGCGTTGTCGGCGACCAGGATGGAGGTGCGAGCTGTCCCACGTGGGTCTCTGCTGTCGGCGATGCTGGAACCAGGATTGGAGCAACAAGCCTTGGCAAAGGCAAGCCCATGCGGTGAAGTCAAGATGGCGTCTGGAGTGGACCAGGAGGGTCCGAGGTTCTCCTCTTTTGGAGGGGAGCTAGGGCCAGTCTGGAGCAACCAGACCAGCGAGGCAATCGTCGTGATTCGTCATCAGGAGGGCTACAAGCCAGCAGGCAAGTGGCCGGACAACGCGGTGAGCAGCATAGAGCATAAGGGCCCCACGCAGATCTCGTGGATGCTGGGGGGCTGGACTTCGGTGCTGGAGCTGCTCAGGGTTAGGGCTTCTCAAACCCCAAAGCACTCACTCGAGGATCCCTCGGCGGTCGTGCTGGATAAGCGTCGTGCAGTTTTGAAGATGGCCGGTCCCTTCAGGTCTCGTCACACCCACGAATCTCAGCTGAGCTGTAGAGGCAGGTAAAGGTCAGAGATGGCAGGGAATCCGGGTCTCGTCGAGCTGGGCAGTCTTGATCCGGAGGAGAGACTTACAGCAAACCGCAGCGCTTAGATGGTGCCCGCTGATGCAGGGTGGCTACTCCTTAGCCACAAGGGAGAGTCTTCAGAAATGTTCAAGAGTTCTTTCGTGGAAAGTAGTCAAGATTCAGAATTACCTAATTTGGGAAGGGGGCCTGCTCCTACCTTTATCCTAAGAAAAGGGGCTGGCACACAACTAGGTCCTGCCCATGGGTGGGACCAGGAGGGGGGTGGTTACACCCCTCTCCTTTGTCCGGTCTCTCCCCAGCTCAGGGGCTGGTGTGCCCCTGGAACTGGTTTGAGCCGGCATATGCACAGTGAGCACCGGGGTGCCACTTGCAGTCACCTTCCTTTCAGCCCTGCCTACCTGGGATACACAAAACCCTGTCTGGGATGGTGCTAGCACCGCCCCTGACAGGAAACCCTTTGTCCGAGCTCTCCTCGCTGGAAGGACTCCCAGCAGCAGGAGGCCAGACTCGTGTCTGTGGTGGCAGCATCCATTTTGTGGAGCTGAGGCTGCGTTAAGCTTTAACCGGGGTTCACAGTTACATACATGTTGTGTCCCTCTAGAAGGGTGGAATGCTAACCCCGTCGCCAGAATTGGCGAGGGGTTAGTATTCCAATTCGTATGACACCTTACTCGACATGTTTTGATAATGCTATACCAAAGTTAGCATATGACCGCGAGGTACATAATGCACTTAAGAGTATATGGTATAACGTCATCATGGAACAGCTATTAGGACTTGGTTCCGCAAGCTGCAAACGGGCTCAGCTCATGCCAGAGCACCATTTCACATAATTCCACGCACTCTGCCTTCAGGATTGATAAGGCCTGCCATAGGAGTGACTGATAGGAATACATGTGTCCATTTTAGGGTTAGATATAGGAATACTATATCTAAAGCAAAGGGTGTGTACACCACCTTGCCCCAGCTGTCAAGCAGCCAGTTGTGTCTGTTTAGTTAGTCGACCCAGGGGTGGCATAATACATGCTGCAGCCCCTGGGAGACCTCTGGGTACACCTCTGCCCTGGTTACAGGGACTCAAGAGAGGGCCCAGTGCCAATTCAGTACCTGGGTACAATTTGGAATAGAGAGAACAGCTAGGCTGTGGGTCTGATTAGCAGGCCCACAGCCAGGGAAAGTCGTAAACCAGTGAAGCAAAAAGCAAAAATCTGGGGTGATCATAGGATTGCAGACCCTACTCTCCTACAACTCTCTCATCCTCTTCGGTATCGAAAATGTTCACCGGGTCAGGTGCCGTCTGCTGGGCCTCCTTGCGCGCTGCGCGTCGAAGTCGAATCGTCTTCTTGGAGCGGAAACGAGAACAAGCCATACAGCTGGCTTCATCGTGATCGGAGACAGGCACTTGTTGCACACCGGGTGGACATCGATATGAGGATATTTTGAGTTGCAAACGGGACATCTCTTGAACGGGCTGCGTTCCATGATGTTTCGTCGATATGGCCTCTGGCGTCGACCGGGCCTTCAGTGCCGAAAAGCCACGCGGCTCCTCTGGAGGTTCGGCTCGGAAACCGAGCTGGAACAAGAACTTGGCACCGATCGCAAGACAATACCGACGATAACTAAAGGCCTTTTGGCCAAAAAGAAAGTTTACTATCGATTCCGAACTTGAGTTAACAAATATGCATCCGAACCCAATGGCGGAAAAAAACAATCTGAGGATGGAGTCGATGCCCATGCGCACTGTAGTCCAGGGGAGGAGCCACCTATCTCGTGATACTTCGAAGACTCTTCCAGGAGAACAATGTGCAATCATCCGGACCCAACACTAGGCGGCGATCTATGCACCAGATATGAATTCAGCAGCCCACATGCCTCGAACCATTGCTTCTCCTTCTTATGTCCCGGCAAACTTGTGCAAAATGCCCAAAACAACCACATTTCACACACTCCTTCCCAATGGCCGGACAATGAGGAAAAGAAGCAATGTGATTCATACTTCCACATCTGTAACGTGTGGTATTTTTGCTTTTGTCTTTCTTCCTATAGACCCGCCCTTTGTTTAAAGTACACAAATCGCCTTTATTGGTGTTTATAGCACATACTTCCTCATTAGGGGAATCTTTCTTACTAACTACAGACACCCATGTTTTAGGTCGAGGACCGTAGGCTGCGCTTGCGCAGTTCGGTCCAAAGATTTAATGTTTCTTAGTTAGGGGGCTTGAACCCGCCCCTCTTCTCCATTGGCTGGCCACGTAAATGCTGGCCAGCCATTGGAGGAGAGGGGCGTCACTCCCTTTAAGCCCCGGCTTTTCCCGATTCGGGGTCATGTTTTTTAGGTTCTTTCTATCTATGACGTCTTCAGTCACTCAAACCTAAAAAACACGCCCCCCCAGTCTGAAAAGGACGGATCCCCTCCCCTCCTGGACCTCGCTGAACGTGCTGGCCAACACTGTTTTGCCCGACGCTGTTTTGCTGAGGTGAGTGGTCCTCCCCCCCTCCCATTCCCTGCCCTGGTTTATTCTTCGGGGTCCCTTTTCTTTGGGGTCCCTTGTTCCGTGTGCGGCCTGGCTGGGTGTGGATGGTGGGTTGCCTTGCTTGGGGGCCATGTGCAGCGCGTTTGGAGTCGGGAAGCGGGCAGTTATCGCGGGCCGGGGATCGGGGTGGGTGGGGGCTGGGGTGCCGTTCTGTTGTTGCCTAGGGTCGGGGTCGACTTCCACAGGTCTCGGGGGGAGAGGTTGATGTGCCCGGGAGATTACCTCTTGTCCTGTGGCCGGTTTGGGGGGCCTGTGGTGGCGTGGTGGTGCATTGCGGGCCTGACGCAGCCGTTTGTCTGCCTGCGGGACTCTGGAGGGGAATTGGGGTCCCCTGGCTTGCCCCTGCTTACTTGGTGCCTTCCACCCTTCTCGCGCTCCTGACACCGTGTCCCCTGCTGCGACGCCCCCCCTCGCGTAGAGAGCCATGTGGCCAGCCGGCTCTCTTCTCGTCGGCTACGGGTGGGAGTGCGGCACGCCGTGGGTTGGCAGAACGCTGGTGAGTCACGAGCTGGAGGGCCCTGCTGTGGGCTGTGGAGACCTCCCCGTGCCTTCCGCATACTAGGCCTGGCGTTTGAACATGGTCGGCAGTGCGGCCTGGCCTTGCTCACCTCCCTCCTCCCCCCCGCACGCTTATCTGTCCCTCTCCTTTGGTCCTCCTGGCGCCCCGCCGGTCTGGTCTCCTCAGCCCCAATAGAATTTTGATGCCGGCTCGTAGCGGGCGCCTGTGCTCCGCTACGATCCCTCGGGTTCTGCGCCAGCTGGGGTCGGGAGCCCGGTTGGGGGCTGCTCCTCGCGGGGGTCGGCGGATGGCCATGGCCGGGGGTTGCTCTGGCGACGCAGCGAGTGGGGGGAGCAGGATGCGGTTGGGGGTCGGGTTGAGACCTGGGTGTTATGGCATCTGCAGCGGGGACTGCGCGTCTCGTGTAAACCTGGGCGTAGTGGGGCTTCGCGGAGCTACGTGAAGTGGGCGAGAAACTACGCCCACCTCCGCACTCCGCGTAGCCCCACTACGCACCGCAGGCCTCCCTCCCGCCCTCCCTAAATACTTTAAATTAAATGTGTAAAAGAATTAAAAGGCACTTACCTTGCCCGCCGCTGCCCGCCACGTCTCCGGGGCACCCTCTCTTCATCGCCACCGTCTTGTGTACTAATGCGCATGCGCGGGCGGCCGCGCATGCGCATTTCTCACGAGAAATGCGCATGCGCGGCCGCCCGCGCATGCGCATTAGTACACAAGACGGCAGCAATGAAGAGAGCGAGCCCCGGGGACGCGGCGGGCAGCGGCGGGCAAGGTAAGTGCCTTTTAATTCTTTTACACATTTAAATTAAAGTATTTAGGGAGGGCGGGAGGGAGGCGGGTGGCGGCCAGCTACGCTCCGTCTGCGGAGCGTGCGTAGTGCCGAATTCTACGCCTGCTACGCAAAATGCGTAGAATCCGGCACTACGCACACTCCGTGCACGGAACGTAGCTGCCCGCCCACCCTTAGTCTCGTGGTGCTGCAGCATGGGGGGGACAGGATGCGCTTGGGGGTCGGGTTTAGGCCTGGTTGTTTTAGTGCCGGCAGCGGGGGCAACATGTCGCGTTGCAGCCGGGTCATGTTGCTGTATGCATGTTCTGTTTTAACTATGTACAAAGTAGTGCTGTGTCTCTGCTGGCAATAAACGCACCTCAGTGAGGGCATTAGCTCAAGGCAAGCTGCAAAGCATGTACCTACAGGCTGTCCCTAGGCTAAACATATATAGTTGACGGTTGTCGAAGTTCTGGTCCACCTAAACGGGGAAAAAGAGAGAGAGTGTGCCTACCTCCTGTCCCTGTTCTAAACATTCATGGCAGAGCGAGGAGAAACAAAACGAGAGGTAGGTTGCCTTGAACCAACTGTACAAAGTGGTGCTGTGGCTCTGCTGGCAGCAAACGCACCCCAGTGAGGGCATTAGCTCAAGGCAAGCTGCCATAAACCTGCAAGCTGTCCTTAAGCTAAACATGTAGTTGACTATTGTTAAAGTTCCTGGTCCACCTAGGAGGGAAAAAAAGTATGTCTATAACCTGACCCTATGCTCCTCTTATTAAAAGAGTAAAAACTAGATCCGGATTCCAGGAGCGTATACCAAGGTGCTTCCCAGGAGGTCCACAGATTTGGTATACCTTCCAGTCACCGACTTACCTGAATGATTTTTCTTTGGCAACATCCAACATTCTTTCCAGCGTGACGTGATTGTTTATCTTCTTCACCTTCATCACAGACACCATCAAAGTGTTCTCATAAGTACGGTTTCCACCATGTGAAGAAAAAAACATATTTTATTATTAAATACTACTACTAATCACACATCCCCAAATCACACCCATCCATTTATTTGATACTCGCCCTCTTACTATGCAGAGTTGGATTGTAAGTAGCATTTTCAGAGGCAGAGCATCCCATCAGAAACTCTCATGCAGAACATGGTTAGTATTAGTGAAACCATGTAGTGCTAAACCAAGGGCAATCAAATCCCTTCCAAAAAGACATTGGTCACCCTCTCTCACCCCCACATCAAACGTGACTGAATTTCCACTGGTTTATATCCACCCACTTGTCTGTCAACACAGTATGCTTCTCTGTATCCTTTTCTGATAAGTTAGACTGCTATTTATTATGCAGAGTAGAGCAGTTCTATTTACTCTGCTATGTCCGCAAGGTCATGCAATGCTAAGCTCATTTTTTATCCAAGCTGAGATCAAAAGATAGTCACAAAACAAAACCATACTCAAATACTCTCGCAATGTATATACTGTGCTATTTGTAATGGAAAACTCACCTGAGTGATAAAACGACCTACCTCTTCACTAGGCCTGGGTGGTAAATTCCGTTCCGCTCTCGGAATTTGCGGAATTTGGGGAATTTCGCGTTCTGCGGTGAACGCGAAATTGCCCAAAATTCTGCATTTCGCAACTTCGCGAACTTTTTTGCTTGTTCGCGTTCTCAAATGCGTGTTCGCAAGATATTTCCCACCGAGCACGCAAACAGCGATTGCGAACAGTAAAAAGCATCGCGAACAAGCCATTCTGCGTGTTCACGGAATTTCTGCGTGTTCGCGGAGATTTCTTACCATTTTGCGGAGATTTGCGTAACACAATTACGCAAATTTCGCCCACCCCTACTTTTCACCAGACTCTCCTCACACAACACAGCCCTGTGAATACATAGCTCATTCCAACTCAACAAGCTCTGTAAATTTTAGTCAGGGAGCATGTTTCATTTTTGAAAAAATGCTCGACTCCCACAATAATACATTTTCGAAACCTGGGGAAAGTGCAGGTCCAGCCTGATACTTTTCCTTCAAATAAAAACCTAATACTGCAAAGTGTACCTTGAAAATATGCAGCAGGAGAATCTGGCTGCCCATTTGTTTCATGCAAATTTTAAATATGAATTCAATCAATCAGGCTTTTGTTAAGTGCGACAACTCACCCGCAAGGGTCTCAAGGTGCTGGGTGTGGAGGGGTGTAGGTTCCAGTCCATCAAGAAGGGGGACCATCGAAAAGCCAAGCTTTGAGGTTTCTTACGAAGATGGGAAACAATCTTGTCTGTCTGAGGTGGAGTAGAAGGGCGTTCCAGGCTTTGGCCCAGTAAAAGGAGAAAGAGCGGCCTCCCGATGTGGTTTTTCTGGTGCGTGGAACCTCGGTGTAGGAGAGCTGGGCTGATCGTCGGGTCCTTAGGGATACGTGTAATTTGAGTCGGCTGTTCAGGTATGCTGATCTGGTGTTGTGGAGAGCCTTGTGTGTGTGGGTCAGCATCTTGAAGGTGACTCTTGCCTCATTGGGGAGCCAGTGGAGTGTGCGCAGGTGCTGGGAGATGTGGCAGTGTCTTGGCAGGTTGAGGACCAGTCTTGCAGCGGCATTCTGAATGTTCTATAGCTTGGGGTGAGGTTTTTGTTTTTTCTGGCGTTGAGTGCGGTGCTGTAGTCGAGTCTGCTGGTGATCAGGGCATGAGTGACACATTTTCTGTGTTCGAGGGGGATCCGTTTGAAGGTCTTACATAGGAGGCGGAGGGTGTGGAAGCAGGAGGACGAGACTGAGTTGATCTGGCGGTCCATTTTGAGCTCGGAGTCCAGGATGATTCCCAGGATGCGTGCGTGGTCCATGGGGGTGGGCGGGTTTCAGAGGGCGGGGTGCCACCAGGTGTCGTTCCAGGCAATGGGGTTTGGGCTCATTTATTTTATTTATTTATTTATTTAAAGAGTTTTATATAGCGCTAGCTAGACCCGAAGGTATCCGAGCGCTTTACATGAGAAACAAACAATGTATCAGAAAAAGATCAACAATTACACATTACATAAAAAAATAGGCAATATATTAGGAGAGGAGAGATATGAGAGAGAAAAATAGTGGAGGGGGCAGGGGAGGTGAGAAAGGGAGGATAAGGGAAGAGACAACAAGGAGAGATGAAAGGAAGCCTGTCTAAAGACCGACTGGGTAGGTGACGACCAAGGAAGGAATCCACAGCCCATCTCCCCTATAGCTAAACCAGGTAGCTCCATCGGGCATCAGACAAAATAGTTCAGTCTCAAGTGGCGAGGGAAGAAGTTCCCAAAAAACAAACAGGGTGGGGACAAAGGGCAAGGGCAGGTGAGGGCAAAGGACAGAAGTTGGAAAGAGTAAGAGTGGGGACAAGACCGGGGGAAGCAAGAATGACAGACGGGGGGAGACAGCCCAGAAACCGAGTGGGTAGGCGATGGCACGAGGAGATAATTGACTGCCAGTCTCCCCTAAAGCTCGCCAAGTAGCTCCAGCGGTCGACAGGCAGAGGGAAAGACAATTGCAGAAAAACAAACAGGAAGGGGGGTGTGTGAGACAGGGAGATGGAGAAAAACTGTGCCTAAGGTCCGGCTGGGTAGGTGATGGTCAGGTGGTGAACCAAGGCCAGTCTCCTCTTTACCTGAGCAGAGCAGCTCCACCGGGCGTCGGACATGGTGCTCTGACTCTGCAGTCGAGATAGAGCTAAAGTGCACTTGGGACTCAGGGGTAGTCAGCTTAGTTGTGGGGGAGACATGGTTCAGAGAAATAACCGGCGTCATCTTGAGGTCAAGCGTAGTCCTGGTAGGGGTTATGTCATCACTGAGTACTTCAGTCTTGTCGGTGTTTAGTTGTAGGCAGCTGTTTTTCATCCATTTTGCAACGGCTCCCATGCCTTCTCAAAAGTTGTGTCTGGCAGTGTTGGGTTCGTTAATAGGGAGAGGATGAGTTGAGTGTTGTCTGCGTATGACACTATGTTGAGTCCGTAGGTTCTGACGATGGGGGCGAGCGGGCCATGTAGACCTTGAAGAGCGTAGGTCTGAGGGAGGACCCCTGAGGGACTCCGCAGGTGGTTGGTGTAGGGTCCCAGGGGAAAAGGGGGGGTATGACCTGCTGCATTCTGCCGAAGAGAAAGGAGCTGATCCAATCGAGGGCCTTGTTCTGGAACACTACACTGTGAAGTCTATGTATTAGGGTGTGGTGTGAGAATGCCGCTGAGAGGTCAAGGAAGATGAGGACTACTGTTTCTCCTTTTTCCAGTAGGGTGCGGGTGTCGTCTGTTGCGATTTCTGTGCTGTGGTTTTTCCTGACGCCGGATTGGGAGGAGTCAAGGATGTTGTGCTCATCGATGAATGTGGCGGGTTGGCTGTTGATGGCTTTCTCAATAACTTTTGCAGGGAATGGGAGTAGGGACATGGGTCTGTAGTTTTTGAGTGCGGTGATGTCCGCCAAGGGTTTCTTCAACAGGGGGTTTACTTCGGCGTGTTTCCAGTTGTCGGGGAACGTGGCGGTCGGCAGGGAGCGATTGATGGTCTGGCGGAGCATGGGTGTGATGGTGTCGGCGGCTCTGTTGAAGATGTGCTAGAGTCCATGGGGGCCTCGGAGTGGATTGCCCTCATCTTCTTCAGTGTGTCTTCAGTGGTGAGGGCTCTCCAGCTGTCAATCTTTGGATTCAGGGTGTTGGGGGTGGTTGGTGGGGGTTGCATGTGTTGGTTGTCTTCATTGAAGTTTTCGTAGATGCTCTTCACTTTGTGGTGAAAGAAGGTGCTGATTTTGTCGCAGAGGTCTTGTGAAGTTGTTGTGAGAATCTGTTGATTTGGTGTTCCTCTAGGTCTTTTTGAGTTGGCGGCAGGTGCGTCAGGACTCTCGAAGTTTGTGGTGAACCATCTGTCTTTCTTGGCATGGGTGTTGTTGTATTTCTGTGAGGGGGGCTATGGTGTTGGCTCTGTCGGAGATCCACCTGTATAGGGTTTGCGCTGCTGTGTTGGGGTCGTCATATTCCGTGATGGTTGGGTTGGAGTTGCTAAGTGAGGCGGTGAGATGGTCGTTGGTGATTCTGGTCCACTTTCTTAGTGGGAGCAGGTGCTGGTGTCTGTGGATGGTGGGTGTTCTGAAGGTGAAGTGGACGCATCGGTGGTTGGTCCATAAGAGTTTGGTGGTGTGGCTGAAGGTGATGGAGTTTCCTGTTGTGAAGAGGGGTTCGAGGGTGTGTCCTGCTGAGTGCGCGGGTTCAGTCAGCATTTGGCAGAGTTCAATGTTGTGGATGTTGTCCAGGAGGGACATGGTGTTGGGGTCCAGTTGCTTGTCGATGTGGAAATTGGGGTCTCCCAGCAGGGTGCAGTTGGTGGATGCAATGGCATGCGGGGAGATGACGTCCGTGATGGAGGTGGTGACCAATCCACCGGGTCCGGGAGGTCGGTTGATGAGGATTCCTCGGTTGGTGGTGGTAGGGCTGGTCTGTATCTTGAAGTGTAGATGTTTCATCATGTTTGTGGGCTCATCGGGGAGTGTACTCAGGCGGAGGGTGGATTTGTGGACGATGGCCATTCCTCCTCCCGGGCCGGTGGGGGCGGTCCTTTCTGGAGATCCTGTATCCTTGGGGAATGGCGATGGTGATATCCAGTTCCGAGGTGGTGTTGGTCTAGGTTTCAGTGAGGAACGCTTCGTCCAGGGTGGTGCTGTGAAGGAGGTCCCAGATTTTGGTGGCGTGTTTGTGGAGGGATCAGATGTTGAGGAGGATGCATTGCATGGTCTTCGGTTCGAGTGTGTTCTTACGGGTTGTGCTGGGTTCGTATTCCAGGTGGTGCTGTAGATTTGTTAGCAGTGGTGACAGCTGAAGGGTCGATGGGTGTAGGCTGGCGAAGCTAACTTGCAGGTGTTTTTGCCGCCTGGGTTGAGTTTGTGGGACGGAGGTCCGGGGTTCCTGGTGCTGGTTGCTGTGGGTGGCGGATGGGCACAGACGGGCTTGCCTATGGCACGGCGGCACAGCGGCTGCCATTAAGTAGGGGTCAGGGAGGCCGGAACAGCTGGGAGGTGGGAATGGGGAGGCGGATTGGTTGCGTTGGGTGGGAGGAGCCACAGGGGCAGCAGTGGCAGGGGAAAACGGGCGGGAAAGGAGGAGAGTGGGAAAAAGGTGAATAAGAGAAGACAAGCAGAGCACAGGAGAGTGCAGAAAACAGAAAGGAAGCAGGAATATAGATTTGGCAAAGATGGTGAAAAGTGAGTGAAAAATGAGTAAAACAAGTGGAAAAATGGAGCAGAAAGTGGGAGAAAGGTGAAAAAGAGAAGACTGGCAGAGCCCATGAAAGCTCTGAAAACAGAAAAGAAGCAGGATTTGGCAAAGCTGGTGAAAAACGAGTGACCAACTTGTAAAACGATTGGAATACGGAACGGAAAGTGGGAGACAGGGGTCCACTGGACCACCGGGGATGAGGTGCAGATGAACCTGCCGGTGAGATGGGGCTCGAACACTCACACTGGAGAGGGTAGGGGCTGGTGGAGGCCTCACTCAATGGCGGAGCTGCAAGGGTGGGAGAGCAGTTTCACTGACAAGAGTCAGTGGTTTTGCTCACCTGGCCATGCAGCGTCTGCCATTAAGTAGGGGTCGAGGAGGGCTGGACAGCTGGGAGGTGGGAACGGGGAGGGGGATTGGTCGTGATGGGGAGGTGCTGCAGAGGCAGCAGCAGCGGGGGATAACGGGTGAGAAAGGAGGAGAGTGGGAGAAAGGTGAAAAAGAGAAAACAAGCAGAGGACAGGAGAGTGCAGAATAGAAGAAGTAATATAGATTAGGCAAAGTGCAGTAAAATGTTGCATGCATCTATTTCCTCAGATGGGTAGGAAACCAACCTTCTCAAGAGTAAACAGATGTTGGTTGCTTTCGTTGTCTGCAGTTGGGCCTTGCTTTGTAAATACTAGTGTGTCTTTGAATGCATTAGGTATCTAGAAGGCAAAAAAATAAGTTGCATGATTGTGATATCAAACCATAACATATAACACATTAAAAAAACTCACACACCTTTGACCATATTCATATGATAGGTAGTAGGTAATAGGAGCCAGGTGTCGGTAGCCACACTGGTCTCTGGTTTTGGTTTGTACAAGCAGATTCCTTGGAGCTGCTAAATGATAACAGCTTGTGACATCAGGGAGAGGGAGATAGACACATGAAGTGCTCTATCAAAAAACTGGCTGAGCATTCTGTGCCTTTTTCATCCCTCAACAGGAATGACTGGGTACAAGACTCTCATAGTCTGGAGCATATTTCATTGCTCCTGGTTACTACTCAGCCCACCTCCCTCACCCAAACCTTGTCCATCTTGTCACTGTGCCTGCTCCTTACATACCACCTGAATATACCAAAAAAGTGCAGGTCTTTTTTTACAAAAGTAGTCTGAATCCTATCAACAAGCATGGCTACAGTATTGAAAACACATGCATTCACATGCATTCATCCTTCCGTCATCCGACATAAAATAATTAAACTAGTTGCCTCCGCATGTGTTCAAGTTGCATACAGTCTGTGAAGTAGTGTGGCTCACTGGTTAGAGGCGGCAGACCCGAGAGCAGAGGACGGCCCGGGACCAGGGTTCGATTCCCGGCGCCGCAGGTTTCTGGACCAGGGTCAGCGGACTCGATAATTCTCTCGCCTCGGTGCCCACTCTGATCAGCGATCACACTCGGCAACTCTGGGCATTAGCTTGCCTCATCTTCACTAACGGCCCCACCAGACCGCCGGGGATGCCTTGTCTCACCCTGGAGATACCCATTAAGGGACCATCTCTCAGGGAAGCCAGGAAGGGTTTCGCAGCGGTCGAAGCGCCTTGGGACCCTACGGGTAAGTAGTGCGCTATATAAATGCCAATACATTTACATTTACATTTACACAGTTGAAAGTTGTAAAAGCATATACATGGCACAACTAGGAAAAGTGTGAAACCACAGCTTTCAACCCAGAGCCTTTAGTTTGTAAAGCTGCTTGAGAGGAAACACCAGTGAGGAAGCAGCAAATTGTATTTTCATTCCATGAAAGAGATCTTTACTCACATAAATCATTCTTACTTGTCAGGTAAGACAGGCCAAGATAAATGCACAACCACTAAAATTAAATCATAGCCAAGCATATCTTCAATTTGAAGAGGTCAGATTGCAAAAGCACTTTCTACTGAAATGTACCCATCAGTGCATGAAACATTACGTGTGTCACTTGCATTCGTCATGTCATCTTTTTCGTTGCTATTACTTCATCCCTTCATATTTTATCATGTATTCACTGCACAATTTGATGCTCGAATTTGAGCACAAATACTTTTAAAATATCGGCCTGCATGATTCAAAGTAAGGAAGGTATGATGTGCCCTGCTCCATTCATATTGCAACACCTTATTACTGTATTTTGGGATGCCCAGTGAGTACATTTCTACCTCCACCCCTGCTGCAAATTTATTACACTTGAATACAAGTCTGGGACTTACCAGCTCCTGCTATTTTCATTGGGCCCATGCTTACAAGGCCTGCTGCCACTGCTGGGAGATGAGAGAATAAAATGCTATGCGTGAATCTATCGCAACAGAACATGAAGCAATTTTGACGAGGTAAACATATAAAATATAAAAAAAATGACATCCATTTGAGCATTGAGAAACTAAAATGTCACAGAATTAAAGTGTGCCAATGGCAGGCAGCTAAAAAGTGAGATGAGTAGAGTTCGTACTGCGTGTCTTCATAGTCACATTCCAAAGTTTGTGTTTTTTTGCACAGCAGGCATTATTATGTTTATAAATGTGCGTGCCAACTTTTCAATGAGGAAGATGTGACATCTGAGAATGGATGCTCTTGGCAGCGCCCGACAAGGAGGTCGATAGACATTGATGCATGGTTTACATAAGTACTCACACACGTTTTACATATATAAATGATTGACTGCACAGTTCTTAGAGCTAGAGGAAGGTCAGAATAATTGAAGCATTAATGTAATTTATTTAGAGCAGTCGTAGCCAGTCTTCACCCACACTGCCCCATGGATCCTCCTTGCCATCAGCATTCAGTCAAGTCATAGACTGTGAGGCCGCAAAATGAAACACATGGACCTGCGTTGTCACCTGTGCTCGAGTTTTGCTGCATGTAGTACTGCATGTGGTGCAGGAGTTGCACTCACTGCGCAGGCGTCTCTTGCAATGGTGGCAGGCACAGGGTCACTAAAATGGGTTCAGTCCGTTGCTCCATGTGTGGCGCTGCCTGGTTCCCAATTGTTTCAACCATCGAGCAGCAGCTTTCAGAGCTGCGTTTTCTAATAAAATAACACATCATTCAAATAGGAACCATAGAGCCTTTTTCTATGTATGAGAGGTTAGACTCAATTCAGCGGGGTGACGCAGGCAGTCATGCCGAGACTGACTGCAAGCCTCGTCAGCCGGCCTGCGCCTTTTGAAAGATCTGTGGCGCAGTTCTACTGGCATATGAGTGCAGTGTGACCTAGTTGCTAGGACACCCCCGCGCTGCACGGCCACCAGCTGCTGCGTGCGCCTCCCTGCCCGTGTGCCCCACTGCCTCGCTGCCGTCTCGTGACCACGCCCCCTGCCTCAGAGCGGCGTGGTCCGTGCTCGCTCGTCCTGCCTGTTGTTTTTGCCGTCCTGTTTGTAATTGTTGTATTTTTTGCCCATCTGTATTGCCTGTATTTTCTGTCCGGTTTGGCAATTAGTCATCTCCTTCCTGTGTAGCCTTTTGTTGTGACCCCCGCCCTCCCTCCCCGCTTCCCGCCACCGCCGATTACCCCGCCCCTTTTTCTTCTGTACCCTCCCCGCTCCCGCCTCCCAGCTGCTCCGCCCCCCGCGCACTTCGCCATATATGGCGACCGTGCGAACGCGCAGCGGTCACGCGCAGCGGGCGCGCCGATTGTGCGCCGAAGGCGCGCCAAAGGTAAGCCCGTCTATGCCCGTCCGCGCCTGGACCGCGCCCAGTGCCAGGACCCCTGGCCCACGAGGACCCCGACCGACCCGCCTGACGTACACCGCCGCCAGCCTCATCGCACTCAACACCGGCCGAATCCCTGGATGCTACCGAGCCACCCCACGACGCACCCACGGACCCTTCAGCTGCCACGCCTGCAAGTTCACCTGCATCCGGACCTGCCTCGCACCAGCACCCACCAAGACGAACACCAGCAGCACCCACCTCAAGTGCATCCTGCTCAACACCCGCTCCGTCCACAGACACGCCATCGAACTCTGGAACCTCCTCGACACCACAGCTCCAGACGTTGCCTTCCTCATGGAGACCTGGATGAACGCCTCTTCAGCTCCCGACATCGCCATCGCCATCCCAGAGGGCTACAAGATCACCCGGAGGGATCGCACCGCCAACCAGATAGGAGGAGGCATCGCCATCATCCACAGGAACACCATCCGTCTCACGACCAGCACCGACAACACCCTGACCACCGCCAAACACCTGCATTTCCAGATCCACACCGACCCAAAGACCACCCTCAGAGGCACCCTGATCTACCGACCTCCGGGACCACGCTCCCAATTCAGCGAGGACATCGCCGACTTCGTCAGCCCGCATGCCCTCCCCTCCGCCGACTACATCCTCCTGGGGGACCTCAACTTCCACCTGGAGAACAACAACGACTGCAACACCAGCACCCTGCTCGACAACCTCGCCAATCTTGGACTCAAGCAGCTGGTGTCCACCCCCACCCACCTCGCCGGACACACACTCGACGCAGTCTTCTCATCCAGCACAGACATCGACTTCAGCCACGCCACAGAGCTTCAATGGACGGACCACAGCTGCGTCCACTTCACCTTCAAAAGAACGACGACCCACCACCACCAACAACAGACCACCCGCAGAAGCTGGAACAAGATCACAGCCAACCAACTCGCCACCTCCCTGAGCCAGCACCCTCCGGCCAGCTCAGCGAACCCCAGCCAAGCCGCCGAAAACCTCACGAAGTGGATCAGCAACTGCGCGGACGAGCTAGCCCCGCTGAGGACCCCGCCCAGCAGACCCGGCAGCAAGAAAGCCCCATGGTTCACCGACAAACTCAAGAGCTCCAAGAAGAACTGCCGAGCCCTCGAGAAAGTCTGGAGAAGGGAACCAACACCAGACAACATGACCACCTTCAAGCTTGCCACCCGGAAGCACCACCAGCTGATCCGCGCTGCCAAGAAAACTGCTTTCAAGGACCGGCTGGACAACAACGCACACAACTGCAAGGAACTCTTCAACATCGTGAAAGAGCTATCCAACCCCAGCGCAGGTAACAACGACATCACCCCATCGCAAGACCTCTGCAACTCCCTCGCCTCATACTTCCACAACAAGATCGCGGACATACACAACAGCTTCAACAACCAACCAACGCACACCACGACCGAACAACCACCCCCCACCACCACCCTCCACGCCTGGACTCCGATCAGCACCGAAGACACCATCCGCACGATGAACTCCATCCACTCCGGATCTCCGACCGACCCCTGCCCTCACCACGTCTTCAACATGGCCGACGCTGTCATCGCACCCCACCTGCGAGACATCATCAACACATCCTTCGACACCGCCACCTTCCCTGAGAGCTGGAAGCACGCCGAACTCAGCGCTCTACTCAAGAAACCCACAGCGGACCCCACCGAACTCAAGAATTACCGCCCCATCTCGCTCCTCCCGTTCCCAGCCAAAGTCATCGAGAAGACCGTCAACAAGCAGCTGGCCGCCTTCCTGGAGACGAATGGATCCCTCGACCCCTCACAGTCTGGCTTCCGTGCCAACCACAGCACCGAGACCGCCCTCATCGCCGCCACCGATGACATCCAAGCCCTGATGGACAACGGAGAAACAGCGGCCCTCAACCTCCTAGACCTCTCTGCGGCATTCAACACCGTCTGCCACCGCACCCTAGTACAGCGCCTCAGCAACGTCGGTATCCAGGAGAAGGCTCTGGAATGGATCATCCCCTTCCTCGACGGAAGAACACAGAGAGTCCGCCTACCACCGTACAAGTCAGAGGCCACCGAAGTCATCTGCGGCGTCCCTCAAGGATCCTCGCTGAGCCCCACCCTCTTCAACGTCTACATGAGCCCCCTGGCGGCCATCGCACGCTAACACAACCTCAGCATAATCTCCTACGCCGACGACACCCAGCTGATCCTCTCCCTGACCAACGACCCCGCCGCCGCCAGAGCCAACCTGCACGAAGGGATGAAAGAGGTAGCCGAGTGGATGATGACCAGCCGCCTGAAACTGAACTCAGACAAGACGGAGGTCCTCATCCTGGGCTCTTCACCCTCCGCCTGGGACGACTCCTGGTGGCCTCCCGCCCTGGGCACCGCACCCAAACCGACAGACCACGCACGAAACCTGGGCTTCATCCTGGACTCCTCCCTCTCCATGACCAGGCAAGTCAACAACGTCTCCTCGGTGTGCTTCAACATCCTACGCATGGTACGGAAGATCTTCTGGTGGATCACCACCGAGACCAGGAAGACCGTCACCCAGGCCCTCGTCACTAGTCGACTGGACTACGGCAACGCCCTCTACGCCGGCACCACCGCCAAGCTTCAGAAGAGACTCCAGCGGATCCAGAATGCCTCAGCCAGACTC
Source organism: Lissotriton vulgaris (assembly GCF_964263255.1). NCBI lineage: Eukaryota > Metazoa > Chordata > Amphibia > Caudata > Salamandridae > Lissotriton > Lissotriton vulgaris. The sequence continues at coordinate 17,250,995 of NC_141693.1, read as the reverse complement.
ATCCTCGACATCCCACGAACCAGCCACATCTCCGGACATCTGAGAGACCTGCACTGGCTCCCCGTCAACAAAAGAATCACCTTCCGCCTCCTCACCCACGCACACAAAGCCCTACACGACCAAGGCCCGAGCTACCTTAACATCCGAATCAACTTCTACGCTCCCAAACGCCACCTCCGATCGGCCAACCACGCCCTCGCCGCCGTCCCCCGCATCCGAAGAGCGACTTCAGGAGGAAGATCCTTCTCCTACCTGGCCGCCAAGACCTGGAACGCCCTCCCGACCGACCTGCGCCTGACCCAAGACCACCTCTCCTTCAGGAAGAAGCTGAAGACCTGGCTGTTCGAGCAGTAGCGGCACCCCCCTCCCCCCAGCGCCTTGAGACCCTACGGGTAAGTAGTGCGCTCTATAAATGCCAGTGATTGATTGATTGATTGACAGTAGGTCAGTAGTTGGAAAAACGTTGCAAAATTGATTGTCGTTTGTAATACTTTATTCGATATAAATATCATAAAGTAAGATACATACATTTTAATAACAAGTAGAAAGTTTAGAAGGGCAATTAATAACCAGTTCTTAAAAAAATGAGATTAAAAACAATAAAAAGTATATCTATGTACACGTTAAAACAGATGTTTTGGCAATCTCTTCTTATTCAATAGCAGCAATATAAAAAACAGCAATTCTGCTCCCACAGGGTCTAAACATTGTCGCTATTTAACAACTTGGAGCGGGTAAGGCAGGCGCTTGATAAATATTTAGCAACTCCGCATACAACAACCAGAGATGTTGTGTCAGTTGAAAGAATGCGCAGCGCGACCCTGAAATCTCTAACTCCTAAAACCTTGCATACTGGTTTCAACCATCTTGCTCTCGCCTTCTTGTAAGCCTTGCATCCAAACAAAAAATGCGATAGGGATTCAATCATACATGGACAGCTTGGGCAGGTGCCATTTTGGGCCCGCCCTCCTTTCCATCCCTCCACAAATTTGTTTAGTGGGAGTGTCCCATACCTCATTTTAGAAAAAGAGTTCTATTTATTGGTTTGTGGATGAAGTCTAGAAGGGGTTCAAACCTCCCTAATGGCTTATGCTCTAAGAATTGAGCGGTTAAGGCTCCCCATTTTGTGCTCCTTAGTTCCTCAGCCTGGACCCACTCCCAATACATTTTCTTGATAATTTGCTTTGGCGGAGGGGACTGCGTGGTCCAGGATTCAGCCAGACCCAGCTTTATGACCATCTGGCTCCATTTTGTTAACCACTGGATCTTATTTGCACCATTTAATGTGATAAGTTCGTCCAGCACCAATGCATAATTTGTCAGTTCAGGGGTCCTCCTCAGGCGCACCCAGAACAGCAAGGGGCAGAGACGGATTAAATCTGATATCGAGCGGTTGCCCATATCGTGGAAGAGAGGCTTCAAAGAGGTTGAGACAGGGAGGGTAACTAGGTCCCTTATAAACTTGTTCTCTGCTCTTACCAGATCTGACACGTTTTCACTGCCCCATAATTCAGATCCGTAAAGTGCAGAAGCCAGCGCCTTCCCTTCGTATACTGCTAGCTCTGGAGCTATTGGCCTACTAGCCGAAATTGATTGTAACAGCCCATACACAGAAAACGGCTCTATGGTTTTTATTTTACTTACAAGTAGCTGGAAGGCGGAAACGATTGGGAAACAGGCAGTAGCACATATGGAGCAGCGGACTGACCCCATAATAGTAACGGAAATGGGAATAAAGGTTGGAGTATTTGGAGGATGGGGCAAAGGAGAGGAATGAAAAAAAAAGGAGAAAAAACGTGTCACACACGATTCAAAAGTAAAATCAATGTATTGTTTGGGAAATAAACGACCCTACCTGTGCTGGTTTCTGTATGTCTGCAGTTCATACCCAACACTGAAGTGACGATTTAGGCAAGTCACGTGCCCGCACTGGCTGCACTGTCTCTGGGGCTGACGGCAGATTAGAGCAATGTCTCCGGGCTCTCTGCGCCCTCTATGGGTGGAGAAGTATCTGTGCAGCTTTCAGCCGACTGGTTTCTGTCCTGTAAACATGATTTCTCCGTAACTTTTAACCCCTTCGCTGCTAGGCCTTTTCCCCTCCTGTGCTAAGCCCTTTTTTGGCGATTTGGGGTAGTGCGTGCTTAGGCCCTTGTAACTTTTTGACCACATAAGGTATCCACGCCAAATTTGCGTCCTTTTCTTCCAACATCATGTGGATTCTAAAGGCGCCCAGGGTGATTCTAAAGGCGCCCAGGGTTTGTGGATTACCTTGGAGGGGTCCCAGAAATTAACCAAAATATAGTGATTGTTTTGTTTTTTTCAGAAAAACGGGCTGCAAATGAAAGCCTCTGGGTTTTCCCCTGAAAATATTATCAAAAAAGGGTTTGTGGGGCTGAAATCTCCATTTTCTCAGCTTTTAGGAAATGACAGTCTTTTGTCAGAGAACCGACATTTTTCACACAGTTTTGGCATTTTTCTGGGACATAGCCTATTTTTGCTATTTTTAGAGCTTTCCACCTCCTTCCAGTTAATGGTAGACATGAGTTTGAAAGCAATAATGGATCCTAGAAAACTGTACATTTTCAAAAAGTAGACAAAATTCTGAATACAGAAAGGGGTCATTTGTCTAAATCCATGAAGGTTTCTTTATAGAAACTAACAGTTAAATATTGGAATAATTGAAAATTTGTTGAAAAAAACAGCCTTTTGTCTCAACGTTTTCACCTATAACTTTTTTTTAGTTTTGACAGCTCTTGGAAAGCAATATACCGTTACATCCGTTAGACCTTCCTGGTTGTGGGGATATATAGGACTTGTAGTTTCACCAAGAACCCGACGAACCCAGATCCAAAAACTGAGCAGCAACTTGCAATGGTATTTTTTCATTTACTGGGTATAGAGCACTTTGTCTTGGAAAATGTATACATGGAAAAATCTGTATGAAAGACACCTATGTATTTCTGAATTGGATACAAAATATAGAGTTCAGAAACAGTATATTATTGCTAATTTTCAAAATTGGGAATACTCATACTAGCATGAGAATTATTGGTCATTTTTCAAAATTTTTTTTTTTTTACACAATGTCTTTCATTGAAAGGGAGAAATGCGCAAAAGCTCAATTGGTAATAACAGCTGATTTACAAATCTGAATTACCCCAAGTCTCCCGATAAAAACGGTACCTCACTTGTGTGGGTCGGCCTTGTGCCTGCGACAGGAAACGGCGCAAAATGCAACGTGGTGACACCTAAATTTTGCAGTTACAAATTGACCCTTTTTTAGCAAAGTGCCTACCTGTAGTTTTTGCACCCTAGCTCTACCGGCACCTAGGGAAACCTAGAAAACCTATACATTTTTGAAAAGTAGACACCCAGGGGAATTCAGGATGGGGTGACTCGACTGCCTACCACCAGGTCTTGTTACCCAGAATCCCTTGCAAACCTAAGAATTTGACAAAAAAACACATTTTCCTCACATTTCTGTGGAGGAAAGTTCTGGAATCTGCTTGGATCAACAAATTTCCACCCACCCAGTGTTCCCCCAGGTCTCCCGAAAACAATGGTACCTCACTTGCGTGGGTAGGCATAGTGGCTGCGACACGAAACAGCGCAAAACGCAACGTGGTCGCACCTCAATTTCCCAGTGAAATCTTGCGCTCTTTGGACAAAGAGACTACCTTTTGTTTTTGAGCCCTAGCTCTGCCAGCACCTAGGGAAACCTAGCAAACCTATACATTTTTGAAAGGTAGACACCCAGGGGAATTCAGGATGGGGTGACTCGTCTGCCTACCCCCAGGTTTTGTTACCCAGAATACCTTGCAAAGCTAGGATTTTGACAAAATAAACACATTTTCCTCACATTTCGGTGGTGGAAAGTTCTGGAATCTGCGTGGATCTAGAAATTTCCACCCACCCAGCGTTCCCCCAGGTCTCCCGAAAAAAAATGGTACCTCACTTGCGTGGATAGGCATAGTGGCTGCGACATGAAACAGCGCAAAAAACAACATGGTCGCACCTCAATTTCCCAGTAAAATTTTGCACTTTTTGGACAAAAAGACTACCTTTTGTTTTTGCGCCCTAGCTCTGCCAGCACCTAAGGAAACCTAGCAAACCTATACATTTTTGAAAAGTAGACACCCAGGGGAATTCAGGATGGGGTGACTCTTCTGCCTACCCTCAGGTTTTGTTACCCAGAATCCCTTGCAAAGCTAAGAATTTGACAAAAAAAACACATTTTCCTCACATTTCTGTGGTGGAAAGTTTTGGAATCTGCGTGGATCAACAAATTTCTACTCACCCAGCGTTCCCCCATGTCTCCCGAAAAAAATGGTACCTCACTTGCGTGGGTAGGCATAGTGGCTGCGACACGAAACAGCGCAAAACGCAACGTGGTTGCACCTCAATTTCCCAGTGAAATCTTGTGCTTTTTGGACAAAGAGACTACCTTTTGTTTGTGAGTCCTAGCTCTGCCAGCACCTAGGGTAACCTAGCAAACCTATACATTTTTGAAAACTAGACACCCAGGGAAATTCAGGATGGGGTGACTCGTCTGCCTACCCCCAGGTTTTATTACCCAGAATCCCTTGCAAAGCTAAAAATATGACAAAAAAAACACATTTTCCTCACATTTCTGTGGTGGAAAGTTCTGGAATCTGCGTGGATCAACAAATTTCTACCTACCCAGCGTTCCCCCATGTCCCCCGAAAAAAATGGTACGTCACTTGCGTTGTTAGGCATAGTGGCTGCGACATGAAACAGCGCAAAACGCAACGTCGTTGCACCTCAATTTCACAGTGAAATCTTGCGCTTTTTGGACAAAGAGACCACCTTTTGTTTTTGAGCCCTTGCTCTGCCAGCACCTAGGGAAACCTAGCAAACCTATACATTTTTGAAAAGTAGACACCCAGGGGAATACAGGATGGGGTGACTCGTCTGCCTACCCTCAGGTTTTGTTACCCAGAATCCCTTGCAAAGCTAAGAATTGGACAAACAAAACACATTTTCCTCACATTTCTGTGGTGGAAAGTTTTGGAATCTGCGTGGATCAACACATTTCCACCCACCCAGCATTCCCCCAGGTCTCCCGAGAAAAATGGTATCTCACTTGCGTGGGTAGGCATAGTGGCTGCGACAGGAAACAGTGCAAAACGCAACGTGGTCACAACTCAATTGTTCAGTGAAATTGTGCCCTTTTTGGGCCAAGAGACTACCTTTTGTTTTTGAACCCTAGCTCTGCCGGCATCTAGGGAAACCTAGCAAACCTATACATTTTTGAAAACTAGACATCCAGGGGAATTCAGGATGGGGTGACTCGACTGCCTACCCCCAGGTTCTGTTACCCAGAATCCCTTGTAAAGTTGAGAAATTTGAAAAAAAAAAACATTTTCCTCACATTTCTGTGGTGGAAAGTTCTGGAATCTGTGTGGATCAACAAATTTCCACCCACCCAGCGTTCCCCCAGGGCTCCTGAAAAAAATGCTACCTCACTTGCCTGGGTCTGCCTAGTGCCTGCGACAGGAAACAGCGCAAAACGCAACGTTGTCACAACTCAATTTTGCAGTGAAATTGTGCCCTTTTTGGGCAAAGAGACTACCTTTTGTTTTTGAACCCTAGCTCTGCCGGCACCTAGGGAAACCTAGCAAACCTATATATTTTTGAAAAGTAGACACCCAGGGGAATTCAGGATGGGTCACTCGACTGCCTACCCCCAGGTTCTCTTACCCAGAATCCCTTGCAAAGCTAAGAAGTTGGAGAAAAAAAACCGCATTTTCCTCACATTTCTGTGGTGGAAAGTTCCGGAATCTGCGTGGATCAACAAATTTCCACCCACCCAGAGTTCCCCCAGGTCTCCCGAGAAAAATGGTATCTCATTTGCGTGGGTAGGCATAGTGGCTGCGACAGGAAACAGTGCAAAACGCAACGTGGTCACAACTCAATTTTTCAGTGAAATTGTGCACTTTTTGGGCAAAGAGACTACCTTTTGTTTTTGAACCCTAGCTCTGCCGGCACCTAGGGAAACCTAGCAAACCTATATATTTTTTAAAAGTAGACACCCAGGGGAATTCAGGATGGGGTCACTCGACTGCCTACCCCCAGGTTCTCTTACCCAGAATCCCTTGCAAAGCTAAGAAATTGAAAAAAAAACACATTTTCCTCACATTTCTGTGGTGGAAAGTTCCGGAATCTGCGTGGATCAACAAATTTCCACCCACCCAGCGTTCCCCCAGGTCTCCCGAGAAAAATGGTATCTCACTTGCGTGGGTAGGCATAGTGGCTGCGACAGGAAACAGTGCAAAACGCAACCTGGTCACAACTCAATTTTTCAGTGAAATTGCGCACTTCTTGGGCAAAGAGACTACCTTTTGTTTTTGAACCCTAGCTCTGCCGGCATCTAGGGAAACCTAGCAAACTTATACATTTTTGAAAGGTAGACATCCAGGGGAATTCAGGATGGGGTGACTCGACTGCCTACCCCCAGGTTCTGTTACCCAGAATCCCTTGTAAAGTTGAGAAATTTGAAAAAAAAACAAATTTTCCTCACATTTCTGTGGTGGAAAGTTCTGGAATCTGTGTGGATCAACAAATTTCCACCCACCCAGCGTTCCCCCAGGTCTCCTGAAAAAAATGCTACCTCACTTGCCTGGGTCTGCCTAGTGCCTGCGACAGGAAACAGTGCAAAACGCAACGTGGTCACAACTAAATTTTTCAGTGAAATTGTGCACTTTTTGGGCAAAGAGACTACCTTTTGTTTTTGAACCCTAGCTCTGCCGGCACCTAGGGAAACCTAGCAAACCTATATATTTTTGAAAAGTAGACACCCAGGGGAATTCAGGATGGGGTCACTCGACTGCCTACCCCCAGGTTCTCTTACCCAGAATCCCTTGCAAAGCTAAGAAATTGGAAAATAAAAGGCATTTTCCTCACATTTCTGTGGTGGAAAGTTCCAGAATCTGTGTGGATCAACAAATTTCCACCCACCCAGCGTTCCCCCAGGTCTCCCGAGAAAAATGGTATCTCATTTGCGTGGGTAGGCATAGTGGCTGCGACAGGAAACAGTGCAAAACGCAACGTGGTCACAACTCAATTTTTCAGTGAAATTGTGCACTTTTTGGGCAAAGAGACTACCTTTTGTTTTTGAACCCTAGCTCTGCCGGCACCTAGGGAAACCTAGCAAACCTATATATTTTTGAAAAGTAGTCACCCAGGGGAATTCAGGATGGGGTCACTCGACTGCCTACCCCCAGGTTCTATTACCCAGAATTCCTTGCAAAGCTAAGAAATTGGAAAATAAAAGGCATTTTCCTCACATTTCTGTGGTGGAAAGTTCCGAAATCTGCGTGGATCAACAAATTTCCTCCGACCCAGCGTTCCCCCAGGTCTCCCGATAAAAATGGTACCTCACTTGCGTGGGTAGGCATAGTGGCTGCGAAAGGAAATGGTTCAACTTGTACGGTGGTGAATTTACAATACCAAATTGCAAAACAACCTTGATTTTTGGGGGGGGGGGCACCTGAGTTTTTGGCCCGGGGCTCGGTGGTATTCTTTGGAAAGTACAAAACCCAAACAGTTCTGAAAAGTAGACCCCCGGGGGAGTCCAGGGAGGTATGACATGTGTGGGTCCCCGAACGTTTTCCTACCCAGAACACCTTGCAAACCTTAAAATTAGGTAAAATAATCACTTTTTCAAACTTTTTTGCGTGGAATCACCGTGCCGGCAAAAATGTCCTACCACCCAGCGCTCCCCTTGTTCTCCCGAGTAAAAGGATACCTCACTTGTGTGGGTGCCCCAAAGCAGAACAGGCCAAAAACGAATGTTGAAAAAAGTAGTATTTCAGTATTACAAATTAAGCCCCCCTGCCTTAGTCACAGGCCTTTGGCCCACCCACACAAGTGAGGTATCATTTTACTCGGGAGAACAAGGGGAACGCAGGGTGGTAGGACATTTGTGCCGACACGGCGATCCCACGCAAAAATGTATGGAAAACTGTTTTTTTAACCTAAATTTGTGGTTTGCAGGGATTTCTGGGTAGGAAAACATTGGGGGACCCACGCATGCCATACCTCTCTGGACTCCCCCGGGTGTCTAGTTTTCAGAACTGTTTGGGTTTGGTAGTTTCCAAAGATGCCCGCCGAGCCCCGGTCCAAAAACTCAGCCCCCCCCCCCAAAAAAAGAAGGTAATCTTGCTATTGGTTATTGTAATGTCTCCACCGTACGATTTGGACCTTTTCCTGTTGCATCCACTATGCCTACCCACGCAAGTGAGGTACCATTTTTATCGGGAGACCTGGGGGAACGCTGGGTGGGAGGAAATGTGTGTGAGCCCAGTGACGCCACGCTTTCCCACACAAAAAAAGTGTGTAAAAACTGATTTTTCCATCAAAAATTGAGGGTTGCAAGGGATTCTGGGTAAAGGAACGTTGGAGGATCCACGCAAGCCATACCTCCTTGGAAGCCCCCGGGTGTCTACTTTTCAGAAATGTATGGGTTTGGTAGGTTTCCCTAGATGGCCGTCTAGCACGGGGCCAAAAACCCAGGTAACCCCTCTTGCGAAAGCTGGCGGTATTGACATTCAATACAATCAGCTTTTGCAAGAGGGGTTACCTGGTTTTTTTCACACTTTTTTGCATGGGAAAGCGTGGCATCACTGGGCTCACACAAATTTCCTCCCACCCAGCGTTCCCCCAGGTCTCCCGATAAAAATGGTACCTCATTTGCGTGGGTATGCATAGTGGCAGCAACAGGAAACGGTCCAAATCGTACAGTGGAGAATTAAGTTTTCAATTTGAGAGCGTGTGATTCAAGGAAATTGTGACAGACAATTTCAAGTTTGCAGGAGATTCTGGATAAAAATCAACAATAGAATTCACCAGAAAGACATGACCATATACTTCCATGGTTTAACAATAATAACTAAATTTAGTAAGTTATTTATAGCTATAATGTTCACCGTAACAGAGTTACTCAAAAGTCAAACATTCAAGGCACGGCTAACTATTCCTGAAAGACACACACATACAGGTTGGATTTGGCACGAGGGCGAGTGATGGTTCAGTACATAAAATTTTATTAACAAGATATTTCAAAAAATGAAATGCACTGTCAATAAATAAATGCATAAAAACCGAACCAGTGACTCGCAACTCGTGAGCTGTAAAGCCACGACAAGGCACCAACCATTTTACAGGCCATTCACGCGCCTTTCATACCTGATACAAACCAGACCATTGACACCATCCAGAAAGAACAGCAACACACTACAACAATCACAATAAGAGACAAGGTACACCCTACTTCAGAAAGAGATAAAAGACAAACATTACTGCACAGCCATCTAATCCGCAAGCACACACACATTCTGGTTGGATTTGGCACGAGGGTGAGTGATGATTCAGTACATACAATTGTATTCGCAAGTAATTTCAAAAAAATGAAATACACTGCGTATAATTGAAAGTATGATAAACTGAACCACTGACTCACAGCTCGTGAGCTGTAAAGCCACGTCAAGGCACCAACCTGTTTACAGGCCATTCATACACCTTTCGTACGTGTGACACATACAAAACATTCACACCGCCAGCCGCGGACCCATCACATTTCAACACTCACACCAGCAGACAGCGCCATTCAAGGGCCCATCACTTTCACACGCCCACATTTCTGACACTGCAACTACACAAAATGATGGACTGCGTGGAGTGTCACTCAACTAGCAGTGTGTGTAGTGACCAACAGAAAGTAACTACTCAAACACCGCCAGCCAAGCGCCAGTCCACCCACACCACCATCCAAGCACCAGACCATGCACACCGCCAGCCAAACCCCACTCAGCACACAACGACAGCCAAGCACAACTCCGTGCACAGACAGCCAAGTACCACTCCACACACACCACCAGCCAAGTACCACTCCACACACACCACCAGCCAAGCGCCACTCCACACACACCGCCAGCCAAGCACCACTCCATGCAAACAGCTAAGCACCACTCCACGCACACCATCCAGCCAAGTACCACTCCACACACACCACCAGCCATACACCAAACCACACACTCCACCAGCCAAACCCAACTCCATGCACAGACAGCCAAGCACCACTCCACGCACACCACCAGCCAAGCACCACTCCACACACACCACCAGCCAAACACCACTCCATGCACAGACAGCCAAGTACCACTCCACGAACACCACCAACCAAGAGCCACTCCACACACACCGCCAGCCAAGCACCACTCCATGCAAACAGCTAAGCACCACTCCACGCACACCATCCAGCCAAGTACCACTCCACACACACCACCAGCCATACACCAATCCACACACTCCACCAGCCAAACCCAACTCCAATCCACACACTCCACCAGCCAAACCCAACTCCATGCACAGACAGCCAAGCACCACTCCACGCACACCACCAGCCAAGCACCACTCCACACACACCACCAGCCAAACACCACTCCATGCACAGACAGCCAAGTACCACTCCACGAACACCACCAACCAAGAGCCACTCCACACACACCGCCAGCCAAGCACCACTCCGTGCACCAACAGCCAAGTACCACTCCATGCACACCACCAGCCAAGCGCAACTCCACACACACCGCCAGCCAAGCACCAGCCGGCACACACCACAAACACATTGAGAATCATTTTTTTGAAAAAAACACTAAACAAATGGAAATACCTACAAAACAGCTAACACAAATTCTTAAACTAAACACTTTGCACTAATGCCAATCCTCGAAACAAACTAAAAATTTCTTACAGAATGCAGACAAAGGCAATTCAATTTAAAGCTCATTAAAACTCCCAAAACTTCTTTTGCGTGTGGTACAATTTAAAACAAGCTGACAGACACAATGCAGGCTTAGAAGGACAGTCAGGACAGTATAAACGAGACTCCTTCCGCACGCCTCTTCGCCAACAGACTCTGCATCTTCTAGTCGGAAAGTCTCTTGCGGGAGTGGAAGGAATAGATTCAGGAAAGTGGCGATCTTTCAATCTAGCCACTTCCTCCACCACTCCAAATCTAGGAACACTTGCCTGCTCCAAAAGTACAAGCCTGCCTATTATAGACTCCTGAAACTTAACAAAAGGCATCTTATTCTGAGGACAAGACTTCTGATACACAACGAAAGCATTAAAAATTGCCAAGTGGAACAGATGGATAGCCAACTTCTTGTACCAAACGTAAGCCTTTCGAAGAACAGCATAAGATTCCAACCTCTGATCTACTCTGTCAACACCTCCCATGAACTTATTGTAATCTAAAATGCACACAGGTTTGCGCACTTCAGCACCCTGACCCCAAACAGGCACAGGTTCTGTTCTTTCATTGTGGATAGTAGTCAGCATGTACACATCTCTCTTGTCTGAAAACTTCACAGCTAGAAGCTCCCCACATCGCAAAGCCGTAGACTGTCCCCGCACAAGCCTTTTGCAAACAAGTTCCTTTGGGAAACCTTTACGGTTACTGCGCATTGTGCCACAAGCAACAGTGCCCACTTTGCCAACTCCTTGAACAACCGCACACCAGTGTAGAAGTTATCTACATATAAATGATGGCCTTTGTAAAATAATCCTCTACCTAGTTCCCACACAATTTTCTCAGTCACTCCAAAAGTAGAAGGACAACCAGGAGGGTTAATGCTGGACTCCTTACCAGTGTACACCCTGAAATTGTAGACATATCCAGTCTCACTGTCACACAGCATATACAGTTTGATTCCATAGCGTGCCCTCTTACTAGGAATGTATTGCCTAAAAACCAAGCGGCCCTTGAACAACAGCAAAGACTCATCCACTGCAATTTCTTTACCAGGGACAAAGATCTCAGTAAAACGATCAACAAAGTGATCCAGGACAGGTCGAATTTTAAACAAACGGTCACAATCAGGGTGATCGCGTGACAACGCTAAACTATTATCAACAAAATGCAACATCCGAAGAAGAAGTGTATACCGATCACGACTTATGATTGCTGGAAATATAGCTGTTGCCATCAAGGGACTAGTGGACCAATATGAAGTAATTGATGGCTTCCTTAGCAAGCCCATCAAAAAAGTTAATCCCAAAAACTTTTTCAACTCTTCAACATTTGTGGGAGTCCACCGGATTGCTCTAGAATGGGGCTTAAGGTTGGCACTGTTGGCCCTCAAATATTGTTCTGCATACAAATTGGTTTGATCAACAATCTCTTGCAAAAACACATTGTCAAAAAACAACTCAAAAAAATTTATTGGCAGAAAATTCTCAGTATTCACTCTACACCCAGGAACACCAGTGAACTCTGCAATGCCGGCTGCACCATGCCAGGGGGAACCCAGAGGCCATCCATATCAACGGGGGGAGCAGCCGCCCCAGCCTGCAGCACCGAAACATCTTGCTTCTGTTCACCAACGGGAGGCCTAACAGCCACAGATACTTCTGGCTGCACAACATCAACAGAAGACATAGCATCCCCAGAGGGCTCTTCCTGCACTACAACAACGGGAAGCCCAGCAGCCTGAGATGCTTCTTGCTGCACTACACCACCGGGAAACCAAGCAGACCCAGATGCCTCTTGCCCCTCTACACCAATGGGAAGCCTAATTGCCACAGATACTTCAGGCTGCACAACACCAACAGAAGACATAGCATCCCCAGAGGGCTCTTCATGCACTACACCAACGGGAAGCCCAGCAGCCTGAGATGCTACTTGCTGCACTACACCACCGGGAAGCCTAACAGCCACAGATGCCTTTTGCTGCACTACACCAGCAGGAAGACGAAAAGCACCAGATGCCTCTTTGCGCACCACAGCAATGTGAAGCCTTTTGGGCGCAGGCTCCAGCCCACTTACCTCTTGCCGACGTAAAAAGAAAGGAAACCTTGCGGCCCTAGGCAGCAGCACAGATGCCTCTTGGCCCACTACCGGCATCACAATGTCCTCCTCTAACATAGGCCCTTCATCAGCACTAGAAGAAGATTCATCATCCGATGATGATGATACCATGCGAAGAGAAAACTCACTGCCTGAATCTTCTGCCCCCACCTGGGAGTCCAAATCGGAGTCAGACTCTGAACCATGGTCAGAGGAAGACTCAAAAAGCAAACCAAGAACCTGCTGAGCAGTAATCCTGCGACTAGCCATTATCCTTCAAAAGCAAGAAGACTGCACACACAAGTGAACAACAACCTACACTGTGCAAAGTAAGAAGTAAACAAGGTAAGGCTTTCACAAAAAGATAAATACAATCCAAAACAATTTCACTCTAACCAAATATAGCTACACTCACCAGCACCTACTCTGTTGAGACACAGCAAAAAGAAATGATATCCCACTAGAAAGAAAAAAAGAAATGACAGATTAGAAAACAAAGTGCACATCAAGCACTAATACTGAAAACAAAAAAAAAACAGAGCCACACAAACTGCTAGAAGTACAACCTTTTTCAAAAAGACAAACATCAAGGGAAAGTAGTACAAAATACATTCACTTACCAAGCACAAGCAACTACACAAGCTGCAAACAGACACGCAACCTACAACAATCCAAACAGCAAAAGCCTGAAACAAGACAAAAATAGAGAAGAAAAAAAAATAACTACCACATTTCACAAACAATATAACAATTCAAAAAACAACACACAAACTTGCCCCCCAAATTTAAATTCGGCAAGATGGGCCACCAAATAGGGCTTAGACCAATTGGGATTAGATGAGGTTTAACATCAAGACACTGGTTAATTTTTTGATTTTTTTTTACTGCCAGACCCCTTTGGTGCCAGTCAGTCTTTTGCTCCTAACAGTACCCCCATCACACAGGGGCAGTAAGGACATTCATATACCTTTTGTACGTGTGACACATACAAAACATTTACACCGCCAGCGCCATTCAAGGGCCCATCACTTTCACACGCCCACATATCTGACACAGCAACTACAGAAAAAGATGGACTGCGTAGAGTGTCACTCAACTAGCAATGGGTGTAGTGACCAACAGAAAGTAACTACTCACACACCACCAGCCAAGCGCCACTCCACGCATACCGCCAGCCAAGCACCACTCAGTGCACAGACAGCAAAGTAGCACTCCACGCACACCACCAGCCAAGCGCCACTCCACACACACCGCCAGCCAAGCAGCACTCCGTGCACAGACAGCAAATGACCACTCCACACACACCACCAGCCAAGCGCCACTCCACACACACCGCCAGCCAAGCACCACTGCGTGCATAGATAGCCAAGTACCCCTCCACGCACACTGCCAGCCAAACACCACTCAGCGCACACCGACAGCCAAGTACCACTCCACACACACCGCCAGCCAAGCACCACTCCACGCACACCGCAAGCCAAGCGCCACTCACCGCCAGCCAAACACCGCTCCACGCACACCATCCAGCCAAGTACCACTCCACACACACCGCCAGCCAAACACCACTCCACACACACCACCAGCCAAACACCACTCCGTGCACAGACAACCAAGTACCACTCCACACACACCACCAGCCAAGCACCACTCCACACACACCGCCAGCCAAGCCGCACTCCGTGCACAGACAGCAAAGTAGCACTCCTCGCACACCACCAGCCTTGCGCCACTCCACACACACCGTCAGCCAAGCACCACTCCGTGCACAGACAGCAAAGTATCACTCCATGCACACCACCAGCCAAGCGCCACTCCACACACACCGCCAGCCAAGCAGCACTCCATGCACAGACAGCAAATGACCACTCCACACACACCACCAGCCAAGCGCCACTCCACACACACCGCCAGCCAAACACCACTGCGTGCATAGATAGTCAAGTACCCCTCCACGCACACTGCCAGCCAAACACCACTCAGCGCACACCGACAGCCAAGTACCACTCCACACACACCGCCAGCCAAGCACCACTCCACGCACACCGCAAGCCAAGCGCCACTCACCGCCAGCCAAACACCGCTCCACGCACACCATCCAGCCAAGTACCACTCCACACACACCGCCAGCCAAACACCACTCCACACACACCACCAGCCAAACACCACTCCGTGCACAAACAGCCAAGTACCACTCCACACACACTGCCAGCCAAGCACCACTCTGTGCATAGATAGCCAAGTACCCCTCCACGCACACCGCCAGCCAAACACCACTCAGCGCACACCGACAGCCAAGTACCACTCCACACACACCGCCAGCCAAGCACCACTCCACGCACACCGCAAGCCAAGCGCCACTCACCGCCAGCCAAACACCGCTCCACGCACACCATCCAGCCAAGTACCACTCCACCAGCCAAACACCACTCCACACACACCACCAGCCAAACACCACTCCGTGCACAGACAACCAAGTACCACTTCTCACACACCACCAGCCAAGCGCCACTCCACACACACCGCCAGCCAAGCAGCGATCCGTGCACAGACAGCAAGGTAGCACTCCTCGCACACCACCAGCCTTGCGCCACTCCACACACACCGTCAGCCAAGCACCACTCCGTGCACAGACAGCAAAGTATCACTCCACGCACACCACCAGCCAAGCGCCACTCCACACACACCGCCAGCCAAGCAGCACTCCATGCACAGAGAGCAAATGACCACTCCACACACACCACCAGCCAAGCGCCACTCAACACACACCGCCAGCTAAGCACCACTCCGTGCATAGATAGCCAAGTACCACTCCACACACACCGCCAGCCAAGTACCACTGCACGCACACCGCCAGCCAAGCACCACTCCACGCACACCGCAAGCCAAGCGCCACACACCACCAGCCAAACACCACTCCGTGCACAGACAGCCAAGTACCACTCCACACACACTGCCAGCCAAGCACCACTCTGTGCATAGATAGCCAAGTACCCCTCCACGCACACCGCCAGCCAAACACCACTCAGCGCACACCGACAGCCAAGTACCACTCCACACACACCGCCAGCCAAGCACCACTCCACGCACACCGCAAGCCAAGCGCCACTCACCACCAGCCAAACACCGCTCCACGCACACATCCAGCCAAGTACCACTCCACACACACCGCCAGCCAAACACCACTCCACACACACCACCAGCCAAACACCACTCCGTGCACAGACAGCCAAGTACCACTGCACACACATCCAGCCAAGCGCCACTCCACACGCACCGCCAGCCAAACACCACTCCACGCACACTGCAAGCCAAGCGCCACTCCGCACACACCGCCAGCCAAGCACTACTCCTTGCCCAAGGGGTCGCTACCTAAAAACAACATTTTAATTCCCTGGTGCTAGTGGGCATTTTCTGCCCCCCCCCCGGGGGGCAAAACGGCAAAAAAAATGGGCCGATTTGCCCCCAGGGTGGACAGAAAAACAAAAAAACCATCATGGCCACCTGGAAGCGACCCTTACCCAAGGGGTCGCTTCCCAAAACAAACACATTGCCCCAACAAAAAACCCTGGTGCTAGTGGGAAATTTTTGCCCCCAGGGGGGGCAGAAAAACAAAAAGTTAAATATGAGGCCACCTGGAAGTGACCCTTGCCCAAGGGGTCGCTTCCTAAAAGCTAAAAACAAAATCCCTGGTGCTAGTGGGCATTTTCTGTCCCCCCTGGGGCCAAAACGGCAAAAAAAAACGGGCCGATTTGCTCCCGGGGGGGGGACAGAAAAATGTAAACAAAAGCCATCGCCGCCATCTTGGCTTCACAAAACAACCCTGGTGCTAGTGGGAAATTTCTGCCCCCCCTGGGGGGGCAGAAAATTGAAAATTATTTGGCTGCCCACCTGGAAGCGACCCTTGCCCAAGGGGTCGCTTCCGAAAAGCTAAATAAACAATCCCTGGTGCTAGTGGGGGCATTTCCGCCGCACAATCGCGACGCTGTGCGCGATCGTGAGGCAGAAATGCCCTGCAAAGAGACATCAGGGGAAAGGAAAATCTCTTTCCTCTCCCCTGATGCCTCTTCGCTGGCCCATACCCCCGCCGGAGTCCAAAAACCTACCTTGCTGCACGGCGCTCAGGAAGCAAATGGCTTCCCGAGCGCAGGAAATCCCTGATGATGTCAGCGCGCGCTGTGCGCGCTGACGTCATCAGGGATTCCCACCGGGGGGGGGGGCGAGGGGGGCAGCGGAAGCTCTTCCGCTGCCGCCCCCAGCAACACAACCAAGATCGCAGACCCTCGGGGGTAAAAAAATAAGCGCCATGACGAGCCCAGCTCGTCATTAGCCTCGAAGGGGTTAAAAGACAAAATATAGCCATGTGGGACAGAATATGGAGGAATACAGCTCTGTGAAGTAAGAGGGATATGTTTGATAGTGGAATTAGAGGTTATTTTCGATTTTCAAGGGGCATAGTAGAAAATAAACCCCTCCCAAATGAGTGTCAGCTCATGGGCCGATCAGATCGGCCTGAGCAATTTCACTTTTAACACAGAGCCGATTAGATCGGCCCGTGGCACTTCTTAGGTTAAAAATAACGATCAGCTGCATTTGAGGTAGATTGTTATAAAAATTGACTATCAGAATGGGGATCCGGGTTATTTACATCAATTTGGATTATCTGATAATTGGGCTAGATTTGTAAGGCTGTGACATTCCGGAATTGAATTAGGTTGGTAACATACACCACTAAGCCTCCTTTTGCACGTCCAGCGGGAGATGGAATTGCAGGAGAGAAATAGGTTTTATAGCCATTTAAATGGGCGCGGAAAACTGCCCATGTTTCTTGTAGGCAAATGAGGTCATAATCCCGGACAAATGTAAGCCACTCGCCCATATTGACCTTTGTAAGGAGGCCCGCAATATTCCAAAAGATCATTTTGAACGGGGCCCTCTCACTGTGGGTGCAACAGATAGGGGAGTTGCTAAATGACTAAGATCTTAATTACCTTGAATTGGTTCAAACTGGGAGACCAAAGTGGGCGTAGGACAAATATTGTGGGGGGAGATCTGAGAGGTGGAATCAATGAGTGATTTAGACGGAGGGGCTATGTTATTCCGTTCTAGGGGAATCATAATAGAGTCTGGTGACTTGGGTGAGTGAGTTGTTTCCCTGGATACACTTGAAGAAGGGGTCTGGAATGGAATGAGGGAATACACCCTGCTATTTACTTCATTTGGTCCCGGTATAGACCTTTGATCAGGAGTTGATGGTCAATCTATTTCTTCAAGAGAAGATAACTGGTTAAACCTATTTGAGGTTATAACTGAGCCATTTCTTTCTCCCCTAAAGTTTACTGTAGGTTTGTAGAAATATCCCAAAGGGACGGCCATGATGGTTGGATCAAATGAGGAAATGAGCTCTTTGTTGTTTAAAAAAGAACGGACCATTCGTGGGGACCTAAAATTTACAACAGTACAATCACCCTACCCTATATTGTTTTCAGCGAGGCACCTAACCAGCCCACCCTGCGAACCATAAGAATTTCGTTAATATTGCAGGGATTAAAGCGCTTATGTTTTATCAGCCAGTCTACTACTTTGTTTCGGAGCGATGACCAGGTTTCAGGATGGGCTTGTTTCAGGGGTGGGACCCCCGTGAGAATTAGAACATAAGGACATGACGCTGGAGGAAGATCCAGAATTTCTGGGTTTAATCGAGATGTACTAGTGGATTGATTGTCCTTATTTGATGAGTCATGTCTATTATTATGCTCTACTCTGGGGGTGGTCATTAGGATGTTAGGCGCA
This sequence comes from Lissotriton vulgaris, assembly GCF_964263255.1. Classification (NCBI taxonomy): domain Eukaryota; kingdom Metazoa; phylum Chordata; class Amphibia; order Caudata; family Salamandridae; genus Lissotriton; species Lissotriton vulgaris. Next base: position 17,232,334 of record NC_141693.1, on the reverse strand, counting down.
GAATCATGGTTTTTCAAAGTTTCTAGGTATAGATCCCTTGTTCTACCCATGGTAGCCTCCTGAATACTCTGTCTGAAGTCTTCATTTTGCGTAGGAGCACCTACCCTACCATCTTGGACTGAAATTTGCTTCATTGAGGATAATTTGTATGACTCTATATCTTCTTTTAATTCGTCCAACTTATGCTCTATTGTATTAAATCTTTCGTTAATAAGGGTGCTCACCAATGTCGTCATGGCCTTGGTATGTTCTTCTGAGAGACCCTTGATGAGCGTTTCAATAATTAAGTTGGTATCGGTTATGCATTTGGCAGGGGCCTTGTTGGGGGGGGAGTGGTTTGTTCTAGATGGAGGGAATCAGCCACCTCTGTTTGTGATTCTACTGAGTGTATTTCCATACGGATTGGTTCTTGGAGTGCATTTTTCTCCCGTCATCTTGCCCCTTTGTTCCCTTATTCTTTGAGCATGTTTTACACCCCTTCTTTATTTTTAGATGGTTCCGTGTTTGTGGGCCTGCTCGTTCCGAGATCGAGTGGTCAAATTCTCTAGCATTGTTCTTGGGGGGAGGAGGTAGGGGTGACGAGTTAAGGATGATGGTTCTTTGCTTGACTATAACCCTCGGTGTTAATGAAGTAGAATTTTCTTCCCCCCTGGTTAAAGGGAACAATGTGGGGTCAAGTGAAAGCCTTCGTTCCGTTAGCTGAATCTCGTGGCTGAGAAGGGATTCGGCTCTAACCAAAAAGGCGTCTAGAGTACCCACAGTGCTCTTGCGTTTATCCATCTTACTTTACTCGTTTTAGGGAGGGTACTCGGTATAAACACCTGGAAATTAATTAAATGTCGAAATTAAACCCTGTGCCTCAAAAAAGACTTATAGAGGAGAGACTAAAGGTTCTTATCTACACAAATGTCAATGGAGTCCTCAAGACTAGTAAAAGGAGCTGTAAACGAAGAACTAAGGGGGGTGGCCCTGCCCTGACGGGCACAGACGGGCCCGCCCTTGGCCCGGGCTTCCCCCCGCGTGTGTCCCGCGCAGCGAGGACCACGAGCCGCTATGTAGCACGGGGAGGCGGGGCTGGTGTATGCGCAGGTGAGTGTTGTCCCAAGGCACCTGGTGGTTGTAGTCCTTCTCCCTCCTCGGTTTCCAACAAAATGGCCCCACAAACAGTCTGCGGCTACGAGCGGCAATGATTTACGCATCGCCACTTTCAAAATTCAACAGTCGTAACTAGATGCCGGGCACTAGGCCCCACCGATCCTCAATCTGGCACCCTACCCCACAATATCCATCAGGGTCAACCAAGGGCAGTGTCTTAGAAGCCCCACAGATGTGACCGACCTGGGCCCAGTCCCACCACAGCCAGTAAATGCACAATGCGGTTTAAGCAGCGTCTGGGGCAAGGATGCAAAGTTCCTGGAAGCGAAGTACTCGGAGGGTGCCGCTCCATGACAATGCGCTAGGCCCCTCACGCCACATCAGCTGCGTGCACACATGCCCTACAATGCTGTGATGTCCATGTAGCTTTCAATGATGGCAAGTGCGTCCCGCAGGCCCCAGCAGTCCCAAACACACCCAGGCTCGAACCTCTGATGTTGTGATGCAAAAATGGCGGGCGACCCCAAAGTAGGGGGCAGCGAGTTCACAGGGCCTCAACACCAGCGGCAGGCACACCATGAGGTATGCACCCCCCCTCTCATATACTCCCCGCAGTGCTTCACTCACCAGCAGATCCACAACTCCACCGCGATTAATGGCGGGAGCAGCGCGGCACAACCGCACCACCGTCAAGCCTCCACACACCGCCGGCCTCCGATATCTCTCCCACAGAATGGCGGCCGCGACCTTGGGGAAAAAAGTGCCCCAGATCTCTGCACTCCCAGCCTCGCCATCTACGGGCACTCTGTAGCTCACCGCTCTGGCGTAGGCGTTAATCTAGCCTCAAGTGTGCTGTCAGAATGCAGGTAGGAGCACCACGGCCGTGCGACCTGCACCGGGCCCAAAGTCTGTCCGCAGCCGCGGGCTCGATTAACAGGGCGGCGAGAGGGAAGGACCGGCAGGTAATCCGCACAGCTCGGTCTCACAGCACAAGCGGTCTGCGGGAACACCAGCAATGGGGTCCTCAGCTTTTCCGCAGACCTAAGAGTAGTGATAGACACTGCAGCAGCTCTCAGTTGTTAGGGTTTTAAGAGGATTACAACTCGGCCGGCGGAGCTCGCCCCCTGTAACTCCAGTTCTGTAGTAGGGGTATCAAAGACAAATAATGCAGCCTAACATTAACCAGGCTACATTGGCCAGCACTTCAACCCGAAGTGAAAAGGATAGCCAAATAATATATAAATGTACACATTTTACAGAGTTTCACACTTAGAGAAACTCCCTTTTACAAAAATCCTTTGTCATGATAGAGAGGAAGGGTTGGACAGACAAGCCTCATAGGCTGCTATTATGTGTCTGGAAAAGGGATACCGTGCCTTTAAGGAACACTCCAGGGACCCTCGGTATCCCATGATGCACAGCCCCAGGCAAGTTACTTTCAGTCCTTTTTGAAGGTGTATAAAGCCAGGCCTGTAGCATTCAGGTAATCAGTGTTTCTTCCACCGGAGATGAGGCCAGTTCGCTTATGACTATAACAGAGATATCCCTAAAACAGAACTGGAGTTACAGGTAAGAAACTACTCCTTCTGTAGGAGGGGATCTCTGTGTAAAGTCATAATCTTGAGAGTAAAATGGCAACCCCATCCCAAAACCAATCCAGCGGTGGAAGAAAACTAAAGAAAAAATTCTTACTGATTGTTAGAACCGGCGGTCTCTAGTTGGCAGAGGTATGTACTTCTGACAAATAGGGACCCACCTTTTCTAGTCAGGGCAAGGGGATCACCCTTTGATAACCCCTGCTCACCCCCTTGGTAGCTTGGCAGAGCAGACAGGCTTATCTCAGAGGCAGTGCGTTAAGCATTTATGACCACATACAGTAATAAAGTGAATACACTACAAATGGACACGACACAGTAGTATTATAAAAATAAGGATTTGTATATAAGGCTTAGCACAAGACCAAATAACGACAAAAATATACCACAGTCTTAATAAATAAACTTGGAAGGGAAAATAATAGTTCAAGGTAGTTTCTTCTTAGCATAAAAGTCTTTAGTAACAAAAAGCAACTCTTCTTCTTTAAAACACAGTTCTTGGCAACAATGTAACCCACACGGGAGTCACACGACGTCGAGGCAAAGTTAATCCAAAGGTTCGGCGTCAACCGCGAGGAGCGCTACGTCGAGCCCGGAGTCGAACAGACCCCAACAACACAGTACCTTGGAAAAGTGAAGCACACAATGATCGGGCTCGGCTTCGATGCGATCAGCGGCGGCGTCGACACAGGGTCACTTGGAGCTGGAGCCGAACTCGCTACTCACTGGCGTCGCTACTGGCGTCGATCGGGCCCGGCGGCCGGCGTCGAGGAAGCGGGACACTGGAGCCGTTACTCACGATGTCGAGCTGGATTCGGCGGCGCCCGTCGGCGTCGAGATTGCTGGATTCTTTCAGAGGTGCTGGATTCACAGGTTCCAGCAAACAGCACTTTAAGCAGATGAAGTCCTTTAGCCCTGTGACTTCAACAGGAGACTGGCACTCTTCCAGTCCTTGGAGATTTTCTTAGCAAAGTTTGAGAGTACACACACAGTTCCTCTCTCCTGGTTCCTTGGCAAAAATAAAGAAGCAATGCAGGATTCCCCCCAGCAAACAGCACACTGGCAGAAGGGGTAGGCAAGTCCTTGGATCAGCAGGTTTCTTGTCCTTGGTTTCAGGGTTCCTTGTCAGAAGTGATCTCAAGTCTTGGTTCAGGGGTCCTTCTCCTACCCCTTTTTGGCTTTGATCCCTTTGTCCATGTAGAGGACTTTCCCCACATCCTGGGTTTGTTGTGGGTGTAGCCAGGCAGAGGCACCTGGCCTATTCACTGAGCAGGGCAGAGTCCTCAGCCGCCCAGTAGGAGGTGGAGCCAGCATTGTCACTGGCAGGAGCAGAGCTATCGGCCTCCCGGCAGGAGGTGGGGCCAGGATCATCCCTGGCAGGCACAGAGCCATCAGTCGCCTGGCAGGAGGTGGAGCCAGCATTGTCACTGGCAGGAGCAGAGCTATCGGCCTCCTGGCAGGAGGTGGGGCCAGGATCATCCCTGGCAGGCACAGGCTATCAGGAGCTACTCTTCCCCTACTCTCAATGCAAATGTCCCACTCACCCCACACTGACTCATTCAGACCTCTGGAGCCACCCAGCTCCTGTCACACACACACCAAACCGGCAGAAACCAGAAATAGTTAGACAAGAAAATAGCCACTTTCTAAAAGTGCTATTTTCAAACCCAGAGTCCAAAAACATAGACACAAACGGATGCGTTATTAAACCCCGAGTTCAGGGATACCAAACTCGACATTGCACCATGCTCCCCGAGCCAGCTAGGATTATAACATTAATAATCCTGGCAGCCCATTCTAACTAATGGAGAGCAGGTTACCTTACAACAGTGAAAAAGGAATATGGCTGTAATTCACTATTAGGACATGCCAACTTGGTCAGGCTTGTCCTACCTTATACTTACAATGCACCCTGCCCGTAGGCCTACCATAGGGGCGACTAACATGAAGCTAAGGGAAGGTTTGGGGACTGGCAAGTAGGTGCACTTGCGCAGTCAGCGTGACAGTACTAGACTGCACGTCGGTCTAGCAATGGCAGACCCTTAGACATACTTTTACTAAGCCGCTCTTGTGGGTGGCACAACATGTGCTGCAAGCCCACGAGCAGCATTTGTATTTACAAGCCCTGGCACTCCTGGTGCACTAGACTACGGACTGACAGTAAACCAAATAGGCCAAACATGGAATTCAATCAATACTGTAATTTTACATAGGGAGCACTTGCACTGTGGGACTGATCAGCAGTGGCACAGTGCCCAAAGCATTACACCAGCAAAAACATCGTAAACAGAGGAGGCAAACAGAAAAAAATGGAGGAGAGACTCAAGCCAATGATGTCAGGTCTAACACTGAGCAAATAAATTCCTCAGCGAAGCCTGCCCAAGTTGCGCATCTGTCCTGGCATCAGAATCCAGGCAGTAATGCTTCGCAAATGTGTGGACAGACTTCCACGTAGCCGCCCTACAGATGTCTGTAATGGGAACGTTAAGTAGCAAAGCTGTAGTAGCCGCTTTGCCTCTAGTTGAATGAGCCTAAGGCTTACCCCCTAGAGTCTTGTTAGCCTTCTGGTAGCATAGTTGTATACAGGACACAATCCACCTAGATATGGACTGTTTAGAGGTGGGAAGGCCAGTCCCTACTGAACCGTAATTTACTAACTGATCTGGCCTACAAATGTTCTTGGTCTTATCTAAGTAAAATTTAAACACCCGCCTCACATCCAGTGAATGAAGGGACCTCTCCGCCGGAGAGGAGGGATGTTGAAAAAACGTTGGTAATGTGATGGTCTGGTTGAAATGGAAATCAGATACCACCCTAGTGAGAAATTTAGGGTGAATCCTCATGACAACCTTGGAAGCATGAAATAGTGTATAGGGCTCTTGACAACACAAAGCTTGAATCTTACTCACGCTGTGCGCTGATGTTATAGCCACACGGAAAGCCGCCTTCCAGGACAAATGCTGTAGAGAAGCCTTATGAATAGGCTCAAAAGGCTCCTTCATCAACCTGGACAGCACCACATTCATCTCCCATGAAGGCGAAGGACGCTGAATGGGGAGTAAATACCTTCTTCAAACCCTCCAAAAAATCTTTAATGACAGGTATCTGGAAAAAGGAATTTTGTGAAGGGCATTTCCTATATGCAGTTAATGCTGCGAGGTGAACCTTAATAGAATGGAAATTAAGGCCAGATTGAGCTAAATGCAAGAGGTATGGAAGGATGACATCTTCCTTGCAGGAGGTAGGGTCAGCGTTCTTGGATGTCCACCAATTGCAGAACCTCTTCCACTTGTAGGCATAGGAAGTCCTGGAGGATGGCCTTTTAGCCTCATTAAGTATTTCCATACAGTTGTCAGGCAAGTTCAAGTGTCCATATTGTACTATCTCGGGAACCATGCCACCAAACTCAACGATGAGAGGTTGGGGTGCCCCATCTGCCTCCTGAACTTCGTTAGAAGATCCGCCCGACATGGAAGCCACAGATGGGGTTGGAGAGACCGGTTGAGCAAGTCTGTGAACCACCACTGTCGAGGCCACTCCGGAGCAATGAGGATCATTTGCGCTCTGAATTGAGACTGCTTGATGAGCACTGCCGGAATCAGGGGACTGGGTGGAAAAGTGTACAGAAAGCTGTTCGACCAGCTGGTCCATAGCGCATTCCCCAGAGTCCCCGGCTGGTAAAACCTGGAGGCAAAGTCTTGGCATTTGCTGTTTTCGGCGGTGGCGAACAGATCTATGTCTGGAGTGCCCCATCTTTCGAATATGTTTCCTAAAACCTCGTCGTTTAGAACCCTCTCGTAGTTCTCCTGAACAAGCCTGCTGAGTGCGTCCGCCTGAGCATTCTGCATACCTGGTAGATGGGTCGCCGTTATCGTCAGTCCTCTGCCTTGCAGCCAGTGCCAGATGGCCTGCGCTTCCTGAGACAGTGTGAGCAATCTCAAGCTTTCCTGGTTGTTGAGGTAATACATCGTGGTCGTATCGTCCATCTGTACAAGCAGGGAGTTGGTCTGGAAGGACGGATGAAAGGCCTTCAGTGCCAAGTGAACAGCTCTGAGTTCCAGAAAATTGATATGGTACCTGGACTCCGCCTGGGACCATGTTCCTTGGATCTGCAGATTGTTCGAATGCGCTCCCAAACCCTGGCGAGAGGCATCCGTCACAATGGTCTGTATTGGAATGTCCTTGTGGAATGGAACCCCCTTGAGGAGATTCTCCGCTGAACACCACCACTTCAGTGACTGCTGAGTGTGCTGGGATAGTGTGATCTTGTCCTCCCAGCTCCCTCGTTTCTGGTCCCACTGATCTTCCAGACATTCCTGCAGCGGTCTCATGTTGAGGCGTGCATGTGGTGTAAGGAAGATGCAGGACGCCATCGACCCCAGGAGAGATGACACTGTCCTCACTGTCGTTGATGAAACGGACATGAGAGTCTGAGCCTTCCGAAGGATCGATAAGCGTCGCTCCTCCGAAGGGCACACGTTTGCTCTGAGAGTACCGATGGAGGCTCCCAAGTACTGCAGACACTGAACAGGAGTCGGAACAGACTTGGACATGTTGATGTGTAGACCCAGTTGGCTCAACAGAACAGCCGTCCTGTTGAAATGCAATTGTGCTTCCTGGAAGGTGGAAGCTTTGATCAGCCAGTCTTACAGGTACGGGTAGACAAACACCTTGTTCTTTCTCAGGTGAGCCATGCATTTTAAAAAAGTCCTGGGTGCAGACTACAGACCAAACGGAAGTACGGTGTACTGATAGTGGTTGGTGCCGACTAGGAAGCGTAGGAACTTCCGAGGTTTCTGTGCAATGGGCACATGGAAGTACGCATCCTGCAGATCTATTGCGCAAAGCCAGTCTCCTCGATGCAGCTGAGGATAAATCTGGTGCAAGGACAACATGCAAAACGTCTCCCTGCGGATCCACTTGTTTGCTTGTCGCAAATCCAGAATGGGCCTGAACTCGTTCTTGTCCTTCTTGCGCACCAGAAAGAACCTGGAGTATAGACCCTTTCCCCTTTGAGACAGAGTGACGTCTTCTATCGCCCTTTTGAGGTCGAGGACCGTAAGGCCTAGCGCCTTGAGACCTTGTTGGTGAATCGTGCGCTATATCAGAACTTATGACTTATGACTTATGACTTAAGGCTGCTCTTGCACAGTCTTCGGTGAGAGATTAAATGTTTTCTAGTATGGGGGCTTGGACCCGCCTCTCTTTTCCATTGGCTGGCTTCCTAAACGGAGGCCAGCCATTGGAGGAGAGGGGCATCACTCAGTTCAAGCCCCGTCTCTTTCGGATTTGGGGGCGTGCTTTTTGCGTTCTTACGACCTGTGACGTCATCCGTCACTATAACGCAAAAAACACGCCCCAGATTCCGAAATTTTCGGAGCTTTGCGGCCGCCATTTTGCTGCTCGGTAAAACCAGGAGAGCAGCGTCTACCGAGGACATGAGGTAACTATTCCTTGTTTGTGTCTGTTTCTAAAGTATAATAAAATATTAAAATGGTTTGGTTCGGCCCGTGGCAGCGCAAACGGTGTCGTCGTTTGTGACCCAAGACGCATCCGAGGGATTTTCCGTTTATTTTATTGATGGTTATTTTTGCCATTCCACAAGCTTTCATTAATTTAATACCGTGCCAGCTTGCACCCCTTCACTGTGGCTCGGAAGGAGGGCTCCCAGGCTCAGTGGAGTTTCTCCCTCTTAATCCGGTGGGCAGTGTGTTGTTCCTCGGACTGCACGAGTGCCGTCTGAAGTCTCGCCGCCCTCCCCTCGGGGGTGAAGTGTCCTCCCAGTTCATGGAGCAGGCTGGGCGGAGGCGAGAGCAGTCAGCGGCCCAGAAGACCCAGCCCAGGTGCTTCAGTCAGGCGCACGTGTGACACACTCACTCACACTTTTTTTGTGGTTTTATAATATCGCCAACTCGACGGGAAGGTATTCAAGCGCTTCACATGAGCACCATATTTTAGGCAAGCAGTGGGAGTATAAGTTATTTGCCCAGAATCGCAGGATGTTTAACATGGTTCCTCAATTCCAAAGTCAGCGGCTCTGGCCTTTAAGCCACAACCACTCGTGTATATGTTCTGCTACTTTACGTGCATATATATAGCGCTATCAACCTTTCCTTTACGATCATAGCGCTTTCTTCCTCAGGGTTAAGTTGTCACTGCATTCTGAGTATCACAACTTGATGCAGTATGTCGTGAATATTTTCGAAAAAGGTGTTGCAGTCTAGGAGGGTATCTCTGATGCAGAGCAGTGTGCGTGTCTTTGGTGCAGAGCTGTGTGCGTGGTATTTCTTCTGATTTTATCTATTCGGTTCCAAGATGTGTGTTGGTGTTTCCAAGCCAGTGCTTGTCATAAGGCAAGAGTGGCCTGAGGGATGACTACATTATCATATAGTGCCCTGACTGGGACCAGTTTACAACCAAGAACTTGTGCACTAAATGGGGGTAAGTTGCTTCTTTCTTTCCCTGCTGAAGATGGAAGAGTCCCTAAAAGCACATTTTGGGCCACTGCATACTATCCATAGCCCCGTCTATCCCCGTGTATTGCTTGTGTAAGATTGTTGGAGTGGTGGGTGGCGCGTTCTTTGGTTACGTGATACTTTTCGGAAACAGACCTTTGCTTTTCCTTCCTTCAGCACAGTAGCCCTAACCCTGTTTTTACTTAAAACCTGCTTTTAGTTTTTAAATATTTTGTTGTATCTTGTAAGTTTTTGCATCTTTTCTTTCCAACTATCTTTTCTGGCACCTCACCCCGCCCACTTGCACAAAAGATCCTTCTCTGTCTGAGTGGCTTTGCTTTGTGTCCTCAGGTGTTTTTCTGCTTTCTGCTCCTTGGATTAAAGGTTCTGGGTGAGCCCTAGTTATAAGAAACATCACCTTCCAGTTTACTGTTTCCTACTTTTAGCAATTGAAGCCTAGAAATTGAATGTGGCAGATTTAGCACTCCCAGAATGCATTGGGTTGCCTTTGTCCTCTCTCCTTTGTGTCCTTATGGGAGGTATATCTTTTCTTTCGGTGAGGCATCCTTTATCTTCTCTCCTGGTGTGAGGCTGCTTTTTCGTCCAATTGAAGGTATGCATTTGTTCTTTCCCCTTGTATGGGGCTCCTTTCTTTCCTCAAGGGAGGTATGCTGTTTGGGGTTGAGGTATTTCCTTCATTTCTATGAGGTATGCCGTTTTCCTCTCCTCTTGTGGGGCTCCTTTGAAATTGAAATTAAAATATTTATAAAGCGCACATACACCACGCGGTTTCTTGGCGCTAGGACACAAAACCAAGGGGGAGTGAAGAACCGGCCAACTAACGTGGGAAAGCTTGAGTAAACAAAAATGTTTTTAAGGATTTGCGGAATTCTGAGTAATGGGTGGAGAGTCTAAGGGAGGGAGGAAGGGCATTCCAGAAGGTAGGGCAAGCGTAGAGAATTTTGCGCCACCTGACCTCTTCTTCTTGAAACGAGGGACAACCAAAAGAGATTGTGAAGAAGAACGCAACTCTCTGCTAGGACAGTTTGCCGTGATCTCAGAAGAGATAAAGTGAGGGGCTGTCCCTGCCCTTGCCTGGAAGGTGATACAACCCATCTTAAACAAGGCACGCTCCCAGATAGGCAACCAGTGCAGAGCTTTGAGCAGCGGGTAACATGATGGGACTTGGACAGGTTGTAGACAAGTCGGGCTGCCTGATTCTGCACTAGTTGGAGTCTCCGAAGATGGTAAGCGGGGACACCGTTATACAAGGCGTTGCCATAGTCCAAGCGGGAGATCACCATCGCAGACAGAATGAGTTTGAGGGCACAGAAAGAAAAACAAGCATTTGCAATGCAATGGTCTCTGCATCATTAAAGGTAGAGCTATTGGCATTGCTCATGACATTTTTTTTTCTTTAAATCAAAAGATTCTGCACTCACTACTCTGCACTCACTACTCTGCACTCACTACTCTGCACTCACTACTCTGCACTCACTACTCTGCACTCTGCACTCACTACTCTGCACTCACTACTCTGCACTCACTACTCACTACTCTGCATTACCACTCTGCACTCACTACTCACTACTCTGCATTACCACTCTGCACTCACTACTTACTACTCTGCATTACCACTCTGCACTCACTACTCACTACTCTGCATTACCACTCTGCACTCACTCTGCACTCACTACTCTGCACTCACTACTCTGCACTCACTACTCTGCACTCAGCACTTACTACTCTGCACTCAGCACTTACTACTCTGCACTCAGCACTTACTACTCTGCACTCAGCACTTACTACTCTGCACTCAGCACTTACTACTCTGCACTCACTACTCTGCACTCACTACTCTGCACTCACTACTCTGCACTCACTACTCTGCACTCACTACTCTGCACTCACTACTCTGCACTCAGCACTTACTACTCTGCACTCAGCACTTACTACTCTGCACTCAGCACTTACTACTCTGCACTCAGCACTTACTACTCTGCACTCACTACTCTGCACTCACTACTCTGCACTCACTACTCTGCACTCACTACTCACTACTCTGCACTCACTACTCTGCACTCACTACTCTGCACTCACTACTCACTACTCTGCACTCACTACTCTGCACTCACTACTCTGCACTCACTACTCTGCACTCACTACTCTGCATTACCACTCTGCACTCACTACTCACTACTCTGCATTACCACTCTGCACTCACTCTGCACTCACTACTCTGCACTCACTACTCTGCACTTACTACTCTGCACTCACTACTCTGCACTCACTACTCTGCACTCACTACTCTGCACTCTGCACTCACTACTCTGCACTCTGCACTCACTACTCTGCACTCAGCACTTACTACTCTGCACTCAGCACTTACTACTCTGCACTTACTACTCTGCACTCACTACTCTGCACTCACTACTCTGCACTCACTACTCTGCACTCACTACTCTGCATCACTACTCTGCACTCACTACTCTGCACTCACTACTCTGCACTCACTACTCACTACTCTGCACTCACTACTCTGCACTCACTACTCTGCACTCACTACTCACTACTCTGCACTCACTACTCTGCACTCACTACTCTGCACTCACTACTCACTACTCTGCACTCACTACTCTGCACTCACTACTCTGCACTCACTACTCTGCACTCACTACTCTGCATTACCACTCTGCACTCACTACTCACTACTCTGCATTACCACTCTGCACTCACTCTGCACTCACTACTCTGCACTCACTACTCTGCACTCACTACTCTGCACTCACTGCTCTGCACTCACTACTCTGCACTCACTGCTCTGCACTCACCACTCTGCACTCACTACTCTGCACTCACTACTCTGCACTCACTACTCTGCACTCACTACTCAGCACTCACTACTCAGCACTCACTACTCAGCACTCACTACTCTGCACTCACTACTCTGCATTACCACTCTGCACTCACTACTCACTACTCTGCGTTACCAGTTGGCTTAAGTTCACTTAAGTTATTAAAGATGAGCAAACAGGAAAGGAAATACCTAGGTACTTCTCATGGTGGCAGCGTGGTGGGGACGCTTGATCAGTTTATTCTTAGGGCGACCTCTGTACCGAGCATCTGTTGTCTCTGGTCCCGTTATTAAATAGGAGATCTTCCCTAGGGACTATAGCTACAGCTCGCTCGCCAGCTCATCAAGATGTAATCATTATTATACCATCGACTAATATTGAGGTTGGCGTTGAAGTTCCATATCCCCTTGGAACACTAGAGGATTCCCCAAAATCGCCACTGACCCAAAGTAACATTACAGCCAGCGTCTCTACACGTGCATCTGCCACATCCCCAAATAAAAAAACCTCTACCAAATGATTAACTCTGGAACCGGCAGTAAAAAGGAAGCGGGGAGGAGGACCACAAAGGCCTTGTAGAGCAAAAGTGGCAAGGTCGAACAAAACCCGTGACAGTGTCTCACCCGAGGAGGGCAGTCCTATAATTAATGCCGATTTGGTTGATGGTGATACCAATTATGCAGCGGGAAATGGTATTAACTCGAACTGTGATTTAGAACAGTGGAAGACATTTGAGAGTATTTTAACTACCTTGCTATCTCCTATTACACAAAAACTAACCAAGATAGAGGAATGTTTGGACAATTACGAATCTCTGGTGAGGTCAAGGTTTGTTGTAAAAAGGGATAACATCTGCAATACACACACACTTGGATCGACAAGCTTTTATACCCAACGAGCTGCAAGCGAAACCTATCGTGGGGCGGTACTGAGAAAACGAAACCTATAGTGGGGCGGGACTTCCGTTTTGTGAAGCCCGCGCCCACGGAGTGCCTGGAGGAGCACCGAGGGAGAGCCCCGCGGTCGGAGGGGGGGGGAGAGAATGCCTGTATGTCTGCGTGTCCGGAGGGCCTTTGACCGGTGAGCGGGGCGGGGGGGGGAGAGAATGCCTGTATGTCTGCGTGTGTGTGTGCGCGACGGCGGAGGGGTGGGGGGCGGGGTGCGACGGCGGAGGGGAGGGGTGGGGGGGGGGTGCGACAACGGAGGGGTGGGGGGGGATGCTCGGTGCACGTGTGTGTGTGTGTGTGTATGCATGCGACGCCGGGGGTGGGTTCTCTGTATGTGTGGGTGCGTGCGTGCATGAGCGCTCGTGTGTGTGTCTGTCGCTGTTTCTGCGCATGCGCGTGTGGTGTAGCTGCTTCCCAGGAGACAGCAGCTGAGCGCGTTCGCGAGCGCGTGGCCAGCGGAAATCGCCTCCTTGAAGAGGCAATGCGCGTGGCCAAGGCTGTCTCCTGGGAAGCATAGTCCCTGACATAAGATCTCGGCGGAGACGCGCTTCCGCGCGTTGACGCCGAGACCTAAAAAAGGGACACCTTACGGATAGTGTGAAGAGTGAGAAAGCACGAATAAACAACCGAACTGATCTGAGAGTGCAGTGAGAGGTGTACATTGAGTTTGATCCCTAAGGTTTTAACCGAAAAAGAATGGGTGGGAGGGGGACCCAGGGAAGAAGGCCAAAAGAAAGAGGACCAGGGACTGGAGGAGCCTCCCGTCAAAACCAGCTCGGTTTTGTCGGGGTTAAGCTTCAGATGATTAAAGCTCATCCAGTCCTTGATAAACAACATAGTAGAGTGAAAGTTGTGAATGGAGGAGGATAAATTAAAAACCAATTGGAGATCATCAGCATAGTTGTAGATGGTGACGTCCATCTGCTGAAGTGCAAAAATAAGAGGGGAAATGTACAAATTAAACAACAAAGGAGACAAAGAAGAACCTTACGGCACTCCGCAGTGGACTGATTGAAGGGGGGGGCAGAGAAATTGGCTAGATGGACGGCCTGAGTGCGGTCCTTTAAAAAGGATGCAAGCCAGGCCAGGGCGGACCCCCTGATGCCGACCGCCTCGACACGGGAGAGGAGGATGGAGTGATCCACCGTGTCGAAGGCGGCGGATAAATCAAGGAGGACCAAAGCCTGGGGCCGGCCAGCATCCATGCCCTCTCTGAGGTTGTCCATCACAGAGAGGACAACGGACTCTGTAGAGTGCGCCGGGCGAAACCCAGCCTGAAGAGAGGCTAGGCAGCCGTTCTCCTCCACGAAGATACTGAGCGTTCTAGTGATATGACGCTCCAAAATTTTACTGAGGAAAGGGAGGAGGGAAATGGGGCGGTAATTAGCAAGTAAGGATGGGTCGGAACCAGGCTTTTTTAAAATGGGGATAATGATTGCCGAATTGTGAGTCTGGGGAACAACACCATGAGCCAGGGAGTTATTAAGAAGAGTGAGCGGAGGGGAAGGACAAGCCAGATAAATTTGTTTTAAAATGTGTGCAGGTCAAATGTCAGATGGAGAGCCTGACTTAACCGTCGAGATGAGAGACAAGAAAGCTTCTGTAGTCAGAGGGGGAAAGTGATCAAGATGCATCTGAGGGAAAAAGGGCTGTGGATCCGAGTAAGAGGGGGGGGGAGGAACAACGTTAGACTTAATAGCTAAGATTTTGTCTGAGAAATAGCTATTAAGTGAATCACAGAGGGTCTGGGAAGGGGAGGGTTTGAGAATTACTCTGTCAGAGAATGCCAGATCTTGCACAATAGAGAACATTTCTGTAGGCTGGTTTTCAGCGAGCAAGATTTTAGAAGAAAAGTACTCCGTTTTGGCAAGAATGATGGACTTCTTGTATTGGTTCAGAAGAGTTGTGTACTGAGTTTTAAGAGTGGGACAATAAGCACGTCGCCAGGCACGCTCCGCTTGCCGGAGGGCCAGTTTTTCCTCTTTCAATGCGGTATTAAACCACCTATTGGCGTCATAATTGCGCCTGGCATAAACTCGTCTGAGAGGGGCCACCTGATCACAGCCTCTACTGAGCCAATTGTTTAGGGAGTCCATTTGACAATGGAAGGGGAGATCTTGAAGGTTGGGGGAAGAGACAGAAAGGGAGGAGCAGAGTGATGGCACGTCCACATGAGTCCAATTCCGGGCCCAGTGTTCCTAGGAAGGAGAGATTTCCTAACAAGACTGGAAGACAGAGAAAAAGAAACTAAATAATGATCAGACCAAGTGCAGGGAGAGACCACCAGGGAAGAAACAGGACAGTTGAGCGACCAAACCTGGTCCAAAATATGGCCATGGATGTGAGTGGGGCAGTGAACTTGAGACTCCAAATTAAAAGAAGAAAGAGAGTCAGAAAATTCTTTAGATGAAAGATCCTCAGCTGGATCAAAAGGCCAGTAATTAAAGTCGCCAAGCAGCAGGATGGAGGAGTTATTAACTGCTAGGGTAGCCAGCAGGTCCTGGAAGGCATGAAGGAAGTGCACTGTGGTCTGTGGGAGACGATACACAAGCAGACAAGTAAGAGGTGGTGAGAAGGAAGCAGAGCGAACAACCAGGTAATCAATCATAGCAATGGGGGGAGCTGGTAGTATCTGGAAGTGAAGGTCCGTGCGAGCGATGAGAGCCACCCCACCACCAGCCTTACCGGCTGGCCGATCGGCACGGATGGCATAATAGGAGGGGGGGAGTGTGGCCAGAAGGGTTGGGAGCGAGTCCGGGCAGAACCAAGTCTCCGTAAGAAACAGAAGATCAGGTTGGTGCGTGTCTAGCAGAACAAAGAGTTCATGAAAATGCTTGATCCCCGATCTAGTGTTCAAAAGGAGAACTGAGGTTGCCGGAATCGCAGGAATAGAAGAGGGCGACGCTGGGAGGCCAGGGGGGTTGGGGGGGAGACTGGGGCCAGAATATTGGGGATAGGAGAGATCGGCGTGAGGCCGAGTTTGGAGATTTTGGCAATAGTAGAATCGGGCAGAGCCCACGGACCTTGCATAGTTCGAAGCTGGGCTGATGAAAAGGTTAAAAATTGGGCAGAGTGGAGTGCCCCTGGCCCCGGTCGGCCGCGGACGGGCACAGACAGGCTTGCCTTTGGCGCGCCGCAGGCGCGCCGCTGCGCTCGTCCGCTGCGCGCGGCCGCTGCGTGCGTCCGCTGCGCGTGCGCATGGGGCGTCCCTTTTAAACCAGTGGGAGCACGATGACTACAGCGCTCACCGTGACCCACCACTGCCCCACCAAAGATGGAGCCTGCAACCCCGTCAGCCCTCCGGAACAAGCGGCACTCAGCCGTGCCGGATCGGGGCTAGGGGAGCAGGGAGGCGGCGACAGGCAGCAGCGGCAGGTAAGGGAGAAGACACACAAAATAGTGTTAAAAAACAGTCAATTTAAAAATTGTAGAAAGCAATCCCAGGCGCTGCCAGCGTCCACGAACCCACTGCCACTGGGTTTAAGCGTCCGCTGCGCGTGCGCATGGGGAGTCCCTTTTAAACCAGTGGGAGCGCGATGACTACAGCGCTCACCGTGACCCACCACTGCCCCACCAAAGATGGAGCCCGCAACCCCGTCAGCCCTCCGGAACAAGCGGCACTCAGCCGTGCCGGACCGGGGCTAGGGGAGCGGGGAGGCGGCGGCGGTAAGGGAGAAGACACACAAAATAGTGGTAAAAAACAGTCACTTTAAAAATTGTAGAAAGCAATCCCAGGCGCAGCAAGCGTTCGCGAACCCACTGCCACTGGGTTTAAGCGTCCGCTGCGCGTGCGCATGGGGCGTCCCTTTTAAACCAGTGGGAGCGCGATGACTACAGCGCTCACCGTGACCCACCACTGCCCCACCAAAGATGGAGCCCGCAACCCCGTCAGCCCTCCGGAACAAGCGGCACTCAGCCGTGCCGGACCGGGGCTAGGGGAGCGGGGAGGCGGCGGCGGTAAGGGAGAAGACACACAAAATAGTGTTAAAAAACAGTCACTTTAAAAATTGTAGAAAGCAATCCCAGGCGCAGCAAGCGTCCGCGAACCCACTGCCACTGTGTTTAAGCGTCCGCTGCGCGTGCGCATGGGGCGTCCCTTTCAAACCAGTGGGAGCGCCATGACTACAGCGCTCACCGTGACCCACCACTGCCCCACCAAAGATGGAGCCCGCAACCCCGTCAGCCCTCCGGAACAAGCGGCACTCAGCCGTGCCGGACCGGGGCTAGGGGAGCGGGGAGGCGGCGGCGGTAAGGGAGAAGACACACAAAATAGTGTTAAAAAACAGTCACTTTAAAAATTGTAGAAAGCAATCCCAGGCGCAGCAAGCGTTCGCGAACCCACTGCCACTGGGTTTAAGCGTCCGCTGCGCGTGCGCATGGGGCGTCCCTTTTAAACCAGTGGGAGCGCGATGACTACAGCGCTCACCGTGACCCACCACTGCCCCACCAAAGATGGAGCCCGCAACCCCGTCAGCCCTCCGGAACAAGCGGCACTCAGCCGTGCCGGACCGGGGCTAGGGGAGCGGGGAGGCGGCGGCGGTAAGGGAGAAGACACACAAAATAGTGTTAAAAAACAGTCACTTTAAAAATTGTAGAAAGCAATCCCAGGCGCAGCAAGCGTCCGCGAACCCACTGCCACTGTGTTTAAGCGTCCGCTGCGCGTGCGCATGGGGCGTCCCTTTTAAACCAGTGGGAGCGCCATGACTACAGCGCTCACCGTGACCCACCACTGCCCCACCAAAGATGGAGCCCGCAACCCCGTCAGCCCTCCGGAACAAGCGGCACTCAGCCGTGCCAGACCGGGGCTAGGGGAGCGGGGAGGCGGCGACAGGCAGCGGCGGCAGGTAAGAGAGAAGACACACAAAATAGTGTTAAAAAACAGTCACTTTAAAAATTGAAGAAAGCAATCCCAGGCGCAGCCAGCGTCCGCGAACCCACTGCCACTGGGTTTAAGCGTCCTTTGTCTCTTCGTGTGTGGTATCCTTTGTCATCTCCTCTTGTGTGGTCCTATTTCGTCTCCTCGTGTGAGCTATGCCTTTGTCTCAGCAAGGTATGCCTTTGTCCTCTCCTCTTCCTTGTATTGTCTCTTGAGAATGTGTGTGGCTCTCTCTGTGTGGCTCTGTCTGTGTGTGGGTGGCTCTGTCTGTGTGTGTGTGGCTTTGTCTGTGTGTGTGTGTGGCTCTGTCCGTGTGTGTGTGGCTCTGCCTTTGCGTGTGTGGGTCTGTCCGTGCGTGTGTGACTCTGTCCGTGTGTGTGAGGCTCTGTCTGTGTGGCTCTGTCTGTGTGTGTGTGGCACTGTCTGTGTGTGTGTGACTCTGTCTGTGTGTGTGTGGCTCTGTCTGTGTGTGTGTTTCTCTGTGTGTGTCTCTGTGTGTGTGGCTCTGTGTGTGTGGGGCTCTGTGTGTGTGTGGGGCTCTGTGTGTGTGTGGGGGGGACTCTGTGTGTGGCTCTGTGTGGATAGCTTTTTTTGTAGGTGGCTCTATGTGTGGGTGGCTCTGTCTGTGAGGGTGGCTCTGTGTAGGTGGCTCTGTGTGTGTGAGGGTGGCTCTGTGTAGGTGGCTCTTAGTGTGGGTGGCTCTATGTGAATGACTGTGTGGGTGGCTCTGGGGTGTGTGTGGCTCTGTGTGTGTGTAAATGCAATAGGTCATGCATATGCGAGCGATTAAGCTATTGGCATTGTAAATGACAATGCCATTTATTTAACGATTAAGCTATTGGCAATGTAAACGACAATGCTATTTATTTATGATTTTAAAAAAAAAGTCATGAGCAATGCCAATAGCTCTACCTTTAATAATGCCGAGACCATTGCATTGTAAATGCTTGTTCTTAATAGGGAATCAGCCTCCACTTGGAGCTCGCGCAGTTAGTATTGCAAGCGAACTGGTGGAATTGCTGGAAGAGGGCTGGCAAAACGAAGACTGTATCCATTGCAAACAATATTCAGCACCCACTTCTCCTGAGTAATTCTTCTCCACTCTGCCGGGTAATTCTGAATGCTTCCCCCCACCGGAGTGGGTAACAGACAAGGGTGAAGTAATCCCTCAGGGTTTCGACCCAGGTGGGCCCTTATTCCCCGATGAGGCCTGCTGACCGCATCTGCCCCTCTGACGCTTCTGGAAGGGCTCCCTCTGATATTGTTGTTGCTGCTGCTGCTGTTGGCCAGCTTGGCGACCCTGCCCCCTCTGGAAATGTTGGGAGGAGTAGCGCCTCTGGAAGGGGCAGAAAGACTTCCGCTGGTCCTTTGGTTTCTCCAAACCGACCGCCTTCAGCGTCTCAACTGCTGCCTTCATGTGGGCCTTCTCCTCATCCACATGAGTCCCGAAGAGGGTAGTGCCCGAAAAGGACAAGTTGGCAATACGCTGCTGCGCCTCCGGCTTTAGAGAGGTAAGGCGTAACCAGGAGTGGCATCTCAAATTTACTCCGTGGCAAAACCCATGAGCAGCCAAGAGAGAGGCAGCGGCAGCCGCACTGATGACCTGATTGGAAACCATCATGCCCTTGTTAGAAATGGGATCCCTGGCTGGTCAGGGCTTGCGCCAAAGTCAGTCAGAGACCACCACTCCTAAGTCAGGGCAAGGGAGTTACACGCCAAGATAACCCCTGCTCACCCTCTAGTAACGTGGCGCGAGCAGCAAGGCTAAACTTGGAGGCGATATGAGTTAAGTATTTGCGCAAGCACCCCAGCAACAGCACCCAAGGCCCACCACAAAGGAAACTCCACACAAGGTTATATATAAAAAATAGCCTTTGTATTACACCAAAACACATTAGATAAAAACACACACTTTACAATGTGCCAACAGGCACGGGCAGAATTTACAGGGGATATTTACAAAACAGGGCCACCTGGACCACTGTCAGGAATCAGTACTTTAAGAACTTAGCACTTTTTAGATCATAGAATTAAAATTACTGTAGCACAAAGATAACACTTGTAACACACAACCAGTCACTACTGGTACAAGGTGAGCACCACCTATGCAACCCTCACTACTCTAGGAGATTACACAGGGAACCTGGGTTCTGCTAGCACCACCTGTACTAGCAAGAAGGAAACCACCTAAGTATCGCTATACCTGTAGGGGTCTAAGGAAGGAAACACATGATGCATCACAATACATTCAGAGGTGTAAAAGCAACAACACACATGATGAATAAACTACCCATTCAGAGGTGTAAAGGTAACGCACATGAAGCATAACATACAATCAGAGGTGCAAGGAACATCAACACAATAGCGCAAAATCCACATTCGCCACCACCTGTGGCAGTCCCTGTGTCCCAATGTCAGGGCCTAAACGTGGCAGCTGCCCACAAAGTGCTGGGCAGCTGTGTGAAGGTTGGGCCACCGCTGGAGCCTCGCAGGCTCTGGCCAAAACAATGTGGGCAAGGAGGGAGCCTCTCAGGGCTCTAAAATAAATGGGGGCTGAGAGCCTCGCAGGGCTCTAAATAAATGGGGCACTTAAGAGCCTCTACCAGGGCCCTGAAAGAAAGATGCGCCCCTTGAGCCTCTCCGGCTCAGAATACACAATGCCCGTCAAGAGCCTCGCTGGGCTCTGCAAAGAACTGGCACCTCGAGCCTTCCCTGGGCTCTCGAAGCAAAGGTGCAGCCGGTCGTGGGAGTCCTCTGTGGACTCGGAACAAATGTGGGTGCCGGTGGAGTCCCTCCTGGACTCGAACAAATGGGGAGGCCGGCGGAGTCCCTCCTGGACTCGGAACAAAGGAACATGCCCCTAGAGCCTCGTGGGCTCTTGCAACAACTGGGGCGCCTGGAGGAGCCTCTCCAGCTCTGAAAACTAACGGGCACCCAGAGCAATGTTGGAGCGGCCCTCTGATCGGGCGGGGCCGCTCGGCAGCCAGGCCGCACCCCCTCAGGAAGAGAACACTCACCGGGTCCGGCGGCTGGAGAAGGAGAGCTCCCGCTCCTCGGGGCTCTCCGAAGTTGCGTCCTCCTCGCTCTGCTCCGGGGTTCTCCCTCGCTCCAGAGAGGCCCCGGGGGTGGACCGGCGGCGACTCTTGGGCAATGCAGGACTCTTCCTCCCTCCTTCTCGGGGAGTGCACCGGGGCGCAGGGTAGGCTCCTGCCTGCTCCGGTGCTTCAAAAACAGCCGCGACTCTCTTGTGGGAGGCGGGGTAGGCTCCCGCCCTCCCACTTCCTGTCCTGGTTGTCCCGGAGGCCCGCCCCCGGCCTGCCTGACTTCCTGGTCGCGGGCCGGGCGGCGATGCGGGGACAATGATGGCACAGAACTCGGGGTAAAAATCACCGTAGGGCCCTTGGTGGGGTGGGCACCCGTCAGGGGTCAAGTCCCAGGGGCAAGGTAGGACAATCTGCGGCGGGGCCACCGCCAAGGCAGAAAATAAAGCGCTCCCTGGCACTAGGGATGATTACAGCGCGTTCGAGGCATGTGGGCTGCTGAATTCATATCTGTGCATAGATCGCCGCCTAGTGTTGGGTCCGGATGATTGCACATTGTTGTCCTGGAAGAGTCTTCGAAGTATCACGAGATAGGTGGCTCCTCCCCTGGACTACAGTGCGCATGGGCATCGCCTCCATCCCCAGATTGTTTTTTTCCGCCATTGGGTTCGGATGTGTTTCGGTTCCCTCTGTCGGAACCGATAGTAGTTTTGCGATTCGACTTGAGACCAAAAGGTCTTTAGGCTGGGCGTCGGTATTGTTTCGTTCGGGTTATCTTCTTGTCAGCTCCGAACGCTTCCTGCCCCTCCGCGTGCTCTCGGCGCGGACGGGCCTACTCGACGCTCAAAAGTTCCTGAACATGGAACGGACTCCATTCAAGAGGTGCCCGTTGTGCACCTCCAAGTATTCACACCTCGACGTGCACCCTGTGTGCAACAAGTGTTTATCACCGGACCATGACGAGACCAGGTGTATGGCCTGCTCGAAGTTCCGGTGCAAGAAGACCCTGAAGCATCGTCGGGCCGCTCGGCTCCAGGCCCAGTTGGCGGCATCCCCTGCGCCCTTGCCGGACAACATCTTTGAAGGATTTGAAGACGACGAAAATGTCTTTCAGGTTTCGGACTCTAACCCTGCGTCGGAGGGAGAGGACTACGACGCAGAAGATGAGGAGTTTAATGAAGCCGGTGACGAGGTAGGGGACGACGATGGGGCCATTGCCACCGTGGGGGATAGCTCAGAGGAGGAGCACCCCCAGACTGATTCGGGGGTCAATCCCCAACATACGGCCCAGGTCGAGGGATCGCCTTCGGGCCTTACCCAAGACCTTACTAATAGTCCAACTCCCCGCCTCTCGGCCCGGCCGCGGACATTTCTGAAGAGCCACTCCCGTTGAAGAAAACGAAAGTGAAGCCATCGGGATCTACACCATCGGTTTCGAAACCGAAAGTGAAAGCTCCACTGGTGGGGCAGAAGGCTCTAGAGGCGTCAACACATAAAAAAGTCAAAATGGCCGACTTGAAAGGCCACGGCAAGATGGCCGACCCCAAGGCCTCGGGGTCGACGCCGAAGACGAAGGTGGCCGACGCGGCTACGTCGGCGCCGAAGACGGTCGAGGTCGGCGACCCGAAAAAGGCTCCGAAGAAGCACCAAAGCGACTCCAAGGCTCCGGCGGTGCCGGCTCCTACTGGGGGAGCCAAGGAGGGCAAGGTGTCGACTCCGAAGACGCTGCCCCCGGCAGACTCGACTCCCGACTCAGGGAAATCGCTCGAACCAGTCAAGCCCTCTCCGGCCTTTACGAAGAAGGTTGTCGAATCCCTCCAACGGATCCGAAACGCTGAGGTTCCCGTATCTGAGGGAGTGAAGCCGAAGCCCGCATCGAAGCCGGCGAAGGCGCAAACGCCTGTCCGCTACACCCTGCCGCCAAAGTCGGCGCCGAAAGCCTTCGCTCCGAAGCAGGGGACGGACGTGCCTTCGAAGGAGGTGTCAACGCCCAAAGCGTCGCTGGGGGGGTCGAAGCCTCAGCTCCAGCCACTCGCTGAGGAAGAGCGCCGTGAGGTCTTCATCGACGCCAATACGGGGAAATTGTCCCTCCTCAAACGGAAAATCACCACGGAACCAGTGCTGGAACATTTTCGGATTCCTCTAAAAAACAAGAAGGACTCGGCGGGCGCTTCGGCCCCTTTGGGACCTTCGTCTCCCAAACAAGTGGAACGTTCTCCAACGCGTTCTAACACGGGGGAAGGTGACGATGAGGAGGAGGTCGAGTACAACTATCCGGCGTACTCGGATCCGGAGGAGGAACATGAACCTTGGTCGGCCGGAGCCGACCCAGATGACCCGCAATCGGGTCAGGAACCGCAGCTCTTTGCGGCAAAGACCTCGCCAACGGAGGACTCTGCAGCCTTCAACGCCTTGATTGAAAGGGCCGCAGCTAACCACGATGTTGAGCTCCACTCGGATCCTGTGGATGTGGACTTTTTGTTTGACACTTTCTCGGTGGCTGAGAAGTCGGTCAAAACTTTGCCAATGCTCAAGGGAGTGCTAAAGCACGCGCCGGAGGTCTTCAAGGAGCCCACTCGGGCGCGTGTAATTAACCCTCGAATTGATAAAAAATATAAGGCAGCACCCTCGGATCCAACATATATCAAGGGACACCTGCCACTGGACTCTTTGGTTGTATCCAACGCTCGGAAGAGGGCGAATTCACAGACAACTGGTGACGCTCCTCCCCCGGACAAAGAGTCATAAATATTCGAGGCCTCAGGGAAAAGGATTGCTGCACAGGCAGCTAACATCTGGCGTATTTCTAACACGCAGGCCCTACTTGCACGCTACGATAGGGCTCACTATGACACCCTGAAGACACTGCTGCAGCACTTACCTGACCAGTACAAGGAGGCTGGGGAGATGCTAATTCAGGAGGGCAAGCTAATCACTAACGCTTCCATTAAATGTGCGCTAGATGTGGCTGATACTGCCTCCAGGGCAATCAACACTAGTGTGTTGCTGAGAAGACATGCATGGCTTCGCATATCAGGCTTTAAACCAGATATCCAAACCACCATACTCAACCAAACAGTTAATCCTGACCACCTGTTTGGCCCCGAGGTGGATGCGACACTGGAAAAGATGAAAAAAGACACAGACACTGCTAAATCTATGGGGGCCCTCCAGTCTCAGCAGTTTCGGGGTGGTTCCTTTCGCCGCTCCAATTCCAGAGGCACCTCCAGGGGTCAAGCATCGCAGTCCACCCAGTATTATAAAGGCAATACCCAGACCTCATACACAAACAAGGGTAGAGGTGGCTACAGAGGCAACAATGTCAAGGGCAGGGGACGTGGAAACAATAGCTCCAGGTCCACCACCGCCAACAAGCAGTGACGTCTTGTCACTGCCCCCCGACCACTCAACACCGGTCGGGGGGAGACTCCAGCAGTTCCTGCCCGCGTGGAAATCCATCACCACGGACAGGTGGGTGAGATCTCTTATCCAGTACGGTTACTGTCTGGAACTTACTTCAACTCCCCCAAACATTCCTCCAAGGAGCCGTCCTATGTCCGGCGAGCACTTGCACTTGTTGCAGCAGGAGGTCGCAGTCATGCTGCAAAAAGGGGCAATCGAGCTCGTTCCACTGCAAGAAAGGGGAACAGGGGTTTACTCCCTGTACTTTTTGATCCCCAAAAAGGACGGATCCCTCAGGCCCATCCTGGACCTCAGGCCCCTCAACTGGTATATTCTCTCGGAGCACTTCCATATGCTCACGTTGCAGCAGGTTCTCCCTCTGCTTCAACAGGGGGACTTCCTGGCCACACTGGACCTAAAGGATGCGTACTTTCATATTCCCCTGCATCCTTCACACAGGAAGTATCTCAGATTCACAATCCTAGACCAGCATTACCAGTTCAGGGTTCTGCCGTTCGGGGTCACCACAGCGCCAAGAGTCTTTACGAAGTGCCTGGCGACTGTGGCGGCGCATCTGCGACGCCAAAACGTCCACGTTTATCCTTACCTGGACGACTGGCTCATT